>NC_143580.1:87614404-88281100 GCF_048544385.1 Mastigoproctus giganteus | reverse complement strand
AAAAAAAAAAAAAAAAAAAATCATCACGCCATTCCCTCCAAATGCCTGTCCAGTTCCTCCTTAAATTTATTTAACCTATCAACTTCCACAACGACAGATGGAAGTTTGTTCCAGCAATTAACCACCCGCTGGCTAAAGGCAAATTTCCGCACATCTATTCTACATCTGTCCTTTCTTAATTTGAACTTATGTCCCCGTAGGTTCGTAATCTGAACAAGTGGAAGGATCCCATCAGAATTCAGCGTGCTCAACCCATTCAAGGCCTTATAGACCTCAATCAGATCACCGCGCAGGTGCCTAGTCTCCAGCCACTGCAATTTGCAGAACTTAAGCCTCTCTTGGTAAGAGAATCCCTTCATTCCCCTCACCAATCGTGTTGCTCTTCTCTGTACACGCTCAAGCAAATCTACATCCTTCCTAAAATGAGGCCTCCAGACCTGTACGCAGTACTCAAGGCGTGGCCTGACCATTGCCTTATACAGAGGGACAATCACCTCCTTTTCCCTGCTAGCAAAATTCCTATATATCATTGACAAAACCCCATGACCTGCCCTAGCAGCCTGTCTGCATTGCTCAGAAAACTTCATATCTGACTGCACAATTACTCCCAGGTCTTTTTCATTTTCTACCACCTTAAGTGTAGTACCACACAGTTGGTACGTTTCTCTGGGGTTACTTCTACCCATATGCAGTACTTTGCATTTGTCAAGGTTGAACTTCAGTTGCCACTTCTTAGCCCATCTGCCCAAATTATCTAGATCCTGTTGCAGTAGCACACTGCCATTACTGTCATTAACAACCCTGCCAACCTTTGTGTCATCTGCAAACTTCGACATTAAGCCTGATATACCTTCATCAATATCATTGATAAATACACAAAACAACAGTGGACCCAACACCGAACCCTGTGGGACTCCACTAATAACATTAGTCCATGAAGAGCAGCACCCATTGATTACCACCCTCTGTCTTCTCCCACTTAACCATCCTTTTATCCATTGTAGCAACTTACCCTTAATACCATTCTGCTCCAATTTGTACAGTAGTCTTCCATGCGCAACAGTGTCAAAAGCTTTCCTGAAATCCAAGTATATGATATCAAAATTATTTTTCGCATCCAGTTCCTTTGTGACCACATCATAATAACCAATCAAATTTGTCAGACAAGACTTTCCCTTAACAAACCCATGCTGTGTTTGAATTATTGCTGCAGTCTTGTCTAGATGATCCTGCAATGCATCTTTAACCAGTGACTCCATTATTTTACCCGGAACAGAAGTTAAACTAACTGGTCTGTAATTACTCGTGTCACCCTTCGATCCACCTTTGTGAATTGGGGACACATTTGCACATCTCCAGTCCGTGGGAACCTCCCCTGAGTCCAAGGATGCTCTCATAATTATGGCTAAGGGTTTGCTTAGTTGCTTTGCCGCCTCCTTTAAAATAACTGGATAGATCCCATCCACCCCAGGTGCCTTTCTTATGTTTAACTTCAACAATTTCTCCTCCACTTTGCTCTCAGTTATTACAAAATCATTAAGCACACTGCTACAATTTGATAACCTTCTTCCATTTTCAAACTGTAATAATTCCTCACGTGTGAATGTAGATGCAAAATACTCATTCAGTTTGTTTGCTATCTGAGCAGGATCATCAACAGTCGAACCATCGATGTCAAGTGGACCAATCATATTCATCCCCTTCCTTTTAGAGTTTATATAAGTAAAGAAATCCTTGCTGTTTTTCTTAGCATCCTTTGCCAAAGATTTATCGTAATCCGCCTTCGCCTGCCGAACCTCCTTTGTGACCTGATTACAGACTAGCTTATATCTGCCACAGGCTTCTGCGTCACCTGATAATTTATATGCATCCCATGCATTTTTCTTCTCTGTCACGAGTCTCATTAGTTCATTTGATAACCATTTAGGCCTAAACCTTGAACGATATTTCTTAATCGGTATATAAAGTCTAGTAGCTTCCACGATTAATTCCTTGAATGCTTCCCACTTAGAATTCCACTGACGTACAATTCTTTTGTTACGCATCACAACCAGCTACGTACAACTTGGACTGGCTTGTCGTTCTCGTAGTGCTGGTCCCTCATTTGAATTTTCAGGGACCCGAAAAGTTGATATTCTGAGGGATGCGAGATACTCTGAGGCAATGGCTATGGACACAAGGCAATGGAAGAACCCTAAACAGTTCTCACCCTAGAAAAGCATATAGGAATCTGTGTAACGGCTATAATTTTTCAAGGTCTTATTAAACAGTATATCAAAGTCATCAGTAGCAGTTTTATTCCATTTGTTTTGGATCGATTTCAGTGTTTTTGATGATTTCTTGTTTTTTATGTAAACATTTTATCCACTACTGTTCTTTCTGCGTGCACCGCGATATTTATTTTAACGAGTTATGGAATTATGTATTTAATATATAAATTTTGTTTTGGATATTAATGTGCTTACTAAAAAGGTTCGTTTCTTACACGTGAACAAATAGAACGTTTCTGTGAAATATAGCAGGCAGAATGAGACTTGCCTGTACTGTTTTTGTACTGCACTCTGAACATAGTGATTGGGCTGTTTCCACTGTATGAAGAGCTCCATCCCAAGGTAACTGAGCGGCTAGTCTTTTCTTGGACTAAAATATCTGTCGGTGGTGCTGGTGATTCTAGGAAGAGAAAAATTTAATTGATATATTAAAATGAACGTGAAATTCCGTGTCCTATTGAAAAAAATATAATTAGGCCTATGAGGAATCCGCTACACACAGATTGGTGTATTTAGACGACAAAAGCGGTTAATAAACGAAATCCACCTGTAAGAATAGCTCAATGAAGGCTGTTAGCAAAGAGTATGAGCATCTCCATTTTCCAGATGAAAGGCATTATTTGCACTTATACCATCGAAAAGCACTGTATTATTTCTGGATAATACTACAGTGCAATGCTAAAGAAATTGAGTCAGAAAAGATCTGATTTTGAAACGCTCGAAAGGCTTACTGCACCACGGTAGAGTTTCCTCAAAAACAGGCAGTGCCCACCAAAGGTGGGCACTGCCTGTTTTTGAGGAAACTCTACTTGAGCGAGCCCAAAAAAACGAGTTCCCCAACTTCTCTCTGGTTATGATAATGGATGCCACTCTCAGCAAACTCGCCAAGACTGAAAAATATCCAACCAGTTTTCGCCATTATCATCAACTTGAATAAATGAAGTTTTTCCTCACTCTCAAAAGCGACATGGAGTATGTATAACCATTACAATTGCATTTTGATTATAAATATAATCAACATGTATTTCTTTCAATTGTGTTATTTAAAATAAATAAGCATATTTAAAGCAGAAAAGTGAATTTAACCTTTTTTACATAATATTTATTTTACAATTTGTTTCTCAATAAAATATATTTTTTTATTATATGAAAGAACACATTACAGATAAACAAGCTGGGGATCCAACATTTTTTAAATAACTTTTTGCACAGTTTTAAACGAGAAGTAGTCCCCGATCGCCGATTTTCAGTAATAGAAAAATTAGTGTCTTCGTATTTATTTTAAAAAAATCATTGGAAATTTTCAGGACGGACGAGTGGCAACCATGGTTATAATATCTAGTCCCACAAGAATATATTTGGGCCTAAAGAAACCTGAAAGTTCTTTACCAGAGGGTCTTCATTGCCATAATTACTTGTGGGCGAGTGACTGGGCACACAGGTTGGGCGAGATAGGCAGTTGCAACAGTCTCAACGAATTATTCTCCTCCAACTATGACGTCCCTGTAAGACAGACATGGGTGGGTATATACCCATCGTTTCCCTGATGGTCATGACGGGTAAATTCTCACTTGATCTCCATTTTTCCCTTGGTGGACTCGCTTACTATATCAAGTAGAGTAGATCATCATTCTTAGCTTCTCCACCAATGTAAATGCTGAACTAGACACGAACTTCGGCTCAAGGCATCAACGCATGTGGTAAACCAAATAAGTCAGGTCGAACCATGGCTCTCTAATAAGAAACTATATCCAGGACATATATTTCGCAGGCGGACCAAGCAAACTCCCCTCCTGGCTGTAGGACCACTCCTCAACCTGTAATTCGGATAGGATAACTACAGACTCCCGCAAACTGTGGGATTGGGATATTTTTTTTTTCTCTGCACAAGACCTTTCGTCCTCAAGGTGGGATGAACGACGATGTGGGCTGCCGCCATGGCTGCTTAGCGAAAGCTCGACCACCTTTCCTCTTCTCTGTCCTTTCTTAACCTTTCCTCTTCTCTGACGGTTGCCGCCATCCTTTAACTCTTTCTCCTTCCAATCGTCTCATTTTCTCTCCTACCCCGTTCTTGTACACTCTACTTCACTCATCACCTCGACTAGAGGGAAGACCGCTCCCTCAGAGTAGTACATACTGGCCCGCCACCTCACGGTAGAAGTGGGTACAAGAGAAGTCTTCTTTATGATCCCTACCTCCTGATAGCTAAGTGACCAGACTTCAGCACAGCATAAAGTAAACCCACTCTCACAAATCCAAGACCGTTCGCAAAACTGGCCTCGGCAGAGTGTTTGCTGTTATGTACAGCTGAATTACGGTATTCAATGTAACCTTAGACACCGCACAGACAACCTATACAGTATATATACTTCCCAATAGTTACGAATTTGTCCCGTATGACTTTTTTTTTCTGGCTCCAAAGTAAAGGGTGCAGGGTCGTAGTTTTCCTTGGAAACAGTTAAAAACGTCACTCGGGGCATTTTAAAGCGTCTCAAATAATGGTTTCTCTGAAGTATTTCGAAAATATATGGAGTGATGAGACAATTGTATGAAATACACTAAGTGATCACTGAATTATGACCACCTACCTAATACTTCGTAGGTCCTCCTTTTGCCCTCAGTACAACAGCTATCCGACATGACATTGTTTCAACAAGATGTCGGGAGGTATGGCCAACCAAGCTGTGTGTAATGCGGTCATCAATGGAGGTGATTGGTGTATCTAGACGCCTGATATGCCTTCCATAGTGCCTCACAAGTGCTCTATTGGATTGATATCGGATGAAGTTCGGAGGCCACAGAACACAGTTCTAATATGCTAGAAGTCAGAACTGTGTTCCTCAAGCCATTCCTGCACAAAAAGTGGCCGATGGCTCGGCGCATTGTCATCTAGAAAGACGCCGTCGCCATTAGGGAAAAAGTATAACATAGCGGGGTGTACACAGTCAGCAAGCAGTTGCCGATAGCGGAGACCACTGATACGTTGTTCCACACCAGGGATCCAAGTTCCTGCCAGTGAAACATGCCTCACACCATGCAAGCGCCTCCACTGGCCTGCACTTGTAATACCATGCATGATGGATCAAGAGCCTCATGTTGTTGACGCCAAATTTGTACACGGCCATCCACTGTGTGGAGTAAATAACGTGACTCATCAGACCAGCACACCTTCTTCCAGTCTTCTAACGTCCAACTTGCATGCTCTTTGCACCAGGCGAGTCTTTTACGCAGATGAACCTTGGTTAGGAGAGGATGCCGTAGGGGTCGTCTGCTGGTATATCCCATACATGCGACGCATAGTCATGCTAGATATTGTTCCGCGTTGGCCGATGTTGTATTGGGTAGGCAACTCTTCAACAGTGCTTCTCCTGTACGAGTCGTCGGACCCGGCGCTCACCTCTAACATCAACCTTTCGCTGTCCTTTGCAGTTTTGCGGTCGGGTCGTTGTTTGAACATTTTGACGTCAGTCCTGGTACACTTTAACTACGGCGGCTGTCGAACACCCCACCAGTTCAGCCGTTTGGGAAATCGAGGCACCAGGTTGTCGAGCTCCCACAATCTGTCCTTTATCAAAGTCCAATAAATCCTTCCTTTTATCCATCCGAATTTTACTACCTACTGAACCACTGCAACCTTATCTGTGCTACGTAGATCGACTAACTCTGCACTTTCGTACCTCATTCAACGGGTGTCATTCTGTTTTCATAGAGGTAGTCATAATTCAGTGATCACTCAGTATATACGAGGATTATATAGAGAAGATATAACCATCAGAAGTTCAATAAAATAAAGTTTTATATTTTTAATTTAATCTATCTTACTATTTTTTGATCACCCCTCGTACTATTAGAGGTCATTTTTAATTACCTTGTATTACAAGCTGTATGTTGGTTTCATCGGATCCGAACTGGTTTGACATTAAACAGGTATAAAGAGCCGAGTCTGCCCTTCCCGAAACAGATATGGTCAACACAGAAATCACCCCACTTGCACTCATCTCTTCTTTGACACTGTATCTGTAAACAGAGATATTAATCAGATACCGGTCAGTGCAAATTTTGTTCCCTAAATAAATATAAACAGAACTTAATTAGATATCTTAATAATATACAGAACAAGTACCATTTCATCTTTAGAGTTAAAGTAAAGTGTGTTTAGGGTCTAACGGCACCAGGGAGTTTCCCCCCCCCCCATCTCCCTGTAGTCTCTACATTGTCGTGTGTTACAGAACACTGTAAAGGCCAGAGATTTAAAAGTGTATGGATGTTGTTGGGTGTAGTGTCGTGTACCGTTGTTCATCTGGCCATTTAGCCGCTGGACCCCTACTGAGGCCCAACGTTGCCCACACTTAGCCCCGTGGAGGCAAGCCAGTACACCAGTATTTTTCAATAAGTACTCTGGCAGTTCCTGCCACCTCATTTCCTGGGATTTCAGTGGCTAGGACCAAAAAAAAAAAGGGGGGGGGGTGCGCTAGAGTTGGGTCACGCCAAAGGAGTTTTAAGTTATACAGTGTGGAATTAACAATTTTGGGTGTAGGGCTAGGATAATTTTGACATAGGATGAACGCTAGTTGGAAAGCTAGAGGGGAAGGGGAGACTAAAGGCTGGGGGGTGAGAGACAGAAGTATAGGGTCGATAGAGTAGATGACCCCAAAATCAGTGAGGCAGGCCCATGCCACACCAGAAGGAAAGAGGGGGCGGCGAGGAGGAGACAAGGGAACCTTCACCTTCTCTCCACCAGGACAGGGGAGAAACAGGGCCGTGCAAGGGAGCACGGGTTCAGGATCGCCACGTGGCATTGGCAGCAATGCTGCGTGAAGTCATAGTTGGCAGAGTCCAGTCCGAGAAGGTAAAATTCGGGTAGTGCAATCCTGGGACAGACAGGTCCCGTCCAGGTGGTGAAGTCATTTCAGTAGTGAGCTGCATGAAGATATATTTGGTAGACTCAATCCGAGAGGATCGAATCCGAGTAGTGTCAATCCTGGGACAAAGAAGTCCCGTCCAGATAGTGGAGTCATTTCAGTGGTGAGTCAACTTGATGGGAGGGGAAGCCGGAGCGGCAGTCATATTGGATAGAGGTGATGTTGAGACTGCATTGTAAAGGCACAATTATTGTGCAGGTTGAAAGTCTTCACGGGAATTGCAGTATGCCAAAGCAAGTAGTGGTCTTGACACATGGCTGATTAGGCCATTTCATTGTCTGGTTGGGTCTGATTCTGTGGCTGTGGTAGAGTTTTCCGCCTCGTGAAGAGGCCCTGAGCAAAGTTCGAAAAGGCTGTATAGGTATGGTTGTCTTGCAGGAGATGTTGCTCCTGATCTCTCGGGATGAAATGAATTTGTGTGATGAGAGAAGATCTGAGGTCATCATATAGTAGGCAGTCATGCATCAAGTGGTCCCAGGTTTCCTGGGCACCACAGGTGCAAAGGGGGCTGTCGGAAAGTCCAAGAAGGTTCAGTTTGCTGTGAAAGGCACCATGCCCTGTTAGGAAGTACATGGTTAGAAGGCCTGGGGAGAACCAGGATGGTGATTTGGGATATACTTTGCATATGTCCGGTATAAACTTGCGGGTGATGGCCCCTTTGGTGGATTCAAACCATCTAGATTGCCAGGTCTGTTGTAAGTAAGTTAGGAGTCTGCTTTTTTCACTGGAATAGGTGTTAGCAGCATCCGTGGTAAAATCAATAAAGGTGGTAGACTTTCCTCTGCTGAGCTGATACAGCATCCCCACATGGGCCACCTCAGGGTCTAGGAGCAGTACACCGGCGAGGACCTGTAGAGCATGCGTGCTGGAGGTGCAACATGCTCTGGTTATCGTAAGGAGAATTGGCCGTTGAATGATGTTCAGCTTTCTTCGTCCTACCACAGTGGAGGCTTTGGTGAATTATATGCTAGAATTGTAGGTGATAGCTGGTATGAATATGGCTTTATACAGTAAGGCTAGAGTGCGTTTTTTGAGCCCCCAATCTCGGCGGGTCACCCTGGCAACCAGTGCAATGTAATTTCTTATTTTCTTCTGTAGATAGTTGAGATGTGGGAGAAATGTTAGTTTGCTGTCGATGATAATGCCAAGGAGTTTCAGTTTCTTGATTCGAGGCGGCCTCCGCGGATCAAGATAGCCCTTCAGGAGAATGGATTGGGTTTTTGTGGATGAGATGCTCAGATGGTTTTTCCGAACCCACTCTTGCAGGGTGGTAAGAGCTCTGTTGGCAGATACTTCAAGTTGAGCCCTGTAGTTCCCTGCCAGGATCAGGGAGAGAGATCATTAGCATATGCCAAGGTCTGGACATCGCCTAAGTCAGCAACAGGAAAGGCTCTTACGATTTATGGTCAATAGTTACTCTTCCTTTATGTTGAAGAGCTGAACAGAGTTCCAGAAAAGGGGGCCCAGGACAGAGCCCTGAGGGCAACCTCGGTGGACACGACGTTCCACACTGGAGAAGGGAGTCTGAACCACAATGCTCCTGTCACTGAGATAGCTGGCAATGCAGTTGTAGAGATTTCCTGGGAGCTCAGCCGTCCGAGGACGCTAAGACACCATAAGGTGTCGAACTTAATGATATTTGCGTCATTAGCATACTATAAGCCTAAATTAGGTTGGACGGGCGAATTTGTATAGTATTAAGTCGTATATGACGTGCGCTAATAAAGATATCCAGGTCGAAGAGGGAGCCAGATTAATAACGTTTGCTGGCAATGCAGTTGTAGAGATTTCCTGGGACCTCAGCCGTCCGAGGACGCTAAGACACCATAAGGTGTCGAACGTAATGATATTTGCGTCATTAGCATACTATAAGCCTAAATTAGGTTGGACGGGCGAATTTGTATAGTATTAAGTCGTATATGACGTGCGCTAATAAAGATATCCAGGTCGAAGAGGGAGCCAGATTAATAACGTTTTAGGTGGTCATCTTTCAGAAACATTTTCTTTATTTATATGTACTTATCAATATACTTTATGGAAGGTTATCAGATTACAGAGTGCACTGTAAACAAAAACTCTCACTATTCGATTTTTGTTTATTTTTAAGTTTTCTGAAAACAATAACCAGGATATTTCCTGTATAAATTACACGTAGTTGCTAATCCTGAAAATGACCGGCTGCCATTTTGTGGGTTAACAACTATCTGTGCCATTGCGAAACGTATATTTTTTTCGTTTTAAGGTTTGTTTTTCTAAAAAAAGAACAAAAACAACTGCGTATCATACACAGATAAAACATGGTAATAATTTTTGACATTATTCATGCTACAAAGTCTGTAATATCATATATTCACAGGTGGCATTTTGTGACGTGTTTGTTTCGAATGTCTGCCTGTGCAAATACCAGAGTAGTTACGATGTTTTTCATGTAGAAATATAGTCATACCGGCGCTTCGTAGCCTCGGCACCAATTTCAGTCAACCAACCAACTTATTTGGAGTGATTGATAAAAAAACTTGAAGATTACAATATGCAACAGAAATATTTATATTTAATTTTGAACTATATTTATGCATTTTTTGCGTTCTATCCAACGGTCATTGGTTTTAAGTTTTTGCGACATTTATATGCATCAAATAAGTATGTACCAATACCATGATATATAAGAGCACATAATAGTCGTATAATACATTATTTGCATTTTTCTTTGACTGTTAAACGATGGTGTCAGTTAAGTCAGGCTCGTACTGCTATGTTTGTTTATATTATAAAGCTTCTAAGCGGAAGCATAACATAGTTGGTGGCACAAAGTAGATTTTGTAGTGCATACAAAATCTATATTGGAATACCTATGGGTGATCAAAACAAATTGTGGATACCTCATTTCTCTTGTGGTACTTGCGGGACAACAATTAGAGAGGTGGTTTCTCTGTAGTTGTAGGTGTATGCCTATTGCTGAACCTCGAATATGGAGATGACACAAACTATCATGAAGGCTGGTACTTTTGCAGAAAGGAATCTTCTTTGAATATAAAAGAATCTTCGGAACTGGATGGTAAATCTGGTGAACCCAATAACTAGGAATACACCGCAAAATACCTGTTCAAGTGAAGACGACACTTCCCCAATCATTAAGAATTTGGTGGTTTAGTGAGGGACTCGAGTCCAACAAAATCTATTGTAGTGTTCCTAATATTCCGTTTAAAAGATTGGACTCTACTATCTGCAAGGCTTCCACATAAAGAAAAGGTTATATCATTTATGCACATTTTTACACTAAAGAATCCCTGTGCTACCTTTTCCATTTGATTGGTCTTTATGAAGAAATTGATATTAGTTGCAATTCAAAGGAGCGTGTTTTCGTATACAGTTCCAGTAAAAGTATGAAAGCTGTGCTACTTCACAGTGAGAACATACATCCGCTCAATTCCTGTTGTGCACTCTGTTCATATTAAAGAAAATTAAGTAAATGTGAAGCTTGTGTTGGAGAAGACAAACTATGAATTATAAATATAGCTGTTTATGGAAACGTCAAATGGCTATATTTCTTCTGGGTGTGTGAGTTTCACTAAGTTCTATTGCTTTCTCTGTCTCTGGGATAGGATAGCAGCAGATACTATATCAGTACTATAGAAGAAGATAATGGCTTGACTCAAGGGAGTTGCGAACTGGTGCGCACATGTAGTAAACAATCCCTTAGTACCAAGAAACAGTCTTCTTTCCATCACTACATATCAAATTGAGACTGTTCAACAATTTGTTAAAGAATTGGATCCTCAAGGTGGCAGCTTCAGGCAATATGGAGTCTATGTTTCCAAATTCATCCGATGCTGAAGTGAAAGGTGGTAGGGTTCAGTGGTCCAAAAGTTAAGGTGTTGACTTCACAAGAAATGGAAGACAAAATAACTGATGCTTAAAGATATGTCTGGCAATCATTTTGCCTTGTTAGCAATACGACTAAGAATTACAAAGAACTAAGTGAGAAGTTCATTGGCAATTTCGGAAAAATTGTGTGAAGAATATCAATCAAGCTCTATTACTTGCTCTGTCACCTGTACTTTTTTCAAAAAAAAATCTGGACGATGCTAGTGAAGAGCAGGGGGAGAGTTACTCTCAAGACATAGTCAAATGGGATTAGATACTAAGGCAGGTCGGATGAAGCCATGTGAGTGACTATATCTAGCCTTTGGTTCCAGAAGATCACAAAAGACACGAAGGGCAAAACAATCAAATGTAGGTTTTAAAGATTTTTTTTCTGGAAATGTTTATATTTTTTAGCTTGTTGTTTACCTGCTATTAAAAAGGTGATATCGTATTTTTGCACATTTGCCTCCTCTCATTTCTGGGCAAACCATCTATGCTATGCAAAAACTAAAATCATATTTGGAGTCAGTACCCAAATTCACAAAGAAATGTAGATAAACCGAATCTGTTCGAATAATTTTACATAATGTTATGGGGAGGTATAATTTGATTCCTAGCCAACGCTTTTTACTCTTCCATCTATCTGTATTCTCTCCTTCTCTGGCAGAAGGAGAAAAAGTTAAATTCGCTCTAGGCTTTATCAAAATATTCAGTATTCTCGCTCATAAAATGGTATCTTAAAATAATTACGTCTCATTGTAAATATTAAAAAAATACTTCAATTAGATAGTTGAAGATGAATTAATATTAGATATCATTACCCAAAAGTATGAATAAAGAAGAAATAATTGCCTTAAATTATCTGTGTGACTCCGTTTCCCAGTTTGGCAATAAAATGCATGATGTAGGAGTTGATGATCAATTTTATGAATGTCTTAATTGGTTTCTGATGTGTGGACAAACAAATCTCTGCAATTTCGAAGACCATTAACTTTCAGGGAACTGCTTAATGAAGAAAATACTTTGGATGTCTTAAGATTTGTTAATTGCTTAAAGTGATTTTATTATGCAGATATTTCAAAAATAATGTGCATATTTCTTCATTTCGGTATTGGTAGAACAGAGTTTTTAATTTATGCGCATTAATTGCATCTTGCTATTCTAGCATTGCATTTCCTTTCCAAAATCCTCCATTTGAGAAATTTCTTTATTTAAATTTCATTAAAACATTTCGGAATATGTTGATTGGCTGATTTTGCTGATATTACTAAAACAAATGACTGGTAAATTTCAAGTTTGTGTTTTTTTTTTAACATGTGGCATTTTAAAATAGGGGAGTGATGGACAGCAGAGAACCAAATCTAAAGAAAAGATTTTTAACAAACTTCAAAAAAGTTTTAAAATCAAGTGATCTATTAAAAACACTCAAATTAAACTGTGGTGTATCAATGGAAGTGATTTCATTCTTTTTTGTTAACTTTAAAACTCATTTAGACATTTGTTTCTGGTGTAATCTCTTTCTTATAAATTAATTTTGAAGCTTATATACAGTATTAAACGAATAAAAATATTACCTCCGATCTGAAGCTGGCTCTAATATCTGTTTATCCTTCTCCCACTTTACCATCATCGGTGGCTCTCCAGTGGCCTCACATTTTAGCTGAGCATCCTGACCTTTCGCGACTGTATGACTAGAAAACGTGCTCTCAAACCTGGGAGGAGCTAAAAGACAAAGTTTAAAACTGGTTCACTTTACAAAACTCTTCTCCACAGTCTAATTTAATCAGAATGCAATTTCTGTGCAAGTAAAGGATACGTCCGAAGTCTGTGCACGTACTGTAGATGTTAAAAAATATTGTTTTGAGAGTCGCTACACGCAAATATTATTTGTATCGTACCAAAGTTAAAATAACTGTAAATGACTGTCACCTGCTTCTACTAGCTATATGCACACCTTTGTTTTGCAAGATACACGCCGATTAGGTCTTTGGGGGTAATAGAATCTAATTACAGTTTGTAACTTTTTAAAATCAATTCTCTTTGTACTTTATATTCTTAAAGAACGCAAACCCTGGCCGAATTAAGGAATGAATTCGATAAGAAATTCATACAAATGGCCGCTTTAAGTCTCACGCACCGAGACTGATTGGGTGTAAAATTTTATCCTGACTTTCCAATAAATCTAATTTGAAACTTGTCACGTGGAAAAGTGTATTTCTTAAAACCGGTGACATTCTAAATATTCATAAATACTGAAATTAGCTGTGACTTCGCTCGTAATGCGAAGTTGCTTCCCATAAAATGATCTCTTACATTTTCTTTAAAAAAGTAATAAATTACTTCCGTTAATTTTTTTTACTTAACGATAAATTACGGATTGATTTCGATACAGAAAATAATCATTAAAGATTAAATAATTCCCTTGAATTCTTGGGGTGAATTCTGTTTCCAGTTTGGCAGTAAAAAATAATGCAGAGGGTAATGATCATTTATTGATACATTAATATAGAGATTAATAATCTTATGCACGAGTAAACAAGTTACTAAGTGTTAGGAAAACAGCGGTGACAGATCCTTAATCTTGTAATATTATAAAGGTTCAGTGAACAATTTAGCAGTGGCGTATGTAATATTAGAGGGAATTGAGATCAAGGTTAACCACCACGCAGAAACTAATGAATATTGATAAGAGATTCCTGCTATTAATAGCCAAATTATTAAGAAAATTATTAGGTCTTCAACCAACTCCCTCGCTGGAGATCTGCTAACTGAAGTATGACATACTTGAATGACCTCATTGACAGGATTTAAACCCGGACTTGGTACTCTGACGATGAGAAACGCTTTAAGGGTCGTATACTGTAATTATATAAGCGCATTCTCATATTAGGTACTGCATTTGTATAACCACTAGCGTGACAAGGTATTTATTATTCAAATGGAACATAAATATCGCGCATGAAAACAATTTCTGTAATTTATTTTGCACATTTATATTTCAACAAATTCTTTGACATGATATCCAGTATGTGGTTCAGAAAAGGTGCGTGAACAACGAATGCTTACTGTGAATAGTTAGAAGTAACACCTTGCTCAGGCTGCTTCCGATTCCATTTGTAGCTTGGCACAAGTAATGACCTCCGTCAGCTTCTTCTGCTTCGTGTATCACTAAGGTCCCATTTTCAAACACTTGGCGTCGATAACTTGTCAAAATGTCAACATAATTGGCCGGATGTTTACCTGTAAGTAAAGAGTACTGGAATTATGATGCCTTTATTTAACAGCGAGAAAACATCTAGTCGAAATAAAACATCAGAATTAAAATCAAATGTAGATGCACGCTTTGATTTAACAAAAACAACTACACCATTTTGTTATCATTATACATTTTGTTTGTCGCATGTGTGTTCTTGCAGACACACTGGCTGGATTTTAAATAAGTATTTCTGCCACTTCCAGAACAACGTTTATGTAAGTTTTAGTATCAACCTCTTTTATTTTCATACAAAAGATCATAAAAGAATGGTAAAAGTTCAGCTTCAAATTGATTGAAATAATCCCTGAACCAAGACAATAGCTGTTGTTTCTATATATTTCTTACCTTTAGATTTTTTCCAATATATTTTTGGATGAGGAAACCCATCGGCGAGACAATCGATAGCAATCCTTTGTCCTTGTATCACGAACGAATTGGACGGTTCAATAACCCACCGCGGTGGAACTGAAAATAAGAAATTTATTATGAATAATCTGAATTTAGACACCCATAATAAATCAGTCGATACATTTGCGGTTAATCTAAAATTTAAAGTATATCAGAGATATTTGAATGCTTTATGCATAAGACGATATTAAATAGAGCTCAGGAATGATTTGGAATATGAATGAAGGGCACGTGGAAAGAACTGTCCGAGTTAGTTTTGGTCGATTTTGAAGTAATAGCTCTGTCTAATGGTACTTTAAGAAAGGCTTTATCAGAAAGTCAGCAAAATGTATGAAAAAAAAAACAGTCACAGCCAGAAATAAAATTCCCGAGAAATATCCGTGTGCTGCTCATGAACGATCAGAATCGAAGCTCTGGACACCATTTCACTCGTTCAGAAATATCCTAGGATTGTAGAGAAGCAGTATGAACCAACAGGAAAGGCTCTTACGATTTATGGTCAATAGTTACTCTTCCTTTATGTTGAAGAGCTGAACAGAGTAACTCAAGTTACTGTGTTCAGTTCTTCAACATAAAGTTCTTGATCACTGTGAATCTTATTTTTCCTCCTATCACTCAGCAGTTGTAACGTCAAAAAAAAAAAAAAATTAACGATCTACCTAAGTGTGTTAATGAGCTAAGACGATATTAATAAATTTTTGTGTGAGTTTATTAATTTTCTTTTCAATGAAAGCTTTAAATAACTTAATGTACTACTTTGAATAACCAAACTACTTCAAATCTCTTCTGTTAAGAGTCCTGACTCTTAAAGTGACGGTTCTGTAATCCAAAATGGTAAATACACCCCATGATTAAAAGAGGGAAAAATCAGAACTGCGTAGTAGGAGCATTTGAAAAGCAAGTGGGCCTGAGTATGAAAGGGTAGAGGTAAAGTGTTTAAAATTTCTGTACTTAACGAATGACAATTCAAACCAACCAAGTTTCATGTAGTTTCAATAGTCCTCGTTTAACTACAGGTCATGTACTCAGAAAAGTTGTATGAATGAGGAAATATGGACAAATTATGTCACGGTGTAGTCATCCAATATTTGGGAAAAAAGGGACTATAACCAAGGGCAGTTCACGAGGATATGGTCACAATGTTAGGGGAGAATGCCCATTCCTATTCCGTGTGGGAGGGAAAGCCAGGAAGTGACCCACGCTACGAGTGATATACCTGCAACGTCCATCACTCCAGAAGTTAACAGTGTGCAATATTTTGATGAGTGATCGACGAGTGACAGTTGGGTATATTACAAGCTTCTTGGGCATCTCATCTGAACGTGTTTACCGCATAATAATAGAGGTTCTCGCTATGAAAAGGGTGTCAGCACGATAGGTTCCAAAGTTGACAGCAAATTAGAAATGCACAGAAGTTGTTAAGTCAATGCATATTTGCATCGTTTTCAAGCAGATCTAGCAAATTTCCTTGTAAGGTTTGGATGAGACATAGATCTGTCACATTTAACCAGAGACAAAGGAACAGTCCTAACGAACAGTGGAAACACAGCTCTTTTCGCCCCTCCCTCCAAAGGAGCCAAGGAATCGATTTGGCTTCTTTGGAGAGGGGGGTGCACGCAAGATGATGATGACATTGGTTTTTTGGGATGCTGGTGGATTACCTTCAGAAAGGCTAGACAATCACAGGGGCATATTACGCAGACTTTGTGAGACTGCATGAAAACATAAAAGACAGAAGCCGAGGAAAACTCAGCAAAGGAGTCTTGTTCCACCTGCTGAGAAGTTTGTGATTTAGATGGACATACTGCATGAGTGCGGTTTTGAAATCTTGGATCATCTCTCATATTTACCAGAATATGAGAGACCATTAGACTTTCTCCTATTTTTAAATCTAAAAATGAAAAATACCTGGTTGGCATCAATTTTTTTCACCGACAGTGACGTCACAGCTGCAGTGAAGCATTCCTGGAGGCCCAAGAGAAAACTTTCTTCGCAAATGGAACTAACGTATTGCAGAATCGGTGGCAAAAGTGAATTGACTCTAAAGGGAACTGTGTTGAAAAGTAACATGTTACCAGAATCTCCAAATAAACCCTTCATACGCAGGCCACAAAGTTTTCAAATGCCCCTCATATTATCTGCATAGGTTTTCAAGCAACGAGTTTAAAAATTCTGTTTTCTAAATTTTAGAAAACTCCTATCTGGTGATTGATTGTTCTTCCCCTATGCTCTTCAAATTAACTATTACGTAAACACTGAAGGCACTTCCAAAATATCTAATCTTGGGGATAACTAAAATGGTAACTAGGGAAGATCCAATTTACAAAAATTCTCAATGACTCCCAAATTTATCACCAAATAAAAACAATAAACAGAAAATGTAATTCACGTATATTTCATTCCAACAAAGCATATACTGTATATATATATGTTGGAAATTTTTTCGCGACATTATTTATTTAAAATCAGAATCAACGAACAGCCATCTAATCTCCAACAGAATGTACACGAGGGATTCAAAAACTAATGAAGAATACATCTGATCAAATGTGTGTATTAAGCACCAAAGCAACAACACTATGAGGCGCCAATGTATTGTCTGTAATTACGTTTATTTTTAATCGGTTTGCTGAAAACAGTATATTAAACAAGTATTTTAATACTCAGGTATTTTTGTACCCATTCTAAAAGTACGACAAAATCTTAGTGCGAATTTGTAAAAGAGACGTTGTATCACTTCAACATATATCGACCAATCCCAGCTCATCACTGAAAGTGGTCAAATCAAAGCGGGGGTAGTAATTAGTCTTTTACTGCATAAATTGTGAGCGGAAAAACTTATTTTCACACATACGCTAATAGTTCAGTCTCGCAAAATTTGGAACAATGTAGATTCCTATAATCTAATAATAAAACATTTGCATTTTTAAGCTATTCAACCGTAATGCGATTTTTAATGTTTTTTGACTTAAGTTTAAATAAATAAATAAATAAATCTTTATTGTGAAGTAGATTTACAGCACAATATCCCATCACGGCGACGAGCGCCAGGGGTTCACATATAGATAACATAAGTACAAATTCAAATGGCTACAAAATATAGCGAACACATACAAAAGGCTACAAAATACAGATTACAAATGCAAAAAGAAATACAAATACATCATAAAAACAAGGAGCTGAACACAAATAAAGAAAAACAAATACAAGTTGGCAGTGATTCAGGTTTCAAGAGCTTTGATAAACTTGTGTCTGTCCTTCTTTTTACTTATTATGGTGTCGATGTCGGCGTCCACACGGTTGAGGGCAGCGAGCATCTGCTTGGGCAGAAATCTTTCGGTGAGTACAAGCCTGTTGTGGTGAGCCACAAGTGCTGGTACCGACCTTAGGCTTGGCTGTGGAATCCTCCAAGAGCAAGCATTCCAAATATTTGGAGATGATATTTGGCCTGAGATGAGTTTGGCTGTGAAGACCAGCCTCTTTTCAACGATCAGGAACTTCAACCTCGGGATGTCGAGTGCTTGTGCCATCATGGTAGTTGTGGTAGCGGGAGGTAGCCGAAGCTTGTTATTCGCCCATTTCAGTAGCCAGTATTCAGCAGTGTACACCCGCTTAAGGTTTGTATGTGCAGCAGAGGCCCATATTTCTGCACCATAGAGAATGGCAGGGTAGACGGTGGAGGTGATGAACCTTTTAACAGTGGCAGGATGTCGGACGTGTAGCAGCTGCTGCTTTGAGAACCACCGTAGACGAGAAAATCTGGTACTGAGTTTGTCGATCTGGTGGACAAAGGACATCTTTTGGTCGAACAGAACGCCAAGGTCTGTGTGCGAGGGTACGTTTGGTATTCGTACCCCTGCGAGTGAAACGTTGAGTACTGTCGGCATGGATTTAAGGGAGAATATAACCTGAGCAGACTTCAGAGGGTTGATTTTTAGATTGAAGTTTGCCAGGTACAATTCTAGATCCTTAAGTTGGGAATTGATCCTGTTGCTAAGCTGGGCGGGGTCGTCGCCAGGGTTAATTGGAGTCAGCAGTTTGAAGTCATCGGCATAGCATAGGAGACCATTCGTTGAGGCAATAATGGGCACGATGATGGCTGTGAACATGACACCTTCTATTGAGGGAGGACATTTTAGTGATTTTGGAATTAAAGTGATTTAAATATGTGTATAAATGTACTAATGCCAGCCAGACAGACGTCTTGGATGTATTATTGAAATGCGGTAGAATCGAGGGAAACTTTGCACTTCGCTTTAAAGATCAGAGCAATAAGCAAAAAATAAATATAAATGAATAAATAAAATTACAAACTACCAAAACTAATCTAATAAAGAGAAATCCAAGATTTTCAGAAGACGCTAACTTCCAAGTTTTAACTATTGAAAGATTTAAAAGATATGATGATTCATTTATGAATTCTGGAGAATTTAGCTGAAAATAGTTTTATTTTTCACCTTCAGATGGAGAAGCACGAAGCTTCCTAAGATATATATAAATAAATGAGATTGCATTTTTTTCCAATACATTTCAGATAATAAATTAGTTAGTATCGAGCATCTGACATTAATATAACAGATACCGTGACTCATTCCTGCTTGAAGGACTCAATAAATTGAAGATTATTAATATCTGAAAATACCCACTCACTCTGGAGTCTTTCCTAAACCATGAGATTCGTCTTTCAATATCTTTCATTCTTATAATTAGAGTTCTTACCATTCACTATGAGCATCGTTGTCCGGTTGACCGAGGCTGCAGCGTTTGATGCGATGCACGTGTAGTTGCCACTGTCCTTAAAAGTTAACTTCCGGAATACCAGTATTGCGGAGTCCTCCAGATTCTGTAAGGAGACGTCAGTTTCTAGAGGCACTGCGAATCCATTTTTGGTCCACATCACTCGAATTGGAGTGTCCCCTTGAATGACGCTGCACATCAACTTTACCTTCATTTTCTCGTTTGCGTATACCTTCGGAGGGAGAGGTTGGGAGTCGATGAGCGGAGCCACTGTATAAGAGAAATATTTAAATGAATGTACGCATAAATATCCAATGCTATTCATTGAAATTTCTGTTGTACGAAATAAACTGTTAGTTTTGTAGATGAAAATTATGAACGGAGATTAATTATTACATCTGGAAATTGAGAAAATATGATTATTACTAGACATACTTTGAAAGAAAATGTATGTAGGCAGTATTGAAAATCTTATAAGGGATTCATCTCATTGTGAAACTTATTGTTGTCTTGTATACTGTATAAATAATTTATTAATTCATTAAGTTGAAGATTCATTCCAGGCATACTGAATATATTTATCAGCTTTGCCATGTAAGCATATACGAAATTAGTTGCTGTGATGGAATTTCGTATTCCAGACCTTTAAATTCAGTGATCAAATTTATTTATTGTCAACATTGCACAGCTTTTGGTAGAGCGAATACTGTCTCATTTAGTGAAAAATGGACTTTGTCCATCCAAAACGTTTTGAACAACAAGTTCTTGCTCTGCTCAATGTTCGCAAAGGTCCAGCTAGTAATTTCGCTTCGATAAGTAGTGTAGCAAACATTGTTTTACATGTTGGATTTTACGAGAATGCCAATGTAATGTGCTCCTTGGAATGTCTGATTGATTTGAAATTTCATGAGCACTAATGTTCCATCCATCGATGAATTGGCTGCTTCATCGAATATGTCAGCCGAATACTGGTCTGCACATAGTGGATGAGATGTTAGGTATCGTGTTTCCCTCGAACTTTTTAACTAGTGTGGATAATCCAGACTGCAGCTACATCATTGATCCTGTTTCGCATCTCATGTGCCTTCCGGAACGAAACTTCCATAAACCTGGTCTAGCAAATGATGATTAATTGAAAATAAGTGGCTAACATACCGCTTAAAACAATATCTAGACCTCTTTAGTTCAGTTTATACAGCAGTGCCCCCAACCGACATTTGAAACTAAAAAATGCATTTCAATTTCTACTCCTGGACTCCCATATAGGACGAGTTCCTAAGGTAGAGCGTATATTACCGCGTGTTACCACATATGGCAATATGTGGTAACACGCGGCACATATGGCAATATGTTACCACATATTGCCATATGTGGTAACACGCGGTTGCGAACACGCAAAGTGTGTTACTCTAACTTTTAGTTCGATTACTCTGCTACAGTAATTTCGATTCCATAAAAAAATCCCATAACTTGGAAAAGTATTGCTGTAAAAACCGAATCCTCCACAATTGGCAGTTCTTCCATATTTATTTTTTTAATGACTTTTAGAAGACTTATTGTATATAATATACATGTATTTCGTATCTGCTTCCACAAAATAAAATTTTAAAAAAATGTCGTCTGCTTCATTAAACTTCCTGTTTATGAAACTGCAGTTACATAAATAAAAAGGAATTGAAAACTACCACAGTCAATTAATGAACGAAAACGGTTTTAACACACGCTTAAGCACTGTTTTAGGAAAGTTAAATAAAATAGATGTTCATGTGCGAAACGTATTTGTAGCAGCTCTTATTGAAGAGTCACTAACCATGCTCAGTAACTGAAAATATTTTGACATTCTTATCTTACCTAAAACACGGATATTCAGGCTTCCTTTAGCCGTCTGTTTTTCTTTGTTGGACGCTACACATGAATATTCTCCTTCGTCCGTTACTCGCTGTATTTCTTCTACGATTAACTCACCTCCAAGTTCCACACGTTGCCGATGGTTTACCGGTAATGTGGCGCCATCTAGGGACCAGAAGTGGACATCGCTTAGTACAAATAAAAACAGTTTATGTTAAAACTTGTAAATAATATTGGAATTTAAAAAAAAAAAAAAAAAAAATTGCTATTTAGTGATATTTATTGTCTTATTTTTTTTAAACTGTTGTCCTATTTCCATCTGATTCTTAACAGGTTCTGTTATGAGCGTGTTGCACTCAACTTAGTCAATTCAAATAAAATACGAAATGATTTCGTATTCAAGAATGCAGCGTCATAAGTTTGAATCAATAGGGCAGCTCATTCCTCGAATGATAAGTTAATAAGAAAACTGTACTGTTTTGAGCACAATAAGCTCTTTACTGAGAAGAAACGTCCATTGCTGTATTATCTTATAAGACAAGAGATTACCTAATTGTAGAAAGTTCAAAAGATAAAATAATGCCAATGGGATTTTGTCCAGCATTATTTGCGATGGACGGATACAGCAAAATGTTTTGAAATTTCTTTATAAGAATTAATCTGTCTGAAATTTAATATTTACTGTTTAGTAAATATTTAGATAAATTTACCAACAACTGAGCATTTATTTTAGGTGTGATTCATACATCCTGTATTTAAAATAGGCGAATTTTGTAGATGACTAAACTTTTTAAAAATGATAGAAAATTAATGCGAAAACGTTCTGATGTGAAAATAAGCTGATTATTGTTTTCTTCCTTAGTCTAATATTGTGAGATTTAGAGTGGTTCATAGCTTGTACGGAACATTTTCCATATTATTGAAATTAGTATACAACAGAGAGTGATAAAATGTCAGAAATATGTGCAAAAAGGGTTTAATTACAGGAAGGAATACTCCGATGGACTCACTTTTTGAGCGTTATTAAGTCTAGAAAAAGAACACAGACATTAGTTAGGGTTTCCTATAAATTAGAGCAGGTGAACGGGAAGATTCATGTGTATTAGGGATTCGTTAAATGAAAATAGACGCAGGATAGTCGAAAATGAGATAAATGTATGTTGATTCGAGCGGACTGGAATAGCAAATGGGGTCCTTCGGAGATCACTGCTTGGACCTCTCTTTGTCTTTCTAGTTCATATTGATGAGGAAATACAGTGGAAGTTGCCAAAGTTTGCTGAAAACTTAAAGGCTGGGAGGGTGGTTAAAAATCAGAACTACGCTATGCTGCTACAAATGAATTTGGACGAGTACGGGCTGAAAGACAGCTAACTTTTATACTGTCAAAAGGAAAATACTGCTCTTGGGGAATAGAAATTGAAAAGTAGATTATAAAATAGGATAAGAATTAAAAGTTGTACTGGATTCGAAAATCGCGGGTTTACAGAAAAACATGAAGATCAATATTCAGTGTAAGCAGGCAGCAACAAGAGCATATTGTGTTCCTTTTATTATGTGTATGAATTTTTCAAGTATACAGAAAGAGGTCACTATCCTTTTCTATAAAACGAAGGTGCGACCACAGTTGTACAATATTGTACCATCTCTGGTGGCCGTGTCTGAATATTTCTGGAGCGAGTGCGAGTAAGGGCGACTAGATTGGTGAAGAGTGCTAAGCATTATTACTATGAGGAGCGGCTTAGAGATATCTTCAGAGATTAGCAATTAAGCACCTTGGTGGGGGGGGGGGTTATTGAAATCTATAAGGTTCTGTGGGGATTAGTAAAATAAATGAGGGAGGAATATTCTCGCTAGTGAGAAAAGATACAAATATATATATCATTTTTTAGAAATGATCCAGGACAGATTGCATCATTACGACATTTTAATGCTAATATAAACACTGCAGTTATTTTTGATAAAATCGGCATTACTTTGATTAATATATTTGTTAGAAGAGTTCTGTCTATTTTGTGTGGTGTATTAAAACAAGCTGGTTAATGTATGCAGTGCGCTTTCAGGCGCTTTTTTTTTTCTTAAATTAATTGAGTTTTTATTTTTCTCTGGTTAATAGAAGTGAAAAGTAAATATACTTATTAATTAATTACTAAGGTTGTGGCCTTAATTAATGCTGTACAGTCTACAGCTTTACGTTCTATAAACTCAGCCGTTATTTCATTACCACTTTATGACATTTATATCTTCTCCCATATACTCTTTTTTACACTTTTTTTTTTCTTTTCTCTATATACACTGTGCTGCCACTTTATTAGGTACACCTTCCTAGTATTGCGTTGAGCCTTCAAAAGAGTCTGAATTCGTCTAGGTATGGATTGAACAAGATGCTGAAAACGTTTTGCAGGAATGGAGTACCATGCAGACATGAGTGTATCACGCAGTTCCTTGAGATTCGACGGAGGTGTAGGCCTGCAGCGAACAGCCCTTTCCAGCTCATCTCAAAGATGTTCAACAGGATTGAGATCCGCGGACTAAGCGGACCACTACAGCAAAGAAAAGTCATTGTCATGTTTCTGGAACCGTTTCAGAGTGATTTGGGCTTTGTGCACCGGTGCATTATCCTGCTGGAAGTAACCATCTGACTGAGGATAAACTGTCGACATGAACGGACGCACTTGGTCAGCAACGATATTTAGGTACGATTTGGCATTCTGACGTGAATCTATGGGTATCAATAGACCCAACGTGTGCCAAGAAAACATTCCCCACACCACAACACTGCCCCCCCAACACCTTGCACAGTAGTCTTCACCTTTCCAAATATTATTGATAATTGCAATGTTACATTTACTCTTCAGTTCTTCAGACATGATTGGTCCATGAATTCATGTTGTTTTCGCCAAATTCTGACCCTTCCATCAACATGATGCACCATGAACTTCGACTCGTTAGACCAAGCAACTGTTTCCCAATCCTCGATAGTCCAGTGCTGGTTTTGCTGTGCCCACAAGAGGTGTGCTCTGTTGTTCTTCACTGATAACAAAGGTACGCGATGTGGCCGTCGGCTGTTGTAGCCCATTCGCGACAAAGTGCGACTAGTGGTCCGTTGCGATGTTTTGTTCTGCGTACCAAGGTTATATTCTGACGTGATGTGTGACATTGTGGCCCGTCTGTTTGCATGCACAATTCTAGCCATCCTCCTCTGACCTTTCTCATCAACAAGTGATTTTCTTCCACAGGAGTGCCGTTGAGAGGATGTTTTCTGTTCGTTGCACCATTCTCGATACATCCTTGAAGCTGTACTGCGTGAAAAGTTCAGGAGAACTGCCGTTTCAGAGATTCTTTGTCCAGCACGTCTTGCATCTACTGCCATGCTACGTTCGAATTCGTTAGATCACTCCTTTCCCTCATTCTTGCTACGATTTGTATGCTTAACTGATACTAGAAAGGTGGTTCTGATGCATTTATATCCACAACTGTGGTCATGTGACTTGCAACGTTGTGGCACAAACCACTTGTGTGGGCAGCAGTGGTGTACCTAATAAAGTGGCAGCACAGTGTGTATATATGCGAATGCGCCTAAAAAGTGATCTGTGCCTTTTATCAAAAACTGCCGTTTTATCCAAAAAAGACATGGTGTGTACCGATGAGAGAACATATCAACCCATATTATCGTCACTTTTCAACATATCAACCCATATTATCGTCACTTTTCAACATATCAACCCATATTATCGTCACATCGGAATAAAACGCTCTATAGTATCATAGCTGTGTTATTCTGTCTAAGCGATATCTTTACTGCCTGTTAACTGTCATCATGAGATTGAAACCACTGGTCTTTAAGATTTTTAACACTTTCTTTAACGTGCTGAACAGGTGGTAATCGTCTTGACTGTACTGTATCGTTATCTGTTAAGAACATCTCAATTCCAGATTACCAGTAATCCCTGGTGCAAATTATGAAGGCTTGTATGGCTTTGAAGTAGAGGAGTGACACTAATGGAAAGAAAACCTGGTCGTTTCTGGCGAAATGTTTTATTCACTTCCTGAAGAGCAAGTCAAAATAAGGCTGATGCAGCTGTTCACAGGCAGAAGTGGAGGAAATTTGATTGCACACAAAGACAAGTGCCTAAATAAATTAGGAGTGTTTATAAAAAAGTAGTTGATGATGTCATAGATGCAGTAGACCTCAGAAAAGGAAACTCTATGCAGAAGGACCTATACTACTAGACGGATTTGTCTACTCGTACGGTGTAGACAACGCCGTCTATGAAGATAAGACCAGTGAACTCTTTACAGATGAACTGGGATTAACTTTCATCTGCAAAGAACATGAAATGCGCTCTGCAACATGGGGGACCTTTATCGTACCTATAGTCTGGAAAAGTCATGATGAGCAGCTGCACCGATTTAGACTTCTTAGAGTATATGAATGAAATTTTATATTCCGTGTGAATTTTTCCAGAGCGGCTTTGACACTGAATTAATTTTCATGGACGACGATGTTCTTCCACACAGCGGTTGACTCACCTTTCCAAATATTATTGATAATTGCAATGTTACATTTACTCTTCAGTTTGGCGCCTCTGTGGGCAGGAGCAGCAGTGCGTAGCACACGCTTCTTGATTAGACCGGGATTCGAGCCCGTGACCACCAAATACGGAAGATGCGGAAAGGTCAGGGAATGACCACCGCTTATCCCCGGAGCAATATGGCCTTAGTTGCTAATGCTCCTAAAAACCAAAATAACAACAACTCTTCAGTCTGTTGCCTATTCCTAGAGTTCCATGTCAGATTCAATACCGACAAGTCTGTTGTGTGTAATATTTACAGTATGCTTGACGAAAGCTTAACATCAGTTAACTTCCACACAAAAAAAATATTAAATAAATAAATAAAAACCACTCGGTGTTGGTAAAATTGCTACAACTGAAAACACTTAATGGATTTGTGTGAGAATATGAATAAATGATGTAACGGGCTATATACGCCTTGAATTATTTAAAATATCATAACTACTGTAAAAACCAAAAATAAACAGGATATAAAATTATTGGAATAATTAGTGGTGATAAATGTTACCATTACTGAATCAGTCACAAAAGAAGATCGAATATTGGTGAGTCCGTTTGTCGGAAAGGATTCTAAGATGTTCAGACCATGCGTACAGACAGCGTATACTTAAGCGTACATTTAATAATTCTGAATACAGTCGAAATTTCGATTCTATTCAAACTATTTAAATTGTATATACGCTGGGATTGTCCACCTGGAAAATTACTTTCTGTTCGTATTGGACAAGAAATTTTTCTTACAATGTTATTAACTCCTGGCTTAGTGCCGTGAAGGGTGTTGTAAAGTCAGACGTACCTGTGCACCTTACAATAAAGATACCAGGTTCCGTGCACTCACTGATTTAGTGGCTTGAAGATGGGGTTATGCGATCCTCGTTGGATGCCTGTCCATTGGAAGCAACGACCTTAATCTGAATCTATTTGTATCCAACCAGTTCGCTGTGACTGGCTATTTGGTTCAAATTTCCACGAGGTGCTTTCAGTGCTACTTAACTAACGTTTTGACTTGTACATGAAATTCGATTTCATCTTACTTTTCTAAAGATGGAGCAATTACCCTTATATGCAGTACATCATCAGTTTTATGATGATGCTTTTATAATAATGTAAGCGTTTCTTTTAGTTAAAAGTTATTATTTCTGGATAAAACACTTCATTAATATTTAAATTCGACTTTGTAGAGAAAATGAAGGCGCAATTAACTATTACACACTGCATGGTGACTGAGTGTTTCCTGTAATTTTAATGTTTTTTTTTGTTAGTAACGAAAAATAGCAGCTCTCAGCATACAGATCATTATCCATACAATCTTTGAGAAATATCACTGAATGAAATTGCAGTGATTACGCGCCTCATTTTGCAGCAGACCCCTCCGGTTGCATTGTGAATTTTCACTCAACACCTCTTTAAAATATACACATAAAAAGAGTACTTCAATCACTGTTCTCTATCTTACCTTTCTCCCACATTACGATATCTATAGGATACCCTGATACAGGGCACCGGATGGTCAAAGTTTCTCCTGCAACTACGGAAATATTTTTCATCGTTCGAATCACCGGAGGTCCGTACACATTAACCTTCGCAGAATGAAAGACCATTCCTATGGCGTTGCTTGCGGCACATCGATACTCCCCTCCATCTTCCACTCTGACGTCAGATATGTTCACGTAGCTAACAACTTGTGCGTCCGAAGTGACAAAATCTCCTACTCTGAACCGCAGGTTGTCTGGAATGGGGATGTCATCGAGCATCCAGGTTATTTGTGGAAGGGGAGTTCCTGTGGCGGCGCATTTCAGAGAGATATAAGCTCCTGGACGTACAGCTTCTTCGGCAAATACGAATAGAAGCGTTGGCGTTACATCTGAAAAATATGAAGAATGGAAGATAAAACATAAAGAACAAAACACACTGATTAGAATACCACATTAAAACATGTTATGTACAACTGACTCGAGAATTAATGTGCGAGCGCACGGCCTATCGCGTGTGTTCGTAATTCAATATAATGAATTCACGTAGGATGACGTCACGATCACTAATTTTCCTACTGCAACGAGCTTCTGTTCATCTTTATCGATGTTATACTTGGACTTCGGAAAATATAAATAATATTATAGAATGTTTTCTTTACTCGAACTTCCGTTCCAGGAACTATTTTGTGATTAGTTTCCAATAGATTCTGAGCCATTAAGTGTAGAGCATCCGTTGTCCATTAAAGCAATTAGTAATGATTTTATATTTTTCTTTAACATTAATCTCGGCGGATTGATGAGGACTGTATCGTAAACAAAACTCGGAGGACAACGGATGCCGTCTAATGGTAGGAATTTTAAACATAGAAAGCAGTACAGGTATTTGAGGCTTAGAGACGTAATTGCTATTTCTGCTCCACTTTATGTTATTACAAATCTGGAATTTGTGATATTTAAATAAAAAGATAAATTATTTATTTTGCGGTAGAAGACCTTTTACAAAATGCTTGACATTTATTGAAACAAAAACCTCTCAAAATGGGGGATATAGTTTAGTTTGTAATTCCACGAAAAATTTTAAATTATAACAATATAGGTTTTATTATATGCATGATTGGCAGCCGTATCAATTTCTAAGAACTTGTCCGTTGTACCAGTTTAATGCAGAATTTTGTCCTTTAAAATCTTTGTTTCCGCTGTTCGTTATATTAATTTACAGGAGAATTAACGCTAATGGCCATGTCGTATGCAAGATGGTAATAATTCTGTGCTAAATCGAAATAACTCGTTGTGAAAGGGCTGCATATTAGAAATCATTGCCATTTCGAAATCCCCCCCCACGCCCCGGCAATTCATTGTTTGGTTTATGATCAATTTATATTAAGGTAAATCTTTTTTTCTGTACTGTAATTTATACGTTTATAATCTAATATAATCATGACGGTTTGGACAGAATTGATGCTTACTGTGGGTGGTTTAAACACGAGACAATGCGTGCTCATATAACTAAACTGTTTCTGCTTTCTCTTGAATCTCACTCCCCCCTCCCCTCCCATGATTATATAACGGAAAGTTGTGTGTAGGGGAAGGTGGAGTTTCAAGGTACGTGAAAACAGTCTAGTTATATAAGCATGCGTTGTTTCGTTAATGGTTTTAAACCACCAATGAAGTTTATCGAACTTTGGTGTCGGATAAATCCCTTAGCTTTGAATAACGTTCAAAAAATAATTAAATTATCCAAAATACGTGTGGAGAGAAACAGGTGTGGCATGAGTTGAAAAAATTCCTTCATTTAAGATTTTAAGTATTTCTTTACGTTACCGCCGCATAAGGCTTTCAAAGAAAAGACAATTACTCAGTAACTGATAATTGTCTTTTCTTTCCTTTAAAAAGTGAAAACCAGAGCAAGTGCGGCTTATGTCAATACCGCTCTGTGCATCTGCTGTTTGGTTCTTTGCACCTGAAACATATTTGACGAAACACCTTAGAACTGAATATTAGATTTAGGATGTTTAAACAGGGTCGGAACAAGGCCATTAACCATCTCACGTGCTACTCTTCATGCTAACTTGGGCACAATCATTAAAATAGCAGGCTATGCCCCTGCTTACGAAGTGGATCTCTTCTACAAACATCTTGGATGTGGTAACCACGCCCCGGATGAAATGACTCAAGTGATTTTCTTCCACTGAGAAACGTAGAGAGTCTAGACTGGATGTTCCCTAGCAATACTCTCAAGATCTATACTGTGCTGAAAAAATTATTGCAGCAAATAAATCATAATGGACACATACTCTGCTTTAGAGTTTTAATTATTCGCTGGCAAGAACTTGTGTATTTAATTCCATTCAGTGTCTTGTTGACTCTCTTTTGAATTTTGTTTTTCACAACTATTCTTCTCTGGCTTATATGCTGTTCTGATGCAAAGTTATATTTGATCCACTACTGTGCGATCACAGTAGTGGAAATGTGCGAGTGTGTTATATTTCAGGGGCGTTAGCAAATATTCATGATTTTTAGCAGAAAGCAACAAATTTTGCGCGCGAAGTTATGTTGCCATTCTTGTCTCCAACCAGCACGTGGCGCTAACATAATATCCACTGTTACAGCTATGATGTTCGGTATATGGATAGCCTAATATGATATGTAAATAAAAAATCACATTTGGCCTTATTTCTATAGATCCAATTTTAATGAAATTTTGAGATCTTTCTAAGAGGCATACATTTAAAATTTCATGAAAATCCGCCCATTGGAAGTCGAGTGCAGACGGACGGCCACGACGAAGACAATAGGTGCATTATGCGTATATGCTAATTCGCCTAATTACCAGTTAACCCTAATTAAAACAGTCCATAATTTATTATAATTATTTATTTTTTCATGAATGAACAACAAATGTTTATTTATTTTCTCTCCAATCAATTAGAAGAAGGATTACGTTTGCTTATACATGTTGAATAAGCCACTGATTAAGAAATGCTCTCTGAGATATATCGAAAGCCGGTTCTAACTGATTTGGGTGTTATTCCTCTTAAGATCACTTCTGTTGATAGTTTAGCTTCCATCGTACTTTGCCTTATTATTATTATTAGTAGTAGTACTACTACTAGTGGAATGATACGGAAGGAAGCAAGCTTATAAAGCATCAGCTAGAAAAAAAAAAAAAAACTGATATCACCTGCCACCCCCTCCAATAATTTGTTTAGTTCTTTCTTAAATTTATCAAAGGATCACCTAGACGAGACTGTAGTAATAATTCAGAGACAGCATAGGTTTGTTAAGGAAAATTCTGTCTGGTAAATCTGATTTGATACTATGATGTGGTTACAAAGGAACTGGAGGCAAAAAAATAATTTTGATTTCATATACAGTACTTGGATTTCAGGAAAGCTTTTTAAACTGTTGCGCATGGAAGACTACTGTACAGATTGGAGCAGTATGGCATTAAGGGTAAGTTGCTACAATGGATAAAAGGACAATTCAGTGGGAGAAGGCACAGAGTAGTAATCAATGAACGCTGCTTTCGTGGAGTAATGTTATTAGTGGAGTCCTCCAGGGTTCGGTTTTGGGCCCACTGTTGTTTTGTATATTTATCAGTGATATTGATGAACGTTTATGAGGCTTAATATCGAAGTTTGCAGATGATACTAAGGTTGGCAGGGTTGTTAATGACGGAAATGCCTGCTGAAACAGGAACTAGAAAAGTTGGGCCGAAAGGCTGAGAAGTGGCTACTGAAGTTTAACAAATGCAAAGTACTGCATATGGGTAGAAGAACCCCAGAGAAAAGTACCAATTGTGTGATACTACACTTAGGGTGGTAGAAAATGAAAAAGAACTGGGAGTAATTGTGCTGTCAGATACGAAGTTTTCTGAGCAGTGCAGACAGGCTGCTAGAGCAGGTCATCGGGTGTTGTTATCAAAGATATATATAGGAATTTTGCTAGTAGGGAAAAGGAAGTTATTATCCGTTTGTATAAGGCAATGGTCAAGCCACACCTTGAGTACTGCGTACAGGTTTCGAGGCCTCATTTTAGGAAGGATGTAGAGTTGCTTGAGCGAGTACAAAGAAGGGTTACAAGATTGGTCAGGGGAATGAAAGTGTCCTCTTACCAAGAAAGGCTTAAATACTGCAAATTACAGCGTCCGGAGACTAGCAACCTGCGAGGTGATCTGATTGATAAGTATAAGGCTTTGAATAGGTTGAGCAAGCTCAATTCTGATGGGATTCTTCCTCTTGCTCAGATTACAAACCTGAGGGGGCATAAACTCAAATTGAGGAATGACAATTATAGTGTAGATGTCCAGAAATTTGTCGTTGTGGAAGTTGATATTTTAAATAAATTCAAGGAAGAACTGGACAAACTTTTAGAGGGAATGGACGTGTGAATTTTTTTTAACCGATGCTACATAAGCTTTCTTTCCTGCATCACATGCCTCGACTACTGCTACTACCACAAGATGGAACTTTGTTCCTACAATCAACCACCGCAGGCTGGAGGAAAATTCCGCACATATATCCTCAACCATCGTTCCTCGGTTTGATTTTGTATCCTTTCATGTATGTAGTCTGAGCAAGAGGAAGAATAACATCAGCATTGAGCTTTCTCAATCCATTTAAAGCTTAAACACGTCAGTCAATCATCTCGCAGGCCTAGGCTCCAGAAGCTGCAATTTTCAGCACTGCGAGTTCTGTCGATCTTTGCAAGGTATAGAAAAAAGTAGTTCAACGTAAAGACTAGTAGATTAGTGTTTCCTAACCTGTGGGTCGCGAGTAGCCAAATGGTCAAACGCGAGGATAAATTTCTAAGCGTTTAGTTGACCGTGGTTCAAGCTGCGTTACTGCTAAAAACAGTGATGTTCTTGTATTCTCTTCTGACCCTATATAGTCGTCGCGGCATACAAACAGAAAATTTATTATTTTTAATTTTTTTGTTAAGTATGTTCGGAATCACTATTTCAATGTTACAGGACGTAATATATCCGGTCAAAACATAGAAAGATAGCTCGGGAATCGGTCCGTTTGACTGATCTGCAAAATACTCTCTGCCAAGGTGACTGTGTTTGTCGAACCTTGACAAACGTATAAAATATATCAAAGTAATAGAACAGATAATAGTGTATTTTGTAATATTACTCAAAAATCGAAATTGTACCGATCTTATATTTTCGTATAATCTGATTGGAGATCACACACTGAAAACCTTTGCATGCACGTGTCATAACAAAGCGGCAGTGTTTTGCAAAAAAAAAAAAAAATAAATAAATAAAAGAGAGATCTTAACGCAGTTCGAGATAAGCTAGCCTGGAATGCCATTCCGATAACAAGAAGTCGTGTGGACTCAAAAAATAAAATAATAAAATTCTGTACTAGGTGCATAATGCGTCGTCATCGGCAGGCGTTAAAAACGTTTTAATTTTCAGTTAAAAATATAAAATTTATGGATAATAAGATACTAATGTTTTTTTTTTATTAGTGATGATTAAACTAGGATATATATATATATATATATATTTTTTTTTTTTTTTTAGGAGAATTAGCAACTAAGGCCATATGCGGTGGTCATTCACTGACCTTTCCGCATCCTCCGTATTTGGTGGTTAGGGGCTCGAACCCCGGTCTAATCAAGTAGCGTGTGCTACGCACTGCTGCTTCACCGGCCCATCTGGCTACGAATTTTTACATTGAAGAGTTGACTACTAAATACACCATCTATAGTTGTTCCATTACGTGTAGTATTTATCGACAGATATGATGACATGTCCAAGTTGAAGAATATTTTCATAAATGTGCACAACTGTTTTCCAGCCTCAGAGTTTAATTGTAAAGAAAAAAATTACACTTAATCTGAAAACACTACGTGACTTTAAAGCATATGCGTTTTAGAATTAACATATTTCACAGTTTCCGAAATATTTTAAAACCTTAATATTTCTCTTTCTAAATGCTTAGCTTTCCAACAATGTGCTATAATTTTCAGAGGTTTGAAAGATTTTCCTCTAGTATAGAGCTAAGATGAAACTCCGTGCAAAATTTCATTAAATTTGCTCCAGTAGAAGATAAATTATTGTTGTCATCATACAAGTTACAATAATTCGCTTCTGGCTGAAGATGACGTAACTTCCGTGGCGGTTTTTCGTTACAATTTTTTTTTTTTTTTTGATAACGTCCAAAAAGCAAACCAAAGCGCTGAACATTAGTATATCATCCATTTGATGATCACTTTACGGGAGATTGAGAAAATAGGCAGCACTAGTAGTCAGAATAACACGCAAAGAATGTAGAGTCTATTTAGTGTCAAGCGCAACGAGGGGTTTCTCCCATCTCCGCGTTGCTTTCATTGTAGGTGGTAGATGACTTTCATCAACCGGTGAAATACCACCACTTTGCTTATTGGAGGCTTGAAGTGGTGAAACCCATGTTTAGTCTCTAGAGCAAAGTTTCCGGCATCCCCCCCTCCCCCCCATACTACTTCTCATGCACGGTACTAAGTACTATAGGTTTTCATAAAAAAAAAAAAAAAAAAAGGTGCGCCAGTTCACTGGAAAGGCCAGAGATTTAAAAGTGTGTGGATATTGTATATGTATAGTGCTATGTACCGTTGTTCTTCTGGCCATTTAGCCGCTGGACCCCTGCTGAGGCCCAACGTTGTCCACACTCAGCCCCGTGGAGGCAGGCCAGGTATACCAGCATTATAATTATTTACTCTGGCAGGTCCTGCCACCTAATTTCCTGAGATTTCAGTGGCTAGGACCTTAAAAAATTTTTTTTTGATCTTTCGCGTGGGGGGGGTAAGAGCGCTAGGATTTGAAAGGCCGAAACTATTGGCAAACAGTAATTTGGATGTGTAGGACAATCGCTTGTGTACAGATAGAGTAGGGGAGGGAGACTAAAGACTGGGGGGAGAGACAGAAATATGGAGTCAATAGGGAAGACGCCCCAAATAGGTGTCAGTGGGGCACGCCCATGCCCCACCAGAAGGAAAAATGGGAGTGGCGAGGAAGGGAGGAGACAAGAGGACAGGCACTTCTCCCCTGCCAGGGAAGTGGAGTGGAAAGAAAGCCAGGAAAGAGTGCCCAGCTCGGTCGCCAATTGGCGCACTGGCAGCAGATCTGCTGTTCAAGGTTTTACACTGGACACTACAAACAACCACCGAACGGAAAAACAGAAAATCGTGGAATACCTGAAAGAAACCTTGGCAGAGGAGATGGCAAGAGATGACCGAGGGTGAAGTCACACGGAAATTTATACCCTACGTAGACAAGACCTATCCAAAGGCCCCCAAATGGTTCTACCCTGGACTGAACACCACCTTCCTCCTGACGGGCCATGGGCTCTCTAACGCAAAACTGAATGAATTCGGACTAACCGAGTATCCAACTTGCACCTGTGGCAACATATCATGCACAAATGTGAATGCTATGAGGAACAAAGATCAGTACTCATGACCAGTATAAAGTTCGTATCAAAAGACAATGAGCATCACCTCCTGGATTCAGAAGACGAGTATACCGCGTTCAGCCGCTATGTCCAGGACATCTTTAACAGACGGAGAACGGAAATCGCTATCCGCAACAATACGGAAATATCTGAATAGAAGAACTCCATTGAAACTAACCAAGGAGGAGACATTCAAGACTACAGTATGGACGGCGGACGTAGCCAAGTGGGCAGGAGCAGCAGTGCATAGCACATGCTTCTTGATTAGACCGGGGTTCGAGCCCGTGACCACCAAATACGGAGGATGCGGAAAGATCAGTGAATGACCAACGCATATCACCAGAGCAATATGGCTTTAGTTGCTAATGCTCCTAAAAAAACCAAATAACAACTACAGTATGGATATACCGCATGACTAAAACCGATCAGAAGAAATTATCAACAAAGATACCTCTCCATTCATGACCTGGTGCAAAAGGCCAGGACTGATGCGCTCAACTAATATGACTACCTGAATTGACATCAAAGCAGTACTACAACCTGACCAGAGTCATCACTCCTCTTCCTGACCCCATAAGACGAACACGGGTCTAGTGAGACACTGAACTGAACATCCAAAAACCACGACTGTGACCGCAGCTACGCTGTTGACTCGCCTTTTGGCGATCTGGGTTGGACACCTAGTCTGGCCCACGTTCTCTCCATATCCTGACGGGGGGAGGGGACGGGACCGTCTCCTCCCTGCCGCCCCCCTATTTACTTCTCCTGGTGCGGCATAGGCATGCCACACTGACAATCAGGGGTCGTCTTCCCTATTGACCCCATACTTCAGTCTTTCCCCCCCCCACTCTCTCCATACATCACAGTGTACTTCCAAATTATAACAGCCAATTCGTGCATCAATTCTGAAATTTAACCTCATTAACGAACCGCGTTATTTTTTTTTAGGCCCTAGCCACTGAAATCAGAGGAAATTAGGTGACAGGACCTGTCAGAGTAAATAAATATAATACTGGTGTACCTGGTCTGCCTCCACGGGGCTGAGTGTGGGCAACGTTGGGCCCCAGCAGGGGTCTAGCGGCTAAATGGCCAGAGGAATAACTATACACAACACAATAATTCCAAATCCCATACACTTTTAAATCTCTGGCCTTAACAGTGATCTGTTATACCCACAAAGAAAACCACGCGGAGATGGGGGAAACCTCTGGTGCTGTTTGACACGAACACACTTTCACGGGGGATTTCGTTTGAAAATTCTTATGTTTGATTTGGCCAAATAAGTATGACAACTGCTGAAGAAATTATTGGGGAAGTGTCGGAATCCTTTCAGAAGTGTTGTGACAGTTGGCAAACTTTGTAAATCGGTCTTGGAAGTTGAAGAGGAGTTATGTAAGGCATTGCATGCCAATCCATTTGCCCTTGGTGGACTTTCGTGATATTTATTTTGATGATTAAATGGAATTGCCGTGGGTTGTTGATCCCTCCAATTGGCCCTGTTGCGTATGGACACGTGTGAAAAGGAGTCGAATTGCCGACTTTAGTATTTAAATTCAGAAATCACAAAGTTAGTTTTTCTGTGTAGCATATTTTTCGGAAAAGAAAATTGTTGCATGTCATTTTTTTTATATCACGACTACTTTGTGAAGCTTTTACAATTACCTAAAGATGTCTGGAACAAAAGCTTCTAGTGGCAGGAGAACAAGGACTTAGCATGCCGTTGAAAGAAAGTCTGAGATAAATATTTGTTTCGTTTTCTTGTATTGTTCAGTTAATCTCATACGTTGTCAACCACAGTTGGTCCTTGATTTTCGACTGTCTTAACTTTTGCTTTTTTTTTGCAATATAAAGAAAACACATTCGAATTACAGTAAAAATTGTATAAGCAGCGACTGCACTTTTTTTTTTTTGCAGATGTCATAGCGCTAATCCAAAAAAAAAAAAAAAAAAAACTTAAGTGAATTCGAAGATCACGGGTGTCTCGTGTATTTTAAGATAAGAAAAGTTTTTTCCACCCAGTGTGCCAGAACACGTGAAAATAAAATCGCAGTATGTTCTGGCAAGCCTGTGCATGCCTGCAATCGCTTTTAGCGTAGTTAAAGTTGAGAAGTCGCTTCGAGAAGATTGAGACGTTAATTTGTGCTTCTATATGTCATGTTTTTAATAGTAAATGTGAGTAAGTATTTTCATATTTTTCGTTCTCTACAATCACTTTGTTATCACAAGATTCCTAAAACATGGACGATAAAATCGTAATTTACAAATATATATCCAGTTTGTGGGAGACAACATACTCATAATATGAAATTGCTTACTCAAGTTATTCAGAACAAGAATTTCTTTGTTTGCGAGCATATTATTAAAGAGAAATGCTGACGAGAAAGAACCTTTTAGGAGCGTTCGCATATATATGTATATAATCCCCTATTTATCTTCTCCCAGTACATCGATTTTAAAAATATTTGTCGAGCCATTTCAAATTTTATTAATATCGGACAAATAAAAATTCGACATTTATTATTTCTATTTTTCCATATAATTTGAAAGTAAATATGAAATTCGTGGATTAACTGTACTGCATTAAATGTATTTTAATGCAGTACAGTTTTTGCAGTACTGTTAGCTTTAGAAAGTCCGTAGTTTTAATGCAGTACTGTTAGCTTTAGAAAGTCCGTGCACGCTTCGCGTGTAAGACTCGTGAACGTAGTGTCACTTGTGGAAAGATGCAGGAGACTAAAAACAGTATAGGAAAGAAGAGTAATAAATACTATACATTTTATTAAGTGTTCTTTAAAGTTATGAATCTTTGTAATTAATTGATAAGGAGATAAATATATTATGTTTCACTTCTATTAATCACAGAAAAAGAATGTAACGCACTTCGTGCATTAACTAAATAGTTTAGATACTGTGGCGATCGTAATATAATAAAAAATATATATATTTCATTGAGGGAAACTGAAATATTTTCGGGGCTTACTTAGAAGAAGCAAACAGACACTATAATTGCTATATTAAAAGTTATGCTAAGAAACAGTCATTCGTGAGGGCAGTATAAAAGTAATGCTGAAATCTGCCCCAGTTACAATAGTATAAGAGCTTGCCAAGGATTATTAAGATTAACGGACTTCAACATATTTTATACACGCAATTTCACCTGGTTTTCTCCAGTGTGGCTGACAAATACGTTCAGAAGTTAGCCTTGATATCAAAATCAGTGATTACAACGTGTTTAGTAATTTTGTCAATTCCAATCGATCTCTTTTCCGCATGATGAACGGAGGAAAAGAGTAATTCTTTTAATCAATATGTCAGTTTAAGAAGAATGACGAGCTTATTCAAACAAAGGTTAGTTAATGTACCTAGCGCGTTTAACCTTTTTCTGTGATTAATAGAATCAAAAAGTAAATCATCAGTTATCTTGTTACCGGTTTACTAATAATCGATAAGGAACTGTTTTTACAGCCCGTGAAATGTAACACATGTTTCAGGTTCAGTGTAATAAATTAAGCAAATTTATTTAGTAAACTGATAATAAAAACAGCTTTTATTCTATAACTTTCCGTTTGTGCGCAGTCGTCAAAAATAATATCCAGTCCTAGAACTTTAACTGAAAAAAATAATTATTTGTGATTCTCCCGTTCGTCATTTTGGAGATACGCTTGACAACTCTTTTGAAAAGAGCTAAATATGAAAGTCATTTATTACAAGTGAATATCAAAACTTTCCAAAGACGGGATTCGTCACACCAGGATGAAACTGTATCGAATTATATATTTTATTCTGCATAATTAATAACTAATGTTATCAGAAAATGGTCGTAGTACTTGAGTTAAGTTACTTTTTTTAAAATGTGTGTTGTTCGTTGGTTTAAAGTATACTTTAGTAAATTTTACTTTTAGGCCTCGGTAGCGTAGTGCGTATGGCACACGTTTGCTGCGCGAAGGATCTGAGATCAAATCCCACTCGGTTGAGTGGAATTTTTTTCTCTGGTAATTTTCGCAGTACCGAGTTGATCAATCTCGGGCCGAGCCAGCGAGGGGGGTTTTTCCCCCCTTGCCCTCAAGAAAATTGATCGTTGAACACACACAATTACAGACACCTACACCTATCGTAATTAGAAATATATGCAAAGCAGCTAATCGGAAAACGAACCAATGCTGTTGTAGTTAAACTAAATATGAAATTGCAGCTTATATATATTGTACTTTGAATAGAGTACCATAATATGAAAAGTTAATTTTCAGTTGTAGAATAATGTTATATTTTTGAGTGTGCCATCCTTAGCGCAATTAAATAAAATTAACTCGTGGCACACAAAATTTGGAAAAAAAGACATGAGTATTGTGGAAGAAGTTACTTTTCTGTGCAAAAACTAATAAACATGGCATTTTCTTTGATGCTAACGTTCTCAGTGTTACTGGGTAGCTTTCATGTAATTGGTCGAAACGATCTATTATGATTTTTTTTTTGCCAACATTACATAAAATATTTTAAATAAGTTACGTTATTTTTGACCTCCAATTTTATATATAAAAGGGACTGCTTTGAACAGGCTAGCATCCTTAGAGTGAATCCAATCATGTGGTAAGATGGTGATACGAACAAAATCTTCTAAGTAACATGTTACCAGACTAGTTCGTTTATTTGAAATAGCGCAAGCTAGAGCGATAATTTATCAACAGTTCCTCGGCATTTAAAAACACTTTTGACTTCGAATAATTATACAACTTTTTAAATAATATGAACAGTATTATTCACGGGCCGATCTGGCTGGGAGCTATACTAATGAGTTCAATATGCATTAGAAAAACACTGACTGTTAAGATTTCATTAGTCCGCTATTATAGTAAATGAATGGACTAAATTGTGATGTCTTCTACTAGGATCTGTATACCTCTCATGAATTAAATTAACACCGGAAAAAAAAATAGCAACTTTATATTGCAGTTTAGTAAAATGAAACTTCATACGGTAATAGCACAGTACGTAAGACAAGCAACACGGGTTGAGGGAAATTTTTTAAACTTTGCCGATATCAGTCTTATTAAACTGTAATAACAAAGTTCATCGTTTCTAGCCTCAGCCACTGAAATCTCAAGAAATTAGGTGTCAGGACCTGCCAGTGTAAATACTGGTGTACCTCCACAAGGTTTGGGGGGGGGGGGCTAGGAAAACAAACAATGACTCCAGTGGATCATTGAACAAGCACTTATCGTTACTTGAAATAGCTGATCGCATACTATCCTTATATTACAAAACAACATTCCTACTGGAATGCCTTGCACTCATCCGAATTTTACACGACCTATCTCCTTATGGGGCATTTCTAATGCAAAGTTGAGGTGTGCAATATGGAGGCATAATTACCGCCAATGGAAGCGAAAAACACCTGTATTAACAGCCTGCAAAACTTACGGTGGCGCTCTTCCGCCGGGACAGCCTATTGGCGACGCCAATTTTCTCACTCTGTTGAGGCAAGGGCCCTAAACAACACACTTTACAAAGGCGGAGTTGAACTCACGACCAGGTGCCGTCCCGCCCTAATTCGCATACTATTAATACTAACTTGTTAAGTATCACTAATCCCAACGATCTCTCAGACTCTCAACATAGCTGAGCATAGATATTGTAATACGAATATGCTTTCTTTCAGGGAAAACATTATAACGACAGGCGCGAATTAATGATAAACATAGCTAGTGCAATTATAAAATAAATCATAATTGCATTACAATACTGTAACTAACCACCTCACTAAAAATTAATGGCGATTTACACAACAGTTTTTGTCTCAGAAATAAACTCCTACACCTTTTAAGACGAAAGTAGCGGATCTTGACAAGCAACCTAACATTCCTCTAAAGAGTACCCAGATGAGCGAAAATCAATACAGGCAATCTCTTTTCTCTGCCCGAGGGGGGGGGGGGGGCAAAAAACTATTCCTATCAACATCTTAACATCTTTGTACAAAGCGCCATAAATACCCTGATGGGCTACTAAACATCTTCACTGTGGTTCCAGGAAGATCTCGTCTCTGTAATGGGCAACCGACAAAACTGCTACTTTGCCATCAGGTTGCAATAAAAATAAATCTACTCAAAGTTTCAGGATAGCATACGTGGTACATCAAGTAACCTCTTGATGCATGTTCGGTTAATTATCTATTACAGCAAGAATAACATTCCAAGATATTAGAGCAACGATCTTGTATTCTCATTATTAACCACGAAGAATGAAGTATATATGTTATCACAGTTTGCGTATCATTAACTAAGTGTTAAGGATGGATTTTTTTTTTTTTTGGTACCTTTCTATAATAGTTTAAGAACGAAGTAAAGTAGGCCTCGGTAGCGTAGTGCGTATGGCACACGCTTGCTGCGCGAAGGACCTGAGATCAAATCCCACTCGGTTGAGTGGAATTTTTTTCTCTGGTAATTTTCGTAGTACCGAGTTGATCGATCTCGGGCCGAGGCAGCGAGGGGGGTTTTTTCCCCCCTTGCCCTCAGGAAAATTGATCGTTGAACACACACAATTACAGACACCTACACCTATCGTAATTAGAAATATATGCAAAGTAGCTAATCGGAAAACGAACCAATGCTGTTGTAGTTAAACTAAATATGAAATTGTACTTTGAATAGAGTCCCATAATATGAAAAGTTAATTTTCAGTTGTAGGATAATGTTATTTGGAAAAAAAGGACATGAGCATTGTGCAAAAACTAATAAACGAAGTAGTTTGACGCTAACGTTCAGTGTTACTGAAAACCTTTCTGTAATTGGTCGAAACGTTGTAAATATTTTATATATAAAAGGGACTGCTTTGAACAGGCTAGCTGTCATCCTTAGAGTGAATCCAAACGTGTGATACGAACAACATCTTCTAAGTAACATGTTACCAGACTAGTTCGTTTATTTATCAACAGTTCTGTCAAAATTAACTAAATTACAATTTCGCGGCAGTTGAAAACACTTTTGACTTCGGATAATTATACAACTCGCTCCTACAATAACTATTTAAAAATATATATATACAGTATTATTCACGTGCCGATCTGGCTGGGAGATATACTAATGAGTTCAATATGCATTAGAAAACACAATGAATGTTAAGATTTAAATTGTGATGTCTTCGACCAGGATCTGTATACCTCTTATGAATTAAATTTTAACACCGAGAAGAAAACCTAGCAACTTTATATTGCAGTTTAGTAAAATGAAACTTCATACGGTAATAGCACAGTACGTAAGACACGAGTTAATCAAATCCTACTTGCTTGAGGGAGATATTTTAAACTTTGCTGATACCATCGCTTCCTATTGTAGTAATATCACTCTTATTAATTTAAACTGTGTGAGAAACCGTAATAACAAAGTCCATCATTTCTAGCCTCATACACAATGCAAGTAATAATTATATTCAGATATATGTATGGAAAAGTGCTGTGCCAGAAGTCTGAATTTCACTCTAACAACACAATTAGAGAAATCCTCTTTGCTGCGGTAATGGAAACATGAGTATCAAGTTACCTTTAAAAATTTTTTTATTTCCTACTTGTTAAGTAAATGCATTCTGATTACAAAAGGACAGGAGATCCTATACTTAGCATCATCCCTACTTTTTTTTTTAGGTCCTTGCCAGAATAAATATCTAAATACTGGTACCTCCACAAGGTTTGGGAGAGGTCTAGCGGCTAAATGACCAGGAAAACAAGCTGTGAGATTTGATCATTGAACAAACACCTATCCTTATATTACAAAACAACATTCCTACTGGAATGCCTTGCGGCTTTCTAATGCAAAGTTGAGGTGTCCAATGGAAGCGAAAAACACCTGCAAAACTTACGGTGGCGCTCTCCAGCCGGGACAGCCTATTGGCGACCCCAATTTTCTCACTCTGTTGAGGCAAGGGCCCTAAACAACACACTTTACAGTGTACAAAGGCGGAGTTGAACTCACGTTCAAGTGCCTTGCAGCCCTAATTCGCATACTATTAATACTAACTCCAACGATCCCTCAGACGCTGAGCATAGATATTGTAATACGAATATGCCTATTACTTTTGGGGAAAACATTATAACGATAGGTTCTAATATTTTTACCGAATTAATGATTAACATAGCTAGTGCACAATTATAAAATAAATCATATTTGCATTACAATACCGTAACTAACCACTGATCTGTAGCATCTCACTGCGATTTACACAACAGTTTTTGTCACAAAAATAAACTCCTATACCTTTTAAGACGAGTACCCAGATGAGCGAAAATCAATACAGGCAATCTCTTTCCTCTCCCGCGTGCTAGTATAGTAATATTTAGCCGGGGGGGGGGGGGGAAAGAACTATTCTGATATTTTATTCTTATCAACATCTTTGTACAAAGCGCCATAAATACCCTGATGGGCTACTAAACATCTTCACAGTGGTTCCAGGAAGATCCCGTCTCTGTAATGGGCAACCGACAAGATTTTTTTTTGAAACTACGTCCCACAACTGCTACTTTGACATAAACGACCGGAGTCATCAGGTTGCAATAAAAATAAATCTACTCAAAGTTTCAGATAGACGACGAAGGGGTAACCTCTTGATGCATGTTCGGTTAATTATCCATTACAGCAAAAATAACATTCCAAGATATAGAGCAACGATCTTGCATTTTATGGAATTCTCATTATTAACCACAGTTTGCGTATCACTAACTAAGTGTTAAGGATGGTTTTTTTGGTACCTTTCTATTACAGTTTAAGAACGAAGTAAGGTAGGCCTCGGTAGCGTAGTGCGTATGGCACACGTTTGCTGCGCGAAGGACCTGAGATCAAATCCCACTCGGTTGAGTGGAATTTTTTTCTCTGGTAATTTTCGCAGTACCGAGTTGATCGATCTCGGGCCGAGGCAGCGAGGGGGGTTTTTTCCCCCCTTGCCCTCAAGAAAATTGATCGTTGAACACACACAATTACAGACACCTACACCTATCGAAATTTGAAATATATGCAAAGTAGCTAGGCCTGATGCAGCCGTGTGGTCAGGAGCGAGAGTGCATAGCACGCGTTCCTTGTGTGGACCGGGGTTCAAGCCCTTGACTACTAAATACTTGTATTGGCGATTTATTGTAAACTCTACTGACTTGGTTGTCGTGCCGGTATAAACAGAAAATTTATTTAGCTTTGAAAGAAATTTCGTAAAAACATTTTATTATCAAATGAATAATAACGGAAAAAAACGTTCATTATTAGAGGATATTTTCTATGAAATCCTCATCACGCGTGGGAGGGAGATGTAAAAAGTAATATATTATTAACGTTTTCACATATAAGTAAACTTTGCAGTGGGCGTAGATTAGCGAATAATTAGTTTATTCAGATACAAAATATAACCACAGGACGCTTAACTGAGGAATTTGTATCCAGAAGTATTTTTTACTAATTTAAAAACACTATTGAAGGTTCAACACCTAGCATGAGGTGATATGTTCTCTGAATTTCCATGCCTGTAGAGCGGCTTTTCCTTGCAAAGAACTGGCAATATTCAGATTGTACAATGATGTCTGTTAAGATCCCTACTGCTTCGTTTATTACTTGATGGTGGACTAGTTTACTCAAGCCAAGATTCGCTATTGTGGTCAGAAACCCAGATATAATAGTTACCAGTATCACTCACCTCTTGGAGCCTTCTACGTCGTAGTCCTGGAGATGACATAACGATGGCTACAAGGTACCTAGAACATGAAACTAATAATAGGAGCGGACAAGGAATATTGCTGGCAATATAACAGACTGGACAACGTTCGACCAGAGGGTCCTAACTTTCCAACTCAACAGAGACACTCTAATAGCAGAAAAAGATACACTGCAAACCAAGGCCCTGACCAACTCCATAAAACTAAGAAAATCTGCCTCAGGTGAAGTCCATGACCGAAAAGCATTCCAGACGCACTGCGGGAAATCTATATTTCTCGGAAACCAGAACACCTCGCTCGTGAGAAAATCTGGTCACAAAGTAACCACAGCGAGATGTTACCAATTCTTGGGAGGCAGCTGTCAAAAATATTTTGGACGCAACCTTCCACCCTCATGTAGACCCGCAGACACCCCTACAAATCAAGATGTGCACAGAGAATGACAACAACCGAATTTCACAATAGAGGAATTACAAGCGGCTACGCACCTTATTAAAAGTAAGAAATGTCGGTGGTGGAAATAACCCCCAATGTTCTACTGAATCTCTTCAGTTGATGTCTCCAGAAGGACCAGAAAAAAGCAAATATTAAACTCATAATTAAAAACCCGACTTCCTACTAACAGTCTGGAGTAAACTCTTGAAACGACTCCTGTTAACCAGAATAGAGGCAAACCTAATGTCCCCACACCGGGAACGTCGATTGTGGATGCTTGCATGTGCAGCTGCCACAGAAAACAAATACTTCGCTAGGCGCTCTACACCCTTTGGTGGCCGGGGGACTGGGATGCCAGGCTACCGCTACAGTAGACTGATCATGGCGAATGCTGCATATAAAATACTCAACTCAACAGAAGCTATCCACAAGGCTCCGTTTTAGGACCCATGTTAGGGAACATCATCTTCGATGAATTCCTAAATGATGATAGAGGCAAACAGCAGAATCCAGGTGGAAAGAAAGGCAAATCATGCCCTTAAACTCCTACAAGAGTGGACCAACATTCTCCTTAAGGGTGCCCTAGATTACAGGAAACCCCCACAGATTAAGATTGATGGTGTCACACTATGACTTTCCAAGGAACTTAGATACCCAGGAGTAATACTGGACCCCACTTGAAATACATCAGTAAGAAGATACGGGGCTATACAGCCCTTGTTACCAGAGTCGCAAAGAGGACTGGGGATTGAAAAAGAAGACCATCAAGCTTTTTTACAAAGCCGCCTTCCTGCCGATAGCTACCTATGCTTCCGGAGCATGGTACCCCAACGTTACCAAGGCTGTAAATCGCAGAATCTTCCACTCTATCCATAGAGCCATGCTGCTCGCTATAACGAAGGCCTGCAGCGAACCCTACCTTTAGACCTCGAAGTGGCTAAATGTGGAGTATTCTAGGAATTCTCCAAGGGAAAAGCCTGTACTTTCGCCGGCTTCAACACAGATCCTACCACAAACTGTTTGACTGAGAAAAAGTAATTTACAAATCACCTCATGCAAACCAGATGGGAGAAGTCACCAAACGACTCTACCCAGTGCCTCCAGCATGGTTCACGCCGGGAATCCACGGGACACGGTGCCTTTAAAGCTAACATTACAGCCCTGGGCATTACAGATGACCTTACTTGCTACAGTGGAGAGCTGGTACCAGCTCATCGCCCTTTTGCCCAGAGATAGAGAACAACACCTCCCGGACGGGAGGCAGAAATATATTGCCTTCACCAAGTTCGCTGAAGATTGGACCTGAACGCACACTAGCCACATAAACCAAAATGTGCACAAACCAAAGATGACCTACCAAGCAACAATGAAAATAGACAAAAGATCTGAATGAAGGACGAATAGCGGCCTGAGGCAAGCACTACCCTGGCTCTCCTTTAACACCCCTTCCTGCTACCCCACCTTTCCTTCTGGTGAGGCATCGGAATGCCTCATTGACCACCTGGGGCATCTCTTCTGCCTGCCCCCCACACTAATCTTCGGCCTAATTATCTCACGTACTGCCCTGCTCCAGCCAAAGTAATTACTACAACAAGGATGGGTATTTATCTATATATATGTATCGCTGTTGTCGTATATGTGGACATAAGTTTTCTTTTTTAGGTCCTAGCCGCCGAAATCTCATGAAATTACGTGGCAGGACTTGCCAGAGTAACTTAAGTCTACTGGGTTCCCGGTTTGCCTCCACGGGGCGAAGGTAAGGCTCCAGTGGCTAAATGACCAGATGAACAATGGTACACGACATTACACAGGTACAATACGCACACACTTTTAAACCTCTGGTACACCCTCAAAGAAAGCAACGCGGAGGTGAGGGAATCCCTTGGTGCCGCATGACAACAATATACCTTACACCTTAATGTAATAAATTATCCCTAGGGGGATGGTAAGGTTCCATGCGAACTATTGAGAAGTAACTTTGTGTGATTTCTTCAAAGATCTCCCATAAAACTGTTGTGATATTCAATGACCAGGACATGTCGGTTCCAAAAATAAAATTTACCAGCGTATTCAAAGTCAGGAAATATTTCTTGCTCAGTATTTGCGAGTTTTACACTATTTCGAAAATAGTCTGCTTCTGGTTCGATGTGGAGAAAGTCATCAAACATAAATAGCCTTAATTGGCTGAATTATAACATTCATGAAAGCTTTCCAAAAAGTTAGCATTTAAATGGACATTAGACAGACAGCCAATAAAAAAGGTCAAGTATATATCTGTTTTCTTGCTAATATAAAAAGATCAGCCACAAGACATGGATCGTTATTTACTACTTGCTTTTATAACGCTAGTATTAACTCAAGGGCACTGAATTCTAAAAAAAATATATATATTTATAGGAAGTAAATCTAATTTAAATACTTTTTTTCTCTTGTCCGAGATTTAGAAATTAAGTTACATAACTGCATTAATCAAGTTTGAGGAACAAGAAGCAACATAAAGGGGATAAATCACGGATTTTGTTTTATTTTAGAAAAGTATATACAGCAGAAAAGCTTCTGCTGTATTATTAGTATATGTATATACTAATAATCATCAATAGTTTATGATACAGTTTAGCAACACGTTCAAATAGCATACGTTTCCTGCGTGGAAGATCTGAAATCAAAATCCCAGTCGGTTGAGTAGTCATTTTCATAGTACGGAGTTGATCGATCTCGGGCCGACGCAGCGAAAGGGTTTTTCCCCTCCCCCCCTCACCCTCAGGAAAATTGATTGCTGAACAGACACCTATCGTAATTTGAAATATATGCAACGTAGCTGCTCGTAAAACCAAGCGAATAGAACGAAAATGATGCTTCTGGACTGTTGTAGTATAAACATTCTAAAATATCATCGAAATTTTTTAAAAACACATTATTAGCTTAATAATATTAATACTGGCTACTAAAAAAAAAACTTGTTTGCCAGTATTTTCGGTAAAGGCCTGAGATAAACACTTTCAGTTACAAATATCAAGTAGATTTTTTATTATTTGCATGCATATTGTTTGACTTTGCGAAATAATTTTGAACACTTCCATTCAGTTATCAGAAGGCATCCTGTGGTTATTTGGGAAATAGTTTAATTCTAATTTTAAGGTGTTGAAACTTGTGTGATAATTAAAGAGTATTGCTAACTTTTTATGAGTAAGATATGGAGTTAGTGAATATTTCTCATGATTTCAATCGCACAGTGTGTGATCCCATAGATCTTGATAATGGATTAAACACTGAGTTTTAACTTCAATATAATTTTCTGAAGGTGCCCTGCATTTAAACGGGGGGGATTGCAATTTAAGAAAACGGTAATCATAAATGTGTGTGTTACATCTGTGAACGATCCAACTTTTACTTAAATTTGAAGAACACTACCAGGCATTGGCGAGAGCTCATTTTTTTCTTATGTATTTTGATTAGTAGCATTAAAAGAAAAGAGATCAATACTAGATATTACATGAATATATATATATTTGCACATGTTTATATAATAATTTAGGGAAGCAATAATACAGGCATCGGTAGCGTGCATAAGGCAAATGAACCTTGTCTATCCAGTGGAGTTTTTTTTTTTTTTTTTTCTCTTCTGGTAATTTTCGCAGTACCGAATTAATCGTATTTATGAATTATGAAATTAGCGATCATTTTAGTGCTTTCATTAAAATATGTTGGGAATGAACATCACATAAAACTGCAAATTATCGCGTAATTAATAAGTTGCTAAACTTGTATTCCTATCGCATTAAAATTTAAAGATAAAAAACAAGAAGTACCAACATCCTTCACGGATAAATAAATTCCGATAATGAAAAGAATCATCAACTGATTATGGGGTAAAAAAACAAGAAATCAATGTCCATTCTCATTTACATAATAAAATACACCATTAGTACTCAGATTCTTATAACCTCCATAGATTTTAATGACAGGAGAACTGCTAACCTTATATTTCAGTCTATGGAAGAACATTTCATCCACAAGTAATATTGTTTCACTGAAAGTTTGTAAAATAGTGATTCCAAACTGGGCATGAATTCGTTTGTAAACGTCTTATCCGTATAGACTTCCCCGCATAATTAATTTTTACCCAATCAGCTATCCCCTTCCTCGCTATTAAAACCAACTTGACTAATTTTAAAAAGCATGCATCTGACGAGCCTTTAAGCTTATCATCTGGAATGTATTTTGCAAGTTAAAAGAAAAACATGAGAATAAGTCACGTGACGAGATATTCGCTTTGGCTGCAGATTTAATTTATTTTAAGGCATTAAAGAGATGAAGACTAAACTTCAGCACGACGGATCATTCTGGACACCAGACAAAAAACAGAAAAGGTAATATGATTTTACACGGACAGATATTCAAAAAAAATAAAAACATGAATTTTTCTTCCGAAAAGCTGATGTCGGTTATAGATGAAAAGTTGCTAAATATTTGTGAACGTACACTAAGAAATATAACGAAAAACGGGAGATTCAGAATTTATAAACCCAAACAACTGTTACTGTTGATCGTTCGAGATGATATTCTACAATGGCAGCGACGCTATTTAAGATATATTCGGCTTTATCGTTCTGCAGGTAGGCCAACTTATTATTATGATAAAGCCTGGATACATTAGGGGTACACAAAGGAAAAGGTTTGGCAAGACACCACCATAAAATCCGGAAAACCATTGTTTTTGAGTGACTTATTTACTGGTTTTAAAACTCCTTCTGGGAATGGCTCAAGGCAAATTATATATGCTGGTAGTTGTAAAGGGTGTCGCGTATGTATGCATATTTCGCGCACGTCATGTATATTTCGAGCCAAAGGTCTGTAGATGATTACCATGGAATGGCACTTTTGGGAAAGTTTGCGCAAACAGGTACAACTAGAATATTCACCATAAATTCTGATTTTCAGATAATTCTCCAATGGGATAATGAAAACTTAATTTTAATCCTGCCTTTTCTCTCTTAAGAAGAGTGCTTTTCACATTTCTTTAATGGGAAAACTCCGAATTCTCATAGTTCACGACCCGTTTTTACAAACATTTTTCCACACTGTCACACAGACTTTGTTTATATGCTGCAATCCTTTTCTTTAGATATATCCATGGAACGTGTTCTGCTGAATTGATATTTTTAATTCCGTCTCTTTCTTTTGAACATATCCCTTCATTTTTTAACCCCAAACTAACTTTTTTTCTCTTTCTAAATTATTCTCTCCACGTCTGCCTTCTGTAAAAACTTTCCTTCTCACGTATTTCCAGAAAATTACAATCTATAGAAATATAAGTCCAATGTTAACAAGTATCTTTTGTTGACTCGCTCTTCGACCATTTCGTTTTACTAGGATTCTAATACCTTTCGTGTTTGGAGTCACAATGAAATATTTATATCTTTTGTATGCTTTTTCGCCAAAATACATCATAATCTTCGATTGCCTCTTTTAAGTCTGTTTCGCCTTTGTGCTTGGCCTACTTTTACGAAGCCATTTCTTGAAATAACAAGATTGCGCCCACTCCGATATGCATACAGGTGGATCAAATTTTAATTGGTACAATTTTATCACTTAACCCGTACAAAAGCACTGTTGTATCAACTCTGCTCTATGTATTCAGGCGTCAGCATCCTGTATATTCTTCATATGTTTTATAGTAGTAGTGGCATGTGATGCTAGAAAGCAAGTGTATGAGCTTATGAGGCATCAGCCAAAAAAAAAAAAATCACACTATTCCCTCCAAATGCCGATCCAGTTCCTCCTTAAACTTATTTAACCTATCAACTTCCACAACGACAGATGGAAGTTTGTTCCAGCAATAACCACCCGCTGGCTAAAGGCAAATTTCCGCACATCTATTCTACATCTGTCCTTTCTTAATTTGAATTTATGCCCCCTTAGGTTTGTAATCTGAACAAGTGGAAGGATCCCATCAGAATTCAGCGTGCTCAACCCATTGAAGGCCTTATACACCTCAATCAGATCACCGCGCAGGTGCCTAGTCTCCAGCCACTGCAATTTTCAGAACTTAAGCCTCTCTTGGTAAGAGGATCCCTTCATTCCCCTCACCAATCTTGTTTCCCTTCTCTGTACACGCTCAAGCAAATCTGCATCTTTCCTAAAATGAGGCCTCCAGACCTGTACGCAGTACTCAAGGCGTGGCCTGACCATTGCCTTATACAGAGGGACAATCACCTCCTTTTCTCTGATAGCAAAATTCCTGTATATCATTGACAAAACCCCGTGACCTGCCCTGGCAGCCTGTCTGCATTTCTCAGAAAACTTAATATCTGACTGCACAATTACTCCCAGGTCTTTTTCAATTTGTACCACCTTAAGTGTAGTACCACACAGTTGGTACGTTTCTCTGGGGTTACTTCTACCCATATGCAGTACTTTGCATTTGTCAAGGTTAAACTTCAGTTGCCACTTCTTAGCCCATCTGCCCAAATTATCTAGATCCTGTTGCAGTAGCACACTGCCATTACTGTCGTTAACAACCCTGCCAACCTTTGTATCATCTGCAAACTTCGACATTAAGCCTGAATTACCTTCATCAACATCATTGATAAATATACAAAACTAACACTGAACCCTGTGGGACTCCACTAATAACATTAGTCCAAGAAGAGCAGCACCCATTGATTACCACCCTCTGTCTTCTAGCACTTAACCATCCTTATATCCATTGTAGCAACTTACCCTTAATACGATTCTGCTCCAATTTGTACAATAGTCTTCCATGCGCAACAGTGTCAAAAGCTTTCTTGAAATCCAAATACAGTATATGATATCAAAATTATGTTTTGCATCCAGTTCCTTTGTAACCACATCATAATAACCAATCAAATTTGTCAGACAAGACTTTCCCTTAACAAACCCATGCTGTGTCTGAATTATTGCTGCAGGCTTGTCTAGATGATCCTGCAATGCATCTTTAACCAGTGACTCCATTATTTTACCCGGAACAGAAGGCTCATTGTAATATACAATGAGCTTGGAGTGAATTTTTCAACGGGGATAGAAGTAATGCGCACTGTCTATTCAGAATCATATGACAAACGTGAGAGAGTTAACGAAGACACTTAGAATCTAAAATACAAAAAGCACTGGATCACTCTGCTCTTTATATAAGAAATTAAATTGGAACCAAATTTGTTCCTATGTTCTAGGATAAACAGTGCTTAAAAGATGGTTTGGAAAAAGTCAGGAGCTTCTACACAAAACTATGAAATGCTCGGTTAACCTTGTTCTTAAACTAGCATATCTTTAAGAGTAATAATAACTTAATATTTTTTATCAAGATTATGAAATGCACTTATTGGGAAGTAAGGTAGCCAATAAGAACGCGTCAGAATAATTATACATTAATCAATATTAAAATGGGTTGTTAAACGTTTACTGTTACACATGGTCACGTTTTCATTCAAATTGGAAATTTAAATCAAATATTATAATCGGTTTCCATTCGCATGCTACTCAGCTGAAGACTATTTCTTGCTTGGATTTTAGGCGCTCAGACCATACTACGTCTTCATTGTGGGAGTATTGGATGATTTGCATGTTATGCGGTCTGAAAAACCCTACTTTCTCCTCCTAACATCTGATAAATACAGCTCCGATTGAAGAAGCCTTTAGAAATCGAACCAGCGTTTCTAATCGGAGTGACAAGTGGAGAAAACACTGTACTATAATTGAAACGCCTGTATTTGAAGAGAACTTGTTAGGCATATTAATATTATAAAGCATTGAATTTTATATTCCACTTACACGCCAGTTAGCAACATCGACTTTCCTGTTATGTGGGTTGTTAATAATTCGTATAAAAAGAAACATAAATTTTTATTTTAGTTTATGATGCGAGGGCATGTGTTCAATTTTTGGTTGAGGTTTCTCTTCTATTTCTCGAATCACTCTCCTCGATTTCCAATAATAATGCATCTGCATCTTTGTATATCCAGTTCGATAGAGAAGATTCAACAAATTAGAAAAGTAATTGTCTTTCTTCGCTACACCTTTAAAAATTTGGCCTGATTATGAAGGAAGACACTGCCTGCGTGCATTCTTTGGAATTTAATAGGAGCGATTTCCAAAGAATGCACGGAGAGAAGTGTCTGCCTTCGTAATTAGTACAGCCTGCGTTACGATGCTTCTCAACGACCATGCTAGGTTTGGCCTGATCAGTAAGTCAGAGTACAACCTTTCAAGAGTTTTGTGGGAGTGATGATTGTTAAGTAAAGAATTCCCAAATTCGGTTTACACATTTTTGAAACTGGAATAAAGTCCGCCTACTTGTATTTGTCGAGACTTTCATGAAAATTATTTGGATGATTAAATAAAATTGCCTCGGATGCTGCACTAAGTCCACCATTGCATTAGGACACAAACGAGAAGTTGGATTGGCAATTGATATATTCAGTGTGGCGCAATGTTGCATTGCTTAGTCACTGAACATATTCGCTAGTTATAATGAGAGCAAAACTCTTAGCATTTTAGAAAAATGTTGCCAACATTTTTAGTTGCCAACTATTAATCTCTGTCAAATTTAAGTTTGTGGAGCTATTCATTGAAGAAACCTTCGGCATTACGCCATCACTAAAAATACTTTTCTTAGTGTAAGATAAAGTAATAAATTATTATTAATTCTTCCTGCATATAAAGCGAATGTTATAAATAAGAAATCATTCATCTTTTTTTTATCTATGAGTCTTGTGACATTCACCAAATAAAAATTCTACATAACTCAAATACAAAACAAATGACAATATATAGTTTCTTGCGATAATTTTTTTACTATTATTAAGAAATATCACTTGCAAGAAAAGTACTAATACTAGCAAGGCCAAATGATCCAAGGAAGTAAGTGGACTTCTCCATCAGCTAACTAAAACGAAACATTCATGCTATATTTTAAACTCTGCCAGTCCCAATGCCTCTTCCAGTTGAGTTGAAATTTATGAGATCCAATATTTTGTTGTTCCCTGAGCTTTCACATTTGTGTCCTCTGCTCCGTGTCTCATATACCATCATCGTTCATTTTACTGAACCCCTTATACACTTGGAGCTCATCCCCCCACCAGTTTTCAAATACTAGTCTGGTCATCCTTCTTTGATCTCACTCCAGAACTGAATATAGTATTCCAAGTGCGATCTAACCATCATTTTGTATAGAGAGGTAATCACATCCTTCTTCATACTAGCAAATGTTCAAAAAATCATGAACATGCAGCCTTTCTGGCCGCCTGTTTATACAAATTTGTATTGCATGGAAAATTTCATATCAGATAAATGTTATGATTCAAATTCTTCTGAGTCTTGAATCACATTTAATCCTTTTCCTCCTCAAGGATATATGTAACTCTCAGGATTTCAGTTGGCCAAATCCATAATCTTACATTTAGAAGATTATCATTTTACGCACTAAATATCCAACCGATCCAAGTCTTTGTCAAGCAAAACGACCTAGCTCGAATTATTAACCACCCTTCCCACTTTCAAATCATCAGCAAACTTTGACAGCTTTCCTTGGACTGGGGTTCAAGCCCCTGACTGCTAAATACGGTCGACCTGCCAACCCGCACTGGACCAGCGTAGTAGATTATGGTCCACTTACCTCAGCATGGATTGTTGAGGAGGCTTCCATCCTGCAGTGGGTTGATAATGCCTACAGTTTACATTTTTTTTTTATACATAGGGATAAAACTGGATCGTCGACTTAACTCTTTAACTTCTCCCAGTTTATATTAGGAACCTTCCACAACGGAAGATATCAAAATCTTTACTAAACCCTACATACATAATGTCAGAATTGATGCTAGCATCCAACTGTTTAATGACCACGCAGTAGTAATTCACCATCACCATACTGGAGAGGTATGACTTTCCTTTAAGAAACCCATGTTGGGATATATTCAAGGTATCTTTCTTGTCGAGATGGTGCTCATTCTGTGGTTAAGGATGACTAACCACGGAAGTGAAATTGACTGGCCTGTAGTTAGCCAATTCCCAGTCAACATCACCTGAAGTATATTGGGGAGTCAGCAGCACTTCTCCAGTTCAGGGAAGATTCCCAAAGTGTAATCACGCTGTCATTAACAATGCTTAGTAAAATTTACACCAACCCTTTTTAAGAAGAGCGAAAACATATTACAATAACAACAAATATTTCTGAAGTCCATGATTTTTTCCATACGAACAGAATTTTGAAGAATTTCGCACAATACTTCTCTTCGTGCCTCTATTTAAATCTGACTGACCAATTGACCAAAAGCTGCTTCAGCCAAGGAAGTCCTCTCTCGATCTTTTTATTGCATTACTTTTATTTATAATAACGAGAATAGTTTTATATTATTTGTCGATATGGCACGAGATCTGCCAATGAGTGGAAAAGTTTCTTTAATTGTTTTCAGAGTTCCAGCTACTTCAAAGACGGAGAAGAGTACAAAATAGTACATTTACTTTGTAAATAGTGCGTCAGGTATCCATAACAACGTTTCAAGAGATAGCTTTACAGTTCTTTCATAATTTGCAATGCGAATATACAGGGTGTCTCAAAAGTACACGGCATAACTTCAGGAATGAGTTCCTCATATGTAGACAATAAAAATATTTTATATCAACATAGTTCCGGAAATGCTTGGTTTCCGAGTTTTGAAGGTCTGTCTATGACACTTATCTGTTCACATCACCTTATAATAATTGTTCAAAATGTCCACCTTCTGCCTGAATACAGGCCTCATATCTACGTATCATGGACTCGCGAAGACGATGCCAAATTCCCATTGGCATTGCCATACATGTTGCAGATGGTAAGGATACAGTTGGTGTTCTCGCAACACTCTCCAAATAGTCGAACGTTGAACAGCCAGTTGCATTGGTATTCTATGTGTGCTGATTCGAGGAGTGGCATGCACAACATCCAAAATCTCGTCATCTACTTCAGGAGTCGTAGATCTTGGTCGTCCTCTGTCGGCAGCACGAGGTGTAAAGGTCCTATGTTCACAAAGGCGGCGATGGATACCTTCAAACGTTTTCCTGTCTGGACATCTTCGTTCTGGGAACGTTTCGTAGTGCAAACTGCGAGCCTCCAGAGCATTGCCGTCCGCCAAACCGTACATAAAGTGCATATCCGCTTGCTCCTGTTTTGAGTACATGGTCGGAATGGAAAACCAACAGATTCTGTCAGTACCTTGTGATGACGAAAATCACCTGCGGGAGATAAGACATTCCGGTTAATAACTCGGGAACCAAGCATTTCCGGAACTATGTAGATATAAAATATTTTTATTGTCTACATATGAGGAACTCATTCCTGAAGTTATGCCGTGTACTTTTGAGACACCCTGTATATATATAATTTAGCAAAAACCGGCTACTATAATTCTGGATTTTGTTTTTCTAATTCTGCGTTTTGTTTTCTTATTCATTCGTTTGTATGACAGTTTAGCAGACTGGAAATAGTGGCATCGCTAGCATAGTTTATAAAGCACGAGCTTGTTCAGATGTGGACCTCAGATCGATTCTAGTCATTTTTTTTTTTTTAATCTGGTAATTTTTGCAATACCGAATTAATCAATCTCTCTGGCCAAGGCAGAGAGCGCCCGGGGTGTCTACTTCTCTCGTCATCCGACACGTCGATCGTTGAATGCACACAATTACCAGCACCCATCGTAAATTGAAATATATATAAAGCAGCTAATCGCAAAAAAAAATAATCCTGCGTACCACCGTAAAAAGGAAATCGTTACCCTGCATCTGTATTAAACTTGTAAACACACGCTATTTACTCCTAAAATATATTTGAACACAGTCGAAATATTTCATTACCAAATTGCAACGTTACTGATTTCATTATTGACTTCTTTCAGTGGCCATTGTTTAAGGAGTGAGAACAGAGAATTTTTGAAATCGAACGTTGGCATTATTTTAAAACGTGGATGCAATCGTTTCGTGGTGCCATCTACTGGCTGAAGAGCTACGTTCAGCAGTATAAAAACGTCACAATTCCAGAAAATAAGTTATCTTCAGCTTTCAAAACCCGGTTTAACCTTTGCGTTTAACTAATTATACATTTTTGGCAACAGTAGAAACCCAAACATTAATTAAATTCAATAAATAATTATAAGGTGTATTACCCATATAGCGCTGAAATTTCGAATACAGAAAGTTGCTCTGCAATATGTCTCATTAAAAAATTGACTCACCCTGAATTTTAAATTTTATATTGCTGATCGCCATTTTTTTTTCATGTTCACTTACCAGTATAAGTATACTCGTATTTGTACAAGTCTTCAGAAACTTATTTAAAATGAGAGTTTGCAAATACGTTGCACACAGCAACTTTCAGTATGCAAGGTGGTTCCAGTTCGGATATTTTCAATAAACTATTATTTTGTTGTTTATTATTATGACTAATTTAAATTCTTACGGTCGTAGTTAATTTTTGAAAAAGTTTAGATTAAATTAATTAAAAACAAGGTTTTATATATTTTCTGCGTAACGCTGACAAACCGTATATCCAGAATATTATATGTACTAAATTATTTGCTTATTATACCGTGGACATTTCTGAATACATTATAGAATTCTGTTATGTTTTTATCGCTGTATTAATCCTGCAGTGGTGGCGTTACACCTGATAGGCCTAAATTTCCTTTTTTTTTCATTCTGTTTGGAGTTTACCAATATTTCATCTTTTTTAATGGATTAAAATATTTTTAGTTTTTAAGGCAAAAATTAAATATTTAACAAAGACGTATTTTTATAGGTGTTAAAATTGGTATATTAAAATGTGTTTATAGGTGTACCCATACCTGTTTTAAAACAGGTATATTGTAAAATTTTTCTTTTGTAGACGTACACTGAGTGGACAGAAATCATGGGATACCTACCTAGTAACGGGCCCACCTTTCGGCTGGATAAGGGCAGTCACACGGCGAGGCATTGAGTCCACTAGTTCACGAAAGCGTTCCACAAGTATTTCCGTCCATGCTTGCTGCACTGCTGTTCATAATTCCGTCGCATTCCTGAGTGGAGGATCCAAAGCTCGAACGGACCTTTCTACACATCCCAAAGATGCTCCACAGGGTTCATGTCCGATGAACGGGGAGGCCATTCCATGGTTCGAAAATCTGCGGAATGCTCTTCGAACCATGTTCCAGTCACTCTGTGGGGAGGCGCATTGTCCTGCTGGAAGAGTCCATTGCCCTGTTAGTGCACAATGATCATGAAGGGATGCAGATGGTCTTCAAGGATGGGCACGTAACTTGGACTATTCAGATATGCTTCTAGACGTTCCAACGTGTGCCAGCTGAACACGCCCCAGACCATTACCGACCGTCCACCTGCCTGAATAGCTTCGTGCAGTTTCCGCCGGATACGCACCCCCCCACACGAAATAACATTGGAAACGGGATTGATCGAATCAGGAGACCCGTGTCCAATCATCCAAGGTCCAGTGCTGATGTTCTTTCGCCCAGTTGAGGCGTCGAGTTTTGTGTCGCTGTGTTAGCAATGGGACTCTGGTGGGTCGATGGCTCCCATAACTTATTTCGGCTAATGATCGCCGGATGGTCTTGGTGAAGACGTTTCTGTCACCTTCTTCGTTGAAGTCGGCGGTGATTTGTGCCACTGTAGCTCTCCAGTTGGCTGAAACAAAGCGAGACAGACGTCGACGGCCGCGTTCATCCACCACCTTTCTCTGCCCACAGCGGTGTACACGATGAAATGTTATTCTGGACATGGCGTATTCCCGATACACTTTTGATGTTGTAGAACGGGGATAGTGCAATTTATGTACCACCTCAACGATAGAGTAACCCATGCGTCGGGCACCCACTAGCATCCATCTTTCAAAGTCGGCGAACTAACGACGTTTATCCTCTGACATCGCATTACCGTCTACGTGAATGCAGTGTTCCCTTTCCATTAGTTAAACACTCGAAACTTTATATGTGCACATGCACCTATATTTCATTATAATGTGTGTGCGTTAATTATGTATATAAATTGTTTAAAGACATTTAAAAAATATATAAATTTTATGAACGCTCATTTACTTCTATTTTTCAAAAGTCCACTTCCAATTTGGTGCATTGTGAATCGCACGAAATTTCAATGTCGCTAACTCCTATCTGAGTGAATACTGACCGGTGTTTTCGTCTTGATTGTTCAAAATAATAATGCGATAACTAATAATAACGAATCTTTCACAAATACTTGTTGTCTGTTCTGTTCTGGGACAGTTATTTACCATAGACAGTCTATTTTAATATTGTTTATACTCAAGGGAAAAAAATCTGGAAATAATCATAAATCAGAGTGGTTTTTTTTTGAAAAGCAGTTTCTAATTTATAATTGCTATTTCGATAACTAGAAGACTTTTAGGAAATAATGCTATAAGTATACCCTTACGTTGTAATAGGAGAGATCGTCCAAAACTAGTACTTAATAATAATAGCAAAGGTTATCTAACTCACATTATAAAAATATCTGGACGTCTAAATAGAAATGAATGTGAAACAGGAAGCTGTTTTGCACAAAAAAACGCCTCGAGAGTAAATCATTATTTCACATGCACATCATTATATGACATCTGTTTTTAAGACAGACATTCAGAGTCGCTAAACTTAACATATTGCTATTGATCCATGCTTTCTTTGAAAGGTACTGAATAGTAACAGATGAAATAGGGAAAAATATATGCATTCTTTTGTCCTGGGAATAGTTTCTATCCACAATGGTAGATTAAAATAAATTTACGCGGTAGCTGGATAAAACGGAAGCAGTCTAGGTTATATAAAACGCTCTAAATGATGCCTAAGTTTTCATAGCTTTATCCGAGACATTTGTTCAGCGGTCAGATCATTCTGCTCCAAGTAATATTTAATGAATTAAATTAGCCAGAGCATGTAAAAGGAACGAATTATTTTAGAGAAAAAGCCTTTAAGTGATTTGCTAGGTGGAATTAAAGAGATTTTTCTATGCATCTTTCTCTCATTAGGCCCGTCATTAACCTATCTTTCAGAAAGAACACCAATAAAGTCCAATCTCCATAGGATGCACATTATTAAAGATATTTGAAAAACTCATACATCCAGTGATTATTCAACACTTTTTTGCTCGCCGACCATCCTACCTCCAATCTCCTCAATACTCTCTTCAGCACAAAAAGCCCTGAATTGCAGAGCCCAAGTGGACATAATCTTCTTCGACATCAAATCTGCTTTCGATACTGTCTCCATTCCTACTCTTATAGACATCTTAATAGAATATTTCAAAGTATCTGACCAAAGTGCCAGCGTTCTGAAGTACTTACTACAGCGGAGACACTTAATTATAGCCAGTGGAACTCATCAGAAAACAACCTATGCAACGAGGGGTGTACCTCAAGGTGGGGTGATGTCGACAACACTCTTTGCAATCCTACTTGAACCATTCCTCGCAAAAAATCCAAATTTTAGCTCCTTTGCTAATGATCTAAAATTATTTTTCATTTCAAAAAGACCCCAAACAGATACAAGAAATTAATAATGAAACCTCTAAGCAAATTGAACAGTTAATTGACTTTTTACAGCGAGCTGGACTCCAACTAAACAATGTCAAGTCAGCCCACAAGACAATCCCGAAGAGGAAGGTCAAGAATGACATTCGAGTTACAGTTAATCGTGAGACAATCCCCAAATTTTCATTTCATACTGACCTGGGCCTAACGTGGGATGAAGACTTAAATTTCAAGGAACACTTCCTAAAGGTAAAGAAGAAGACCTATGCTGCTTTCTGGGCTATCCGTCAGGAGCTCGCAGGCTGTCACAACATCAAACTGATCGGACAATACATTAATAGATGTCTCACACCTATACCACTATATGCCTCAGAAATCTGGTCCTCTGCATCTACCTCTCGATGTAACAAATTTCTGTAAATGGAATATTGGATTCTGCGGTGGCTGAACCGTCTGGGAGGGCACGCGTTCACCATCTCGAAATCCATTCTCCTAGTAAACCTAGGCATGACCTCCTGAAAGCTCACTATCTTCAAAATAAATCTGCCAAGACTCACCAAGCTGCTAACTCGCCAGATTGATGCCCCATCAATAGAAGATATCATCAGCATCGCACAAACAAAGGAAGAAATAGAAGCCATCCCCCACTTAGGATAAAGCTATATAACCCGGACTCCCTAAAAGGAACGTTCCCATGTAACACCATTGAACACTTCAACACATTCTCCGTTGATCCGGTCAAGTTTGAAGTCGATAAAACATACAGGACCCAAATTACAGACTAAATGTGAACTAAATCACTCGGACTGCTGTGAAATTTGAGCAGAATTTGTATAATGTGAACAATTAAATGCAATAATATAATAAAAATTAATAAATCTGTTATATCAGTTGCTGAAGAAAAGATATACAGTATAAGTCAACCTGTGTATTTATCTCTTCAATTATTAATATCTATTTTTTTTCAAAGTGAATACAATTAAGTAAATGTATTTATCTATTTAATAATTATTACAATACAATAATTATATTTTAAAAATCTGAAAACTGTATAAAAGTGTATAATGTATGTTTCAAAATATCGTACACCCTCCTAGCCCAATAGTACAGGGGGTGAACCTTGAGTTGATAAACTGATAATAATAAATACGATAATTATATTTGTAAGAGCATGGAAAGTGCTTCCTTGACTCTTCGTATTCTTCAGATCGAGCTGCTCGTAATTTCATGCTGTTCTCGAAACCATAATTTGTACTCAAACGGGAATCACGAAAAATCGCAGGTTGCGCTAAAAACCCACACGTGGATCGAGTGGGAAGGTGGAGTGGGAAATGACTTGTCACGGGATCTTACCACATTACAGACGCCCTTAATTTTTCCCCTATAAAAACTAGTCCAATCTAACGCAGTTGGAGCCAATACAGCCACCAGAATACCAGATTTATAATTACCGGCCACTTGTCAGTAGTCTCATTAAGTGTTAAAACCCTGCTGCTTTCAGAAAATGGTACCACACATACATGCTTGCTCAATTTAGATGTTAATAATATAACCGCTCCTCATACGATATCAGCAGACCCATGGACAGTGACCACTGTCTCGATTAGTATATGCGAAGGCTTGTATTGTATACAAGCAGGAAATGGGGAAAAACCAGCTCTGATTGGTGCTTCTGAATTTCCTCTTTATCTCCCCTTCCACCACTCGCATTCTCTAAAGTATTCTAAGTATTTTATTAAAGTTTTGCGGGCTCCAGGATTTCCCCTATCCGCCATTCTCTAGATTACTAAGGGTTGGTTGTTTCACCTTGGCAGGTGGAACAAGCAACATTGGAGCTCAGTAGACTTAGTAGTACCACATCGAATCCACCGCCAATGTTGCTGTTTATCTTCACCGAAAATAATAAGTTCACTTAACCAGTCTTACCGACGGTTAAGATCTGAAGTATTACTTTGCATTTGATTTTTTTTTAAAGAATGCTCTAAGTACAACTACAGTACTAAATCCTAAAATTTACCAGCTCACATTCTAGAATATCTATCAATAAAGTAGAATTTTCCAATATATTTTCTTACTAAATTAAAGATATGAGTAATGTAAATGTCCAAAATAAGGTTCCAGTTTAAACGCTACGTTAATATCATTAACTCGATTCCAGGTTCGGAATCCACGATTTATTTATGTTATATCATTCTTCTTTGTAGTTACAAAACTCGAGGTCAATATTGTAATAAAACATACATTAAAGAATGGTTCCCATAAGGTATAAAGATTCAACGGTCTGCCAGTTTTGTTAAGTGACTCTTAATGTACTGAAGTATGAATGGAATTGAGTAATCTCAATTTATTACATGAAACCAACACAAGATGTCCGCTGACTTTGAAATCAGTATTCACTTTTCAAAAAAAATTAAACAGTGCCATCTACAACCGGGCTGTGGCTTCTACTAAATCTCACCACCAAATATTACTTGTACTATATTTATGTATATTATTTTTGTCCAACTCAAGACAATAGTAGCCGTGATGTAATGTGTTTCCTTACTGCATAATTAAATATTTATTATTGCATTGGGATATATCTGTGTCTTGTCTCGCAGACCCAAAAATAATAATCGGAGACTGTAGGGTTAACTAGATAGGAGTTCTACGAGCAATTTATTTAATGTATTCTGCATTGCTCTTCTCCAAGGCATTTATTTCTGCGCTTATATTTAAATGATTTGGTTTGCGAATTTATAAGTCTACTCCAATTTGTGATGTTGTGTCTTGAGGATTTACGAAGCTGATAAAAGAATTAGATATGATGGGTGCAATGACCGGATCCAAGTAATATTATATTTATTAGAACGCAGAGGATTACTTGGGCTTTTAAATAGCAAAATTTGAGGTCTCTTGGTCATCTATTACTGGAAAGAGATTTCTGAGACTCTACATAATTTTAATACTGAATATACTTCTATTTTAATAGGGTCAGAAGAACCGTATACGCGCAATATTCACGGCGAAAACCATAAAAAACTTTCTCTCAGCAGCATGTGTGAGAAAGCATCAATGCATACTATCTCAATGACATTTCATTAAGGCATAACTCAATATTACCATTATTTCTAATGAATACATGTTCGGTGGAAATTCCCTTCAGCTTCAGTACATTGTCTAGTGATTTTCATCCTGCTTTTACTACGATGGTTAGTGTGATATCGCAGCAGTGCGTAGCACACGCTTCTTGATTAGACCGGGGTTCGAGCCCGTGACCACCAAATACGGATGATGCGGAAAGGTCAGGGAATGACGACCGCATATCCCAGGAGCAATATGGCCTTAGTTGCTAATGCTCCTAAAAACCAAATAACAAACAAACAGTGTGATATCGCGATATTTACTCTTCTTCTAGGTCTCTTATTTTTTAAATTGCTTCTTTGATGTTAATGCAGACATTGTAAGTTAGTTTATTCAGAGGAGGTACTTCAAAATTGGTGATATCATGATATCACTAGGCGCCTCCCACAAGATATTCAGTATTCGCACAACTGGGTCAGAATATATCTTGATAACTGCAGAAAGTTAGCGTACTCTTGTATTTATTTTTACTACCCGAACATTAAAATCACAGTCTTGTATAAAGGGGTTCCGTACAGAATGCAATGCCCATAAATCTGATTTTTGTTTAAATTTTTGAAGGATGCCTTGGTACCTTTTTATAGTAGTAAAATAAAAAGGTCAAACCGTTAACTCTTTCTAAGGATGGTGCGCTTATAATGAAGTAGAAGAGATCAAAACATTCAAAGTTCTAAAGATCACAATAAAACCGGATAGGATTTTTCATGTAAAACCAACTGAAACCAACGCATTTTGTCTTTACGATTCCTCAGAGATTTTCTTCAAGCTTAACAACTGTCTCGTTTAATAAGAATGCGTTTTATGATGGTTCATGGCAACTGTGTGTTGTTTATCTCATAATAGTTTCCGTTACTATAAATCTGGGGCTTTTTGATTCACCAAGGGACGCCAGTATCAATATAAAGAAACTTTAAACAACATAAAATCCATCAGTTCGTTAGCTTCAGCAAAACATAAGTAATTCTGTTCGGTTAACAACTTACCCCCCAACCTGAGTTCCGCAGCATTCTGTGCCGATTCTAGGTCATTGTAAACAAAGCATTGATACATCCCTCTATCTTCTCTGTGAACTGCGGTGATATGCAGGACATCGCGAGTCAGCAGTACTATTCTCCCATTTTCCAGAAGAGGCCGTTGATCTTTCACCCATAAAACAGTTCTTATAGGATGGCCAGAAACTGTACAGTTAAAAGTGGCTGATCTGCCAACGTCGACAACTTGTTTCTGTGGATAGACATACGCTGATAGAGAAGCTGGAAAGAGATAAATAATAAAACTGTGAAATTCAAGTCTTTCTCAACACTAAAAACAGCTTCAAAATGGTTTTATTCAGAACAAGGCTTATGGTTGATTGTTCAGATGTAATTTTAACACGCAACACTGTCTAAGAAACAACGTAACGTAACTGCGCTATTCATTTAGTTCTCCATACAGTGTCGGCTGTTCGTAAGGGTAGGCTATAAAATTCCAGTCAATTTTTTGCAGTACTGTGTTAATTTAAATTCTGTAATATATTGTAAATTTCATAATCTTTCTTAAGTTCAAATTTTACCTAAATATTGGTTGTTTCAAGACCGATTTCAATACATTGTCCAAACACACCATGAATCAGCCGGAAATTGCGGAGGGATTTCCGGTTGTGTCATGAGTTCGTTGCCTGAATCTCTTTTAAGGTTGGTGCAGTAGAAAAAACAAGCTCAACTGACAATTATTTTTCTTGCACCCAATGAAGGGTGTACCTATCTAAAATTAAAATTACTAGAACAATTTGAATCACTAATGAAACGGGGAACTCGTCATGGACTCAACTATCTTGTGACCTGCCAAGTGATGCACTCCCAATTCATGTCCGAGAACACACTGTCCTGGTTGCTCTTTTTGGAAAACTCTACGAGGAAAAACTTGGTTTATGTGGGCTACAAAAGTTGGGCAACCAAACACTTCACCGTCTTTAGAGTGGTTTGAGGGAACGCATTGATGTATATAAAGTTCTGAGAGGAGTTGGCAAAATGAATTGAAGGCAGAGTTTTCACGTTATAAAGAATTCCGCAACCAGAGACCATAAACTCAAATTACAGGAGAATGCTTAAGGATTCCTTGTACTATACAGATATTATTAATACTGATTCCTATTTGAATTAAGAATTTTCAAACAAAAAGAAAGAAAAATTATATCTGAATAAGTAGTGATTAACTGTACTTAAGTATTACATTGAACATGAGTAATATTCGCAGACATCTTTCCAGTTATATTTCTTGCTACTACATCAGTATGTTTGCATCTCCTATTTTGTACACCTCAGACTTTATAGAACCTCAAAGAAATCTAGGGGTATTAACTTAAATGATGTTCAAGGCCTGTTTTCTAGAACGGCTAGTCCAGCAGATTTGGTGTTCTCGTTACTTTATTTTAGTGGTCAAGGTCGTTATATTTTCGAGGAATTATCACAAATGCCATGTTATAGACGTAGTGGCTGAAGAAATTTCTGAATTATATCAAAAGCAGCGAAAAGGGACGGCATATTTTTGATTTTGTCACAATTTTGTGGTAATATGAGATGAATGTTCCCCAAATGGTGTTTCACTGACCTAGAATCAGCAATTTTGTCAACCTTTCAAAACTCTGTTCATCACTAAAAACATTAAACTTAATTTCTCCGGCTAGAAAGAATTTTTACGATTAGATTGGCAGATGTTAAGGGAACTCAAATTATTTTCTAAGGATCATTACTGTTTCGAAATTTAACTTACTGCCATTCACTTAAATTTTTTAACAGTTGATATAGAATTGCTGTTAACACTATATATCGTATATATTGTTTATGTGTAGATCGATTAATAATTAATTAGTTAAAACCATCCTTTTACGTGATGAATTTAACATCGGTAAAATGAAGATCTAGGAAATACATCTCTGAGAACTTACTGGGAAAAATCGATCCTTTCTAAGGAAAAAAAAAATGTTCAATTTGCATACACTTTCAACTAGACTCCATTAATCTCGACTTCAACAAAACTTACTTTGAATGCTGATTATAATGACGAACGTAATATGAGGATTAATTTCAAAATCAAATGAAAGTAAAAAGAAAGGACTGCGAAGTAAAAAAATCTTTCGGAGTTACGTCCAAACCTTTATTTTATTTTATTTTTTTATAATTTCTCTTAATGACACGAGCGTGCTCCGAGGCTGAATTTATATAGAAGCCACTTCTCCTTCATAACTTACTGGCCTGTCATTCAATAAACACACTTCGACACAACGGGTTGACTAGAGATGGGCGGTTAGAACTTCTCTCCATCATCAGAAGTTGCATATTATGCAAATATTCGTTCCATTGTGGCCAGATGGCCAAGCCATTACCATCCCCCATTGATTACTACGCGCTCCGATGGAAATCATTTCTTTCATTTAGTTACCAGGAGTGATTACTTCTCCTTCCCCTTCGTTTTTTTTCCTTTTTTTTTGAATGCTTCGCATCTTCAGGTCATTATTCTACTGATGACTACCAGAAGACGATAACTTTTATCCATATAATGCCTTAACACTCCCGCTACCTGAATTATTTGCAAATGACGACAGAATGTTTAAAGTCAAGGCCTTTAATGCAAGAGAAACCAGTCATTACCAATGTAGGGATACAAAGACTTTACAAAGTTAAGAGGCGAACCGAATGGCAAAAACATTTTCGATCCGAGCAAACTGAGAAGTCGGATTATCTTTTCTGAAAATTCTGATAACTTGTTCACATCGTCAATATTCTTCTTAAGTACGTTGCATGCCTACTTACGATTCCTTCAGCGATGCTTTATGTGCATCACAGATGAGTTTGAGAGAATAAATATAGGAAACAAACACTGCAAGTCTTGCTGTACAAAGTTTGCTCTCCTCGATATATTGTATACAGACTACGAAAGGTTGCCAATAGAACAATGGATGCAAGAATTTCTTTAGTTCTTTCATCTGTCAGACAGATGTACGTCAACGCATCTCAGTCGGTTAGCTTTGAAGATTCAGACTTCCATTTTTCCATTTACACAAATCTCTCTGAAAATCCCTCACGTTCTGGAAATACGAGGGCTAATGGAGTATCTTATTCTCTTCCCATTCTCTTTTAACAAACCAAAGCAAACGGAATTTTGTTATAAATGGATCGTTCTTGGACATATCTTACAGTTTTCATACGAAAAATACAAAAGTAACTGTAGACCGTTAAAAAAGCTATGGACCACCATGGAACTTAGGACTACACTGCGTTTCCCATAACACACATACGAGTATTTATTTTGAATTTTAATGTGCATAATTCGGTTATAGTTAACTAAAATAGACTACTGGTAATATAAAAACCACAGCTGTAGAATATAAGGTTTATGAAGGAGAAAAGGCCAGTTCTCTCAAGAAATAAGGACATTAGAGAATGATGGACGAGGTGTTTAAAGGATCATTAAATGAGGAATTCCCAAAAGAGCCAGTAGATGCCACAGAGAAGAATACAGGAATGGAATGATACGTATCATTGCAATTCCTGAAGTAGACGTGGTTTTAGACTAATACATAAGTAATAAAGCCAAATGGAGTACCACAGGGAGTTCTGCAATCTATTGGGACTTCGAAATCAAACGGTTTGTATATACATGGTGTCTCAAAAATACACGTCATAACTTCAGGAATGAGTTCCTCATATGTAGACAATAAAAATATTTTATATCAACATAGTTCCGGAAATGCTTGGTTTCCGAGTTTTGAAGGTCTGTCTATGACACACATCACCTTATAGTAATTGTTCAAAATGTCCACCTTCTGCCTGAATACAGACCTCACATCAATGTCTCATGGACTCGCGAAGACGATGCCAAATTCCTGGCATCGTCGTGGTCGTCCTCTGTCGGCAGCACGAGGTGTAAAGGTCCCATGTTCACAAAGGCGGCGATGGATACCTTAAAACGTTTTCCTGTCTAGACATCTTCGATCTGGGAACCTTTCGTGGTGCAAACGACGAGCCTCCAGAGCATTGCCGTCCGCCAAACCATACATAAAGTGCATATCCGCTTGCTCCTGATTTGAATACATGGTCAGAATGGAAAACCACCAGATTCTGTCAGTACCTTGTGATGAAGGAAATCACCTGCTGGAGATGAGACATTCCGGTTAATAACTCGGGAATCAAGCATTTCCGGAACCTCATTGATATAAAATATTTTTATTGTCTACATATGAGGAACTCATTCCTGAAGTTTTGCCGTGTATTTTTGAGACACCCTGTATGTGTGTATATATATATATATATATATATAAAGTGATAACCAAAGCTGTGTAAACTATCAGGGAATTATATCGATTTGCCATACTATGAAGATATTTGAACAAGTCATTGAACACAGGTAAATATCTCAAGGAACCAGTTTGGCTTCATGCCAAGCAGGTGACTTTGGAAACAGCGATTTGTGTGAGACAACTGATTGAAAAGTACAAAGAGATGTGCACTTGGTGATTATTAACGTAGAAAAGGCTTACTATATGGTTTGAAGAGAAGTATTATGGAAGAAGTTACTACGTTGGCGTTACATCAACATATGTATGAGGATGGAGTTGCTAGAGTTACTAGATTGAGGAGTGCTTGCGTAGAGGATGATGCGTTTTTGGTGAGGTTAGGTTCGCATAATGGGTTCTGCAACGAATCATTTTCCATTTGTAGTGATTTTACTTATAAATGGACTGATAGGGAACATTCAAGGGGATACGACATGGTGTATGGCGTTTGCTGATGACGTTGATTTGTTTGATCGATCAAGGGAGAGAATGGAAGACCAGAGGTTTGGAGGAAGCTACTCGATGGGAATGGATTAATAAATAGGAGGGCTAAAAACACAGAATTCTTGGGATGGAATGTTGGAGATGGAAATAGAGAGGAGGATATAGTGATAAGGAAAAAAAAAGATAGGGTAGTAGCAGGTAAAGAAGGGAAATCATTTAAATATCTGGGTTCAGTAATGCAACAGGATGGGTATATTGAAAAGGATGCGAGGAATTTGTGGTGGATGGCTGAAGTCGGGATAGGCAACTGGGGTGTCCTATGACCTACGAGTTCCAATTAAGATGAATGATAAGTTTCATGATAAGTGGTGAGGCGAACTATGTTATATGGTTTTGAGTGCTGGGCATTAAAACATACTCAAGAACAAAGACTGCATGTGGCAGAAATGCGAATGTTAAGATGTCTGAGTGGCGTTACTAGAAGAAAGAAAGTGAGAAATTAATATATTAAACGTTTAGGACATTGCACCAATTGAGGATAAAATAAAAGAGGGGAGACTGGAATAGTTGGTGTATGGCAAGATGAACCAGTAAACCTAATCCGGGATTTGTGGGTAGAGGATAAACGAGGACGACCTTGGTGTGTATGAATGGAGATCACGGAAAGCGATATGGAAAGATGCGGAGTTAAAGGAGACGATCAAAAATAAAAAAGAATGAAGTTCATAACTCAGAAAGCTCCCTCATTCACTCTCATCGCCATTACCTGTAGTTAGGTTGAGGTAATTAATAAAATGAAATCAGTATTCATTAGGAATGAGAGTAAGGACTTTCTGGAATGAGAATGATTATTGCAACTGTGAGCTACCTGGTTTCGATAACCGACTTAGGATATTGGAATGCCAGCTGCCACTGATAAGTGTGATGGTATTTTGGCAAGTAATTTGCAGATAGTTCCATTGATTAATTTTTTTTTAAATTTGTGAGGAGAGAAATTTTGGACACAAGCAGTTTCTTTCAGGAGTGGACCAATATCTTCGGAAAAGACATGAATCAAAAACAGAACGAGTTTGTGAAAGAGAAATCATTATTTAAATTGACTGCTGTCTTGTGATTAGAAGCTGTAGATAATTAGAGTAAAAAATGTGTTTTTCTTATAAATTAAAAATAATTAAAAGTAATTGAGCTTTTGCTTACCTACGACAGTCAGAGTTGTTTTTACGTTCTCCTCGCCGACTGAGTTGTTAACGACACACATATATTTTCCACTGTCTTTAACGCTAACGAACTGAATGATCAGCGAGCCATCTAGTTGATTTATCCTCTGACTTGACAATAACGAGATCATCTCTCCGTCTTCATCTTTGTACCATCTAGAAATAAAACAGCATTTGTTAATAAATACTACAGACGTTCGTGAATTATACAAATTTATCGAATCAAAATACCATTGCTTGCAAAAGTAATTAAAATATAACCCATTTTGGCAGCATAAAAATTTACAAGAAAATATATGGAATGTATTAGAAGTATTCACTTGGCTTGCTCAGACATGTGATGTGTTCATTCTTTATAATGGATGTGTGTTATGCGCTTGTACGAAGAATCTGTTCATGACTGGTGTGAATGCAGTTTTAAATGTTTCTCTTCGTTCATCCAATCAGCCTTATTCTTCAGTGCAGTGCCACAGATAAAAGTAGGAAGGAAGTGACACGAACTACGCGGGAAAACAGCTGCCATCAAATAACTCCGACAACATATTTATTGATATGAGAAAAGTTTGTGGTTGCTCCTTCTTGCTGGAACTGGTAATAGCGTTTTTAAAGCGTATAGATGACTTGTTGAATGCTATCTTGGTGCACTTCCGCGGCCACTCTCTCTTTAAAGGAAGTGTCCCTATAATCGTTAAACGTAATATGCTACATCGCAATCTAACCACTTGTTAGTGTAATGATCTTTCTAATACTGCGCAAGGATTATTTGTGTGTTCTTTTCAATTATTCTAGCTGTTGACGTTACAACCAAAATGAAATCAGTATTCATTTCAAACCAACGGTTATCCAAAATATTTGTAACCAAATGGCAATGCGAATTTCTTTATATTACAGTGTAATGTGACCGAAGATACGTTTGACAAAAGAGAAGAGAGTCGAGATCATATTGTTAGTTGGCTCAAAATCAGCGTAAGGCCTCGTAAACCCATAATCCACACTTGCGTCATATGGAACATAATGTTGCTACAAAAATTCAAAGAGACAGGGTCTGTGGAGAAAGCGCACTGTGACTAACGAGGAGACTAGCACCTTTATTTTTGGGAAAATTTGTGATAAGTGCCAATAATTCACTGTGTCGCATGTTAAGTAGAGTTTCAACAATAAGCATCGGCAAAATTGTCTAAAAACAAGTGCATCCATATAAGATGCAGTTGATGCATAGATTGAATGAAGACTGATAGGAGGATTCAGTTTAGTGAATGGGCTATGGAGGAGGTTAACAAAGACCCGCACTTTCAGTAAAAGATTTTGTTTTCCGATGAGGCTAATTTTTACGACTTCGGTGAAGTACACAAACAAAATTTCCGTTAATGTTTATCAGATAATCCCCAATGGATTTAACTCTGCAAGGAACAAGGATGTCTCGAGTAATGGTGTGGTGTGGAATATGGATTGCTTCCATAGTGGGACTTCACTTCTTTGAAGAGACAGTCAACAGCGAAAATTATCTGATTATCTGGAAATTCTAGAGGAAATCATGTTCAGCATTTTGATTAAAGAGGGTGCATTTCCAGCATTCCCAGTATCCTGTGACTGTTCATGAATGGTTAAATCAACAGTTCCCAGGCTAGATAGGTTGAAGGGGGATCACAGGAACGGCGACATCCCCAGACTTGCCTCCTTGGACTTTTTTTTTTTCTGTGAAACCATTTGAAAGCAAGATATACTCAGAGAAAATAAGCGACCAGGCCTACCAGGAACTCTGGACCACAGAGGTCTGCATGGGTGCACTAAGTGACAATGGCATGTTCTTGAGATTGAGGCTGCATTAGGTCAAATGCTTACGAAATTTTATCGAAGGAATTCGCGACCATAGGGAAAACATACCTTGTGAAATGATATATTTGTATTTCCTATGGTTTCAAGTAAATTGCACACCCTGTAGGTGCTTCCCTTTTCTGTTTTAGCCTGATGTATGAATCTTCAACTTTTCCGTCGCTCCTTGCGTACTTCTGTACAACTCTCGATGTTGTCGAATCTTCGATAGAGATTTTACAGGCGATCTCAATAGCATTTCTTCAACTTGGAGTTTATATTCTGTTAAAACCGTTCACGTGACTTTATGTTCACTACTATGCGTATTAATATATATATTTGGATTTCTCTTGGCTTTGAATGAAAGGTTGTTCCAAAATAAATAAGTTCTTTTGGGAAAAATCTGTTTACATACTTACCACGCTAATTAAAGTCGTACTGCTTTCCAAATACCACTGTTGTTTAAACTGTCTTTTTCTACCTGTCTCTTTCTACCTGTCTCACTTCATGTGCGATGTCATTAAGGTCGCACTTTCCACATTTACCTCAGTGCACTCCATTGACCAACGGACTGTTTAATAAATGCATAATTCTATATGCATTTAGTTTACTCAATCCAATCCAAACTAGTCCGTAACGGTGGAGTATTAAACACAGTTTAACAACAAAGTCTCAGCATTAAGTAAATTTACCAGTTAAACTGTGTATGTTTTTGGTTGCCTTCAAAGTAATCTTTGCACAATTGTATGTGCACTCGACGTCGCTGCAATGTTTCACCTATAATTGAAGGACTATTTAGCTGTCCGGTCGTGACTAGCTGGATATCGGCTGTGTATCTATGCAAAATGAATTCATTCTGTTGAAGTTTACTGTCTTGGAAATAAAACGTGTCTAACCGGAGGTACTATTTTGTAGGGCAAAAAACCATACAACCCTTTTTTCAAGACCACCTAATGTGGCCCAATATGGGGGGGGGGAGAGAACAAAAAACACTAAAGGTTCCTACGACGGGAGGTTATTCGGTATGAAGATTAGATAGGTACGATGACTGAAAGTGTGTTCTAGTAATAAGGACATTTGTATTTGATTGTACAAAGTGTCTCACTTTTTTAGCAGTTTTTTTCGCTTATTACTGCATAGCTCGATTGTAAACAAAGGGAATTTGTCTAGAATAGCAATTTATTTCAGTGGCAGAGTCCTTAAAACTGATTAGTTCCGGAGGGGAGTGCAGTGAATAGTCAATAAAAGACAAAATATGTAAAATTTCTCACACTGCTGCCTTCATTTTTAAATTCGCACACCATGACCACAGTACTGCCATGAAACATCCGTATTTTGCAGATTACGAGTGAATATAATGAAATCCTGACTGCTAATTTCCTGTTATAATCGCAGACCAGCAGAGCCATGTATTTTTAAATATATTATAACTTATTTTTAGCTTTACTTTGTAAAGTTCATCATGTAGGGCATTATTCGAATCTTCACCAATTTTTCTTCATGCTTTAGAATTCTTAAACTCTCCCTGTCCAGAACACAAACGAAGGCATTAAACGGGCTTTTTAATAACACATTTCTTTGCTCCCGCAGGCAACCTGTAACCCCACTTAATGATAATTTATCGTATCAGTTAGTCATTACTTAGCAGCTGGGGATCGATCTTTAAGCCAGTAAATCCATGTTTCCGTTAGAAGACTTTTTCTCGGACCTTTGCGTTTCTAGGGTGGATTTAAAGTGATAAGTTCCATCCACCTTAGGTTATAAAATGCGCTTATTTAGATCGTGAAATGTCGTAGTATATAATTTTAACCTCCAATGAATAAAAATGGATCTTCAGTCTGTTTTCGAATAGATTTTTTCTTGAAAAAAATAATACTATATTACTTTCTGCTTGACACTAGTTTCAGAAGTAACACGATCCAGTTTTAGAAAATACTTCATGTATTGCTGAATTTTTATCAATTAAATGTGCTTTCTGTTTGTTCTGTTCTATGCCTGAATAAGAGTAAATCGCGCTCAAGAAGTAATTTTAAATAGATGTTGAAGATCGTTTGGGCTTAAAAAAGTTATTTTTTTAAATAAATCTCTTGAGATTCGTCTAAACAGTATAATTGAAAATCGACTTACTGATTGGTCTTCCATGGCAAGATGGTGGATCCGACGCACGCTACCTCTTCGGGAGGAACATACTTAAGCATTCAAATTTCTGGGTAAGCAATGATCCCAGAATAACTTGTCAACTCTGTGGTTTCACACTCAAGGTTGTTAGAGGATAAAAGAGATCCGGGGTGATTGCGCAGGCTGAAAAAAGTTACCTGAGCAGTATTGATAAGCTACTAGGACGGCTTCTGGGATTTTGTCAATAATATAGAGGAATTCTTCCAGCAGGGATGGGGAGGTGATTATCTCGTCATATATGGCAATGGTTAGGTTTGGAGCCTCCTTTTACAGACGTTGATCTGTTGGAATGGGTGCAGGTGGACAAGGATACTTAATGAGGGGGAAAAAAGGATACTTTGCAACAAATTGCAGCGTTTGGAATATAGGCAACTGCGGGGAGATTTTATTGAGGTGTGTAAGGCTTTGAATGGATTGAGTAAGCTAAATGCTGATCGTAACCCATACTCTTAGTCAGATGTTATGCATACGGGAACATACATTTAAATTGAGGAAGGATTGGAACAAACTTCCATGTGGTGTTGCAAAAGTAGGTAGTTTGAATAAATTCAAGAACGAAATATACAAATTACTATTAGGGGCCGGATGACGTTAGAAACGTGTGTATTCTCTATAAGCTTGCTGTATTGCATCATTTATCACTACTGATACTTTCATGTCCCTTTTTCAAAGTCGCTTTAAAAAAGGGAGCTAGAAGCTACAGTGGCAAGGGGGAATTGGTGTATGCTGTTCACCAGTTACTTTTTTGTGTGAAAAAAGGCAAGAAATACAGTAGTTGAAAATACGGCATTTTAATTTTTTTAATTTTAATACTGTATTAATAACAACAATAAATAATATTATCTTTAATAACAGCAACCCGGTTATCAAAATGAAAACAATATATGGACACTGAAATGAACAAAAACAAAGGAAAAGAAACTCTATAAAAAGTAACATAGAGGAGGATGCATACTGCACTTCTTTGGGTGGGGCCATAAAGATTTTTTATGCTTCTACCTAACCAATCATTTTTTTCTGTTTTTTTGTGTAGATTTTTACCTGTGTGTACACCACGAAATTAATGTTAACTTACGTTTTCCATTAATAAATTCAGTTGTTTACATGACATCTATTTTGATCAGGGTTTCGAGCAGAAAACTTTAATAAAGGTATAAGAAAGCCAATTAATTGCTAGATTTAAACCTAAATGGATGTCAGATGAACTGAGGAGACAAGCCGCAGAGAGAAGAATAATTCATGCAATGCATAGCCATACAGATGTCTTCAGTTAATTATTTTTTTTTTTAAGGAGCATTGGCAACTAAGGCCATAATGCTCCGGCAATATGCGGTGGTTATTCCCTGACCTTTCCGCATCCTCCGTATTTGGTGGTGACGGGCTCGAAACCCGGTCTAATCAAGAAGCGTGTGCTATGCACTGCTGCTCCTTCCCACCTGGCTACGGAGGCGCCCTTCAGTTAATACAAACTAGTCTACAATCAAATCATAAAGGATGTTAGATAAGCAATGCCCGATTATGGGAAGTCTCTGGCCAAGAAAAGCAGCAAAGGCTTCACCACTTATATAAACATTAGATAGAATCAGATTTTCCACCTCGTATCGATGGTTTAACTGTTGATGATTTCTTTAGGGAAGATGATACTAGAAGTTTATCGAACCCTAACAAGGAGCTATATGATTTTATGATAATTGAAAATAAAGTGGAAGGGAAATTGTTTAAGCTAAACATAAAAAAAAGGCTCCTGGGATGGATGGGATCTATCCAATTATACTAAGCAGCAAAGCAAAGGAGGTAAGTAAATCCTTAGCCATAATTATAAGGGCAGCTTTGGATTCAGAGGAGGTCCCTATGGACTGGAGATGTGCGAATATCCCAATTCGCACATCTCCAGTCCCCAATTCGAACGGTGACATGAGTAATTACAGACCTGTCTGCTTGACTTCCAGGATAAACAATGGTGTTGATGGTAAAAAGAGTAATTCAGGACCATCAGAAAAGAGTGAAGTTATACTGCATCACAGCATTGATTTAAGGGGCAATCTAGTCTGAGCGATCTAAATGGATACTATGTCATAGTGACAAAGCAACTGAATACAAAAAATAATTTTCACATTGTAGCCTGTACGTTGATTTCAGCAAACCATATGATACTATTCACAAAAAAGACTGCTATACAAATTGGATCAGCGTGGCATTAAGGAAAGTTATTGCTATGAATAATTAGTTGAGTGGGAGAAGACCGAAAGTTGGTATTAATGGTCACCGCTCTTCTCGGACATTAGTGTAGCCCCAAGGGTTCAGTGCTGGGCCCGTTGTTATTGTTTTCCATATTTATAACTGATACTGACGAAGGAATATCAGGCCTAATGTCTAAGCTTGCACGTGATATGAAGATCCTGAATTTGAACGTTTCTTGTTGGACCATACTCAATGCCAATGCATTTTCAATACATGTGGAAAGATGCCGCACAGTGTTTCGACTGTATTACTGCTCATGGGAAAGGCGCATCACTAAATATTTGGTAAGTGTTCATAATAAATTGGCCATGCAGTATATATAATTAGAAATCCGTTCTTACAGCTCTTCCTTTTGAGATAGTTCTTTATAATTATTTAAACATAAAGTGCAATTGATATATGTGTGTTTTTTTTAATCTGTTATAATGATCCGCATTCAATGGGTACTTTATTGTGTTACGTGCTATCAAGTAAAGGGACTAATCATTATTTTGTCAACTGTTTCGAGGCAATTAATAATGCAGAAAGAAGAAAGATAACGACTATCGGTAAAAATCGGAAGGATGGTGAGCGAAATCGGAAAAGGAAGTGCGTGGAAAATGTGAACGAAGAGGAGCGGAAAATACAAAAAAAAGAGCAAAATTGCAACCGTAACAGTTGTGCTTTGATTGTGGTTGAGTTTTTTCAAATATTTTGCTTTCTTTGCTGGTCTATTAACAATATTATGTATGGTTGTCAATATCTGCAAGGTCTTTGCATTGTAAACGATATAAATAATAGTTGTAATTGTATATATATCTCTATCGCGTAAAGATAAAGATTTTTGTTGATTTAAAAATTAAATTCAGGTAAAAATTCAGGCAGCTTACTGTAGTGCTTTTGTAAAGATTACTTAGTGAAAAATAAAAATGATATTAACAAATAAGGAGTTTTGTTACTTACTCGCTTAACTATGAAATCGGACATGAATCAGTACATAAAGGACTATTTAAGTAATACGGACAAATATTTATATGAATAAATCTTCGAAAATGCGCATTGCTCATTACTGTTTACAACTATTGAAACGTTACAAGCGTCCAACTATTTTACATGGAATTGTTAACCTGGATAGTCTTGAAATCGCTGTACTCTAAACTTTACTGAGATTCAGATAAATATAAGATGACAGAGAAAAATAATACAGTACTCAAAGTTTTTCACTAGATCTGGCTCACATAGGCATTGATACATTCAGCTCCTATTTCATTCCATAAGAGACAGTCAGCAATATACATGTGCATGAGCTATTCGCATTGTGCGTGACTTAGTGTGTAGTCAGTTGTGTGCTAGTATTTTAGTTAATGTTTAGCATGCAGTGTAATATAAAAGTTGTCTACTTATTCATAACTTACCTATACGTCGGAAGTGGATAGGCTTCAGCTGCACACGCGAGTTCGACCATTTCTCCTTCCTTAGTTGTTACGAAAGGTCTGCTATCGGTGATCTTCGGAGGAGAGCTTCCATGGGGTTCTGTGAAAAATGAATATCAACATCAGTTTTTTGAGAGAGTACAACCAAAATAACTTTTTATTTTCCTCTGCTATGTTATGTTTGAAAGTTTCATTTGAGGGCGGATTCTTTTAAACTCCTTGTTGCCATGTAAAGTTGGCTGTATTTTTACACATTAATTGCTAAGAAATCATCCATGTTTATCATTCTAATAACCATATTATACGCTCGCATTATGCACTGCGGTGGTTTTTATTGGCTGTTGTACTCACAGTGTACCTAATACCTGACACTGTGGGTACAGAGCCAATAAACGCAACCGCAGTGCAGCAATAGAGAAACTTAACTTCAACGCTCTCTGAGAATTAATTTCTATTACTGTTGGATTTCTCTATGAAAATCAACCAATGTCAAGGGCAAACATTCAATCGCATCACTGCATAGATCAGAATAAGTCGATGTTTCAGACGATCAGTTGTACGAGGCTTTGTTTCGATGTGGAGTTATATAGCCAACATCAGAATTCGAATTACAGGTACTAAACATATTTCAGAAACCAATCTGATTAGCAGTGTTCTGTACAAAGTAGTTTTCAGCAATATATCGACAGGGTAATAAATGAATTACTGCTTTTTACTTTTCCAATCTATTTTTAAATTATGAGTGGGTTGACTTCTGCAAAATGCATTGCAAATCATTCATCCATGATTCAACACTCATTATCAACTGCTCTTTGGAGCCAGAGATTATGAAGCAAATCAAGTAGGGGAAGAGTCCGACAGTTAATAAATAAACACATACAGGGTGATTATGAAGTCCTTTTACACCCTTAACATTTAATAACTCCGAAAATGTTTTTTTATAATAAGCATATGTGAGTTTTCAGTTCGAAATTTGTCTGCCGAGGGAGAGGGGACAAGCGATTTATTCATTCCAGTAAACAAGTCACCTTTTGCGATCGTTATAAAAAGGAATGAACTTTGGATTCGAATTGAACGCTCATCGTGATCTTATTCTTCGTCGCCAAGATAAAAAAAATTAAAAGAAACTTATAGATGTAGCTCAAACGTAAGTAACCAAATCTGGTCAAGTTCGTTTTAAAATCCTGCCTAAAGAACTTTTAATTGAGCTTTGTTAAAACAATGGCATTAGTGTTACCACAGCCCTTAGAGCATATCAAAGAGAAACTTGTCTTAAGTCCTCTTGTTCGAAAATAATCATATTAAATATTTTAAGACATTTCGAAGAAGGCTCACTCCTAAGCCTGGATGCGGTGTTCGCCAGAATCACACAAAAAAAAGTGATCGAAAGAGCTGGTGAGGCACAACGACAATTCTTTCGGATTTGATGGATCCGTCGGAAGGTAGTGAATATTCCATCGGAACTTTTGAAGGCAGCTGTGGAAAACAAAATACCCCGTCTTGATTGATCATTAGAAATTAGGGGTAGACACGTGAAGATTTGATCGTCAATAAAGATCGGAGAAAATTTACCTCTATTATTTTTTTATATTAATCATAATGCGCGCCTTTAGCGGTCACATTTTGAACAATTCTTTTGCAGTTAAAGAATCCCACATATCTTGATTACAATATAAAAGAAGCTTTTCAATAAATCCTATAATTTTCAAATTTTTACTTTTTTAAAATTGGGAAAGGACTTTATAACCACCCTGCACATAAAATAAAATAGTAACGGTCAGCGACGAAATGAGCGCAGGAGCCATGCTGGAAGGACACTGCCAAGGTTCTTCTGGAAACCATCTATTAGAAGGCAAGTTACTTGTACAATTTTTTTAGAAGCATCTTGCAAAAATAATACTGTAGAACACTAGAATCTTACAGAATGTCACTGATGAAGCAGAACTTCACAATGAGAGGTCAGATATATTTTTTTTTTCCTACTGGAAAATCCAAAATGTCCGATGGATAACGGTTTACAATAGTTAACTACCAAAAAGGCTTCATGAGTTTGGAATTGCGTTGAAAGAATAAGGACGTGGTATGCTAGACGTTACTTAAAAGCTATAAACTGCATAAGGTTGAACTGTGTATTGCGTACGCCCCTGTGATTAAAAGCGAAAGAGTATTAATTACACAATGATTGCACACACTTTTCGCAACGTCGAAAATGATTACCTCTTTGAAAAGCAACAGGAACTGTAGCAGATACAAAACCTATATAAAAACAAATTATTATTAGTTTATTTGCTTGCCCATTTCATTTCATGATTTGTTGGGTACAAATCTATTATGATACTTCTTCGGGCTCCCAAGTGTTTAATTAATGTCTCCAATTATGAGAGAGATAGAGAGAGAAAAAAACTGAAGTATAAATATGCCAATCAGATACCAGAACTAAGAAACAATTCTCGAGTTACTCGGTATAATCATATTTTCATTTAATAAATGCTTTGCTTAAAATCACTGTTCAGCTATAAACTAATATTCATAGGGGCGGAAGTTCTTCGAAGTGCAATTATCTACTGTTCAATGAAATTTGTAGAAAAACAAGAGAAGTTTGACCATGAATAATTTGTAGTATATGCCTCGTTGCCTACCGGTAATCTTTGAACAGAGAAATATGAACCTGCGATGATCGTCAGTGAACAGTAAATTGGGGCATTTCAGCTAAAACGATAAGATGCTTTTCAGCAAGGTTGAAAGCACCACCACGTTATGCCTTCAGCAAACATTCTGAACGCAAACGCATTTGTAACCCTCTTCGTTCTTGCTGTCCGAATTTAGCATCGCAGAATTGGTTTTCTCTCCGTCCGACTGAAAAAAAGTGGTCACGAGGAAGTGGTTTCCCTCGTTAAGAAACTAGAAATCGGCGTTGATGATCTTAAAGGATCTCTCACATTACTCCAAGACTGACTAGCCTGTGATCAATTACCATTATCTGGCACGTAATTAATCATAGAGACTAGCACATTACTTTCATGAAAAAAACAGAAACTGGAACGGACCATATCCACATTCGGAATACCTAACTTTTTAATATCAAAGGGTTAATGCAACTATTTCTTGAAAGCGATTTTAAGAAAACTAAGTTAATGTAAGGAAAGACGCAATTAAAAAAAAAAAAAACAGAGATAATGGATGGGTTTATCCCTTTTTAATTATAACATAATATTGGAAAAGTGACGGTTGTTTAGAAGAAAAATATATTTCATCTTTTTTTCTTTTGATGAAGAATCTTCAAGATGAATTCTGTTGATTAACTCTCCACTAAGTCCAATATATCAATGGGAAACTCTTCCAAATACTCCAATTCCAAAACATAGCCTTTAGAACAGCATACGTGTTTCACTGACATGGCGGTATATCCTACGTATTGCAGTAACAAAACAAAACAGTTTTAAATACTCTGTAGGCTAGGCCTATGTCAATACAGCAGATGCGGAAAACTTTCCACCAATTTTAATCAAGTTTTAGCGAAAATATGTTAATTCCTCACGAAGGAAATCGTATAACATAGCTTGTGAATCTGCCTCCATGGTCTGTTTCATTCACATTCCCAAAATAGTCCGACGGATGCTCAATGGGATTAAGAATTGACTCTGTAACTCATGATTCTCAAAAAGATCAGATCCCGACTGTACTGAATTAATGGCGATTCTAACAAATTTACAATAAATTTCGGCGGCTTTTCTTCTGCAAGGAAGAAAAATGTCTTTCAATGCTTTGAAGACTTTTGATGCTCAATCGACTGGTGAACACTGAGCCAGAGAGTTTTTGAAGGCGCAAATAGTCCGTTAATTGTTACCTCTTCTAAGGAACAAGCTTCTCTCCATTGCTCAGTGCATACTGCGTGTATTACAAAGTATATATCAGTATTTTACCACGACCAATTTCTACATTTGAAGACAACGTCTTAGCGCCAGACTGTATCAATTTAACCAGAGAAATGCGAATATCTTTATGAAATCGTATTTTGTGGATATATTTTGGGATTCGAAAAGAATTGGTGTAAATGGAAGCGTTACAAACTGCCGGGTAAGCCATTACATTTTTTACCTTTAAAATTTAGAAAACTGGGACATTTATGGGTTCTGAAAAAACAAATTGGCTCACCGGGACGTCTGATCACCCTATGGCACTCTAGTATATATCTGATTACAGAGTGTATTAATATATTCATTACATTTAAATCTATGCAAATAATTTTAGTCATCACTATGTCTCGGTTTTCTAATTGTGCATTTTAAATAAAAGAGAAGCTCAGAAAATTGCATTTTAATCACTAATTAAATGCCTTATTTGGTAGTAAATAATCCAGTCTTTCTTCAGTTCATTCATATTATTTCGTTACTGCCTTGTCGATCAAAATGGACTCGCCTGACTGATCATAATGATTACACACAAAGTCTTTGCTTTAATCACGATTCTGCCACACTATAGTATTTAGTACCGTGAGTGGAGTTGAAGGTTGAGAAGATGCTTGTTGATATTAGACTTCAATTTCTGTAGATATTAACTTTCAGGAAATACGCGTGATGGGAGGTTGTTCTAGAAAACGGAAATTGAAGGAACATCAGCATTAGTGGAAAAGCTAAAAGATAGAGGACCGTCTGCTATCACCCTCGGTGAGCGGTCAGAGAGACTGGGTACCCAATTACAAAAAAAAAAAAAACACAGCTGGATGGAAGTTTATTTAAAAGAACTTTTTGCCAAACACGATCTAAAACCTTTGAAATGTCAAGAGCAACTCCTTGCATTTCACCAACTTTTCCATTGAATTTGTCCACAGATGAGTTACATAAGCCAGAATATCATCAGTGGATCGAACTGACAGAATCCATACTAGCGATCATTGATTAGTTGGAAGGTTTCTAGATACTTTAACAGTTGGCGGTAAATTGATTTCTTCCTAAAGAGAGTCAATTGACCCTTTTTTTAGGAACTAGATGGATAATAACACATTTTCAAGGAGAAGGAAAAAACAATTTTGGAATAAGAAAGTGAAAAAACACGACACAGAACAGGAGTAAGTTTAGGAGCACAGGTTTTCAGAAAGAGCGGAGAAATACCATCAGGACCTGGCGCTTTCTGGAAATCAAAAATGTTCAGATTATTCTGACATCCTTTTGTTGGAAGACCACAGGAGGCACGGGATGGAGTGTGCTGGGAATGGTAGGAGGGGTTTACCAAGATCAGCAATACAAGAGTTAGAGGAAGAGCAGAATGCTAGCAGCTGAGCTTTATTCTTGGCTGGAGAGGCAATAGAATCATCTGATTTTGGCAGAGGTGGGAACAGAGATGGGCAAAAGGTTCGACCAATAGCTTTGGCAAGAGACGAGAACGCTCGACTACCTTTTGTACAAGAAGCAAGCTTGCTACTTTTAGTCTGTTCAAAATCTACTTTGGACTGATTAATAACTGCTTTACAGTTTTTGCGAGCTTGGTTTGGTATATGCAGAAAATGAACCTGGAGATTTGGAGACCTGGCGCATTATGGCCACAGCTGCCACTTGCCATAAAACCCAAACCAACTTTTTCTATTTTGAAAACTGACAGTATTTTAGTAGATATTATAATTAATAGTGGATTTAAATCCTTTCTTGGAATACATTTTTAAAAGGATATCAAAATTTTTGATTAATAAATTTATTAAAGGAGAACTGTCATAAGTGAATTGCATCCCTCGTATCCCATCAAGATTGCGTATTATATTTCACCATAAAACTTTCATCCGATGCGGTCTTTATATTAGTATCTGAATAATCGAGTAAGGTTCTATAGATGATAGAAACAGAACTGTTGCTAAGGAAAACTCATAACTTACGTCAGCAAACTGCAACTGCAAATCAAACGCTTTCCATGAAAGAAGAGGACATAAATAACCTCCAAATTGCTTATATCAAAATAGCCATTTTTTTCACTAGAAGTAATTTATTTTTCTGATTTCGCCTACTTACGAATATCATAAAGGAAACGTGAGCTCTTCGGTATGTTTAAAAATTAATTTCCGGCTCGAGCAAAAGTCTTGCGTTGCCCTGGAGATTTTACATAACACGAGGGAATGCATTTTCATAAAATATTTCGTACGTACGCTAATATTGCTTCCTTATCTTCATGATTTTCCCCCCGCTTGTGTTTCAAGAACCAAGTTTAATGATGAAGGCAACGTCAGAAAGAGGAAAATTATATTCCTTTTCACTCGTTAAGAATGTAAGATTTTTTAATGGACTTTATAATGATGCCTTAAGAAGCAGCCCGTGATCTTTCTAGTTTTAATCTAACAGAAACTTTTAATATTAACAAAGCGCCGTTTTGTAAAATTGTTGAAGCTGTCTAAATATTTTAAGAGTAAACCGGCGATTATTTATTGTTATTTTTTTTTTTTTTTTATTTTGTTAAGAGGCAAGAGACGTGAAATGCATATTAAATAGCTTAAGCCTAATAGAGTTCAAGAAGCTAATAATGAACTGCAAGCATATTTTTCAAAACTGGTATTACAGTTTAAAAATTACAGCCATTTCAAGTCTCCATAATTTTATCCTACAAGTGCAAAAACAAATTTATATCTGCCGCTCGCTCATATTTTATCATTTAAAGACGTATTATTCCCCAATTAACTGAGGCAGGATATAGTTTAAACTTTTACCAATGTTTATGCGTAATAATTAAATTTACGTTTTGAGATAAAAGTTCATTTGAAAGCTAATAAAATTAGCCAATTTCGAAGTGACATTCTTATACTCCTTTTCACGAGAGAACCAGACTAGCATTTTTCAAATTATATAAATAAATGTTACATACTGATCTACTGGTGAAGACTTTATTATTATTATTAGCAATTTGGTGTAAGGAATCCTGAGGCTTATGCTGCACCAGCCAAAAAAAATTGGGTACCCAGAGAGAGAGAGAGAGAGAGAGAGAGAGAGAGAGAGAGAGAGAGAGAGAGAGAGAGAGAGAGAGAGAGAGAGAGAGAAAGTAAGAGGGAATATCCAAAAAAAGAGAAGAATGATGATATCCAGATAAGGACTCTGGGTGTGCCAAGCCCATACTCAACAGATGTGAGCCCCTAGGGTTATCGTGATTACCTTGGAAAAACTTCCATTATATGGACTATAGAGCTTGGCAAACAGACACCTTAGAGGGGCCCTGATTGAAAGCTTGGAGAGGGGTTAGTAAAATGAATGAAAGAAAAATTTTTCAAGCTGATCTCAGAGAGCAGTAACAGTCTCCTCGAGCTGTACAAAAGAAATACTTTCAGCAGTTTCCAAGAGACAGCAAGTGAGTGGCAGGTATTAGCACTATAAGAAGAAAACTGTTCATGGAGGATATAGATCAAGGGCGTAATAAAAAATATACTGTAAGCGTCTATTATGAGGGAGTAACTTCAAAGTGGATTAAGATGCAGCGTGACTGGCATACAATAACGGAGAACTCCATATTGTTTTACAACCAGCCCAAGTTGGTTATAAAACAGTGAGACATCAAAATCTATAAACTGTGCCATTGTGGGACATCTAAACTTTATCAGATATTAAGAATAAGAAAGCATTGAGTTAAATGATGTAGCCTTTTAATACTATATGCTGTTTAACCTCACTATATATCAGTAGAAAAGGTTGGCTTTATCATTGATGAATATGGGTGCTATCATGGCGCGATAAATCCCTTCGCGGTTGTATTGCGCTTGGTGGAAAAGCAGATCTATATTACACATTGAAAAGTATGATCATGAAATTAACCTTGAATGAACAGATTGGTTGCTGCTGAAATATAATGCAACATTGCATATATTAGGATTGCTATGACTAACAAAGAATTATGCTGGATAATTAAGTGATTAAAAAACGCTACACTTCAGGTAAATGTTAAAAGCAAAAATGATCGAATTCATTGAAACAAGCTGGAAAGAAGACTTCAAAGGAAATTCCCCAATAACCCAACCATTTAGAGACCAATTCTGACGATGTTTCAAAATACTTGTGGATATCGTTTTCAAGCCGACCGCGACGCGCGAATCATTGACAATTTAAAAGTCCATGAATTGAGTGGTGCTACACTGATGAAGTCTGGGGTCAAGAAAAGAAGAACCAATAATAATAATTAGAAAAATATTTTATTTTTTGGGTAGAACTGCTTTTTTTGTAATGCAACTCTGCTAGAACTGTCATAAAATTCTCATACGCGTATGTATGAAGTTTTTTCCAAAGCGCTATCCACTAATGTTCGTTAGGGTGGGGTACAATAGCATATGTAAATAAGAAAAAGATGAATGATTATTTAGGAATATTAAAGCACTTTCTTGAAATGAATAGGTCCTGTTACCGGAGAACTAATTAGCTTACCTGTCACAAAAAGCCTTCCTGAGTTTGAACTGTTGATGATGTCACCGCTCAAGCGATGTCGTGTTTGACAACTGTAGCGCTTCTGACCATCTGCTGGATTTACGTTGCGTATATACAGCTCACCCGACTGAAGAATACTATATCTGCCACCTGATCAGAAAAAAAATAGAAATCTGGTTCAACTGAACACTTCTTTCGCTATAAAATATATAAATACAAAACAATGTAATGATTTAGGCGCTTTAATACCTAAATATACTGAGAACAGGGATGGGTAAGAGAATCAAATATTACGATGGTAATATTTGAACCTCGATTCCGCCAAACTTTGATGAAACAATCAGATAAAGATCCCAGAAGATGCTGGGGAGGAATAAAATGCTTATTTTATTATGGAAGCGTGATCATTTTAGTAGATTTTTGATGGGTTGCGATAACCGCTAAAAACAAGTTCTGTAAACTTCAGTGAATTTTGAACGATCGGTAAATGCATCAATTTTTCATCTTCAAAAAATCAGCCCTGAGGGTACTGCATATTACATACACTGAAAAAATGAAATAAGTTATCGTGGTTAACGAAAAGAACCAAACCATAAATGCATTTTTAAATAATAAATGCGATCTGTATAGCCATAGTTTTAAATATGCATACTGCATGAATTTACAACTAAGATTCCAGTTAAGAATTTAAGTATGTACTTAACTGCCGGATCAATTTGACATTTTAAACAAAACAAAAGATGTAGAATGGCACCTGAAGCAATAACCAATGTACAGTCTGTTCGAGAAACTTCAATTTGCCTGTTAAGAGCTATTGCTAATTTAAACTGGCGTTTGCTGGAACCATACACTGACTGAGGCTAGCGAGTATTCAGTACGCGCATCTACAGAGGGTTTAAAAATACCCAATGAAGTCTTCAACACGTTTATTTAAAAGTTCAGTTGCCTAATATAATGCATGGTAACTCATTGGGAAGAAAATAATAATACCAGAATTATTCAGTTAAGTCTTGAGTCATTAAATATTTACTTTCGAAAAAAAATTAAGAAGTTACCTTTAGACCGGAGACTGAGTAGAACTCTTAGAGAATTCTGCTACTTTCCTGATCAACGTGAAGTTACTTGTTAATGCTCATGCCTTTAATTGAATCAAATTTCAATATCACCATAATTATGCTTAGATGGAAACGCTTTTTCGAAAAATCAGACAAACATCGCAATCTGCGCTTTTCACGCGTGCTTGGGTTGGAGGTTGAGAAGACGAAAGAAGATTTGTTGATATTAGACTTCAACTTCTGTAGACTGTAATTTAACTCAGTCAACGTTAGTGACTGAGTAAGCGTTATTAGCTTCATTTAGGAAGTGACGTCATTTCCGTCTCGCATTTTCGTTACCAATCGGTTAGGACATCAAAAATTTTCAAGAAATATTTTACTCTAAAATTACCTAGAAATTTTACAACAGATTAAAGGATAAAATAAAGTTAAGAAGAGGAAAGGGGGAGTAGGACGCATTTCTGGACACCTTTAACTTTATGGTTTCCGATGACTTCTCGGAAACCATAAAGCTAACAACACCCGCACCCAACTGAAACTGTAATATGTTTATGTCTGTACTATAAGAAAAAAAAATGTAAATTAAACAAGAACAATACGCAGGGGTGTTATACACTGTTAGAAAACATTTTACCACTTTTAATTTCCATAACAGATTTTTTAAGGAAACGGTTCGTTAGAATCCCATCGAATGAATTAAGCAGATGCAACACTCTTCATTCTGTTCGCGTGATCGTCTCTTAAATTAACCGCACGAAAGTAATGTTATGCTTTACATAATTAACGAAGGTACAAAGAGTTGACTGAAAGAGGAAATCCGGAATGTCTGTACCTCCCATTAATGCAAAGATAGTTCCGAAAAGAAATGATAAAAAAAACAGAAATTAATTTCCGCTTCTTTGCGAGCTGAATCAAAATTCACGCAACAGTAGCAAATAGACTGCGATGACCGAAAGAAACAAACGATTATAACGATCGAAGGAGTTTAGAAACAGTTTTTTTCCCCTTTCCTCTTCCATACATATAAATCCATGTTAATATACAGATGATGAACGCGCAAAAATAAATTATTTTCAGTTGCTTTCCTGTGAATTTTTTAAAGTAAATAGACTTCTCTGCCTCGTTTATTTGAAAAATAGACAGAAGTCTCGCCATGAAGTATTACTGCAATTCCCTAAAGTACAAACTTTGTATACAGAATAGTAGACGAAGTGCTTTTTTTTTTAAATCTGTTGTTTCATTAAAAGTAGAGGATATTTGAAAATACGGAGGTGTTTGTGTACACTTCTAGCATACGGTTGGATCTTGATGTCACGGTGTATACACTGTGTACAGTGAATACACCGCCAAGTGACCAGTGTCATTCATGCGAATGAATTATTTTAAAGATTTTAAAATACTATTCATAAAAGAACAAATCCTTACAAATCCTAGTTATTAACTATTCAATATAGCGATGCGCTACACTTAATACAAAAAATTTCAAGTACCATTCATGCTTTTCCCGGCGAGTTATTATGGATTCATTGGTATGCGAATTGTACAGACATAAAAGCACTACGAATCACATGAACTGACCACCATGGTCGAAGGATTTATTGTACCATAAAAATTTCAGAAAACTAACAACAAACGAGTAAGAGAAGGGCAACGAGATCGGTGAGGCCGACAAAGGATTGCTCAAATTGCAATGTCTGGAGACTAGACATCCTGCGAGGTGATCTGATTGAGGTGTATAAGACATGGTTTGAGCATGCTCAATGCTGATGGAATTTTTCCTATTGCTTATATTACGCACCTGAGGGGGCATAAATTCAAATTGAGGAAAGACAATTGTATCTAACTTCCATCTGTCGTTATGGAAGTTGATAGCGTAAATAAATTCAAGGAAGAACTGGACAAACTTCTTTTGGATCAAATGGATGGGTGAAATGGGAAAGTTTTCTTTCTTCTTTTGTTTTCGATGATGCTGTATAAGCTTGCTTTCTTGCTTCATATGATTCTACTAATGCGAATTCCATACGAGAAAAATCGATAGCATATATATACGAGGTTCAGTTAGAAAAAAAAAAAGCGTTACCAACCATCATTTCATCTAACACTGTGTGTATTTTATCCACACTGAGGTGAATGAGTATCTTTACTTTGACTGAAAATGGCTAAAATATGCTATCCAAGTTTTCTTCTATGGACGATGGTTGCTGCTGGTTTTTCGGAAATGCCATCGCTTTCCTTTTACTTGATTTAAATGAATTATAAACATGGTTCGGAGTTGTACAAACATTTGGTTGAGAATGCTAGTGTTCAACGGTGCCTGTGGCATTTCAGGTTAATTCGAATCTAACTACTAAATTTCCACAGAACTGTAATATGCCCCGTGATTTAGAGTAGTTTCTAATGATAATTCTTTCAATGGTTCAGAGGAATTACTATCATTAAACGGAATACTATGAAGAGGTGCTCGATTAATATAGTAATGATGCATTACTGAACATATAGATGAGACAGTATTATTGATTACCCACTCTGTTATCTTAATCTGGCGTTTATCGTTAGATTACGAAGTAATTCATAATGATGGACATTTAAGGATTACTGAATGGAACTTTGCCGATTATTAGAAACTGATACTGGATGATGGATGCTTTCTCACTGCATAATACCACGAGAAGCTGAACACTGCATATAATATAGTTCTAAGTGAACCTACCTCAGAAATATAATTATCAGATCACTATAATATTCACAAGCAGAAATATTTTAAAATTATAATTACTGTTTGGTCCAGAATATGGATTTAAGTGGCAAGCTGTTATCAAGTAATTCGATATGCCGTAGTAATAAGACCAATACAAGAAATCATATTTAAATCAAATAATTGACCACTTAACGCAATAACTGTATCCATGGAATTAAGACTAGTAGAGATCTATCATGTCAGATATCATTTTGTAATTTAGTTTGGCGGTCTGTTAAATCGAAGATCAATGTCCCATATTCATAGGTACCAGTAGCATTACGCATTGTAATACCTGAAGAACAACCATTAGAAAAAATACTGTGTATTTATATATATACATTTATTTATTTGGGTTTTAAAATATCCTTCTGATTTTATATAATTTGTCGAAATACAGTTTCGATCTTTTTCTCTCATGTCTGTGTTCCCTATTTTCTTGCATTTGACTAATCTACGATTTTCCTCCTACTTCAGATGAAAGGTCTCCTTCGCAAGCGCAATTTCTATCATGATGAATGTATTGCTCATCACAAAAACATGAAGACATCTGGAGGGATTTCCTTTTTATGATTGCATGCATACAATTACAGGAATGAAATGCCACCACTTCATTCTTCCACTATATCCCATTTCTTCCTTCTCTTTCATAACGGCAATGATTTCCCAGCTAGAAAATAGATTACCTCCGAAGCATTCCAATTTTCTCCCCATTAAAATGCTCCCAGAGAATTAACCAATACAAATTCCATTTGATCTTCTTTTATCCATCCTACTTGAGCTCCTCGAACGACTCGAGTTTGCGAGAGACTGTCAAAAGGAATAAAGCTCTCTTTCCATCGTAACAGTAGGGTAGAGGTCGCATTTATTATGGAAGTTCATTCTGTTCATAGTCGCGAGTGTCTGGTCTTCCACGATTAAATTCGCTCGTAATACATTGGCCAAATGGATAGCTTTCGTTTTAATTCCTCTAGTGGACGTCTTAGGAACTGTCAGAAACTTCTCCGATCTGCTTAATCATATCGGGGTGATATCCCACTGAAACGAATGTCTGGAGTCCGTGTTCTCGTCCTGATTAACGACGCGTCATTTTGCTGTTATCAATTACAAACGCCTTAGTGTAAACCGAAGTCGTCATGTGTTGCGGAAATTAGTCATTTGTTTGTGCTAACAGATTTATCTATCTTATTCTCATCATAATCTCACCTCTCGAGCTCCCAGATGTCTCATTAAATGTACTGCTCATAAATGGAGGAAACTCTTCATTCATTAAGTCGTTTCTTAAAATAAGAAGCTTAATTCGAAGCTGTCATATCTCGCTGCATCTCCAAATTATACTTAAGTCAGTTAAAAGCCTGTGATGGTAAATGATTATTAATAAAACTTTAATTTTTCGCTAACTATTCTCTTCACGCCTTCAGAGCCGAAGTATCACTTTAGATCGGAAAATAATGAAAGTGGTGGTTGGATGTTTGCTCCTGTCTCGTTTTTTCTTCCTAAATGTTTAGTTCGCAAGTCTTAAAGCACAGCTATATAGCGACTGAGTAGGCAGGAAGGCAGCCAGTCTGTGCATTACAGATAGGTTCTCCCTTTCTATTAAAATACATTACTTTTGATAGCTCATATAGAAATCGTGATCAATCGATATTAACTAGATCACTTACTAAAAGCGTATTTTTGTGGCTTCGCGTTATTGAGGGCTAAAGGCAAGAGCAAATACTGAAATGTGGCTGCGAATATTAAACAGCGTGTTTCTTTAGTGAAGACTATGTCTAATCCACTTAGATAAAGATGCCTTTTGCCGAGAATGAACATAAAAAGTTGCATTTATTGTCAAAACCAACTTGTACATTTGGCTGACAAGGCTCTGCTTAGTAGTGAAAAAACCTTAAACTTAGAAAAAAATTTAAAAATAGCACGCTGCTTTGCAAGCGTGTGTAATCTGTTTAAATTAGATCCAAGAGAATTCAGTATAAACGTATCGTGTTTTTGTACTAAGGATATAAGCAAAAGCGGTTGGTAACTGTTGCCAGAAATGGTCCCAACTTTGACGTGTTGGAAAAAGAGGTTCTTTCTGAATAGAGATAATGAGTTAGATCCTACAAAGTAGAATAATATGCTGTTAAAATTATGGCTGCATCCAGCAGAAGGGCGTTCCCATTTCATTAAAATAATTAGCCTAAGTTGACATTTTAGAGGAAAACAACTCATTAAGAATGCATACAGAACAAGTAATAAAATGAAAGTATCATCTTTCGATGCTCATATTTTAATACATCAAACATGAGACATTTCTTCCTTCCTTCGGCTTATTATAGAGAGATTTAAAACAAAAATGCAGATTAGTCAAGGGAGAAAATAATGCATTGTGATTGGAGGAGTGACTCGTAGCCAAGGAGATAACGTGTCTGGTTTTGGCAGAGTGAAAAGGAGTTGCAAAATTATTTTGACACATCTATTAACGTAGGAAACAGTCAAATGCCACATATCGAAAAGTCCATAGCGCTTTGTGCATGGCTTGTATGTTTCCCATATGAGCCATAAAACTGGAATTATTACTGTCCAAGTTGTAGTTGAAGTTGTAGAAACTCTACTAAGGAAGAATCAATGTAGGTGGACTGAGCAAACAATAGTTGCAATATAATACAAAAAGTATTTTACAAGCCTTCTGTGCAGTCATCCAATCTACATGTTTGCGTAAGATGACAGATGCTATCGGCAGACTTTTGATTCTTAATGTCGACAAGGGATCGCCTGATATCATGTGGGATGTCCCCTACTCGGATGAACCGTCCGACCGTGTAAGCTGGAACTCCAATTTTCAGAAGAGATCAAAATTGCAAGGACTCGTGTTCAGAAAGTACAGCAATTCTCCACATTTCTAAGTGGCCACCGTGCAAGAAGGTCCTTAACACTGTCTGCTTCAATGAATGGTGCACAGTCGTTCAAGACCGGATTAGGGTAAAAATGCATCTAGTTTCCGGTTGAATTTCTAGGTGGAGTTAAGAATAAGGGAATCATATCGAACCAAAATATTTCACATAATCACGTTGTCTCTGAAGTTGTGCAAGGTAGTTTATCAGCTTATTCGTTCTTCTCTAACTCGTTGAAGAATCGTACACCATAATGTTGACTTCCAACTTTGCAGCCACTTGTTATTCAAGGCGAAAAGATGATACCCAACGTACGACCCAAAGATAGCGAAGAACATCATTATTGCATGCCTCCCCCGCATACACACACTCACCGAAACAGACCTTTGTGGCGAAAAATTACTTCGTTGAGACCTGTTTTCTTATTATTATTGTAGGTCAAGATAAAAATCGAGTATAAAGCGGTAATGTCTGATCTGTTCACTTCAATGGCTCAGAAGCTTGTTAAATAAATACGTATTGATATCCTATTGCGTGGGAAGGCGCATCACCTCATTTTACCAACATTTTGTTATGTAAACAGATTCATTTGAATAGCTGTGCAGCGTACAGAAAAGAGTTATCACTAATTTGTATTCTATCCTACATTTGGATAGAATACAAATACATTTGGATATATTCGAATTACACACTTCAACGTATTTTTAATAAACAATTCTAAATAAGCGACTTGGTAAGTGTTCAAAATATCTCTTGCTAATCAACGTACAAATCACCGAAGTAACATTAAAGTTAAACCATTTGATAAATTATGTATTATTCAGTGGCTTTCATTGATTATTGGATCATTCTGTAGAAAAAGGAATTGAATGAAGGAGTCATAATTTGATTACAAAATGAAATTTTTGGTCACTTTCGTGGAAATTTCTGCTCAATGTTGTTGAGAAAGAATAAATTTGCGGCAGATTGATAAATTGAACAAGCTAATGAAATATATAATATATAATGAAATTATATATCGATACAGAGCGTATTTTCCAAATACTTGATATTATTACAATTAAACCTAGAGAGTCATACAAACGAATATCAAAATTAAATTTTACAATAAAGAAGTATTTTTTTTTTAATTTTTGCAAGTAAAAAGTAAATAAATGTTCACCCAAACATTATATAAATTTATGGCAGTAAAGGCATTATGCTTCATGAATTTCACATGCGTATACGTTAGTGTAGAGCATCATGCCCTTACGTAGAATATTTGAATACAAGCAAACTAAGTTTGCAAGTGGCATTCCATAAAAAAAATGATATTCTTATAACGTATTTTGCCTCAATTCCTGAAAAACAGTCATTGATCTTAAAGACATTGGGTTAACGTGAGACCCTAATCTATCCTTCATTCCCACTTCAACTACAAAAGAACAAAATACTACGCGGTTGTGTAGTCCATCAAACAAGAGATCACTGGATGTTGTGAATCCTGACTCATTGTCCAGTATGCTACAGATACGTGGCCCCTATAATGCTATATACTTCGGTGATCCGGTCGAATGGCCACATCACTTCTGAAGAGCGCCTGAGTTTGGAAGTAGGCTAATGAGATGGCTAATTGGGATTCTAGGAAATCGTTGGCAATTAGAATTATACTGTAGCCTGACCGTTAGACCGTGGAAGTTTCTAAATGCGGACCGATAGTAACCTTTATCCTTCTCGTTATATATCCCGTAAATATTGTAGCGTCATAAAAACCTAGCGGTTTATTGATGTATAATATTTGCCGTGGGATTTTCGCTCGCATCTCCCGCATTGTCCCAACTAACGCAATAACCCTACACAATGATTTGTAAATTGACTCTGAAAAACTCTCCTCGAACAAAAGCTACAAAACCAGCATCTAACAACCGTCTCCTCCTTAGTCCAATTCCATTGATACGGAAGGGATTAGTGTTCGACGTAAGTGATCCGAAATGCTCGAAAAACTTCTCCAAGGAAGTCCTTTTGATAGAAAGAAAGCCAATAAAAATATAAGGGCCGTTCTAATGAAATGTGGAATAAATAAGCAGTGAGGATATGCACAGAACAAATTCCCGCACATGATAAACAGATCACGATGCTGTAGATTCGAATAATCACCACGAGTTAAGAACAGTGGTTGCGGTTTTAAAACAGTGAATAAATGGGAAATGTCCAGTGTGCTCTATAAACAGAGCAGGGAAGGCGATGCTAATGATAAAATTATGTAACTCAACGGCAATGTAGGCCTATTTTTTTTTAAACACTGACAACGAGCAGAGTCCTACGTCATTGGTCTGTCCAGCCTGGTGACAAGAATGGGATGAATGTCTCGATGCCTCAGGTGCATTATTTTAGCCGTATGTTTCTTTAAATTGTTTATTTTATTTTACTATTTCTAAAAACGAAAACAGTAAAATTACGTGTAAAATTAAAAATAATAATGAATAAATAATAATTATTATTTTAAAGCATGTAAATTTGCTTTCGAGAAAATGCATAAAATAAACAGTTTAGAGTCACTTTGTTTAAAAAAAAAATGTTTATAAACATTACCATAATGTTTCAGGAATATGAAAAACCCTTGTAAAATTACTGGGCGGGCCTTAGAATAGAAAATCAATTGGTTAATAATGGAGAATCACTGAAAGTCAAATGCACCTTCGCAGACAGTATACGATAGTTACGATCACCATTCTTACATCCCTTGTGGGAGAGACCTGGGTTCGAATCCTGTGAACACCGAAGAATATTGTGACCTTTTTTAACATATTGGCAGAGTTAATCGATTTTGAGCGAGAGAAGTATGGTTCTTCTCCCGAACATTTAGGGTTTTTTGTATCAAAGAGGCAAACCAACCATAGCTTACTTTCTATTGGAGACCTAATATACTATAAGGGTACGAGATTCGTCTCCAGGAACTTCTAATATGCAAATTTTTCTGAAAACCAAAATTTTCATATTTAGAAGAGAATCTACAGGAGAGAATCATGTTATGCTGCAGACCAACCTTTGCTAGAAGGATCAGTTCTTAATTGGTTTACGATGTTTCCGAGATTAATAGTTTAAGCTTATCCGTTTGAAAAGTCTGTTCCATATCTGACTGCTAGCGTTCACTGAGGTACTGATGTGTGAATGGCAAAAATATTTCACCGAACCCTATCGGACTTTGTGGATCTTTATATTGGTTTATTCATGAGGAAAAGTTGAGAGCCCTTTGCAGCGGTCATTTCGAGTAAAATCCTTTCTTTATATCTTCATCTACTGTCGATATCATCATATGCCTCATCTGTATCTGTATTTCAATTTTTATTACCACGAAGCTAGTTAGATCTAGTACCATCATTTAAATATGGTCCGATTTTGAAAGGTTATGGAACTATCGCCATTTGAATTAAAGCAAATGACTTTAGAATTTGTGAATTGTTAAAAATAATTAAAAATAAGTTGATAATTACCTTGTAAGGCATATCCATTAAGATTCACATAGCCATAGCTCTGTGCCCTCTCAGAATCGGACACATGATGAAATATTTTTATTAGAAATGACCGCTGTCATCAACTTCCGAAGCTATGACCTTTCTTCATAAATCATCCTGAATACCAAGTAGCATTATCCGTTATTCATGAGCGGTCCAATGTGCTATTAGATGAAGGACCTAATAAAGTAACCGACGGTAAGCATAACTTCGTACAAATAAATTGCCGCGTTGTGCCCCTTCGGTATGTGGGAGGCTCAACTCAGAACTATTTAGTCAATAACCAAAATCGATTAAGGTGATTGATATATCAACAAACTGGTAGCGATAGTGTGGCACTCTGTTTATAACAGAGTCATAATTCATGCTCGTATGCCCACCCAGGGGCAGGGGGTATGCTCTTTCTTCCACCGATCCAAAGTTCCGATTATTAATCACATCGTTAATCGTGTCATCACAGCAGAGAAATAGTCTACAAAATCAATTTTGATGATCAAACGGTTCGCGCAAGCTGGCAGTGATGGCGGTTGTTTGTACATGTGAGGCAGTAGATTTATACGGCCGCATGAATCAATGAAATTAAAATAAGAGTTTCTGAACTTTCCCAAGAACTTTCGTGCTCAATTTTATCAGGTGTTTGGAATGCTATTAAGAAACGTGGCTTAAAAAAAGAGGTAGGTCAATTAAAAACCGCATAAATAAATTTATACAATTTTTTGGATTCCAACGGCATTGGAGTTTGGTGTCTATCTGTAGTGAGGGGAAGATTTGCGTATTATGAAGCTGAAATAAACCAGTTACTTCAAGGGTAAAATTCTTACTCCATTTACTGCTTTCTTCCGAGATCGTCTAAGCGCAAAATCGATTGAAGAGCATTTTAAGAATCAGTCTCCGATATGATTTGAACTCAGATCTATCGAAACGAGTGTTAGGTGGTGAGCCTATTATGCAGTCATGTCGAACTCTTTGGAAGGGGGGGTGGTTCTAGATCACTGAGTGTAGCTGACTTTCCTTGCTGCACTGAAAAATTAAATTTTCTAATTAAAATATTCATAAATATGAAGTATTAGCCTTTTTTCCAACTTTCCTTTACTGATTAATAGAGAAGGGGCCGATAAAAGAAGCTCGTTATTCAAGACAACAACCCTCGTGGGTAGCACACAGCTGGTATAATCACCGTCCCAATGACGCGAGGAATTTTTATGGGTTTTTTCACACCGTGGTGCAGTCAGTCGATCTCAGGAGAACACCACGTGATATTTTCACGAGGAAACTCGGGTTCTTCGTCTATCAAACCTACCGAAGAACACAACCACTGGGTCACAGTATAACCTAACAACTTTACTTTCTTTGGCGCTTAACACACATTTAACCTAACGTAACTAAACCATTTGATTTCTCCCAACAATTCTTGGGCTAGAGATGATGTTCAAAAGAGCAAGAGCAGTACAAATATGGATAATGCGATTGTTTCTTTTGTGGGGTGGGGTGGGGGAATGTCAAAGTTCGCATATAGTACTGTTCCAGATGGTAAAGGGCTTGGCAGCTATCCTATGACCGTAGTAGGCCATACGCCAAAAATTCAAAAAAAAAAAACAACGGTGGTGTGTGTAATAAATACACGGAAAGATATCTTATTTTTTTTCCCACTCGTAGTTCTCCTTTATTGTGAACTACATTGTGGGTCTACAATAATTTTTATTGTAGAACAAGGAACGGATATACAGTGCGGGACAAAAAAAGCTGCATCACCTTAAAAAAAGTAACATTTGTAGTGAAACGTATGAGGTATTGTTTGATTACAGTCATTTTGTTTGTCGCCAGACAGTAATTGCAAGGTATTGCATCAGCCGTTTCTATAAACACGGCGTTGGAAGGGTATACATGCTCATTAGTATCCTGTTTTGCGGAGGTGTAAGCATGGCTCCATATGTTCAGTTGACACCAAGAAAAAAAAAGTATAGCTGTTGCTCTGTCCCAGGAAGGACTTTCTACGCGTGCTATCACTGATAAAATAGGTTGCCACCAGTCAACAGTATCCCGGGTGCTGAAATTAAAGCGTGAAACCGATGATGTGAAGAGAAGACCTGGATCAGGTCATAAGAGAGTGACTACGCCTTCCCAAGATCGGCTATGCTTTCGTAATCGCCATGCTAGTGCTCCTGATCTAAAACTGGACATTGAGATGTCCTCTGGTGTTGAAACAAGTGCACGAACTATACAAAGACGGCTTTCAAAATGTGGTTTGCATGCCTAGCGGCCCAAGAAGAAGCCTTTGTTGACCCAACAAATGAGGAAGAAGAGACTTGCTTGGGTTAAAACGCATGTTTCATGGACAAAAGAGCAATGGGACACCGTAATCTTTTCTGATGAATCGAAATTCAACCTGTATGGCTCGGATGGGAAGCGATATGTCAGAAGCATACCATCCTGACTGCATAACACCGACTGTAAAGTTCCCCGCCGGTCAGATGGTCTGGAGATGTATAACAGGAAAACGGGTGGGGCGAATTAGGTTTATTAACGGAACGGTCCATAGCCGAGTGGGCAAGAGCGGGAGTGCAGTAGCACACGCTCTTTGAGTAGACCGGGGTTCAAGCCCCTGACTGCTGAATACGGTGGATCTGCCAACCCGCACTGGACCAGCGTGGCAGATTATGGTCCATTTCCCTCAGCATGAATTGTTGAGGAGGCTTCCATCCTGCAGTGGGTTGATAACGGCTGCACTTTACTTTTACTTTTAACGGAACGGTGAATGCAGAAACCTACACTGCTATCTTGGAGGAGTGCCTGAAACCCGTTATTAGGGATCACCACACAAACGTCCAAAACTGCATTTTTCAACAGGACTCAGCACCTTGCCACGCAGTAAAATTGCTACGTTTTATGCTATATAGATTTAATGATGAGTGTCTTCTTGTCTCACAAGGCTTAAAAAATACTTACAATGTTTCCTCTCGTTTTTCTCCCTTAAAGTAGAGTCCTACCTCAGAAATGCTGGCATTACAGTGTTGGACTGGCCCGGCAACAGTACAGATTTGTGGTACATAATGTCGTCTCAAATTGCTCAGAAGAAGCCAACAAGTAAGATTCAGCTGCAAGAGAGCATTGTAAGGGAGTAGTACCACGAAATTGGGCAGCTGTATATCCAGAAGTTGATTAATTCTATGCCAGATCGTTGCAAGGCTGTAATTGCAACTCGAGGAGGAAAAACAAAATATTGAAGACTTATTTTGCTGATCTACAGTATGTAATACTATTACGTTAAGTTGTCATTTCAGTTTGTACACGTAAACGCAATAAAATGTTTGTTTGGTTGTCACGATTTCTCATATTTCCATTAATTACGCATTTTATCCTTTGGTAATATATTTATGGCAATTAGGTATATCAGGTGGAGTCTTTTTAGTGGATTTCATTCACAGAGATATATATCACTTCTAGCAAATGCATTTCGAACATTTCTGCAACCCATAATGCAGGACAAAACACATTAATTGCAAAATTCACACATGATGCAGTTTTTTTGTCAGCCACTGTATGTTACATTTTTTTTTTTTTTTTGTAAAGAACTACGTTTTTAAAATTAAACCCCTATCGTCATCGCTGTTGTGGGTGTTGAATCAGTCATTATTTCAACTTTAATTAATATTAGTACTGATTGCAATAAATCATCTTAATAACTAATTATTTGTTCATTCTTAAAAGTTTAATTTTCACCCGGAAACGATAGTACTATCAGATTCGTTGATTGTTTTCAGTTTTTGTAGAGGCACCTAGGGCCATGAAGCATCAGAATGTCGTGTATTTTGCCTGAAAGAATTCCTTTTTATTTAGCGGAAACCCATCATTCAGTTCATTTCCAAAATGCATTCCCATATTGGTGAACCTAATAATATTTGTAGCCGGATAACCGAAAAACTGTTTCGAGGGATGAAAAGTAGAGCTTCTGAGAGGAAAAACTGAAATCCTTGACGTGTCCTGTAAAGTTCCCTTCGTTCTGACCAGCAAGTACATTTCATCTGTGTCTTCCGAATCCTGACCTTTTCCACGCATTATAAAAAAAAACAAGCAGCGACGCTATCTACTTCACTACTCGTGGAGATAACAATCATAGTAAAACTTTCCTAAAATATATTTTAATTCCCTCTTTACTGCCAGAATGATTCGATATATATGTAAAAAAACGTTTTTAGCAATGCAGACGGACTGCTAGAATAGCTCATGGATTCTGTCAAAGATATTTCAGCGGTGTTAGGTCCCATCTTTAATACTGCATGCAGGTTTGGAAGCAATTAGGAACAATTTGCATCTCTTAGAATGGGTTCAAAAAAGAGCGATAAGAATAGCCATGGCCACAAAAGGGTACACTCTTAACAAGAAACAAAGTTGTGTAAATTCCACCTTCTGGAAACTAGGCATCTCCAAGGAGACCTGGTTGAATGTGTTCTCCGAACTGGATGCCCATTTAAGTGGCATTAATGCTATCTTCAGTATTTTCATTGCGAAGGACGTTTGAGCAATCTTATTGTCTTATGTCTCTTACTGTATACTAATAGCATCCCCAGTCTTTCTCAGACTTCACACACAAAAGACAACATAAATTTAAAATCGGAGAAGGATGGTTGCAGAACAGATGTGAATAAATTTGCTTTCATTTGGAGAGTAACCAATTTCTAGAATGAACTTCCATCTGATGTTGTGGAAGTGAGTAATTTGAAGAACTTTAAAAAGGATTGGACACATTATTACAAAGGAGTGGGAATGAAATGGTGTGGGAATCTTTTTTATAGCTGGTATGTTCGCGTTTCGTTTTATAGGATTTTAGGAGCATCAGTGACTAAGGCCATATATACGGTCTGTAAATTGTGTGTTCTGTGGTCAATTTTCTGTTCGGTAAATTGATTTAAATAAATGAAAACTATATTTGAGGTTCTTTTTCTATTTAGGATTATTAAAAAAAATCTAAATACTTCGTTTAACATTTCTGTGTGCTATCATGGAATCCACATCAAATACCAGTGGTAGTAACTAATATTATTCTCCGCTTGCACCTTTATGATTTTAAAATACATGTATTTGCTGCTTTAATTTTGGAAACCAGTGTAGATGTGCTGTTTGATTATAAAGTTATTTCTATAAATCACAAATTTATATTCAAATTTAAGTAGTATTTATGCTAGTTTAACTCCTAATAGTATGAAGCCATTTTTATGATTAGAAACACATTTTATTCTCTACTTTAACATATCTCTTTTGTCCATAAAGTATCAGGTATTTTTTTAAAATAATACGCTAACTATAATAGCCAGCTTGAAAATAGCTCTCTCATATCGTTTTAAAGTTCCGAAGAGCGCACTAAACTTCATTTCTCTTCCTTTTATACAAATGAGACATTCTGAATAGAAAATAAACCTTGACGAGTGATATATTCGGTTACGTTAATCACGTTGGGATTTTGTTTTCATTTGGTATTCATATGTCAGAAGATTGGTGCACATAAAGCACAAATGCAGTTCTCTGAATGCCCTCCTTAGCAATTATAAACAATGCTCTCTTATTTCGTATTCCCGGGAGCACTGCCTCAAGATATGTACTGGGTGATTATAAAGGACATTATTCGTCGCTATAAATCACTCAACAACTTGTTGCAGAGATTTGAAAAATCTGCACGAAATTTCTACTGAGCATGTGTACGAAATTTACGAGGGCAGAATTTACATAAAGGCGTCGTTTGGACACTAGACATTCGCATTATGAACTTATGTTAATATCCACTGCACTTATTCTGTTTTACTGTGTATCGGTGTCTTAAGTCATACTGCGCTCGTGTGTGTTTATGGGCAGTAAAATCTAGAATAATTCACAGGGGAATCCTCCCCCTCAGTTCAACTAGCTATAGCTCCGATTGAAGAGGCAGTTTAACAACTCCTCCAGTCTCGGAGGGGATTGGAGTTGTCTAACGAGTGACAAGGTTTGAAATCACCATACGATCAAGGAGAACAATGTCCATGCAAGAAAAGGTATAGTCAGTTTCGTAACCAGGTCTCAAATATATAGAACTTTACAAGGCTTTTTGTGAAAGTGCCCAAATAAAAGTCGACAATCCATTTCTCTATCATCGCTCAATGATCTACAAAGCGCTGCTCAAAGGTAAACTTCATAAGATTCAACCCTCTGTTACCCGTAGAATTTTATATGTGGGAAGAATGAAGAATTCGGTAGTTCCGGACTCTTAGGCAAATATTAATATTATACTAACGGTAACATTTTTGTTGATTGACAAAGAACACAGGGTAGACGTAGACATTTCTAAATTTAGTTATTTTATATATTTCTTTTTAGCAATTCAATAATCGCAATAGCAATGAAGGATCAACTGGGCCAGCATAAGAACTTTGTTCATGTGCCCAGCATTCCAAGTGCAGCATTGATTTTCCAATCCAGTTGCTCATATATATATGACTCATTGTCTGATTTGTTGTAACTATTGGGAATTCGGAACAAGGGATTGAACCTATCTACTTCTCTATATCTAATTGAGCAGATTTCTTCTGCTTCGTTATATGTGAAGTGGCTTTCAAGATCCATGGATTTTCTTTCAAGTGCAGTACCGTTTCTTTTAAACCAGAATTAGATCTGTCGCATTATTATACTTCTCCACCATGATTTCTTTACAAAGACAAGAGGTTTTGGATTTCCATTTTATGAGCTTTATTATCCACCAGCTGTGCCTTCTACTGCGAGCATCGGACACTTGTGTTAAATTCTGTAATATTTCTTCAGTCTATTTATTCTTTGGCCTGTCGTTGTTTTCGGCTTTGATCGTAGGTAATCGTCTTTACACCTAGCTAAAGTTAGATCTAAAACTTACTGCTTCACTGTTAGCGCTATTACGTAATGCATTTTTCAAGGATTCGGCACCTGAGGAACACCTATTGATTGACCGTCTGTTGACTTTTGCATTCTTATCTTTCGACCTCAGCAATAAACAAAATATGTATAATTAATAGGTTTAACATTTCCGGAGCTACCCTTTTGTACAACATTAACACAAAGTAGTGATTGACAGGAATCATTTACTGTTACCATGAAGGATTACAAATGGTGAAAATCCATTTCGAAAATTTTATTCACTCCGGAAACAATTTCACTTACCAGATTTGACATAGAAATCGTTGCGTTTTACTTGTGTCCGGAAATTGAGATTGAAGAGATACTAAAAAGTTAGTTTTGGTATTTCAATGGTTAAATGAATTTTCTTGAAAGTTTTAGAAATGGCGCCTTACAGATAGTGAACTAACTGTGAGCTAGTATTATACTCTCATCCATTATCAAACATTAGATTTCAGTAATACCCAGGGCTACCTACTTCTGATCTGTGTAGCTCAATTTGGTCCCACCCCAGGATGTACCCTTTCCAAGGTTTCCAGTCCATACTTTCTGAGCATTTTTTAGCTTAGAAGGTGTGGACTGCAAATTTTGACAATTATACATCTTATCACGTGGTGTGTGTGTGGGTTGCTTTAATGATCTTAAGTTTAAAACGTTGTAACGTTCTAATGTCGTTGCATGTCCAGTTTCCTCTTCGAAATATTTGGTCCGCGCGTTATTCTTAAAGCCACACAACCAACAATTTCTGGTGGTTGCACCTTCTTTTTGGTCTTGATTAGACCGGCATTCTAGCCCGTGACCACCAAATACGGAGGTTGCGGAAAGGTCAGGGAATGACCACCGCATATACCTTGGGCAATATGGCCTTAGTTGCTAATGCTCTTAAAAACCAAATAAAAAATAACCTTCTTTTGGAGTGAATTTTTTAAACAAGCACTCATCCGTGTCCGGCTGAACAACCACCTGGGGTGGAACTCTAAATGAAACTACAAATTGTATATTCGATAGTTAATGGCAGTTTTCAACTCTTTGCCAATGATGACAGCGAAGTAAATAGTGTCTCTTCTCTTACTCACCGCATGGAAAAGACTTGGATTTGATTCTCGTCATCGACCGAATTTAAGCATATTTCCCATTGGGGGAACGATAAGATCTTTAATGGGTTTTTATTCACATCGTCGCCGAATCAGTCCATCTTGAGTGAGGGCTACTTAGTTTATAATTCCCTCTGTGGAGATGTAATCTCCAAGAATGAATTATATGTGCTGTTTAACATAAGACGACAACTACAAATAACAGAGGTTTTTTTTCTAAAACTGCAAATCATGACAACAAAGCAAATGAGCAAAGAGTAGTGTACCGTTGAGAGGGGACTTCCAAGGTTTTGCTTTGTATTGGGATGAAAAACCACGATTGTTTTCTGATAAACATACCAATAATAGGACTAATTACCTTTTCCCTGGAATGTAGTATTTCTTCCTCTTAAACGAGCTAATTTATTGGGAGGATTATGCTAATCATCGTCCCAATAAATTAGCTCTTTTACCAATGAAAACTAGTAGGATGGGGAATTTTAAGAACACATTCAGAATTGGACGAGTTATTGCAAACACAAATTATCTATAGATCGTCTCGTATCATGACTGCTAACTGAGCGTTTACCATCTGTTTGTGCAATGGAAACCATGCACCTCTTCTCAGCCTGAAAACACCTTAAGATATTTGTGTTGTCGAAGCTCTAAAGAAATTCTCTATATTGTTTTTTCTAACGCCATACCTGTACAGCCCAGGTAATACTGTGATTTTTAACAGGTTCCTTATAAAAAAATAAAATGGAATAATCCTGCGGTGAAATTTCTATGAAGGTGAATTAAATCCATTTTGATATCTATCTGATAATCTGAAATATGTATATTTTATCCATTTAAAGCGGGAATTTCGTTGAAGTCGCTTAGTAGTGTTATGTAGACTACAGGTTGCAAAAAAATTGTACTTGTAGCTTCTAACGTAGTTATACAAAACGAATCAATTCATTATGTTTCTTTGATATTTATGCCAGGGCTCTGCGATTTATTATTCTTATTATCCAAAGAACTATTAGTTTAATAGTCAGAATTAGAGGTGTAATTATTCTCCATATTTCCATGTCTTTAAATATCGACATCCTATTTAACAGGTTCCTCATATATGAGGTACCTTTCTTGGCTTTTAATATCGATTTTAGTGTTTTATTTTTAGAGGCCATGCCTAACGCTGTTATAAGCACCAATAACGATTTAAGGAAGATTACGTAAGAAACAAGAATGTTCTAAGTAGAACTAATGGTGTCTATTTTTTCTCTTTTTTCTTGGAGCTTGTTTTAATCTTCGTTCAAGATGGCAGATTGGAATCAAAAAAATGCCCAAAGACCTAAAGTCCAGAGGGGTAATCGTTTGTCGAATAGTTTCATTTTCACATTATATAGTTCTCTAGCGAGAACTAATGGGTTTAATAAAATATGAGTGACAACTGATTCCTTATAAAAAAAAAAAAAAGTAGTGTGATCTTAAAAACGAGGGCTGTTTGAAAAGTAAGGTAACATATATTTTGGTAAAAAGATATTTAAACTCAGAATGATGAAATTACACATAAATGAAGGCACATTGATGCACCTCTACTCTTAGTTACAATCACCCATCACTGTAAGACACTCTCATCCGGCGTGTCACGAGTGCAGCCATACCTCTATCGTAAAATTCAACGTCATTCGCAATTCACTCGGATTTCACCTCACCGTTAACTTCAAACGACACAACCGAATCAATTTCACGCAGGTTTTTTTTCTCCCAATTCCAAAGGAAATGAAAGACAGAAGGGGAAAAAAGTCTAGGCTGTGTGTTGGATGATCAAGCACATTCCATCCGTAACTGTAACCACTGTCACTTGCAGGCAGCTGTGTGACGTGTTCGATTTTGTTTCAACTGACTGCAGCAAAAATACTTTTTCCCCCTGGACATAACTCACAGGTTCCAGTCCGGATAAATTCTATATGCTTAGCTTCCTTGGCATGTATCATCAAAAGTCTACAGTGTCCAATAAGGAAAAGACAAGAAAAATTAAATGTGTCTTTATCCACGCCGTTTCTGTATTGGAACGGCGCAGTTATGCCCCCAAATCATGTTACCTTACTTTTCAAACAACCCTCGTAAAATGAGAGGGAGACCTGAACACGTACCATAATGAATATAAATTAGGAACCAGTACTGATGAGAATTAATTTAATATATCCGGTGGGGGTGTCCAAAACAAGGCTGAGAATAATGCATTTAAGTCTGCGCAATTCTGAAGAGATGAAAGTCCTTACAAAAAATTGAGGAATTTAATTACCTTGCGAAAATATATTGTTTGTACTAAACAGAAAGGCTACTGCAGAAAAATTAAGAATGGGTGATTACCATCTAAATTATCTCTTGTTTGGAGGCGCATTTTAGTTTTTATATCGTATTTTAAAGATCACAGAAATCGTGTTGGTTTAATCATCAATGAGGAGTTATTTCTCTCTCATATCACGAGAAGCAATATCGAGTGTGAAGGGAAGGTTCGGGTTGCTCTATAAAATGGCAACCTTACTGTCAAATTCCCGAAAGAAGTCTCGTAAAATTTTATTATCAATTTGTACAGCCAAAATTTGTGCATACACGAGGCAGTTGTGTATGGCGTAAAATTTAAAGTTTTAATTATCTTCGTTGTAAAGAAGAGCCATTCAACTATCAGAAAGTGCTTCTCCAGAATTGTGAGCTAAGTTTACGACATCGTGTCTTTACGAAGATCTATAGTAACCTCCTTGTCTCGAATATAAAGCCAGACACAAGAGTGGGGGCCTTGCACGCGAAGCGAAGATTATTGCTGTCGTAAAATGGCAGTCCAAGTATACCTTCGGATACTCCCTCCTACCCCCTCTTTCCTTTAGTTCAAGAAACCTCTTAGCGACTGTCAATTCAGGAATTTCCAAGACAAACGTCTTTTAAATAGAAATCGAAATCAAAAACCTTAAAACAAGGATCTCGCGAATTCCTTCCATTCCTCGAGGAGAGCGACAGTCAAATTGTAAGTAATCGAAGAGCTGACAAGACACGTTCAAGGGACGTGGACGCTAAATTGAAACGCGCCTTTTCCATACGAGACCAGGCGTAGTCGCTCGTCTTAGCTGGTCTGATGATCCACGTGTACTTTACTTGAGGGGAGGAGGGGATAGATATAAGAGAGTAATAACTTCATTGAAACTATTGAATTATGTACGACAGGAAGCCAGTAGGCGGCGCAGATGCGTTATTTGAAATGCAGAATCATCAGCGAAGATTGTAAATAAGTTCATCGAGAAATGCGGTTTGGAATCTTGGAATCTATAAATCGATTTTTCCCCCAATCCGATGTCTCGGCCAAAAATTGAACACGTCAATCGTGTCTGTAGGTTAGAATAATAATGTCTGTTACGGATTTTTCCCTTCGATATAGATTTTTAATATAAATACGCTTCATGTAACTTGAAGACGAACCAGAGATTATTGAGATAACTCTTGTAATGTGAGCAAAGAGCTACTTCTAGACACGATCTATCAATACAGACACAATGGTATCTTTTGTACTTTGTGAAGTGGATGCACATCGAGTGTACTTAATTCCTTGAATAATGGCGGAAAGTAATGGATTTAGAACAAGTTATTCTCATTATTATACTAATAATTTAGACTATGTATAAATATAGTGCAAATGCATCAGGAATACATAGCTGTATCTGAATAAATCAGATTATTAATAAAACGGCATCGTTTTAAGTTATATCTCATATTGTGAATACCTTCACAACGAGTTGCCATGATATTGCACTACTTCGAATAAGTAACGCTTCACCTAAGGAGAAGACTAATGTTACTTATTCTCAGATGGATACCACCACCCAGACGGCACCGTTTCAGGGCTATTTGGCCCTTCTTCGGTGGGTGGGTAGGTACCCGAGTGATGCAATGATGGCAAAACAGTTATGAAGTATAACTCCACAATATGAGAGATGCCTGATAACTTAAAACGATGCCGTTTTATTAATAATCTGATTTATTCAGATACAGCTATGTATTCCTGATGCATTTGCACTATATTTATACATAGTCTAGACTCCTTCATAGCTTGAGGCTTATGCCCTAAACGCTTGAGACTAATAATTTAGTTAATTACAATAAAATCATTATTATGCTAATTTTAATTCGAACTTAGTGCTCGAATAAAGGGATACATTTATACAAATTCAGGCTTTATCACTGTCCTGAAAGCCTGTCAAAATTATGTTCAAAAGACCGGATGGTACAAGACGTAGTAAGAAATATAATGAGCAAAGAGAATCAAATATTGAATATTCATTTCGGTCATTTTTAATGTCACACCAGATGGTAATGTCTCGCGCAATCTGTGGGTCTTTTCAAATGGATAACTTTCCTTCCTATCTTATTCATAATTACAGTTCTAAGTTATTATTACAGGCATAACCCTGGTAATATTGTATTATTTTACGAGTCAATTAAACGGGTCATAGTTTACTGTCAAATATTTTCGCTGATTAAGCTCAAGATTACAATATGGGCATCAAAAATGTACCCTGAACTTGATGGAATAAAATATTCTCAACGGAACCTCTTATAACGTTGAAATTATGTTAGAGAAACTAACCATATATCAATAAATTTAAAGATTCATCACAAAGGAAGAAAGCCGAATAATTCAAAACCTTCCTTCATTCTTAAAATGGCCAAATGTACAGCAAATACTAAATTTTTCTCTGCTTATTTATTTAAAGTCTGTAGCAGTCGAAATGCGTTATGTTACGAATTTCCAAGCTCTCTACCATTTCCCTGTCCACCGTTTTCAGGCTATTTGAAGAAATTCTTTTAGTTACATTTATTGAAGGGGCCATTCACGTTCTTTAAGCGAAATATTGGTTTTCTCCAAAATGATCCCCTCGTCGCTCTGTTGTTTCGATATTAAGAAACTTGGAAACGTTTCTCTAAAAATATATTATAAAGTTTGCGAAGGAACACGAGCGCACACACACACCAGCTGGGAGCGTTATACATATACTGCTATTGAACAAGATGATTTTATGAAAACCTGCTCCCTCCTGCACTGCATTTTCATCGAACATGAGATGCATATATGTAGCCATTCTATCTCTCCACAGCTAACCTGAATATCTGGTAAAGTGCATTATTGATCCTTCTGTTTATTCGCTGCTTCTTTTATCAGTACGCCGGAAAAGATAATGCTTATCGATTTTTATATCTTTGATCTCTTATGTAAATCACAGTTGAAATCTGGAATATTTTAAAATAATCAGAACCTCTTTCTTACCGGACTCCCAATTCTACCTTTTTTTGTTGTTGTTTTTAAAGGTCGAAGGAGATAAATTATCATTTTAATAAGCACTAGACCCAGGAAATTCTGCGCACTGCTTAATACGAAAATATAAAAGCATTTATAACGAAAGGCGCTTACCTCTCAGTACTCGTGTATAAGTAGATTATTTTGCTCTCCGATGAATAATGTGTAATTTAGATAATTTTGCATTCTTTCAAGAATCGATGGTGTTTGTTTTCGTTCGAGCAACAGCGTGGAAGCACTCTGATATGCATCCACTAATTGAATGTTGTCATTTTGACGGTCCTGCATATTCACCATTAAAATGTGCTTTTAAAATGCTTCATTGTACTTTCGAGCATATATTTTTTTCCTTCAGAGAAAAGAAGCGGCCCTTGTGATCCTGAGATACGAAGTTCTGGAAACCAAACAAAGAACGCCTCTTTCTATTTTTTATTTATTTTTGACGTTAAAAACGTTTTTACTGGCATTATTCCAAAAATTTTGTAACGAAAAACCGTCATGCGAAAAGGGTTACGGAAGTTACGTCATCTTCAGCTTCCGCCAGAAGCGAATTATTTTAACTTGTATTGTTGGAATCATACTTGAATGATGGCAACAATAATTTGTCTTCTACTGGACCAAATTTAATGAAATTTTGCACGGAGCTTCATCTTAACTCTATAGTAGAGGCAAACTTTCAAAACTCTGAAAATTGCAGTAATTTTTCCAGGATGGTATGGAAAATATGAACATGTGATCAAAGAAATTTTCTCACTTAATAAACGGGATAATGTGGACGTATAGCATATCGTTTGAAGGCTAAGGAATTTAGAAACAGAAATATTAAGGTTTTAAGATACAAAAAAACTTTCGGAAACTGGGAAATGTGTTTTCAGATTGAATGTAATTTTTTTTCTTTACAATTACACTCTGAGGCTGGAAAGGAGTTGTGCACATTTATGAAAACATTCTTCAACTTGGACATGTCATCAGATCTTTCGATAAATACTACACGTAATGGAACAACTATAGATGGTGTATTTAGTCGTGAACTCTTTAATGTAAAAATTATATATCCTATTTTAGTCCTCACAGACCAGTACTTTCAGTAACCGATATTTAATTATTATTAATAAAATAAAAGCACTGTTAATTTATTATCCATGAATTTTATTAATATCTGAAAATTAAAAGGTTTTTAACGCCTGCCGATGACTCTTAAATGTAAAACACGTTAAATATGCTAGCGGCAGGATACATTATGCACCAGGTACAAAAGTTTGTTTTATTTTATTTTTTAAGTAAGTCCTGTACAGCTTATATATTAAACTTTTATGTTGACGAAAAGTGGCTCCACTGTCTGTTCCCTTTCTCCAAAACAGTTATTTCGCTGGTGTCCGATAGCTGTCCATTTATAAATTCATGTAAGGTGGCTCCTAGATTGCTTTTCTTCGTGTATTATAAAGAGGAAGCCATCTAATACAAGCGAAATGATTTTTAACGCTTGAGTTAGACCGATTACGTTAATATCCCGAGACATCTGCAAATGCAATTGTATTCGAAGGGCAGTTTGTCCCTTTGGGATATGAAAAGCTCTGCGCACTTCCAAAAGTTCCCTTGTTCTCCTTGGAGATCAAGTCTAATTAGCATCGTTCCAAAAGGGTGGCATTTGGAAATTAAATCCTTCTGAATCAAATATCTTCTGAGTTACAAAGCGATTCGATAGATGGCACTGCAAGAGACGTAAAAATGCAGTGCAGGACCGCACTCGCATAGAGATGATGGAATTCTCCGGAATAAATATTAATAGCCAAAGGCTTAGCCTATTTATATTCATGAGAATCTGAATAACTGTGCTGTCGATGTCAGTAACTGTATGAACTGTATGAAAATCTCAGAAGGGAAGAAAAAAAAGAGGACCTCCAGCAAGCAGATGAGCACATACGTCGTCGGAAATGCTGTGTTCAAAACTAGAAAGTGGGCACGGACCTTGTTATGCATTTTCAAATGAAACAAACTTTTATCAGCTAGTGAGTAGGACGAAATAAGCAACGGGACACCAGCAAATTAGAAGAATAAGGCAGTTCTTTTCCTTGTTAAACTGTTTTCAGTCTGTATTCGTTCTGCTTAACGGGATTGTAGAAAATTTATAAATACGCTAACGCCATGAGGAGCAGACCTTGGTGCTTCTGATACTTTTAAGTTGGATAACACTGATTGTGACTCTGGAATAATAAATACTGTGTTACAGTCAGAATATGTCGATATGTATGAGAAGAAATATATATATATATATTTATATGCCTAAGTGATGAAATCAGAAAGAAACCTACTTCTTCCTGCCCGAATATTTGAAGGATTTTTTTTTATGTCCTGGGGTCTTTTATTAAATATCCAATATAGTCAGGGATGCTAATGAGATGAGATGCTTTTAATCACTGAAAGCTAGCCAACACCTTCGTGTTAGACTATGAGGAGTCAGTATACGCGGAGTGCAGTAAATCATGCAATCTTCCCCCATCGGTCTGGATCTCTGGTTACATAATTTATACCCTCGAAAATTCGGCTTTTCATACATCTGACCAATGATAAAATACTTGAAATTTACAGACACAATTTATTGATGCTTCACTGCTTTAATTGTTTTGGTACAAAAACAACAGCACCTGTTTTGCAGGATGAAGACTATACAATCCTTGCAATACATCGATTACCACAGCTATGGTGTGTGCTGAGTACAAAGGAATGTATGTTTCCTTTTCTACCATAAATACTAAAAGAGCCTTAACATGAAACGCTGTGGATAGAATTCTTCTACCCATCCTAACAAGTGTTAACCTGTTGGCTTAATGCCCTTTCTTAATAAAGTTAATTTTTAGCTCCTTTAAGACCACAAAAAGTAATTTTCTCTGAGCTCTGAAATTTTTTTATCCCGTTACTTCTTTAAAGGAGCTTTCACTATCACATCTGCCCCACACACAATGAAAATTAGTCTGTCTATATATGTCAAGGTCATTCAGATGCGTTTGTAAAGTTTGAAAGTGGATTGTACCACTAAAGATTAATATTCTTGTTTCCTCTTTTTACAAAGTTATTCTGGTTACTTTATTGTCAGACTTCGTACAGTGAAACGAATATTTGAAAAAAAAAAGTAAGCACCAGATTTCCCTGTCAAAAGTTATATTAGGACCACAAAACCACCTTGTTGAGTCCGTTAATTAATTGCAAAAAATGGCGTGATCTAAATAATTCTTTCTTGTAGGAAGAGTTATTTCTGGGTACGCAACTATTGACGAACACTCTACAGAAACCGTACGAAATTCTTTAATAACTCACCATTTACTTGATATATTGGAATTAAAGTGAACAAATCACTAAGAGATTATTTCCCCTTGAGGATACTGTGTGCACGAATTATTTACTGCCTCTAATTTTACAGTGTTTCTGCTTGTTGTGGCATATGCCAAGCGTGGAATCCAATATCTAATTTTGATGCGGAATTTACTTATTTTCGATACATTTTTCAAAATCATTCTCGCCGCGTATTCTCGTTTAGAAAGCGAATTAACCGGATTCCTCATCAGCTGCTTTAAATTTCCATACACAAACCATAAATCACTGGTGAGTGATTCAAGAGATCATTTATTGCAAGAAAAAAAGTACGTGATGGATGCTTTTCTGCTCTTGTTAATTCCTTTCTAGATTTCCGCATGTTCGAAACTCATTTCAGTCCATCAACCTACAGTGAACTCCGTATCGAAGCGGTTTTAAGGTTATATATTAAAAACTTTTACTCATGATGAAATGTTTTCTTTTCCGCATATTCATTTTAGATATTAGCATGCAGTTCCTTGAAGTTTAAATCGAAGAACTGAAAGCTGATGCGTTCTAATTGATAGTGTACTATACATGCCTCCAACTAATCCTAACCTCTGCTAGATATACTAACTCCGCAACATAAACAGGAAACCACGGATTGTTAACATTGTCCAGTCGGTGGCAGTTAGAGTGAGATCCCTCCACCCTCGCTCCGGATTTTTCCACTGAAACAGAAAAAGTCCACTACCATGGCGTACACATATTCTTCAGAATGTAATGCGAGGTCTTCAAGAAAGATCAGGAACGAAGTAAAGCGCAGAAGTTGGTAGCAATGCCAGCTATTTTTAAATTCATTATTTTTCTGGTGTTATGCAAATTATGTGAATTTTAGAGATGGGAATATTTCCAGAGAAATAAAAGAAAATTCAAAATCATGCTAGCAAACAGATATCATTTTGTTCGTTTCAATTGCAAGCGCGTGAAGAAACTGTCTAAGGTTATCTTGTCTTTATCTCAAACATTCAAAAAAATATTACTTAAACTATGGAAATTCTCGGTTGCGAGTATAATTGAATATAGCTATTGCTCTTAAATAAATAGTACACTTTAGCAAAGGTTCACGAGTGTATGAAATCAAATAATAATTGCTAATTTAGTAAGTCTATCTACAATACAATCCAGAGCGTTAGTTAGTTAGTTAGTTACACAACTCCTGGTAACTATTCCCTTTTGCATCACCAGCAAAGAAAGGTGGAGTAGAAAGTGAAGACATTATGCCTCTTAGCGGAAAATATTGTGTGACACGGGCAAATATTTTTAAATACTTTACCCTCTCGCATTGGAGAGATATCAATAGTCCAAAAAGCTAGGCGTTGTAAGTTGTGGATCTGGTGTCTATAGAACGGCTGATGTCTATTAAACATCCACCTACACAACAGTCTATTAAGCATCCACCTACGCAACGAGGATCAGGTGTCTATTAAACATCCACCTACACAAAAGCACAAGGATTTAGATAATTGTCCCACCATGAGGTATCGATGTGCAGAAGACTTAACGTTAACTAGCTTAACTACAGGAAAGATTTTTTGTGTCATAATTATAAGGAACAAACACTATTAATCCCTTAAAACAAGCAGCAGCATATAGTCTTCCAAGTATTCGCTTTATTATAATTGTCCTTAAATTAAAGTAACCGAAGAAAGTGAATACTGACAGCACCTAAACGAATATAAAGATATATTAAGTGCGTACCTCTGGTGACAGTTGATGTGATAGTTGCTCCGTCATCCCTCTTCCACGATACGAACGTCAGGTATTCTCTGACAAAGGTAGGCACCTGGCATCGTAGGACGGCTGTATTACCCCTGACAACGAACTCATCGTACACTTCAACTTTGTACCTCCGCTGAACAACTGGAAATAAAAAAGTTAACTTGCAGAAAATCGTTTAATTAAAGATGATTGCAGTCAATATTCGACGTATCTGATGAGTGAATTTAATAAAACAGTATGGTTAAAGGCTACAAAAAATGCTCTGTAAAATTAAAACTGTATTTATGAATGAAACCTCATAAAGCGTTCAGCAGCTGAAAGAAAATGCGGCCTGTTACTGATGTTTTTGTTTTAATGTTACTTTTGTTTGAAAACTTACAGCACAATCAAATGTATTCATGCAAAATATGCAATATCACAGATGAATATCATACCATATCAAAGAAGAATATATTAAATATATTCATTCGGTTCGGCTGCGAATGGTTCGATTCGGATGGTATGGTTCTGCTTACCCTTCGTTTGAACTCACCTTCATCCAATTCCCAATTCAATATGGCGGCTCAGTAAAATATTCGAGTTTGGCAATCCAACAATTAAATTGTCTCTTAGCACATTTCTTAAATTCTCAATATTCTCCTCTAAGTTGCAATTTATTTTAATCTTTTGGTTCTGAAAGCTTGTACACCCACAAATTACATATTATTAAAAAGCAATTACTTGTCCATTATGTGCCTTAATTAGTATTAGATTCATATTTAACGATCTCTTTGACACTCACTTTTATCGTTTTGACATGACTGGACTGGAAGATGCTCTTGATTCCAATAAGGAAATGAAGCGATGTTGAACAGTAGGGGTTTAACAATTAGGCTTTATTTATATCTAATTTTAATAGCTCAACTAATAAGGCAGACAAGATGGTACTATCACTATTTTAACTCTTCCTTACAAATGTTCTTATATAAGTGCAGTAGTAACATGGGATGGATGTATCCGGGATTCAGTGAACACATATGCAAAAGATGAACGTGAACCAAAACATGGCCACCCCACCCCTCACGTACACGTGGGCACGTTTACACTTCACACACACACACATAGATGATACTCCCCTCAGTGTAGCTGACACTTCATGCTCAATAGTTGCATTTCTATATGTAGCATCTGAGCCGAGTTAAAGGTCATGAGGTGTATTCTTTAGCAGGTTTGCCTGTTTTGTGGGATGAAAAACCAGAGTTTTCGGGCAGCATATCGGGCAATAATACTTCTAGGAATGAAAACATATGACAAAATATATTTCAGTGAAAATAAATATAAAATAAATTTTCAAAGGTGCTAAGTGCAATCAAAGGTGCTAAGTAGCCGAGTGGGCAGGAGCGGGAGTGCAGTAGCACACGCTCTTTGAGTAGACCGGGGTTCAAGCCCCTGATTGCTGAATACGGTCGATCTGCCAACCCACACTGGACCAGCGTGGCAGATTATGGTCCATTTCCCTCAGCATGAATTGTTGAGGAGGCTTCCACCCTGCAGTGGGTTGATAATGGCTGCACTTTATTTATTTATTTTAAGTGCAATAGGAAATCCATAATCGAACATTTGACAAGGTTCATTTGCATATTATTCCGTACATCTGAGAGACGTGCAGATCCTTTTGGCTTACCTTTAGAGCAAAATGAGTTAAGGAGGTAGATGGCACATTTAACTTGGATTATCTATCTCTTCACGAAAGGAACCGTGTGGCCAAAGAACTTGAAGTTCATTTGGTTTAATCAAAATGGTCGAAGGCGGCATTCTTTTACAGAAAGCAGCATTAAGTTTTCGAATTAGCCGTACAGAAGAGCCCTAAATAGGTGTGTTTGATAGCGGAGCTGCTGTTTTTATTTGTGTGAGCGTCCTCTTATCTCATAATGATGTAATACATTTCCACGCAGGCACTCGTCGTTTATCGTGTAACCAATTTATTTGCCCATTCTTCATGGCTATTTCTACGTTCAAATTATCTTAATTGAATGAAAAGCTTTTATTGCTCCATTTTAATCCTGTTCCCACTTTTCTTTCTCCTGTCTAGAGGCAAGGATATCAATTTATTTCATAACCTTGAATTAGCTTATTTGGTGTTCAACTGTAATTGCAGATTATGCAGCTTCTGGCTTGTTTCAGCGAAGCGCCTTTTTAATATGGTTGCACGTGCCTAAAGTTACATAAGACGCACAATTAAGATGATGATAAATAAATAGCTGTAGAAATATTTGCTTGGTGGCGGACTACAACCACAGTGGATAATGTGCTGCGAAATTGTAAACACAAACATTTTTCGTCTCTCGTGTGGTAAATTATTCAATGACTGGGTGGGAAGGAACAAGAACTCATTACAACCTTTTCCACCCATTTATGCACAATTTTTCGCGCGTTTAATTTGGTGTTAAGCCAATGGTGTGAAATTCAATTTTAATATCAAGAAGTATTTATATTACCAGTAAAGGTGCTCTCATTTTTTATTAATAATGCAAGCCCTCGACTTAAATATATAAGTTCAAAATAATCTATTTGGAATTCGGTTTAATGGTCTGTGGTCGTAATGAAACACTGTTTTTAACTTAAGAAATAGGTACGCCTTCATCTGCTAGCGTGGTGTCTGACAGAAGCCACTTTTTCTTTTAATTTTTCCTCCTGTTTTTAAACTGGAAATAAAATCAAATCCTCCCGTGGTACCACCTTTGCTCACAAATATTCTCTGAATGGTTTATGCTGTATTATCTGTTTTCATTTAGATATATTATGAATTAGAAGACTTTAAATTTGTGTTTAGCATTTAAGAAGCAACAGGTGAGCAGAAGCGTCTAATTCTATTCGAGGCAACACCCATTCTGAAGTGGTGTCTGTGAGACGCCAGCGACAGGCGTCTAACCTTGCCGTAATGATTTGATTGAGTTTTAGCAAATAATAATTAATAGACCGCCTTATTCAATTCAGTAAAAAAAGAAGCTAAAAATAAATATATATTTTAAATATAATTAAAACAAAACAGACGCCACATGCGTGTCCTTGTTACACTTGAAGACTTTAAGTGTAACAAGTGAAAGTTAATGCTACTTCACGAATAGCGACTGGAAAGACGAAACCTCATATATAACATGGTTGTGATTATTATTAATTGGAGTTACAAAGCACAGTTCATTTCGTCCTAAATTAATACAGAGCCATCTGTTTTCGAAGGGCCTCGAAGCTAATCTAAATATAACTCTATAGCATTGATTTGTCACGATCTCATCAAGCGCATTTCACTGGAATTTTTTTTACTTCTGTTTGGGGAAAAACCTTTGAAAGCACCGATTCCAAATAAGCCCTGGAAGTGGCGTCCTTTGAGTGGATTTTTTGTAAACTGCACTACCCAAGATAGTGATGATTCATATCCCAACTTCCTTTATTAGTAAATAAATATTCATTTATTGCAAATAAAGCAAGCCCATCACAGCACTAGGCTAGGGGTATAAATTCAGTACAAATGAGACAAGTATAAAACCAAATACATAGCATATTCTATATATGCATTAACAACGAATATGAATTATAATGATCAAAAATATATATTGCAGAACATCACATTTGGCTCTCGGATGCAGTTACTGGATTGCAGGCAGGCAGCTGTTTTTATTTCTCATCATTTGATTGGAAATGAGACTCCTGTAGTCTTCAGAGTTGAGCAACCTCTTACAATCACTATTGTGATAATTTATGAGATGAAGGGATGCATTGGGGAACATCCTGTCCATTTGTTTTAGTCTGGAGAGTTTGGATTTGAATTGTTGTTGGTTTCTTGAATTTTCTCTGTTGGTGGAAGATATTATGTTGGCTAAGTTTGGTGAATCGGTTGCAGAGGTAATTAACTTTGCAAGAAGCATGACTCCAGACTCGTTCATCATCTGTTGCAGAGGCTTTGTTTTTAAGTTTTTATAGATCTGTTGCTTGGATATTGTATGGGGAAAACCAAGTTTACTGTTCAGTCATCCAAGAACCCAATACTCTAGAGCAAGGAATTTCTTGACGGTAACTTGAGAAGCAGCAGACCAGATTTCGGAGATGATGCGCTTAATAAAAATGTATTTCTGTAATTTTGTATTATTCCTGAACTGGTGGACCAGCTGTAACTTGTCGTTGGTTTCAAGAACAATCCGCTTTTAAATTGTTAAATAATATTTACATTATTTTAATGACTGATACGTACACTATTTTAAGCAAAGGTTCTTTGAAAATTAATGCATATGTTTTAGGGTAGAACGTCTACTTTTTCATATATCAGAATGTCGCAAAAGGCACATGACCATTCTTTTCTTTTCTTTTCTTCTTCCTTCTCCAGCAATACAGCACACCTTTGTTGACTTCAGGTAATGAAACCAAATGATTGCCTTACTCGAAACGTGGTGAAATCAAGAAGAGCGAGTAGTTATCCGATTTCTGCATGCCCAAAGGACTAAGCCTACAGAAATTCATCAAATATTGAGAGATGCATATGGTCCAACAGTGATATCCAAGAAAAACGTTTCTTTCTGGTGAAATCAATTCAAACAAAGCCAAAGAAGCCTCACACTTCGGTCTTCTGCTGTTGTTGTTGGATTTTAGGTGCTTCAGCGACTTAGACTATATTGCACTGTACATATTATGTGTATAAACTGTCTGTGGTTGAGTTGCCTGCTTGCTAGACGAGAAAGCTGAGTATTCGATTCTGATTTTCATCTGTTGAGTGTTTGAAAAAAAAAAAAAACATCTGGCATGGGATCGATTTGATGGTAACAATGAACTTAAATATGCATTTGAAATCATGCTGAACAGCAAATACGACAGTGGAACAAGTGTCTGAATGTTGATGGATGAAATCATCAAGAAGTAATGCGCTTCTATTTTTGTGTAATAATTGGATTCTTCATTGGTAAAACGAGTTCCTCACAAAGAACTCTTACCTTACCGTCCTCGTAGACTTCTTTCCATCGAACTGTCTTATTGCGGCAATATTTTGCGAACACGTCGCCCCTTACTGAATTATATTACCGCTCGTCCGTTTTTGCTAAAACGAATATCACAAAACTATATTATCACGATGGCTTTGCCACAACTTATTTCAGCTTTGCCCTAAAAAAAAGCAAGCACTTCAAAGCGTTTCAGTACTCTTAACACACGCCTACGTGTCCTGCCAGCAGTACTGCATATCTCCCGTCAGAAGACCCCCCCCCCGTATGCATTTTCTGCTGAGCTGCTTTGCACATCCGTTTCATTACTTCTATTTTTGCATTTATTTAGAGTCGCTGTTTTCCACCGCTTGATATTCGTGGACTGATTCATTTTCGTCCGCATATCTCTGGAACCAAAGAAAATGAATTGGTGAGGACATTAGAACTCAATTCGTTCGTGGACAAATAACATAACTTTTCCGAGAGGGATAAACTATCATTTCCACTTAAATTGATTTAAAATCCTTCCTCTGTTTACCACCCTCTTTGGTATTCAGTGGGAATTGAAAGTCTCTCCGTCAGCTTTCTATTCTGCGAATTCATAAATATAAATAGGGAGAAAATGTAGTGACTGCATTTGCGAAGGGAATAACAGAGAATGGACGATAAAAATAGCACTCAAGTAGTGTTTTAAGAAGCGGAGATATAGAATAACTCAGTTGCTAGGCTTCCTTTGCTAATACATGTATCGTAACGAATAGAGGTCTTATGTTTCCTTTTTTTCTAACTTCTGAGTTCTCCGAAATCTTTTGCACTCTGTCATCAAGATTATCTCGTAGTCAATTTAATTTTTTTTCTTCTGTTATTTTAAAAGCAGAATATTTAACGAGAGAGAGTGCTTCTGTGATTTGATATTATGAAGAGTGTAATCGCTTGCACACGTAAACAAAAATAAATTATTCATATGCGTTACTGTCCCGGCTGTCAAATGTTAGCGCAACATACTTAAAAGGAAACTTTCTTTGATGATCGATATTTCATAGAGAGACAAAGTGATGATTTATATTTTATCTCATATGCTCTGTCCTGAAGATTAAATGGTAATTGATTGTTATTCGTATTTTTATGATATGTCTTCAACAAACTTCATAAGCCGATTTGTACTCTTTAGTAGTCGCCGTAGCCTAGTGGTCAGGCGCGCGGGTGTATAAGCACACGTGCCTTGAGTGACCGGAGCTCAAACTCGTGACTGCTGAATACGGTGCTGTTTCTTGTATTCTGTCTATCTTGTAAACTCCTCTGACCGTTTGGTCGTCCCGGAGTATAAACAGAAAATTTATTTTTTTATTTTAATGTAATGGCTGCATCTGAGTTGGCTTCCTGTCGCGGACGAATGAATTTCTATAAAGGCCTTTTTCACTCTTAGGGCTTTTGCATACCAATGCGTTTCCTCAACAAAAGAACACTCTAATTGTTTCCTCAAAAATTAGAGTCCGAACAATTAAAGTCCCGGTGTGGGACTCTCCGACAATCCGATCCGAAACAATTAGAGTCCCGGTGTGGACTCTAATTGTTTCCTCAACAATTAGAGTCCACACCGGGTGGAAATTACCCGAATTCGAATCGCGTCGGTGGCATTAGGAATTGTTATGAGCCCTTTCGCAACGTAGATGAGTTAGTCGGCCTAGGGCGAGGGTAGCACAATTTTTTTCTCCCCTAAACTCAGATTTTTCAGAAAACAGAAAATCTACCATAGAACACGCGCAATTTACAGACAGTATACACGGAACAATTAATTGCAGTTAAAATACAGCTGTATCTGTAGTTAAAATACGCTATATTTGCAGCAGCTTTAACGCGTAATTGCTACTGAACTCAATGGAATTTTCCCCTAATCTCGCAGCACACCAAGGTGCCGGGGAACAGAATTTGGGAACCTGTTCCAGTACGAGGGGGGTATCAAAAAGTTCGTACCCTGATCTAGATAAAACATCAGTAGAAAGATGCCGTTTTCAATATAAGTTGTCTACATATTCAATAACTAATATGTGAAATTTCATTCCCGTAGGTGATCGTACACCAGAGGTGGAGACTGGAATCTGAGGAAGGACGCTATGGTTGACAAAGTGGAGTATCGAGCAGTGATCAAGAAAGCTCAGGAAATAGACGAAGAAATAAAAGCTGTGTATGGGCAGAATTGTCCATCTTATGATACTGTAAAAAGTTGGAAACGGGAGTTCCAGTGCGGTCGTACATGTCTTTGGTTGGCGCCTCCGTAGCCAGGTGGGAAGGAGCAGCAGTGCGTAGCACACGCTTCTTGATTAGACCGGGGTTCGAGCCAGTCACCACCAAATACGGAGGATTCGGTAAGGTCAAGGAATGACCACCGCATATCCCGGAGCAATATGGCCTTAGTTGCTAATGCTCCTAAAAACCAAATAAACAAACAAACATGTCTTTGACGAGCCAAGAGAAGGAAAGTCATCAGCATCCACAGACAGGGAGACAGTTGCAAAGGTTGAGTAGCTGGTGCTGAGTGACAGACGTGTAACAATTCATTTCATCGCAAATGCAGTGGGAATTAGTTTTGGGTCTGCCCACAGAATTTTTTATTATTATTATTATTAAAATCAGTTTATTTCCCAAAAACCTTGGGTCACCCCGGGACGGCTCTGTGCCAGAAGGGTGTGAATACAGACTAATGTGCGAGGAACACAATGTACAATAAACAAGGGTACATTCGTGCTCGACCTGAGACTTTTACAGATTAAATAAACAAAAATGTACAAAATATACAGTAATATACATGATTACTTGAAGACAGAAAGTCTTTGTCATATACAAAGAGGCAAGTTAAAAAAAATAAATAAATAAAAAAAAATAATAATAATAATAAATAAAAAAAATAAAGGTCTGTCCAGGAGCAGGTAAGTATTATAGGTTCATAATCTGGTAACAGTTTTTGAGGATTTCCTTCCTGTAGGGCTTGTCTTCACAGAACCTATCAGGGTGGATCCTAAATTTATTGAAGATCCGAAGACAATTGGCTGGAAACATGTTCCTCAGGGAATCAATGCTTGACACCGTAAGACGTAGAGGGAGACAGGAGTCGGGGTGCTTCCCTCTTGCCCTCTTCGGGCCAGAGATTAATGCGGATACTGATGGAGCGTCAATTCGCCTCGTTATAAGCCGTGCAAGCGTGAGAACATTTTTTGTCATGATGATATGTCTCCAGGGAGTGGTGCCTAGATTTGCTTGTAGGATAGATCTGGAGATAGTTAGGGTATGGCCTACCACCCTGTTCATCCATCTAAGCAACCAGTACTCTAAACTAAGATACTTCTGAAGGTATGAGGCAGGGGCAGATGACCAAATTTCTGAAGCATAGAGAGGAATCGGCGTAATACACCTCAGGATGTGCCGAACAAGCAGCGCTGGCTGATGCACACCAACGAGCTCTTGCCGCACTGCCCAAAGAGCAGCGTACGTCTTCTGCCTCATCCTGGCAAAGTGAGGCTGAAATGTGAGCCCAACGTCCCAGGTGAGGCCAAGATCAGTATGAGAGGTCACCTTTTGCACCGGTTCCCCACTCACAAAGATTTGGATATCATTTTTGGCTTTCTTCTTGGTTATCGTCAGTTGTGCTGATTTGGAAGGGCTCAGATGCAGTCCTATTGTGGCAAGATAACTTTCCAAGCTCGATATCTGCCTAGAAGCTTGTTGGTTGATATCATGAGTCTGATGATTATGATCTGAGCTCACGTAGAACTTCAGATCATCGGCATAAGAAACAAAGTTCGGATTCTGAGCAAGGAAAGGCTCCAAAACTGCTGCAAACAGGATAGCTGACAGTACACTTCCTTGTGGAATGCCTCTTGAGACGTCAATAGTTACTTGAAAGTCATTGTGGGTCACAGACAGATGTCTAGGAAGTAAAATAGACTTCAAAATTTGAAGTAAGGTTTCCGCCAGGCCGAAGTAGTGTTTCAGAATGGTAAAAAGAGCTGGGAGGTGTATTCTGTCATAAGCCGATTTTATGTCGAGGAATATGATGTCAATCTGTGATTTGTTGTTAAGAGTGTGCTGAATTCTGAAGAGGGTATCAAGAAGATTGGTAGTTGTCGATCTCCTTTGTAGAACGGTATGGAGGTACTCGGGCCTGTGTGCAAAGCAATGCTGGGCAATTGTTGGCTGAATTACTTTTTCGAAAATTTTGAGTAAAGAACAGCTGATGGATATTGGTCTCAGGTCTTTAGGAGATTTCGGTTTCTTGATCTTTGGAATGGGCTTAACATGGTAAGTTTTCCAAATTGAAGGAACTATTCCAGATTGCAGGATTTGTCTGAAAAGGTGAAGGAGAAGGTCGACTATATATGGGCTGCAAATTTTGATAATAAAGAGTGGGAAACCATCCGGACCTACAGTGGCTTTGTTGGGTAGTTTATTGATGACATCAATTAGGGTCTCTCTAGATATTTCTATTTCAGACAAGTGTGCCCTAGGTAACCAGTCCTCCTGCGAGAGAAAGGAATCAGAGTCAGGAAAATCTGCCTGCTGTAAGCTGAACTGTGCCCATTCCTGGACAAGCTTTTTGTCAATGGCTAGAGGATGATGATTCGAAAGGATCCTTCTGCCACTCTTCAACCTATTGAGAACAGCTTGGTTAAGGACCAGCCTTTTCTTTTTCAAGAAGCAAGCTCTTTCTTTCTTAAAGATGGAATGGTCTGAGGGAAGTTGAGTTTTCTGCCATTTCCGGTAGGCCTTCTGCTTCTTGATGAAAGCCATCTTAGTTTCCTTATTGAAACCCCGATTCGACCTGTTACCACTCCTGGTGATTCTGGCTGCACCATGTAGTGCAATTAACTTCATTTGTTCCGACAAGAGCATAATGGCATCCTCCAACGGCTCAGAATAGAGACGCCCCCAGTCAAACCCAATCAAGCATTGGAGAATGATCTCTGGCTTCAGGTATTTGGTAGAGAAAGTTATCCTAGGCAATTCAGCAGAGTACTTGTCAGGTAACCCAAGGGAATTGCTCTGTAAGGATAGTTTACATGCAATTGGCGAGTGATCAGATTGGAATCGAAAGTTGCCAGGTAGGAGTTTGATATCTTTTAAGTTGTGGAAGATTAGGTCCAGCGCTTGACACGCCCTAGTTGGTTGCGTCACTAACCGTGTAAGGTTAAAGGCCCGAAGAGTGGCCTCAAGGCCCTCGAGAGCATTCCCATGCCTGGGCAGTGGCAAGTTAAAGTCACCTGCTACAACAGTTGGAATTTTAGGCATTAAGTTGGTTGCTAACCATGTGAGCAGCTCCGCTCTAGAGTCATCATTGTGGTCCGGAGGAAGGTAAACCAGGCAGCATTGGATTTGAAGAAGAGGACTCCTCAGTGTCAGTGAGACTGCCTCAAAGTTGTTAGACTGGCTCACTCGTGTCCTTATTGGCTGGAAGCGATCGCTGAACAGGATTTCAACACCTCCGCCTCGCCCGTTAATTCTGTGATTCCCAATGTGTTTGTAAGGGGTGTTAAAATGGGTAAGATCAAGCTGTCTATCTGCCGCTAACCATGTTTCTGTAAGGCAGATGACATCAAACTCATTAAGCAATAGGAGAGTCTGGAGACAATGGAGCTTGTTTTTTAGGCTGCGTACATTCTGCATAAACCAAAGAATCTCTCCTTCGTGTGAACCTGGTAGCAAGTCATCCTTTTGTAGCTATGGCTGTTTATCTTGCCTGGATCCGCTATAAGCGATCGATCTGCTCCTCTCTTGGAACGGCTTTATAAGGATGCCTACCGGCCAGCAGTTAGAATCCAAGACGATATGCTTTGCATTCGCAGGGCAGGAGATGATAAAGGAAGAATAGGTCGGGTGTCTAGTTTTGATCGCTTTTGCGTCTAAGTTGATCCCATGTTCTTGGGCAAAGAGTGCCCTGATACTTTCCACTTTTGTTGCTGGTCCTAGTCTGGAAACAAAAATTCTCTCTCGGGTCTGGACAGCTGAAATATTATATATCTCCTCAAGTCTCCGCGACAGAGGGACCGAGGCAGGTTCAGTAGGAACCGACATATTAGGCTCCTCGTATGGAGTTCTGTTACCTTGTGTTTTCACAGTCAAAACACTTTGAGCGCAAGCCATTTGTGGGTTATGCCTGGGAAATTGCGCAAGATAGTTAATTTGGTCAGAGAGACAGAAGGCATCCGCTTGAGCATAGATCTGCTCCTCCCTGTTTTGGCGTGGGGTTTCTCTCATCTCCATCCTCTTGTAACCGTGCTGGGCCTGTCTCAGAATCTGGCCACCAGGCTTCTCCTGACGTCTTTTGCAAGGTTGGTGCAGATTAGATTCACCAGGAATAATACACTTGTCCTGGATAAAAGGGCTGTCAGCCTCGAAGGTCGGATCGCACTGATGGAGAGCGGTGTGAGGGGGATGAGTACCCAAAGGGTTCAACATCACGGCCGGGGCTACGATCTGATCAGTTGTTTTGTCTGCAAAACGAGGTGAACTGTGTAGATTTTTGAGATCTCGATTTCCTCGCTGGATGCGCTCGGTTTGAGTCGGAGGTCTTGGTACTGCATCATCTGCTTCCTGTGGATGCTCCTGACGTTCCAAATGGTCCATCACTGACGTCTGACTAGAGGGAAGACAGTATTCACTTATAAAGATTTTGAGATCCCTGAGTTGTTCCTTCATTGTGAGCACTTGTTCGAGAATTTCTGTATTTTGGGCTCTGAGTTTTCTATTTTCGTTATTGAGGCAGGCAAGAGAGTCGATTATTGGGGACAAAATCTCCCCGAAAGTGATCTTAAATCTTTCAGGGAGGGCATTGAGTATGGAGGTGTTGTCCCTTAGAGCGCTTTTAATTGACGAACGATCAAAGGGGCTATTAACCTGCAAGTTTGCGGACTCAGCAGGAGCGGTATCAAACTCCCTATTCGAAGAAGCAACGTCTTTCCCAAAGCATAAGCTTAAATCTCCAGGTGTTCTCAACGCAGGCGACACAATACTACCTTCAATCGAACTGCGCACATCAAGAACACCAGATGGAGTTTCTTCTGCAAGAGTGATAGTGGATATCTCTTCCTTCGAGATGTCCGCGCTTTTTGGGTTACTTGCGCAAAGGTGGCAGGTCCATTTTCTTCTCCGTTGTTTGTTCAACCTTTTAACTTTAGGTGGCTGGCAATCACGACAGAAGATTCTACGACACGTAACACAAAGTAATGCTGGAGCCTCGGGTTTGAACCCACATTCGGCACAGGACTTTTGCTGAACGCCCGTTCTATCCTTCATTGTATACAGTTGAATTATAAGCGAAAGGTCTGAGCTGAAAACGGGCGCGGATGGCACGTCGAGAAAGGCAGTAATCGGGTAGGTGAAACGCAGGGAGCAACAAAGTCTTGCTGCAATTGGGCAGCTTACTAGCTTGAAGTGTAGGCTAAATTCCGGAGATGCACAAATTAAGTAAGTTTTGAAAGTGCAGCTGAGCCATCTGAGACCTGTTGATGAGGGGTTCCAGCAAAAGCGGTCATCTTATCGTATACTTGATTGCCAGACAGAAGTAGACAAAAATAGTCAGAGTTAGTTTGCTAAGTTCCTTCTAGATCGCTTTCAACATGCAATCTCTTAAGCTAAACAGATGCATAAGTAGGTCAAAGTTATAAAAGTCGCACCTTACAAGCGGTCAACTGCCGGAAAGCTCCCACCGCAGAGGAACTGCTTGACCTTGTGATATAGCCCGAAGCGAACAGTGGTCAGCCAGCAGAGTAAGCCTACAGAAGTGTAGTTTGAAATTCAGGCCTCGGAGACAAGCAACGCTGGCAAATGTGAATATATGGATAGAAAAGGATCATGCAAAAAACATAATTACCTAGAATGTTAGGATAATAATCTTCCACAGGATGCACAGTATTACCACTAGGCAGGTCACTATACAGAAAAACTAGTGTAACTCGCGAAATAAATACATGAAATCACTGTAAACTTGAGGAGCACATGATTAGACAGTCTTCATAGCTACGCGCACGCGCACAACCTATTACATGACCATCTGCAATTTTACATGACCATCTGCACATGTCTGTCTCCGCATGATGGGTTCCAAGATTACTGACGCCTTTGCAGAAGCAATGTCGAATGAAATGTCCCCGCCAACTGTTCGATTTGTGTAATGCGGATGTTGAGAACTTTTTTGATCGGTTGGTGACAATTGAGGAATGCTGGGTGTACAATGAAGAAACCATTACGTGGGCGCCGCTTTGATTCGTTTCAGGAAGTCACCAATGACTTGGAATCGCGGTTTCAGGCAAAAAGTGCGGACTTCTATGATCAAGGCATTAAATAACTGATCCATAGATGGGAGAAATGTGTTACTATACATCGAGAGTACTTAGAAAAGGATTAAAGTTCCACCTTTCTAGGGCTGTTATTTCTAGGTAACGGTACGAACTTTTTGATACCCCCCTCGTAAACCTTCTCAAAGACGCATTCGTCAGTACCATACGTTGGCAATTTATTCTGTCCTGTTCAGTACATAAAAATGAACAAACTTATTCAATTCTTGTTAAAATATTAATCCCTTTTCATTCAGAAGCATGGTGCTCTTCTTATTTTAGCAAAAGTAAAATCAGTCTGTTCATTTTTATGTAACTGCGCATTGAAAAAATTAACAACACCCTACAACCTGACTTGTATCTTTACAATTTCTTTATTATCTCTGCCGTTTGTTAACCTCTGGCATGGTGCCGTGAAGGGTATTGTATGGTCGTGGTACCTGCGTGTACTGGTGAACTGTACAATAAAGATCTTATTTATTGTAGGGTGTAGGTGAACCTGCAAACTGGTTCAAGTAACCCTACACCTTTCGAGGACAAAGATTAGTCGTATCCTAGTGGTTATTTCGCAATTAGAGTTATCCAAATTGCGTATTCGAATCGAACGTGACACCACAGGGTACGATAATATTCGTATCGTAATTTGTGGAAATCCGTCTAATTCTATGTGGGCGTCCAGAAGATTTTTTTTTTTTTTTGTTTTTATATTAATTATTATTTAGGAATATTTATTATTTATTATTCTGGAAAAAAATGAATGGGAGAGTTGTTAATATTGGAGTTCAATTTTTTGGACGTAAAACTCAAATTTCCGGTGGAGAAAACCATGCCACCTGAGGCCGACTAACTCGGCCACGCATTGAAAACCTTCATAAAAATTCCTCACGTCATTGACGGGGGCGAACTCAGGTCTTTTCCACCAACTGTCCTACCAACAAGGGAATAGTGGACATAGTGTTTTTTGTTATGCGGTTCCCGTGGTTTCCCACAAATCCGCGTTAAATACTCTGTTAACATAGCAAAGCCAGTCAGTGTGGGTTATGTGTGAGTAGTGTGTTGTTTGTGTTGTTTGACTGGCCTCTTCGTTACTGGGAGGCGCGATCACCAGGAAGGAGCCTCCCAGCATCCCTCCACTGGCACGAGGAGCCGGACCAGGGAGTAAAAGACATCTGACGGGCCGTCCACACTCTTGCAGGAGCGAGAGTGGGGAGGGCCAAGGAAAGAGCGGAGAAGAGACAGGAAAGTGGAAGACAGACAAGATAGCGAGGATGACAGAGCGTAGGCATCCTCCCAGGCGAAACGGAGCAGGAAGAGTGCTAGGTGCAGTTGTGGGAGTCCTGGAGAAAGACTGTGGGTAGGAAGAAGAGAATAGGTAAAGATCAAATTAAAGAGTCCGGGATCGTCACAATGGAGAATCACGGAGCGGCGTCGACAGGGCTGTCCGCCATTTGCAGTTTCATGTCTGGAAGTTTCCGGTGCTGGGTATCAGTTGCTATCTAGGGGAGGTTATCCAGGAGTAGTGGTCGGGAGTTGTGGGTGATGCCAGCGACGACGAAGGACCTCGTTGGCATAACTGGTCAGTGCACGGAAGGCATCATTAGATTCCAATAACTTGGTTTCTGGCCGAAGTGATGTAGTGTGGAGGTCTAGGAGTAGTTGGTTTCTTAGATCTAAGTATACGTTGCATGAGTGCATCACGTGATCCCAGTCTTCAGGTTCTCCGCAGGTACAGAGGGCATCCTCGACTAGGCCGAACTCTTGAAGGACCCGTGGCCAGTTAATAGGAAGGAAGCATAGACGTTAGGGAAGAACCAAGTGGAACGTTGCTTGTTGATGTAGGTTACCTCAGGAAGGAAAAGTTTAGTAGTTGCACCAGTTGTGGAGTTATTCCAGCGGGTTTGCCATAAGTTTATGAATTGTAGCCACACACGTTTATGTTCCTTTTTGATGTCGGTATCGGTACGGGTTTGAATAGTGAGGAATTCAGCTTCCTTATTCTTCTTGATGGCATGAGAAAGTCCGATAAAAGCGACGTGGAGGTCCAAACGGAGGCGGCCTGTTAGTAGCTGCAGGGCGGCAGTTGATGTCGTTCTACATGCGCGGGTCATTTGTAGTAGCATAAGTCGTTGAATTTGCTGAATTTTACGCTGAACATGCACTAAGGTCATTCGGTGGTACCATACTGCAGCTTCATATGTGACAATTGGTATAAATACTGCTGAGTATAAAAGGCGTTGAGTTGGTCCTTTAAGACCCCAGTCCTTGCGGGTAAAGCGTGCTAACATAGTGATGTAATTTTTTATCTTTTCTTTGATAGCTTGGATATGAGGAATGAAAGTTCTCCTGTCGTCCAAAATTACTCCCAGGTACTTCACCGATCGGTAGTTTTTCAGTGGGCGGCCATTAAAACGTATGGTAGGAGGTCTGGAGAAGTCCAGTTTGCCTTTTAATAGGAGGGTTTTGCTCTTCTCAGTGGAGACTGAGAGTTTATTTTCCGTGGCCCATACGGACAGAGCAGCGAGAACAACCGTAGCCTGGGTTTCTATGGTGGCGCGGGTGGGCCCCTCAATGATAATAACCATGTCGTCGGCATAAGAAAGCTGAGTAGTGTGTGGGTAGTCCCTCAGGAGCCAGTCGTCGAGTATCATATTCCAGACAGCTGGCCCCAGGATGGAGCCCTGGGGACAGCCGCGGGTTAGATGTCGGGTGATGCAGTGATATTTTGTTTTGATGCTGGCCTTGCGGTTAGAGAAGTAGCTTTTGAGGCAGTGGTAGAATTTCCAAGTACAGTTAGAGACTCTGGCCCTCTGAAGAACGCCCGACCACCACACTGTGTCAAAAGCTTCGTTGAAGTCAATGAAGATTACCAGTACATAATTTGCATCCGACTGTTCTGCAACTTTGAGGGTTTTAGATAGAGCATCAATTGTGGAGCACCCTTGTTTGAATCCAAATTGCAGCGAGGATGCCAAACCACTGTCTTCATATCGGGGTTGGAAGCGGGAGAGCAGCAGTCTCTCAAAAACCTTGCCGAGAATGGGAAGCAGCGCAATCGGGCGATATGCCTTGGAGGTACCTGTGGGATCCTTAGGTAAGAGCCTCAGATTAGCGTGCTTCCAACATGATGGAAAGTTACCCTCATTCAGACAGGTGTTGAAGAGCTGAAGAAGTATCATTGGAGCTATGGCCCAGAGACGTTGCACAGTCTCGCCTTCAATAAAATCCAGACCAGGAGCTTTACCTTTTTTGATTTTTTTAATTGCTGCGTCGACTTCTTCCTCTGTGAATGGTTCCTCCATATTGTCTGGCTGGAAGCTGGAATTTTGTACTGCTATCTTCCTGTGGATGTCAGTGTCAGAGTTGGTGTTGTCCTGATATATTAGTTCATCCAGAATCCGGTTGATTGTATCTTCCCAGTGTGTAGTCTCAGACGAGTCATCAGAGCGGACAGAGTGTATGACATCCGTGGATCCCAGCTTATTCCTCACGAGTTTGTGGACTAAACCCCACGGATTCCGGTTCCCCTCAGTCTCGACAAGGGAACGCCAGGAGCTTTGCTTGACATGGTAAATTTTGTTAGTATATTCACGGCGGACTGCTTTGAATCGGTCTCTATACTGTTCTACAATGTGAGCAGGTTCAGTCCATCTCTTGCGTTGGTATTCTTTCCGAGCGCGCTTCAGAGAATTGCGCAGGTAAGTGAGTTCCTGCGACCACCATGGAACAGATCTTGGTTTCCTGGAACATTTTTTCATGGAAGCCTCTGAAGCTTTGAGGAGCAGTCTCTGCACAAAGTCGGTTTTCTGCACACTGTTCATTGAGTGGTAGAAGTTGCTAGCTGGGTCATGAAGAGCATCTTGAATTACATTGTCAAACTGGTCCCAGTTCGCTGTTTTAGTAGAGAATCTTACAATATCCTGGATAGGCACTTGGCGAGGGAGGGCAGAATCGGTGACACTGTAAGTGATGAGGCGATGGTCGCTAGTAGTGGCTGTGTCATGCACCTGCTAGTGGAGGAGTCTATTGCGAAGAGAAGAAGTAGTTAGTGTGATATCCAGGTTAGACTCTCCAGTTCCCGAAGAGTAGGTGGTTGGTTGTCCTGGTCTGTTGATGATTTCAAGGCTGCGTGAGGCAATGAATTCATCTAACATATCTCCTCTTGCATCGGTAGAGGTGTTGAACCATTGTGTTGACCGAGCATTCGAATCTGCGGCTATGATGACATCAGTGTTCTCCAGGAGGTCAAGACGAGGGAAATATATTGAGCATTTACTACTCTACTTCATGTCTCCAACAACATGGTTGAGTGGAAAGAGCATGTGTTCAATAATTTTTCTCCGCCATTGAACTAAATGGAGTATTTCTAATCTCGCTACACGCCATGATGCCAGGGCACAGAAAATGGGGAACTAGTACAGTCTTCCTGCTCAGTGATGCATTCATCAAAGGCTAAGTATAAAAATACACTCGCGGACGTGTTAGTATTTATTTATCTTTTATATCGTTAGTATCTAGGAAGCGTTCAACGAAGGGCAAAGAAACTTGCTTTGCCCTTCGTTGACTGCTAATTGATATCCGCATGTAGAATGACTTATAAGTTGTGGACTGCAAAGCTTGGTAACCAGACATCTTAAGAGGAATTTGATTGAGGTATAATAAGGCTCTGAAGGGAGTAAGAAAATACAAATATAAAATTTACTGATTTTTAGGACGAGTGGAGTAACAAAATGCTTTCGGGCAGCTTGTTGTTGTGCTTGGATTTTTCTGGTGCAAAGGCTACTTAGGCCATATTGCACCTATCATAGTAGTTAATACGAATTTTATTGGCTTCTATGGAAGCAGTTAGAAACAGTTATATAAACCTATTCGTTTTCAGAAAAAGAAAAATTCTGTAAGGTTTGAATTTTCGCCTGTGACATGGCTTAGTGATAATTCCTGTAAGTTTGAGAGAGTTGTTGTTTGTTAGTTGTTGGCGCATCGGCTTCTGTGGCTATAATGCATTTATCTTGGTTTTAGAGAGAAGTGAATGAAATTAGACGAGAGTTGTTATACAAGGTGCATTCCAGGAGTATGTGTTTTATTGTGAGTGACCTGTGGCAATGCGTACACTGTGGAGGATCATTACCTGATAACAGGAATAGATGCGTCAAATGAGTGTGGCCTATTCGAGCTCTGGCCAGGACTACCTTTTCTTGTCTGTTTGTGCAGAAATTGGATGCCAATAATTGTGGTACAGGTTTCATTTCAAGGAGTTTGTTATGTATATGCGTTTGCCACTGAAGTGTCCATCGTTCCTTACATATATTTCCTATATGCATTTTGTAATCACTGAACGGGACCAGAAAATTCATTGGGACTGTGCTGGATGGATGCTGGCAGCATCATCTGCAGTTTCGTTTCCTGGTATTCCAGTATGGCCTGGGATCAAGCAGAAGACAACCTTTTGCCTATGGTCGCTGAGATGAATCAACTCTGATCTGATGAGCTGTAGTAATGGATGAGTAGGTGGGGAAATCTTTTGCATTGCTAATATGGCACTTTGCGAGTCTGTGTAGATTATGCTCTTTTGGATTGAAAGATGAAAAATGTTTTCCAGAGCAAGCTTTATGGCACATAATTCAGTGATGTAACTACTGCATTCTGTCGTAAGTGCTACAGAAATGGTAGTGTCATGTAGTACCGCTGCTGCACCTGTTCCACTCTCCGACTTCGATCCATCAGTATATATTTTAGCGAAGTCAGGTTAACATTGTATATGTACAATATGCAGCTGTTGGATGTTAATATTTTTTTTTTTACCCGTTAAAGAGTGTTTTCCCCATTGTTGTAAATAATTGTCACAAGACGGCATGATGACAGACCATGGAGGAACGTGACCTATAGGTTCCTGATGGACTTTATTGAGTTGTATATTCCAGTTTTATTGCTAGTTCCATTAACCTAATACCTGCAGGCCTAGTTGCTCGTGGTTTGTTTCTATAAAAGGTCGTGCGTTGCTGATCTTTAAATATTCACCAATTAGGATGGGTCGACTGGTTTTGGATCTTGGTTGTGTAATTCAGTAATAACATCTTTCTTCTGATGCTTAGAGGAGCTTCATAGGCTTATATTCTACATAAAGACTGCACTGGAGATGTTCTGAACGCACCTAAGGCTGTTCTAAGAGCTGAATGTTGAATAGGGTTGAGGTGAGATAAAGCACTTTCCCTTGCAGAATCGAAGACAGGCGCGCCATAGTCCAGTAGAGATCTGATTATGGATCTATATAAGTGAAGCAAGGTTAGTAGCTTGTCGTAGATCACTGGAATAAATTGCCTGCCAGTCGATGCAGACGGTTTGGTAACGTTCAAAGCGGAATTAAGTAGTCACTTTTGGGCGACAAATGGAATGGACAGACTGTTCTATCTTCTACTAAACTCTAATTATCAGTTAAAATTTCTCTGGCTATTTTACAGATCAAATTTTAAACTAAATGCATCAGAGTTGTGTAATCCGACTGAAAGAATGTAACAAGGTTAGACAACGGATTTAAGGAGTCCTGTTGCTTATTACTGCATCCCAAACCACTATTTGAAAGATTTAAGTGTCATTACTTTCTGTAGAAATATAGTGGAGAGACTGCTTTCATTTACTGTATTGAGAATTTCGTGAACTTACTTGAAAATCTAACAGCATCTTATTAACGTTCTTAAATATTTTGTTTAAGCTCAAGTACCCCTCCACCGCAGATTTATATTTTGTTTCACACTGTTTATAAACAGAATTGTTTCATTTTAAATATATTGTGATAAAATCTTCCAGGGTTCTCTAGATTTTCTATTTATATCATCATAATTACTCTTCTTGCAATAAAACGTCATGATCTACTGGGATCTTCAAAAATTACTTTTCTTGCAATGAAAATATACTCAGGAAACGTCGCGATCTTCTAGTATGGATATTAATGCCACAGTGGATCCCTAATCTACATTTTTTCACTGTATCTGCAAATGTTTTTCGATCCATCATTTTATTCACAGTAAAGAAAAACCACGAGTCGGGAATTCGTCTAGGGGGACCAATTTCCCTTGGACAGCATCCTTTATAAACGAAGTGGTGCCAGGGGATCTTTTATAACGAAGAGAAATGCTGTAACCGTTATTTCTGTCACTCAGAAGGCGTGTACAAAAAAAAGAATATTTTTAGTGGGCTGAAGATTGTAAAATATTTCGAAGACTTAATTTAAGAAATCGGTGAAACTGGCAGAATAAAGATACAGATTAACCATTTTGAGAATAGAATGGAATAAACTTTGTAATTGGATAACTGCTCTCATTGCAATCAAAGAAATAATTATTCTTTCCATCTATAATTTTATCACAAAAAGGGATTCGAAAAGCATCTCCCTCATAATTTTAGGATAAGTGGAAGGGAAAATTGAAAGAATCAAATTCTTAAAATAATTTTGTTCATCGAAAAACAATTACTGAAATTGGTTACAATTTTATTTTCTTGCGATATTCTCAGTTTTCATAAAATGCAATGGCGAATCCATGTTTTTATTAGCAATAGAAACACAAGCTACCCTAGGGGTATATAATATCCGAGGGTGACAACACATTGAGACTTAGAGGGGGACAGGCATTGTGTGTTATGAGACTCAGTCTAAAACACTGATGGACCCAATATCTTTCTATTTCAGAAGATTTCGGAGAAGTCCGGTTGGCCTGCCTCCCTAAAATCCACTCATGCACAACTTCTCGATGTTAAGCCCTGTTAAATCACTTAGGTGGAAACGAACCTGTAGAGTGGTTCTCTTCAAGACGGCTGGACAGCGCGAAGAAAAAAAGACCAAACCCTCCAGCACATGACAGCACGACGAAACAAATGGCCCTCTGTCCCCAGCGGCTTTTACTCCAGCTCTTACGGCAGCGAGAGGATCACAGTGAAAGCCGAGGGTGCTAAGAATCTCTGGGTACGACCAGGCTGCCATGCATGGAAACTGAACTTGGCCTGTTATAGCGTAAGATCACTCATCGGTGAAAACAGGATATTAGAGCTGGAAAAGGAATTAGAAAATGTGAATTGGAATATCATCGGTTTGGCTGAAACAACAAGAAGAAATGAATCACTTATAAGTTTATCAAGTGGAAATCTGCTGTACAATAATGGAAAGGAAAGTGAAAGGAGCAAAGGTGAAGTTGGCTTTCTCGTCCATAAAGATATAAAAAACAACATTTTGGAATTAAAAAGTACATCACCAAGGGTATCAAGCCTACTCAGGATTTCTAAGAGGTACAAGCTAAAGGTTATAATGATTTATGCACCAACATCGAGCCATGATGATGAAGAGGTTGAAGAAATGTACACCGAAATTGAGAGTTCTAGATGAGCAGAAAACCTACTACACTATCATTATGGGGGACTTTAATGCTAAGGTTGGAAAGAGACAAAACTGTGCAGAAAGCGGAACTATAGGAAATTTTGGAATTGGTGAAAGAAATGAAGAGGTTAAAAGATTTGCTGTTGTTGTTGTGGGGGTTTGATAGCGCATAAGCTGTTCTGGCTATAACGCGCCTTGAAAGACTTGTGGAATTTGCAGAATCTCGAGGATTGTCGGTAATGAACACTTTTTTTTCAAGAAAAGGGTGAACAGAAAGTAAACGTGGAAGAGCCCAAATGGATGAACAACTAATGAAATCGACTTCATCCTCACTAACAGAAGATTTATCGTAAATGATGTTACCGTCCTGAACAAGGTAAATGTTGGAAGTGATCACAGAATGGTGTGATGTACACTTGATATAGATGTAAGAAAAGAAATGAAAAAACTGACTCGAATAAATAATACGAAGGTCTTTGAGAAGAACTGCTCAGGATCAAGATATCGATCAGGAATGCTACAACTTTCTGAAAGTGAAAAACCCTAAGAAGCCTATAGGTAAAAAGAATTCCAAAGAAATAAAAATTAGTCAAGAAACACTTGTCATGATGAACCGAAGACGACAAATGAAGAGCAAAATAAACACCTACAAGGACAAACTCGAGTATACTGAGTTATGCAGAGCCATTAGAAAGAGACTCAGAGAGGACATAAGAAGATTTAACAGAAGAAAAGTAGAACAAGCATTAAGGAAAAACAAAGGATTTAAATCAACAGCCATGAGCAGGTTTTTTTTTTTTTTTTGTAAGTTGTTGGCGCATTTGGGAGGTGCATTATGGCCACAGAAGCGCATTGGCGCTTCTGTGGCCATAATGCACCTCCCAAAGTTTTTGCATTTTACACTGATCCAAGCCCGAGGCGGGATTCGAACCCGCAAGCTGACATCTTATCTACTCACGGGACACGGCGCAATAAGAGCAAAACTCTCCAGTTTCGGTTTGATTGACACCCCTCTCTGCCACTGTGGACAGCCAGAAACGTGGGAACACCTCATGCACCACTGCCAACTATACGAAGACTCCGCTGCCTCTTAATAGCCAGAATACGTTTCTCGCCAATAAACCAAGAACAATATCTCCTGGAGAGCGAGGACAATTATAAAATTTGCGCAGATCTTTTTACTAGAAGAAGAACATACCCACAACCTTAGCAGGAATTTTCCTACAAACCAACCACTCGTCATCCAGAATAAAGATCCATATATGTGTCAACCAAACAGAAACCTAACAGCTACAATCTGAAGAACAACTAATCATTAACTTAACCTGAATCTAACCAATGGAATCATTTTCTGGACTTGACCACTCAAACGGACGGGACAACATGTCTCAGGAATGGCATACGAAGACCCGACAAAGACATTCTGCAGTTTGCTGACGAAACGTCATTAGGCGAACTGAACCGGGTACCCTCACTCGGTTCACTTTCCATCCCTTCCCTTGGCAGGGGGTTGGTTACTCTGTACCTTCCCCCCTGCCATCCCCTATCTTCACCTGGTGAGGCGTGGGCCTGCTCCATCGACTTTTCAGGTTATCTTCACTATTGACCCCATATTTCTGTCTTTCACCTCCCAGCTTTCAGTCTCCCTTTCCTCTCTAGCTATCTTGCAACTAGCGTTTGAGCGTCGTTAAAATTACACAAGCCCCACACTAAAAAAAAAAAAAAAAAATTAACTCTACCCTGCATAACTTATATCTCTTTCGGCCTGACCCAATTTCTGGTGTTTCTCCCCCTACACCTTTTTCCTTTTTTTTAGGTCCTAGCCACTGAAATCTCAGGAAATTAGGTGGCAGGACCTGCCAGAGTAAATAGTAAATCTCTAAAATACTGGTTTACCTGGTCTGCCTCCACGAGGTATAGGGTGGGCAACGGTGGCTCTCATTTGAGACCCAACGGCTAAAAGACCAGATGAACAACGGTACAAAACATTACACACCACAATATCCATACATTTTTAAATCTCTGGCTTCTACAGTGTTCTATATCACAATACAATGTATACTACGTGGAGATGGGGGAAACCCCTGGTGCCGTTAGACCCTAAATACACTACACCTTTGAGTTGCCAGGCAGGCACTTTACCCACCTGGCTAGCCGGGTGGGTAAAGTGATACAGAATATTATCACTTTACTAGTAATACAGAAAGACAAATGATACTGAAACTGAAGAATAGTAAAGGTGTACTTATAAACAGCAGAGAGGACATAATTCAAATAGCAGAAGACTACTATAGAGAATAATTACAACGAGCAGGGGAATGATGCCAGCAGTTGGGAAGATGGATCGCAAATTAGCAACACATACGACATACCCGATATTCTTCCTGATGAGGTAGAACATGCGTTGAAGAAAATGAAGAATCAGAAAGCCCCGGGGGAAGATGAAGTTACTGTAGAGTTGCTAAAATTGGGAGAAAGAGACATGACACAAACTTGGCAAGACTCTTCACAAAATGCATTAGAAAAGGTGTGACGCCTAAGGAGTGGAATAATGCAATCATAGTTTTGCTGCATAAGAAAGGAGATAAATCAGAAATTGGAAATTATAGACCAATTAGCTTGTTATCCCACATCTACAAGTTGTTCACAAGGGTCATTACCAACAGATTAGAAGAATACTTCATGAGAATCAACCGGGAGAGCAAGCTGGCTTTAGGACAGGATTCTCAACTATGGATCACCTTCACGTAATATCACAGCTAATGGAGAAAGAAAATGAATATAAAACACCATTATGCCTGGCATTTGTGGATTATGAAAAGGCATTTGACTCCATACAGCATAAGGCAATGTTTCGGGCATAAATACCCCACATATTATGATTTTGAAGAAAATATATGAGAGTGCTACCTCCTTTATTAGACTACACAAAGACAGTAGGAAATTTAAAATCGAGAAAGGAGTTCGACAAGGGGACACAATATCTCCGAAGCTGTTTACTGCTGCCCTTGAGGAAGCTTTCAGAAGATTAGACTGGTCGCAGAAAGGAGTCAATGTGAACGGAGAGTACCTAAACCATTTACGATTTGCAGATGACATTGTGATCATAAGCCACGATCCCAAAGAATTAGAGGAAAATCTTAGTTATGCAGAGTTAGTAAGTATTTTGGGCTAAAGCTGAATATGGCTAAAACAAAAGTAATGATGAACAAGTATGCCACAGAAAGGGATATAATGATTGAACAAGCAGTAATTGAAAAGGTGGAGTCACATACTTATCTAGGACAAGTCGTTAGCTGTAATAATGATAAATGGCTGGAAGTCAAGAGAAGAATAAATTTTGGATGGATAGCATTCAGGAAATATAGTCACATACTGAAGAGCAATATCCCAGTTTGACTGAAACGTAAAATAATGAACCAATGTATACTCCCCACCATGACTTAAGGATGTGAAACTTGAGCACTCACCAAAAGAATGGAAGAGAAGCTGAGAACGACACAGCGAAGAATGGAACGAATTATATTGGAAAATCAGATTGCTAGATAAGAAGAGAAACACGTGGATTAGGCAGCAAACTCAAGTAAAGGACATTCTTACCAAAACTAAAAGAACTTTTTTTTTTTTTTTGTAGTTGTTGGCGCATCAGCTTCTGTGGCCATAATGCACCTCCCAAGGTTTTTGCAGTACTTTGATCCAAGCCCGAGGCGGGATTCGAACCCGCGACCTTTAGGTTGCCAGGCAGGCGCTTTACCCACCCGGCTAGCCCGGTCGGCCCTAAAAGAACTAAAATGGTCTTTGGCAGGACACATAGCTCGAAGACATGATGACACATGAACTAAGAAAATAACAGAATGGTACCCAAGAGGAGGTAAGAGAAAACCTGGAAGACAACAACGGAGATGGACAGATGAAATTCATGAGTTTGTGGGTAGTAAATGGATGGCTATTGCAGAAAACAGAAGGAACTGGAAAGTTGCTGGAGAGGCCTTCATCCTGCAGTCGTTTGAAAATGGCTGATGATGGTGACACCACATTAAGTATATGGCTGAGGTTGTAGCGTACATTTTAAGTAATAAGCGCTTTGCTCGCCAATTTTCATCTTTCCCACATTTCATGATTATCGTATCATGAGCACCGATGCTTGGTGATTGAAATAATAAAATAAAAAATTTTATTAGTTATTTTTTTTATTAAAATGTGCACTCGTACATATTCTTAATAAGAGTGATTCATTATTATGTATGTTTGTTTTAATTTGTGTAATCTCATTGCTGCTTTTCATAATGGCTGACTACTCTACTACATAATTGCCACATAGGAGTGTCTTTTCTGATTCAAATTATCCTTCTTCGACTTCTGGGTTGGCTTCATACCAGTGGAAAGAAGCGATCCTTGAGTTGTATAAACTTTTATGCATCTCTTCGATCTAACTGGTGCGATATATTAGTTTGGATAATATCCTAAAACTTTCCAAGTAGCTTTTTTGAGTAGTCCACAGGTCACGAACTGCATCTACTACCTCGAGGTCTTCAATTACAACTTCAGTAACCTTATATTGATTCTGTAATGATTTTCTAGTTTCAAACGTAGCAGCCTCATTCCACAGTCCATAACGTGAGAGACAGAAACATGGGCACAAAAGCAACACTTTATGACACCATGATATGTTCGGCTACCTCTGTGCCTGGAGAAGCTAAAAAAAGAATCCTTAGAGTAAGAGCCAAAGGTTTCATACCAAGTTTTCTGTGTATATGTTTTGTTAGTTGCGGGAAAGCTTTTAAGATTAAACTTTTAATATTTAGTTAGATTTGGAAACTCTTAAACATCTGTTTCAAATAGAAATGTATGACTAACAATTCGCTGTTATTATTATTAATCTGGCTCACTGAGGTGCATGTTTCAGATGACTAACTATACATTCATGGTATTCATTTCAAAGTAATTTAAAAGGAAAATTCGATAAGCACAAATTAAAGTATCTGTCTTGTTTAGTGAATTACAGCTGGACCTTAATGATGAATCGCTTGTCGATACATTATGATTCGAAAAGCGCGTGCATATCAAGTCACCCTAATAGTGATTTCCGGTTGTCCTAAATCGAAGCAAGTCTCCAATAAATTAATACTTCGTCTACTCTAGCCGATATCGGACAATAGAAATCACTTTAAATGCTTCGAATTCATCTTTTCAAAGGACGATTTAAAGTCCCAACCAAGAAACAAGATTAATTTTATTGTTTATCTATTTATTTTAAATTAAATTCTTAATCGTAAATGGCGAGCAGGCGTTCATTAAATTTGGGTTTTTTTGTTAATAAATAATACTTAAAATTACTAATAAACGCCACCAGATCACTTAAAACTGAGCCGGTGTAACTCAGGTTATGAGGCGCCAAAAATAAAAGAAAAAGCATCATCGGACTTGAAATATAATCTTCTTTTCTGACACATCTCAGTTCCGGTCGCATCATGCAGATGGTAGGATCAGGGAATGGAGGAAACAAGGTCATATATATATAATCTTTATTGTGTACAAAAGGATGTATACAATTTAGCCTTCACGGCAGGAATGCCAGGGGCTTTACATTGGCTGGTGGACAAAGGCCTTGAGGACGGGGCCCACATCGAAGTTCGGGTTCATCCTCCAGGGCTAACAACATAATACGTTTCAGTTAAATTATTCACAATATTCATAAAAATATTATACAGTATTTTTGACATTATATACAATATTATACAGACATCCTTTTTAAATTTATTATACTGCGACATTACTGTGCAGTTTGCCTGGTTGAGTTTAGGTCATCAAGGATCTCTCTCCGGTATTTGCGATCCTTGACAAATTTGTAGAGGTCGCCTTCGATTGCTTGGACTGTGATAAGCATCTGCTTGGGGAGAAATCGGTCGCTAAGGGCTAGTCTATCATGGTTGGCTATAAGTGTTGGAGCTGACCTTAGTCCGGGTTGAGGGATTCTCCAGCTGCACAGTTCCCATATGTTTGACTCCGAGATTATTCCAGTGGTCATTTTGACAGTTAGGGTGAGGCGTCTTTCCATTATAAGATTTGGCAGTCGGGCAAAGTTCAGTGCGGTTGCCATCGCAGTTGTTCTTTGCTCGGGTGGACGATGATGTTCATGTGTGATCTAACGAAGGAGCCAGTATTCGGAGGAGTACACACGCTTGATATTCGTGGGGGCTGCAGATGCCCATATTTCTGAGGTGTATAACACGACGGAGTATACAGAAGTGTATACGTACCGCCGAGTCATATCCAGATCCTTAACGTGGAGTAGTTGTTGTTTGGTAATCCACCGCATTTTGCAGAATTTTGTTATGAGCTTGTCAATGTGGGGCTTGAAGGTCAGTTTGCAATCGAAAAGTACTCCCAAGTCTGTATGTGTATTTACCACTGGAAGGAGAATATCATCTAGAGAAGCTTGGACTTCAGTGGGTTGGTGCTTCAACGAAAACACAATTTGGGCTGTCATAAAACCATCAAAAGTGGTCGAATAAGAATTTTTATTGGGAGACTCCTGATACTGTGATACACCGTCTTGGCGGTACGGTGTATGCTGAAGGTCATCACGAACTAAGGGCATCTAATCAGGGAGATGGGTACTTCCAGCACGGAAATGTGTAATACTGTTGGGTCTGCCTCTTTCAGAAACTAAAATCTCTCTCTGCGTGCCTCTCACTCAAGCATCAAACATTTACAGTATAAGTGGAATCATTGTTCTTTCGAAGGACTGAAAAAATACTAGAGCAGTGCTTCTATTAGCGTGTCCATGGAGTGTATACTGAACTGTCATTTTGTTTTATTTTTCGCTAATGAATTGTAATTTTCCTTGAAGATCGTTAGCATTCTCCTCACAATAAATTGTATTTCTCTCGGTGTAATGGTTTAAAGCTTTTGTTTTCTGAATGATAAAAGTTTATGCGATGGCAGTCAGAAATAACTAAGCAGGTTTATTTGCTGTTGGGAATTTTTATAACTAGAAATCTAATTAACAATTAGATTTGAAAAGAATTACAATATCTTAAACCGAAAAATTATCGACCACCTACCTCTAATGAAAGGAATAAAAATATCCCTTTAATTAGTGTCATTTAATTGTCTGATAAATGTTAAATAGGTACGCACCCTTCTTAAGGTTTCAGTTCTTGTCAGTTGCTAATAATAGTTCGGTTTGGAAACATTTCGAAAGTCTCTTAATGCTGTAAAGCGGGGAGGCAAAAGCACTCCCCAATTATGTGAACCTTTATTTGCTGTTATGATTAATCTCTAAACCATAAAAAAAAAGCACTAATGTCGAGTGTTTGCGGATGGAAAACCACCGCTATTAATCAAAGCGAATACTGAACCGCACTGGATCTACAAAGAAACCGAATGTCCAATAATGATTCTTTAAAACTAAAAACAAGTACAGTATTTTTTTTTCTCCTAAATTCCCGTACTCACATCTTCATCAGTTTTCTGTTTACTTTCGATGGTTAATTTAACTTCTGTTCTTGGCGATGGATAGTCTCCTACTGAAAACTTTTTAAAATTAAAAAAATTAGACTATTTTGACTAGAAGTGAAATTAAAGTTCTATGAAAGAAATGTCCTTTTTCATGATGTTGCAGATGATACATAAAACGAATAATTTTGCTCTATACCTCTATAATACGAGTATCGTTAAAATGAAAAAAAAAAAAAAAAAAATTCCATAAATAATAAAGAAACTCTAATGGCAAGTTGTTTCATTAAGATCGTCTGGCAACACTGAACGCATGCGCTGCTTCATCCGCTATTATTCTTCTTGAAAAATTTTAAAGATGGATGCTCACTGAAATCATGCACAAAGATGGAGATTTTCTGTATAATTGAGCGCAGAAGTAACAAAACCAGGGAGAAATTTATTGTAAAAAATCGCTTCATTAAGATCAAATGTGTATTAAAGCAAATAAATCTCGATAAACCGACCAGAACCAATTCATTTACCTGGGCATTACACTGATGTTGATATGGAACTTGACATTAACACCGAAATTCTAAAGGTTTTATTTATGCAATTGGCTGCCCTCCTGAGCTCGAATCCGTTCAATTTTTGGAAAATTTAAATGGAATAGACAAATAATCATTTTTCTGGTTATTTCTACTTCTAACGTTTTTCTACTATTTACAGTTGTAATAATTCTCTCTATAGAAACGGAAGTAGCACCAAACTCATAAAAATACAACACCGGTGAATGTCTACACACCGTTGGATTTTAACGTATAAATGACTAAATACGTATGCGTAGTTTATCTTTTATACTGAATGAATTGTAACATTTTCATATAGCAAGAGATTTTGGACTTTTTGATAAAAATTTCAGCATTCTTGAATGGCAATCTGTAAGGATCTAAAGAGCGTGAATTTTTTTTGGTTCGCCTACTTGTGTTACCTTTCACTTCCGAATACATGGAAATTTATCGTAAAAGAAGTTACCAATCAACTATTTATGTTTATTAGTTACTGATTTATTAAGAGAATTTTACGTACTTTATCTAACCAAGTACGCTCCTAATTAGTAAGTAGGATTAATTATAAAAAGATAAGGATATTAAACACTTCACGCTGATTGCTAATATATTAAAATGCAGTTAAATTTTTAATGATATCTATCATGTTTTGCCTGCTAATTGCATTTCATCAAAAGATGAATGCAGCGATAAAAAAACAGACTAAAATTATGTTAGTTGAAGGCAATAAAATTTGATTCTTCTGCATTCATGTTAAAGAAACACAATTAGCTGGTAAAAAATGATATTTTTGACTGTTTACTTTAATGAGAAGAAAGAATAATCACCCACATGTACAGCAGCCGGTTTTGAACGATAGTCTTATACGTATGAATTACGTCATTTCCGCCTCGACAATTGCAATCGTACTCCATTACATTATGATTTAAAATGTCTGCCTTTCACAGTAGATTATTAACTGGTCCACCAATTTTATTCTTAAGTTTATTTTTCGGGTTCTTAAGTCAGGATTGTGGCCCCTTGAAGATCTCTGCTGTACAGTTCTTTAGATAATAAATAAAGGCCACGAAATCGGCTAACTTAAAATCGTAGTATTTTTCTAATCTCTTTCGTTTAACGAGTTTTAATAAAGAATTTGAGATGTCACTGATAAACTCTCCACTGCAGGATTTGAAATATAATAAATAACAAAGCGGAAACATTTTCGTGTCACACGAAACTTTCCGTCCTTCCCTAAATGAACTTCCTTGGAGTTTAATTGTCCTTCCTAATGGTATGGTGACGCCGCTGATCGTCACGCGGTCAGAAACGCGTAGACTGAAGCCCGTAAATGCCTGCAGGAATTTCTGAAAGACCCTTTCGATTGGAGCTGTAGTTAGTTGTGGCAGAGGTGCTTCGAGAGACATGAATGCGTTCTCTTCCGTCGATAAGACATACCGGTAATAGTAAATGGCTGTCACTGAACCCGCATCGAAAGGAGGAGAAGGTTCAATCTGACCATAGTGGTCGGAAGGCCTGATTAACATAGGAGTATAAACAGGAACTTATAAATGGAACGAATGAATTCTGTTTGATTGTCTTCTCTTGTCATACAGAATCATTCTGTCGCTAGTGGTTAAGAGTAGGAAGAGTACACTTACGTGACTTTTATAGCCAAGTGATAGACTGATAGATGAAGTGAAAATGTAGTGTTTCAAAGGACGAGAAAAATATTAAAAATCGATTATGTTAGGACTTTGGTCGCAGAGGAATTCAGGTTTTACATTAATGCCCTAGAAAATATGGGATTTGTTATGAAGTTGAAGATTTGGTTCCAAATATCACAAGAAGGTACATATATCTTTCAAATACGGAAAATAAGGCTGCATTTCAAAATTCGGCGATTTTACTCTTCGGCTTTAATGAATTTTCGGAAAAATGGAACCAGAAGGTGCTGGCCTCTGAGTAGCTCCTTCATCTTGTGAAAAACATTAACATCGAGACTCATGTCGAGAGAATTTGAGGTGTTCAAGGACTTTCCATTGATACTGCTGCAGCAACGCCTTCGTGGCACTAACCACGTGACATCTTACAATATTGTGTAGAATAATACGGGGCTGTCTCCCGAAAATTGGCGGTACTGTCATCGTATCGCTGAGTTCAAATATTTCTTCAGGAAAGAATGGGACTGTCCAATATTTTGGTCTTGCGCCCCCTCCCCAAACACTATGTACAGTCCTGATGGAATCGTTGTAGTTTCTACCAGTGAGTGTTTTCTTCATGGAACAGGGTGACGTAGAATTATGCCATCCCAGTACTTCGCAAATCAACACTGCTTTCGCATTCTCTGATTCTTGTGTGATTTCTTGCAAGGGGTGTATTTAGTTCGCTCATTCATCCGAGTTTTAGCCCAGATGTCATCCTGTGATATTCAGAGTTTCTGAATAAATGTCACTGAGATCATTAGATCTCCCGAAACTGAGTGGGGTGGGAAAAAAAATTCAGGAGAGTTCCTCCATTCGAGATAGCAATCGAGCCCAGGTGTTCCATGTGTTAAGCTGATGCTGCTGACAATCAAAACACTGACGAAATCATAATAGCTTACAATACCAACCGACATTGTAAGCTTAATGACAGCTTACAATACCAACCGATCGATAAAATATATGCATCAATATTTCCGTAAAATATTTCTCCTGAAATGCTATACTCTTCTTTCAGATTATTGTCTCTTTCTTCTCCTTATAGGTTTTGCCATCCGGCGACAGGTAGTGTGGTAGCAGGTGCGCGGGGTGGTTCTTATGTCCGGCTCTTATTATTGGTCGAGGACTCCCCTACAGGTGTTCAGGATCGCGGCTTTCTGGAGTTCCTTTTAAGTGTTCTCTGGAAGGCTTATTGCTGCTAGGTGCTTATGTAGGTTCTTTGGTACCATGCTGATGGTTTATACGGTTATCGGGATGTTCGTTACTTGTTCCATATCTCCCTGACTTCCTAACTGTCTAAGTCTCTGTACTTCCTAATCTTTTTCTCGGAGGTTGCCAGTGTTGGACACCACTATGTCGATCAGCCTTTTGCTTCTTGTCAGTGAGAATTATATTTGGTCCGTTTTAAGGGATCATCCTGTCTATTTCTATGGCGCGGTCTCAATACAAGTTGTGGGTAGGATCTCGAGTGCAGCCTGGCGTTCGCACTTTAACACGATATATTTTATTTGATCAACTGGTTTTTCTTCGCTAGCTTCTGATGTATTATCCTGGTGACGCGTGTGTATGTACAGCGCCTGGTTTGTTATTGTTATTTTAGTTTTTTTTAGGAGCATTAGCAACTAAGGCCATATTGCTCCGGAGATATGCGATGGTCATTCCCTGACCTTTCCGCATCCTCCATATTTGGTGATTACGGGCTCGAACCCCGGTTTAATCAAGAAGCGTGTGCTACGCACTGCTGCTCCTGCCCACCTGGCTCCTGAGGCGCCTACTGCGCCTGGATGATCAGGTAAATCCAATGAGGTGAATCCAACGGTGATGTGCTGGATTATTTCTTAGGAAAGCTGGCATCGTCGACAAGTATCGTCTGTCACTCCGGAATCCTTAGCGATGTATTTTCCATAGTTCCTGGTGTTGATTACCTGATCTTGGACAGCGAACCCAGACCGAAGCATAAGCATATATTTCCGTCTCGGGAAAGAGCGTCCCGCTGTTTCCAACGCGTGGTGAGCGATTCGTTGGAAGCCTTCTTATACGGGCCATATAGAAGACTGGCACCAACTAGTCTACATCTGCCCTTGCTACGAGGACCTTCGTGTAAATCACAGATAAACAGGGCATTTCACAAGATAGAGAGCACCTTTTCATAACAGACCAACAGTACTACCAAATATTTACCAATTCCGCTCAGAAGCTTTCCACCCGCAGAAGGCTACAGAAAACCACACAACTCCTGAATGTGGCTAATGTCGTCCTCTGCACTTTTCTCACCACCTGAGGATCAAACAGCGCATTCTCACCTAAAACGTTTGCCAACTGAACCTGGACTTGACTTAAATCGGACACAACTCTACCGATAGCAGCTCTACTATTATCCCTAACTAGGACTTACAGTGCCTTGAAGTATTACCCTAGACTGACCTTCATACCGGAATTTACCTTCTTCTACTTCCACCTACATGGACTGCTAACCCTGGTACATCCAGGGTAGAATCCCCATGCCTGGGTAGGATTTCGCCTGACCACACTAACCCGATGCCAACAAGCGACCACAACGAGCACCCTCGCCGTGTGGCTTTTTTCACCTCTCTCTGGGGATACCCTTCTCCCTTTCGCCTGGTGGAGCCAATGTTTCATCGATAATTAGGGGATGCCTACATCTTCTCACTCTTACTCTTTCTACTCCCCCCCTTTTCTCTTTCTCTCCTTTTTTTAAAACTTGGTCTTCGCCCAGAAAGCTCAGGCGATCCTGGCAGAGCCCAGCCAGACAATAATGGCAGCCCGGTTTACCTCATAGCGGTGTGCACGGGCAACACGAGGTCCCAGCAGGAGCCCTGCGACCAAAAGCCAGACCACAACAGAATCCAACAAAATACTACTCATTTCCTCACACAATACTTTTGTCTGGCTTTTACATATACTTCACAAGAGTACTTATGGCGCATTTGTGGGAAACTACCAGTGGTGCTCCCTCCCCAAACACTATTTACAGTCCGGATGGAATCAGTGTAGTTTCTACCAGTGAGTGTTTTCTTCGATCCATCTTTCTATCTTCGTTTCTTCCCTTTGGGTGGGTGGGGTCTTCTCGTTGAGGTTGAGAGGGATGTATACCATTTATGTATCTTCCATCTGATCTGACAGATTGGCGATGCTATCTATTTTTCTGGAATTAATCCATCAGGTTCTTAATTGTTTTAATCTGTTGTTCGATGTTGTCTGTCTCTCGATGGTAGCCTTCGGATGGTGTTCGCAGCTCCTCGTCATCATTCTCCTGGTCCTTCTCACGATCACCCCCAAGTCGATGTCAGTCCACTCTATGATCACGAAGGAGTACGTTAGTGTTGGGACTGCAACGCAATATATTACTCTTAAGATTTATCATGAAAATGGAATCAGAATAAAAAAAAAAGACTAATAATAATCAGTCTGTTAAACATTAAATTTTTCTCCATTCTCCCGATAATTACTCGATACTTTATGCATCCTGGTGAAAAATTAAGTTAACGCTCGACAGCTATTAAATAGCTACTCATTAATTAAATATTCATAAATAGAAATCTTAATTGCCACGCTATATCCTATTTAATGCTGATAATTTATTCGTTGAATTCGCTCTATTTCTTCTTTCTACGATCATATTAACTTCAGTGCAGAAAAGTTCGAATATTATTCTGAGGAACGATGCAGAAATGTTTGTCACCAATGCCGATTCACGTGACAGATATCAAACAAACGAGCCGTGCTGCGGCAAATTGGTTGGCGAGTATTCAGCTGCGAACGGTCTTCAGAACTGTCATTCGCTAATTTTCACACCTTTGTAAGCCATCTTTCTGGCATTTCTAAAGGTAATTACTTTAGTCACGGTTGATTAGAGAAATACATTGCAACCTAGCAACGCTGACAGCTAACTGAACAGAAGATTTCATCCTGAAGTAATGAGAACAGCCAATTCCTCTTATCGTCCAAACACTTCGCACCTTATCTTTACATCAGAATGTTCAGTACATTACCCACGAGTGAAGCCGAGACAGTTATTGTGAAATCTATTTGTATGATAAATGTCGCAATTACCTGCGCTCCATCGTTGCCTCAAAATGACAATGGGATAGCAACAGTTGCCAGGACATTGCACTTTTGTCGAAGCAAAGGAACATCGAGAGCCTCAAATTTTTTGCTCTCGGCGACGAAATAACTCTCTCTATTGGAGATGCTCAAATTTACAGCGTTAAAAGGCGCTTAAGATGATTGCTCTGTTTTTCTTATTTTTTCTTGAAATTACATTTTAATGGATCACTGAGAACACTTATCTTAATTGTACAGATTTGGGAGCCCGTTAAAAATTAATTGGATTCGCAAGGCGACATCTGTTGGAGTAAATTCGACTGACAAGTTGCTGTTTCAGCAAGTGGTTTTTAATTGCATTTAAAGTGAATTTTAAGAGTGGGTTTTGGTTGAAATTTCGTATGAGGATTTAATATTAGTTGCTAATTTAGATTCAATAGGTTTATCTGAACCAATATTATAATTATATATATCCAGTTATATATTTTCATTACATTCAAAAACGATAGTTAAAACATAAATACACGTTATTACACTGAGTGGACAGAAATCATGGGATACCTACCTAGTAATGGAAAGGCCCACCTTCTCGCCCTGGGCGAGAAGGTGGGCCTTCTCTCATAGGGCGAGGCACTGAGTCCACTAGTTCACGGAAGCATTCCACAGGTATCTCCATCCATGCTTGCTTTCCGTTGCATTCCTGGGTGGAGAACCCTAAGCTCGAACGGACCTTTCCACAGCATCCCAAAGATGCTCCACAGGGTTCATGTCCGGTGAACGAGAAGGCCATTCCATGGTGGTAAAATCTACAGAATGCTCTTCAAAACATGTTCTAGTCACCACGGCTCTGGGAGTGAGGTGCATTGTCCTGCTGGAAGATAATCGATCTCTGGGTGCACGATACCCACGAAGGGATGCAAGATGGTCTGCAATTATGGACACCTAACCTGGACCGTTCAGAGATGCGTGTAGACGTACCAGAGGTCCCAACGTGTGCCAGTTGAACATGCCCCAGACCAATACCAACCATCTACCTGCTGAACTGCTAGTACAATTTCTGTACCACCTTGTTGACATGACGGGTGCATAGCTTCGTGCAGTTTCCGCAAGATACGCACCCTTCCGTCCGCTCGAAATAACTGGAAATGGGACTCATCGGACTAGGATACCCATCTCCAATCATCTAGTGTTGATGTTCTTTCGCCCAGTTGAGGCGTAGAGTCTTGTGTTGTTAGCAATGGGACTCTAGTGGATCGGCGGCTCCCATGACATTGCGTCTAATGATCGCCTGATGGTCTTGGGGTTCATAGAGGTGTCAGACATTTCTGGCACCTCCCTCATTGAAGTCGGTGGTGATTTGTGCCACTGTCACTCTCCGGTTGGCTGCAACAATGCGAGACAGACGTCGACGGCCACGTTCATCCACTACCTTTCTCCGCCCACAGCGCTGTCCACGATCAGATGTAATTCCCGATACACACTTGATACTGTAGACGGGGCTAGTACAATTTCTGTACCACCTCCGCGATAGAACGACCCATGCGTCAGGCACCCACTATCATGCCTCTTTCAAAGTCGGTTAACTCACGACTTTTATTCATACTGATATCGAGTTCCTGTCTACGTGAATGCAGTGTACCTAAATACATGCCAAGAGGTCACAAAAAATAATCGATTTCACTGAATACTGGCAGACTAATATAAACGCTAATTATCAAATTACAAGTTATCGAAGCTTGCCATAGCTTGAAAGTGATATCTTCAAAAGACTGAATAGATAAGAACACACCAGATCAAGAAGATGATTATCCTTCTTGGAAAAGTGCTCTTCATCCAGGTGGGGACTTGACATATGAGTAAATCGATCATTCTGCTATCCTCTAAACGTAATAGAGGGCGCTATTAAACTATATACGATTCATAAGTCGTGAATAACACTTAGGGTTACAGCTCTTTGCAGTTAATTGTGCCTGTGTTTATCATCAGTTTAGTTTAGTTATTATGGGGGTGGGTATTACGTCTTGAAATGGAGAATATCAAAGCTTAACTTTGTCTAATGATTGAAACGATTTCTATGTAGTTTTTAAATGCAATTACTCGCTTAAATTTTAGTAGAGTTGAGGATTAAATACAAATACATTAAGCGCTTTCTTGTAATTCAACTAACTTTAAAATGCATTCCTAATTTAAATTTACATTATCGCTTTGTGGTCAGCGAACACCAAATATTTATTGTCGCATTATTTCTATTAAATACCACTCAACTGTTTTACTTTGCTGTTACACTGGAAGTATATTTTAAATCACGTATTTATACCTAGCGGTCCACACGCCCGTCCGCCTCAACTCCCCATGCAATGTCATTTATATACTCTCGCACGTGTTCTATCGACACTCCTCCACTGAAAGTACTCGTGAAACTTATCGCTTCAGTCAAACAGAAAACCGCGTTCTCCAATCCTCCAGCCCACTCAAATGGAAAAAGAAGAAAGAAGAGGCTGATGTGATTCCTTGTCGCTGAAATAGCGTTCCTCGAGCTACTTTAGAGATTTAACTTTACACTCGACCGCGCAATTTCTGTTATGAAACCTAATATGTAAACCAGTAAGATTCCAGAACTACTGATGGGATAAACATGTGGAAGAAGTTATTGCATTAATCGCATTGTATAACAGAACCACTTGAGTTGTTCAACGATAATAGAAGTTTCGCATTTTCAACACAAGCTAGATGAAAAAGTTTCAGTAATGTGTCGGCTTTTGTACAAACATCTGTAAAATATGGTGCTTTTTTTTTAATAAATAAGCCTCAGGGCCTGTAAAAATGATTGAAGTATACAGCGACAAAACAAGCACAAGGAGGTACTGAAGTGCAATTGAGTGACCGTATTTCAAAATCGCATGACTGTTAAATATGGCGATGTTCTTGTATTCTCTCAAAATTGTGAACTTATGTAGTTGTTCCGTAATATAAACAGAAAATAGGTAAAGATATGATCAAGTCTCTTGCTCTAGAATATTATTAGGACTGACTGTTAGAAAAAAACCCGAAATTGAATACATTATCTCTTGAGTTAGAATACCAGATGTGATATTTTAAACATTAAAAGATTATGTAACATCTTTGCATAATCTTTTCATGTCTGTACATTGGATGTGGTTTTCGATGGCCACTGATATGTTTTAATATCGTAACTTTACAGCGAAACGTGTTAAATGAGCCACTTGTACTAGTTTATGTGAATTAAGATATTTCAACTTACGATTAATGAAATCATTATCTTGTTGTCACTTGGGGATGCACCTTCGAAATAACGGCACAAGCGAGGCGATGTAAATCATGTTAACAAGTTCAACAGATGCTCTGTTCCATTTCTGAAACGAAGTGTGCACAGCACCCTATGTTTGGGTAATATAACCACGATACATGGGCTGTATAACAGCTGGCGATTCAATACTGAAATGTGAGGAATAAGCTTCTTTTGGAGAATAGGGAAATCTAAATACTAAGCCATTGCGAAACAAAGTATCTAAACTATTGCTATGCAACATTATCAAAATGAAATTAAATATTGGCATATGACCTTAAGGGGAATTGAAAATGTACTGTGAATCGACTGTGAATATTTCGACCAGTAATCGATGAATAAATCATAAAGATTTATTCCTATCAGCATTAGATTTTTTTAAAATTTCTTATAAAGTCCCTGGCATTTCCAATATCGGTATATGCAATCGTGACGTTCTCACTACTACTACTTTTCTCTACCGGCATTTCTGTCGACTACCAACAAGGCAGAGCCTTTCTTCTGTGTCCTAAGTTTCAGTACTTGTCACTAAGACTTAGGAAATTCTTAAAGATCTCTTCAATCGAGGCTGTGGTCAGCTCATCACCTATAGAGGCTGGTCGTTTCAGTGTTTAGGCTGAAGGGATTAAAACCATGAGACGCTATTGCCAAACGGAGTTTCTGGGCAACCAAGTAACCTTCGCTCAAAACTAAGTACTTGTACCTCTACTGGTCAAAAAGCTCTTCCAAACAAGTAGGACGACCGCCAGGTTCTTCGAACCGGAACCACATGTCCCTCGCTCAAGATTAAGTTGAACTCGAATGTGGCGGAAAAAACCCATAAAAGCTTCTTCATTATAGATTCAACTCGTACCTATTCCTTTTCCACACAAGAGTGGAAAAGGACAGCTATCGTAACCACTGTACTAGCTGCAAGAGCACAACAAGAGGAAATAGGGTTTTCTCAGTAAATTTTTCTGGGTTTTAAGCATGCGAAACACGAAGATCGGTTCTGAACACAGATATGTAGGCGCATATGATGTAACGACAAAATATTGAGAAACCATTCGAAAAAAAAAATCAACAAATAGAGAAAAAAAATTATCTCCAGTCAATCAACAAAGTCCAGCATAAATCTGACGAACTGCAGCTTTTTAGCTGCACTAAATTTACTGGAATTTCATTATTTTAGGTGCTCTTAAAATAATCTACGTTTTAAAAATAAGTTTAAAAGAAAAATATACCATGGTAGTAAGAGTAATTATTAACGTCATTTTTATGATGTTAATAATAGTTACCGCTGTCTAATTGAACGTATAAAATAAATGTATTATGTTTATATCTGTGATGAAAAAATCGTCTATTGATATACGCAACTTTATTATATAAATAACAAGCAGCCCTTGAATATATGAACAATACGTAGCTCTTAGTACGTGTTACACGTATATGTTACGTGCTCTTAGCTCGTGTTACGTGTATATGGACAAATCAGATTTGTCCACAATTAAATTTAAGTAAAATTTCTCTTCTGACGTAAAAATGGACATGGCGTCAATTGATTCTTTATTTGGATTAAATTTCACTCTTCTCATACCACGATTATAAATATATTCTGTTGATTATATGATATTATATAAAACTGCAGCATTCTTAGAACTAAATAATTTATCGCAAAGTAAATTTTAGTGAAGTAGGAATAAAAGTCCTTTGTGTGGAGATACATAAGTTCACCGCTCTAGTCACAACACAAGTAAGAAAAATTGGCTAATAATTCACCACTGCAGAAGCAGCTGACCGATTGGATTCCTTTCAGGGCTGAGCATCAATTTATTGCAGCCAAGCGTCTCAAATTAGTTTTCTCGGAGGCATTTATTATTCAAATCAGTTCTTATTGATCGTGTAATAAATAATTTGGCACACAAAGTGAAGATTGATGAGTCCCATAATGCCTCTAATCAAAGTGTCTTTAATCTTCAAGGGCGAACTTTCTGGAGATGATACTGATAAATGAAACTTATATTTTTCAGGAATATAGTTGAAAGATTAAAACAGAATGATTAGAGGTGTTTTTTCGCTTCTTCATCCACTGAAAGAGCTTTGCAGTTTTTTTACACAAAGCGACTTACATTAAGTGCACGCAAAAATTAATAACCATGAAGTTCTTTTTTTGTTTGGTGTTTGTAATTAGATCCGGCAAACAAATGATCGATATTAGCGGAATCTATTGAGCGGTGTTATTTTATTTTTTATTTTTTACTTCCTGACTTTTTGAAAAATCGCATTCCTTTCAAAAAATGTTTTTTCCTTTTACCGTGTAACCAGCCCGCGGTTGAATAGTTCCTCGGTGGAATTAATTGGCTAATTTCGGTGCAAAAAAGGACGGATATCCGCCGTCTTTTGTTGTTGTCTTGATAGCGCATTTCTCCAAAAAATGCTCTATAAATTATGTGGGAGCAATGTGTGCAGTAGGATAAGCACTAATGTTGCTTTTTGCATTCAGCATTGGCAGCAGTTATAAGAAGCTGATTCGATTTTTCCCCCCTAATAAATGACAACGCAGAAACTCTTTGGAATTTAAACCTTACTTTATCAATAAAATGGAAAACTATGATTATAATCAATCAAAATCACGATGAAAAGAACTTTGATGCTCAGGGGTCAGACCCAGTCAGTTTATAAATAAAGTTGTGCTCGTCAAAATGCCAGGCATTTATAAATCAATCAAGCTTTTTTTTTTTTTCTTTCTGTTTTCCAACCTTTGGTTCTCAGAAATCACAGAGGAGTACGAAAAACAATGAAAAGTATATATTGCACACTTATATGGAATTTAACATTGAAATAACTCTAATGGACTTCATTAGAATAGTTGAATGGTTCCTCGGTGGACTTCGATCGATCAAGCTATCAAGCAACGGTTATTTTGTAGTGTTGAAAAATGCTTATATATTCCAATGCCTGTTGTCCAATAATATTCCAAAATCTAAAATGAACCTAAACGCATCACACATACTAATAAATTGAGCTACATATCTGTGATGGAAATTATTGCCCTCGTTTGATACGACTGTAGGGGATTTTAAAATATCTTTCTCGCCGTAACAAAAGCACTCTACTAAGACCTTTCTACTGCATCAGCGATAACATATCATCATCGCAGGTCACGCGACAGAGGTCAACGTGATTGCGCCTGGTCGTCCACCAGCTAACGATTTCATTTTTTCCAAAATCCTCTGAGGTTTCTGCCGCTGCACGAGTAAAATATCCTCAGGGATATACTTAACTGCCATGTCAGTTCCAATCTTCTTGCGTCAAATAACCCAATCAGTCATCGACTGCCCTTTTACAGATAAAAAGTCCGTCGCGAAAGTTGATATATCTTTAAACTTCGTAAGGATATTTTTTTTTAACTCTCGGGTGAGATAACAGATATTAGGTTTTTCTGCACTTCAATGTCGCCTTCCGGTGTTACATAACCGATAAGAATCTTTTTATCAAATAACACACATTCTTAGTGGTCACTGCTGAAATGATTTTAAAAAGAAACTCGCGACCTTCGAATTTCAGGTTGAATAGTGTTTTAGTTTATTTTATTTTAAACTAAATATATCATTTCAACAGGATCATTTTGTCTGTTAATTTTGCGAAATTCAAGATTATCTAGACAGTGCAGGAAATCATCACTGGTGTCTATTTAATCCGGAATTACATTTTTATTGAATCTCTCACTTGTACCCAACAGGTCACTGATATAATCATGCTGGATCTTTCTAAAGAGACACTAAATCTATCAAAAACGAAAAATCAATTTAAATTGGAGGACTTTCCGCGATCCCAACAGGGTGTAGAGGTAGAAATATCCGCGCTCCCTAATTTAAAATCCGAAGAACTTGCAATCCAATTATCTGTCTGAAAAAAAGGAAAACAAAAATGGTAGACTAGCAAGTTAGAGTGAGATAACAGAAATTTTGTGAACTGGAAAAAAAATTAAATCTATCTGGATTTGGTTTATAAGATATCTACAAAAAGAAACAAATTTCTTCTCTTCTCAATTGTTTCTCCCATAATTGGTGTTTAAATTGAGTATTAACTTTCTATTGTCAGTTTTAAGATCTTATGTCAGACGGATCTTGGGCATTCACCAAAAGAATGGAAGAGAAGCTGAAAACTACACAGCAAAGAATGAAACTTATTATATTAGGACTCAGACTGTTAGATAAGAAGAACAAAACACCAATTAGCAAAAACAAATAAAGGACCTTCTCATCAAAATTAAAGAACTGAAATGGACTTCGAAGACAACAACGGAGATGGACAGATGAAAATCACGAGTTCGTGTGTAGTAAATGGATGGCCATTGCACAAAACAGAAGGAAGTGGAAAGTTGCTGGAGAGGCCTTCATCCTGCAGTGGATTTTGAAAAAGGCTGATGATGTCTGACAGATTTTCCGAATAGAAGCCAAAAGGTTGAATCAGTAAAATAACTCCTTTATATATAGCTAAATAGTGAATAAATAAAATTAATAAAAAATGAAGTTGCACTCTGGTGTATTTATTGATGGTTTCTTCTATCACACCATTGCTGAAAAGAAGTCCTACTGTCTATTTTCTAAATCTGCTAACGTGACTCCGTCGCAGCATTTTTCCTTCCTTGCTAACTAAACCAGGTGTCCCCCTTATGAAAGCAAAAATAACAGTAGTCTATTTTTAGTAGCATGCCGTAGTTCTGTGAAATGCACCACCACTACCGTGAGCAACATATCAGAGACGTTTTAAATTCCAAACAAATCAATTTTAGAGGTTTATTGCAAAGTCAGTCAACAGAAAAGGCTATTTCATATTCTTACAATCATTCAATCAGTTAGTGTTGTCATCAAGTAACTTTGAATATTTCATCTCGCGGTTCAGTGTAACAGAAACAAAATAATCGATTTAAAAACGCTAAATGGCAATCTCATTTTGTTAGAAGCGGTTTCCTCTCTTTTAAGTATTCAAGAGGGACAAAAAAAAAGACCATTAAAATGGCAATTCACAAAAGACTGGCTTATTTCAGTGGTAACATTTTCGTCCGCTTTTCTAGTGTTTACATTTCTTCAGATTTCAAGAACTTTTCCCTAGTCTTACATGAAACTTTAATGAACTTTAGTTTAGGAATGAAAATTGACTTAACTCCTCTACTGCGCCACTCTTAAGTAACTTTTTTTAAGAGCATGACACTTTTAAAAGACTCCGTTATTTCTTCAAGAACATACCACTAGTTTTCACTAATTCAATCTTTTTCTCCCTTTTATTCTGACCAACTTCAGTTAATTTACTGTCATTTTTTACAAGGAAAGACGTTCCTTTCGCATCAGCAGAGCTGCGTGTCAAATCAGAAGGCATTCTGCATTTAAATGAAGACTTCGTCAAGCAAGTCTCCACCCAGTCTCACTTGGCGAATCGCCGGAAGCACGTGAGTGAAAGAAAGAGAAAGAGAGAGCGATGGGATTAGGACGTGGAGAGGAGAAGGAGGAGAAAGAGAACGGCAAGCCGTAACACCATTTTCTCGTAGCAATCACGTCTGCACGTGACACATGCAGGACCCCCCCCCCAACGCTGACAACAATGTTACGGACGACAAGAAATTCTCAAGATTACTCACCACAAATGCCAATAAAACATACAGCTCTCGAGCGTCGTCTTCTCGCTAACCAAGAAAATGAGGCTGTCATTCGCCAAGACGAATCGAACTCAAACTTAGAATTACGCTACTTTAAGGGGCACCTGGTAACGCCTCGCTACACGCGATCCTTCTATTAGCGGTGGAAGTGGGCTGATGTTAGAGTTCTTTGCCATTCTGTCTTATTTGTTGGTGATATTTGAATGAAAAAGTATTTGTTTCTTGTCGAGTATCGCAATTACACCACGGTTAAAAGACACATAAAAACCATTTCGTTCAGTTTTAAATTATACTGACTAAAATATTTCCGACTGCAATTAATCTGATGTTACTGTCACAAGTTCACAATATATACTTGCGTATTAATTAATTATTTATTTCAAACTACATTATCTTATGCAGAATATTCAAAATAACAGAACCAAGTATAGATGTCCATAGTTGCTCACCTAAGAGGAAATATCCATTCTACATTCTTGGTAAACCAGAGCAACGTACAAATCAGCGTGGTGTAGCCTGTAACATTCTCAAGCACGCATTCATCCTTAGCTTCTGTCATGTTTATATTTGCAAAAGCGTACTTTGGCAACCACGGATATCCAAACACTAAATGAACCTTCTGCTGTGGGTGTGCTTGTAAACAAACGTGCCAACATTATCACGTAGCAAATTGAGCGTTTAAATGATCGTCTTTACAGACCATTAAGTTCTTGCGCAGTTTAGTAAATACATTCCAAAGATCCGTACAGCTTTCAAAGGTTCCTGAATTTCCCCGTACTGGAGAATGCTGCGTTGAAAATGTGTTTTCCATTTTAATGCGTGTTTGTTAAAATTAAGTAGACGCTTCGCTCCGATGAAGACCACAAATTAGCTTAGAGAAGTATCTTTGGTATTCCCTTAAGCCAACTTGCGATTATGCGTTCACTGTATTGATATTACCTATAATCACTTGGGATTTTTATTATTATTTCTCTTTCTGTGTAAATGTTCGTTCCTATTTATAACTCGGGCCTCAAATGCAAGAATCATCGAATGCTTAAAGAAGGAAGGTTGATGGTTATCGCTCCAACAGTCTTGTAAACATTTTGTGTGTAAAAGGTTAAAGGTACTGAAGGTCTGGGATATTTTCTGTCCAGAAGGAAGATGGTTAGCCAATACCAACCGTTGCTGTCAGCAACCGTTATCCAATTATTATTATTTCAAGAGATACATGATATTCTACAATCATAATAATACAGTCAACCCCTCATGAATCGTAGTTAATCTCACTTGTAATTTGGCTGGCTAAATATTCAAAACTATTAACCATTGATCAAAACTATTAATTTGATCAGGAATCCTTCACACATGTACTAGTTTAGTCATAGTGCGCCGAATCCATATGATCTTTTCACATCTATGCAAGTTTGTGTTCACCAGCTGATCTGCATGTCGCTCGTACCAAAAATCGCTGGAAAAACCATCTGTATCCACCCCAGCTCTCAAACAAGTGACAAACAGTGGAGAAGCCCCTATACTCTCACGGAAGAACGATCAACTGGGAAATGGTTATTACCCAGTTTGCCATTTACGTCTTCTATTGTAAATGACAAATTATTACCATTATTTAGCCATAGTTGCAGCGCGCAAACAATATTTGATCTTGTAGACTTCTCACCGAAGCAGAATTAATGAAGGTTTAAGAGGTATCTTAAAAATAATTCGCAGATTACGGTAGTTATAGAAGACTAAGTGCAAATGCTTACCTGCTCTAACATGAACTTCTCGACTTCCAATGGTTCCTACAGCATTGGTGGCAATACACTTGTACACAGCGTCGTGGACATCTTGTCGGAAATCTTCTGCCTGGAAAGGAGGAAACACCAACGATCCGTCTGGTCTAACGTGGCGAAGGCCTGGAATATCCCTAAGTGATGAGCCATCATGGTGAGACCAAGAGATGAGAGGGGTAGGCGCCCCTTGTGCCGAGCAAGGAATGATTACTCCCGTGTTATTGTGAAAATGAACCTGACTAGAAGGCTCGCGGAGAAATGTTGGTCCCTGCGTGTCCTCGCTACCCATGGACAAAGCTGAAAAATTAAACATAAGTACTTGTATTATTACAGTTCTGTTTCCTAAGTTGGATGCATTTTTACAGACTTTCCTGGATACGTTGAAAGACGAATCTTTAAATTTCAATTTTATATTACACTTACCAGAATCACACGGTGTGTAAAAGACAAAGATTTATCTTGGAATTATTCATGTTATTAAAACTAGTTAACAACTACTTTCATTTATTAATTTTACTTCAAGTTAAAACAATTTAGGCATAAAAGCTTCCAAAATAACAAAATGCATTTAATTTATTTTAGCTATATTCAAATCGAGTACCAAATAAATAATACTAACATTGCACCAACGATATTAATAATTTTAAAAAATCTAAAAAAGAATATTAATCATTGACAATTATAAACACTTATAACACAGAAAAATGTCTCACCATACTGTAATTTCAAGCATTCCCTAAAAAAAATAACACTTACTGCCCTGTATGATTCGTACTAAATCTATTTGGTGTCAGTGTATTGCGTGTATTCTGGGGTCGCTTTGTCTCCTTAGATAGATGAAAGTCCTGATTTCCGGCAGAAAACCATGGAACTCTTGCCTGAAACCAAAAAACTCAGCCATTGTGCACAAACACTATAAAAAATCTTCGAGTCATTGACGGAATTCGAACCATATCCGTTTCCACCTGGTGTGGAGATGTCTATGATTATATCCACCGTGTTACCTGCGAGGTATCAGAAAAGTAATGATCTAGTACTGTAAGTTTTTCTCTCTTCTTCATAATGTTCTACTAGACAAAAGCAATTGGCAGTCAAATTCGGGCCTTTGGATGACACTAATGGTTTAAAGTGTCATATTAGCGCCACCAGAGAACTAATTCATCTACCCATATATTGTGTGTATGTATTCTTTGGTCAATTTATCTGTTTTGCTGGACGAAAAACGTCGAGTTCCCAAACTGGGGAGGTGCTTGCTGTCCACTCCTGAGACCGACTAATCAAGCAACGGAGAGAAAATATGCCATGAAAGTTCCTCGCCTGGCACTGACGGGATTCGAATGGGTCCCTTTTCCATCTACTGTGGGAAGGACGGTGATAACCACTATGCTACCCCCAAGGACACACAAAAAGTGTAGACGTCATTCTAATGACAGCCATGGTGATCTGCTCCTTTGTGAAATCGAAGAATATTTTAAAGATAATTCCATCCTAAAGACGGATCCTACTTCATTTAAAATTTACCGTCTTCCACAAATATGAAGAGCTGCAACTACAAATGGCAACACATCTGAAGCAATTAATTATACCTTCAGTCAGCTGTGGTCACTGTTCGTGTTTTCATGACGATGTTAATTGAAATCATTCCTTAATTATCACAAAAGAGTGTTGCCATGGCTTTCGAAACTTTGCACCCGAAGCGTTAAAATCATAAAATTGAGAGTTATCCTTCTAAAGAAAATATGAGCCGTTAATATTTGGACAGCTTTCGTAGTTATAACTAATCTTGACAACATATAACATTGCTTTTCTGAACAACAACACAGTCGCCATTAACAAAATTTTCAAAAACGTTGTAACAGTAATAGTGCTTATTATAAACGTAATTAATAGGGGTGCAACGACATTTTACGTCATTTAGGTAATTTCAGTATTTTATCTTTGCACTGGAAACGAGATTGTGGCTAAAAAATGAAATAATCATGGACAAATTCTATTATCTCTCTTTGAAGTTGGCCGTGATCATGTTTCCTACAAAAACTTTCAGTCATTGTGCAAATATTCAAAAGGCGTTTTAATTTCTATTTTCTTAGCTGAAATCATCTCTCGGAAAGTGTTTGACCTCATTAAATTTTCTTTTACGATACCTTAACAGTTCCCTATCTTTCTTATCAAGCGCGCACTAAAAATACCTTTATATATTAACAAACTTATTATCGCCGCTTTCGTGGGTATTCAAAAGTGAATTTTTTATTTCGCTTCCGTTTCTATTACCAGATCATCGTGGACAGATAATGAAGATTCCTTTATGTCAACATTTCTATCTATGGACAGTAACTTTTTTTTTTTACAATTATGTTTAATTAATAAAGTTTATTGTTAAAGCGAATCATAATTCCAGATAATCTCATAATTATCCTTGATTAACGAAGGATAAATATTATGGATTATAATGTTAGACAACACAGAACTTAAAATTATCCCATATACAATGGACTCATTTTTTTAATTAAAAAAATTAATCTTTAGAGGACAACAGTAGGCAAAAATATTAGAAAATTCAATTAATACGGGGTGGTGATCTTTTATGGTGGAAGCAGAAATTCTCCTTGGCACTGAGTCTACAAGACTCAGTGCCAAGGAGAATTCAATAAGAGTGTCAAGGTTCGGGGTAGTGTTATTATTTTCCGAGAAATTTCCATTCTGGGTTGCAGCTTCGCACTTTAAAAGGGACCTGATGATCAAGGATGCTTAGGAATGATCAAACTTTCTTTGGAAACTCAGGTTTTCATCTCTCAAAGCAAGTACTGAGATCATGGAATAGGTAAAATATACAAACAGTATACTGAATGGGTGGCCATAATTTTATCATAAAAGCAGCGGCACATCATGACTTCAGCGGTTCTGGAGCCACAATCAGACCTCATCTGGGTAACCATAATTAATAATTTCAAAATATACTTTTATGAATAATTTTCATTATAAATTTTACATTAGTTAGCATTAGCAAGGGCATATGATGCAAGAAAGCAAGCTTATATAGCATCAGCCAAAAAAAAACCCTTATTTAACCCATCCCGTCGCTCCAAATGTTTGTTAAGTTCTTGCCTTGAATCCATTTAAGCTATCAACTTATACAACGACAGATGGAAGTTTGTTCCAGCAATCAACCACCCGCTGGCTAAAGGAAAACTTCCGCACATCTATCCTACAACCGTCTTTCCCCAATTTGAATTTATGCCCTCTCAGGCGATTATTCTGAGCAAGAAGAAGAATCCCATCAGCATTGAGCATGCTCAAACCATTCAAGGATTTATACACCTCAATCAGATCACCTCGCAGGTGCCTAGTCGCCAGACACTGTAATTTGCAAAACTTAAGCCTTTCTTCGTAAGAGAAACCCTTTGTTCCATTCACTAATCTTGTTGCCCTTCTATGTACTCGTTCCATCAGCTCTACATCATTCTTAAAATGAGCCCTGCAGATCTATATACAATACTCAAGGTGTGGCCTGACCATTGCCTTATACAAGGGAATAATCACCTCCTTGTCCCTGCTAGAAAACTTCCTGTATATCATTGACAAGACACCATAAGCTACTCTTGCAGACCGTCTGCATTGCTCAGAAAGCTTCATATCTGCCTGCAAAATAACCCCCAGGTCCTTTTCATTCTCTACCACTTTCAGTGTGGTACCACAGAGGTGATACGTTACTCTGGGATTACTGCTTCCCATATGTATTAATTTACATTTGTCAATGTTAAACTTCAGTTTCCACCTCTCAGCCCATCTGCTCAACACTTCTAGATCCTGTTGCAGCAGTGTACTGTCATTAGTTTAATTAACAACCCTGCGAACCTTCGTATCGTCTGCAAACTTGGACAGTAAGCCTGATATATCATCTCTCATCATCGACATCTCTCTCATCGATATCATTTATAAATACAGAAAACAACAATGGGCCCAAAACTTAACCTTGAGGGACTCCACTAATAACATTACTCCACGATGAGCAGTGTCCATTGATTACCGCTCTCTGTCTTCTCCCCCTCAACCACCCCTTTATCCATAGCAGCAATTTGCCTCCAATGCCTCACTGCTCCAATTTGTGCAGCAGTCTTCCATGTGCAACAGTATCAAAGGCTTTTCTAAGATCCAAATATATAATATCAAAGTTATTCTTTGCATCCAGTTCCTTTGTGACTACATCATAGTATCCAATCAAATTAGTCAGACAAGACTTCCCCTTAACAAACCCATGCTGTGTCTGAGCTATAACTGAAGTCTTGTCTAGATGATCCTGCAGTGCTTCTTTAACCAGTTCTTCCATTAATTTTCCTGGAACAGAAGTTAAACTAACAGGTCTGTAATTACCCGTGTCTCCCTTTGATCGTCCTTTGTGGATTGGGGTCACATTTACACATCTCCAGTCCATGGGTACCTCCCATGAGTCCAAAGAAGCTCTCATAATTATGGCTAAGGGTTTGCTTACTTCCTTTGCCGCCTCCTTTAATATAACTGGATAGATACCATCCACCGCAGTATTCATATACTGTATTTATTTTTTTATACATTAATATATTAATCTTATCTTTTTATTTTTAATTGCCACAAATCTTCCTGTGTTTGCTTCTTGGTTGTGAAGCTTTTGAAATCGGTTGATAGTTTGTGGGGACAGAATTTGTGCCAAAACTGGAATTATTTGACAGCCAACATTATTCATATAAGGGTACTTAAGATTTCAGATTGTGATTATTTATGGCACATTTTTGTTTCAACAAAAATGTGCCATAAATGCTTCCCAAAATTCTTCCTGGAGTAAGCATTTTGGGAACCGGGAAACCACTGATTGCATAAATTTCGTATAGATTTACCAGAAAGGCGATACACGATTTGAATTTCGCCAACAAGTCTTGAAATTGTCAAGCAGTTCTTGTAATTTGCGCCATTATTATTCGAGTTTTCGATCTTCTACTTCAATTTCTGGGGATCTATTTTTCAGATATGGGACGTGATTAATTTTTTTGTCATCAGGTCATTTTGATAAATCTGTATTTTTTTGAAAGCTGATATCGTCTGAGGAAGTTTAAATTTTTTTTTAAATTTTCTGAGTAGTGTTAAGCTGAGAGCTTTTAAACGTTGCTTTCTCCAAGTATCACTCAGAAACATCAGATCTACTCATTTTCTTTCAATTGTGGATTTTTCCTTTTTTTTTTTAAAGTAAATCGGCGATAGATGTGAATGATTCAACAGACAAGCTTAGGTTGATAACCATCTTACAAGGCAGTAAGAAAGATATGTCATTAGGGAAATCTTCAAGATTCATCTGTTGAAGGAGATTTTCGAACTGAAAATTCTCTGCATTTGTGTGGATATAATTGATAATTTATAGTTCACAATGAATAATGCAATGAACAGGCAGAAACTGAATTTCTTGGATCGCTTTTTAACAGACCAACGAGTCTATATTCTTAACTCAAATTGAAGGATTTCCATCAGTTGCCACACTTATATTTTTAGCCATACGCCAGTATTGTACCAAGCGCATCCTTAATATCGACACCATAAGTTACTTTTTTAAGCGCTACTAAATCTACAGTTCTTCATTCACAGTTACATCTTCTGAGTAAACGTAACAAACAAACAGAGTTAACTGTGGATTGTCCCGAATATTTGTGGATTCGTCCAGAGCTAAACTGGACGCCACACAGGCTTTTAAATGATTTTTCAAGCTTCCTCTCAAAATCCTCACTGATTTCATTTTTTGGAATTTTTATTACGATTCTGTGCAGCCTTTAATTACTTGATCCAAAACTTTTAGTAACTACTTCCATATTCCTCTTAATGAATACTCCTTCAGTGCATGAACGTCTAGCACGAACGATGTTCCACGATATAACGAATGTGGCCTTGGTCTCGGTATCAGCTTCCTTGCGACAATAATGTATGCTAATTACGTTGGCTAGATTTTAAAGAATTTAGCTTGTTCATCCGTAATTCTGAATTAAGAGGATATTGAGTCGAAGACTGAGCACGAATTTTCTCATAATGACATTTTAAGTTACTAACTTTATAATGAGCGAGTGACACTTTGCAGATAAGAAAGATGGTTTTCCACATTTATTAGTCAATACAAAATCTTCTTCCCATTCAGCCTTAAAACTTTGATTTTCTTCTTTTCTTGTTATCGGACATCATATTAACAAATAGTTTACATTATTTATACGATTTTATTCGATTAACCTCAACCGATATTTCATAAAATCTGGAGAAGTTTATTATTGATTTGGTAGGAAAAGTAACTTTAAATCATTTTTAAACGTTAGATACAACGTTCTCGCAGAAAACTATGTGATAGATCACAAATGGTGTAACACAGAAGGGTAAAAACTTTTCTCAACGAGTCTGACTAGTGAGAGAGATCAGTGGCAACGGGAACCATGTAGGCGAGGGCACTCCACGGCACGGAATCATTGAGAACTAAAGTAGCAACTGTTTGATTTTCTAATATAGCGATGCCAATTACGTTAAATTGTCTAAATTTTTGAATGCTGGGTTCTTTTTATTATCGACAGGGTAGTAATATAACCACGTGGCTAATATTTTGTGTAGCTGGCGTGTCGGTTTGCTGGTTCAAAATCCTGCAACTTGAACGAGAATGGCTAACCGACTCCAGTTTGCAAAGGCCTCAATAAGTTCCTTGCATTATATGCTGGTTATGAACTTGAACCTTTACAAATGTGTAGCGAAGATTTGTTTATTTATTTATTCCTACCAAGCCTGCCATGGATCATTTACAAAGAGGCACATATCATTCTGAGAAAGTAACCGTTTCACGTGTTCCTTAATTTGCGCTAACCATCTTTAAGAAAAGCCATATTAAATAAATTCATTATTTTTATACTCTCGTGCGGTCACACAGGATCACCAGAGTTTATAAAGTAAAGAGAAGAATATTACCATATTTTAAGTAATCTATTAAAACTTTTTGAAGTACGATAACGATCAGAACCTCTATAATCACCTCCTTTTTTTATAAACGTTAACTATTAAAACTGCATAATCTGCTCGGTAACAAAATTTGATGATGTCAAATTAAATATTAATGTTATATAAACGACTTTTCATTACAGTGGAGAGTTGCAACAGTCTCGATAATGAACACTGGAATATATCCATTTGCATTTGCCAAGTTTAGTTTCGAAATTATATTTCCTATAATGGGTATATCATTTATTTAATGGCAGATGGTTTTATTATCTGACTCCTCTTAATTACTGAAATTAGTTAATAATCTATTCTCTAATTTCTCACGAAATGATATTTGGCTCTTCCTTTGAATTCTGCAATCGTGTTGTGGATCAACGTACCGGGTTCGTGCATTTCCAGTTCATTAAACAAAGTATTTCATCCACCAGTGTATTACGACGAGTGTTGAAAATGATACAGCTTTGCATTGTTCCATTGTGTTAAAGAATATTTTGGTTGATCATCGATTCTGGTGTCAGTATTAACATTAAATACTTTCAGCGCTATATTCGAACTGATTATTACTTTTTCAGATTAAGCTATCAAAAAACGATCATCTGTTTCACAAAAGGGACATCGTTTCTGGTATTTATTAGCCAGATAAACAACAAAATCAAAATTTTGAGACCATGTTATTAAAAAGTGAATCTGATCGTCAATATGCAGTCACTACATTGTTCGAACTGTTATAATCCAGGAATTGAAGTAATACGACAATTACAATGAAGAGCCATAAAAATGTTTGCTTTCTATACATCATGAAGCTTAACAGGCGTGAGATTCGGACCATAACCGAAAGAAAAAGCTATTAATCAATCTGTGATGGATCGGGACCGTGGAAGTTCTATCCTCGAGTTTCGAGAAGTGTGGAAAATCGCTCAGATTATGCTTATTTGTTTCTTTATCTTTCATACGTCACACAGTAAAAACTATCAACAGTATCGCGAAATAAAAGACTGTCCATTAACATTCCAACTGTGATGATGGCCTGAGACCTTAACAGCTTTCAACAACAGATGATATTTCGGTATGTGATCGTGTCCTGTGGTATGTGTTAGCCAAGTCACTCCTCTCGAGCGCTGCCACCAAATTGATTACTCAACATACCTGAGCCGTCAATGTCCATTCTCAGTCCTTTACTTAGAAAGGCGCATTCCACTGCTTCGTCCTCCCAGTATGATTAGGTTTTTGTTGTTACAATCGTTTTTAGGTCGGATTTCAGCTTCATTATGGAATGTAGCGAATTAAGTAATTAAAATCACGTTCCTATCAGTGCTGCTGACAAATTCAATTCGCGAGTGATATTTTTCCTCGTCAGTCACGAAAATACAGTCAGCTTTAAAAATTTTATTTTTTTTAAAAAAGTAAATTATACAGGATTAATGTGTACTGTTAATACTGAAGTTTACAGAAGGATATAGTCTATATCTCAAGTGATCCTAATAATACAAGAGTTGCATGGTTTTTGGGGAAACACTGGTATGAATAATTAAATACAATATGGAGGCTAACTTCTCCACAAAGCTGTCAATAGGTTTCTCATCCATCTTCTGTTTTTATTCACGCCACCAAAAAAACCCGGAAAAAATGAACTTATTAAAAACCAAACTTTGCGCAGTAGCGTAATGTTGTTGACGAAGAAGTCTAGCTAGAAGTGGACGTATATGCGAGGAAATACAAGGAATACCTTTAATAAAGAAAAGTACGGAAATGGTAGAACGACCGTTGATGACGTCATCAGATATCTTTCTGGTTTATGAACTTTTAATGAAGCAAACCGTCATGAATTGTAGAAGTTTTGCCTAATTCCTAAACAAAACTTTAGGATTTTTTATTAGTTTCAAGCTCTACAGAAATATAAAGGTACCAGAGGTGGAGTCAATCGATTTAATCAATATTTAATTCAGATAACTGTGTTCTTTTGTCCATATTTAACAGTGAAACCGCTTCAAAATTAGTCTCAGAACAACTTTCCACAGTTAGAGGAAATATACTATTACGTCTCGCTGTTTCCCAACTATCCTCGTGCCCCCAAACTTTCCTTAATCTATCACTGGGTCGGAATCACCTTCGTAAGAATTGGAATTAAACGCACGCAATTCCATCGCCCTGGCGCTCAGAGGATTGCCCTCAGCGCTGCAGCAATAAGTGACTACCGCACTCTACACACATCTATTTCTCTTCAGGCCGAGCACTCATGGGGAATGTCTGACCTTTCTATGCACTTGGTATCTCTTCATATCGAAGGCCAACAGCTGTCCTGCCTTAGGAATCTATTAATTCTTGATTTTACTATTATTTTATTTTTTTGATTCGTCAGTTATCAATACACTGTTGGCTATCCTCTCACCAAATATCCTGCCATGCACAAAAACAGCCCCTTTTAGTCAGTTACATATCTGTCCGTTATTTTCCAAAATATTTTTTCTCTACTTAAACATTTAGTAAGTCTTTGTTTTAATTATACACCAATTCAATTTTACGCGAAAATTAGCTGTAAAGTTCACTACGTTTCGTTTTAATTAGAGCGAAAATAATTATGCAACTGAGAACTGGCAGAAAATAAAACAAATAGTGTAATACGAATAACAAACAACAAATAGAGCAGCAGCCTCTTTTGTTTTTTTTAAATACTTCATAGTTTGATCACCAGCACTTAGACAGAATTAAAGTGTTATTTTGTTCTTAATCTACTCTCAAAAAACAAAGAAAGAAATACTCTTTCCTTCTAAAAAACCTATTTTTTGTATAAAAAAGAAACAAAACCGTATACGTTGAAATTCCAATACGAAGACTGTGCAAGGTGATTTTCTGAAGCGGTAACGATCCACCAGAAAAACGAAAAAGAAAACTTATCACTGGAATAGAAGAGGAAATAGCGAAACCTTGACTTTGAACTCCTACTGTTAGAAATAAATGTTCTTTTCTCTTTCTGAGCGAAAATCACAGAGCGGTGGGAAGTTAGCTGCTGAATAGATCCAGAGGAAACGCAAACTGAAGTTTCAGACCACTTACCCTGAGAAAGATGGCCATCTTGTATGTAGCAATAACTGAAAACTATAATCACTATAATTCGTAGTTTCTTTTCTGTTTGTTTTTTGTACAGTTGACGCTACGCCAAGATATCCACAGTGGTCTCCATGATTAGTAATTACATGGTCTATTTTGGCCAGGATCAACGACAAAGAATTAAGGGCTCATTTGCGGTACATTAACTGCAGTGGTGACTGGCAGATTTCATATATCAGATTAGAGAATGTTGTTCATCTCTCAGATGGTTCTCACGACGAGAATATCGTTACCACAGAGGGACAAACCCTATTTTCTTTTAAGTTCTAATTAAACACGCATTAATTAAAAACAAGCTTTATTTGGCTGCTTAGAATATGCCATTGCGTTATCTGTAAATGGGGCGTATTTCATGATCGATTTGTAGGAAACATGAGTTTCCTGGACAAAAAACTATTTAGCTGGTCTAGCATAAAAAAAGGAAAATTAGAAGAACTAGCCCAGGTTACAGAACACGATGTTGTATCTTGTAGACCATCAGATGAAGTCAGATGGTTATCCAGACATTTTGCAGTTGATGCTTTAGTAAAAAATTATGAAATATTAATCAATCGAATATTGCAATGAGCAGATTAAGGAATGTAATGCTCTTATTATTAAATACTGTTTACAAATTTTGACAAATTCACAATATCGTGTGGCATTAATTGAGCTCAATGATGTATTAGGACAGCTTGCATCGCTTTACAAATATCTACAAAAACGTTGTTTAAACATTATTGATACACATCAATATGTTAAAGCTAAAATAAACAAATTAAGAAGCCAATACCTTTGAAAAAATATTTTGTGGAGTAAAAATGTGAAAGAAGTATTATCAAAATTTCAAAGTGATGTTGACACTGCGGCTACACTGGTGTGCAAAACGTAAGGACCAACACTATTTCTGAAAGTTACAACCACAAAATCAAGCGAAACAGCCTGGTGCGATTTGCATAACTGTGGCCGTACAGTAGAAAGCTGGTGCACATGCAAAAATTGGAATCGTGATGAGAGGACTCACACCAAACTCAGGTTCTTAGCACTACCTTGCAGGCAAATAAAACCATACATAACCTTCAACAATATTTGGCTTCCATCGGACTACAGATTAACCAAACAAAGACAGCTCAAATGTCCTTCACCTGGAAGAAGTCACGCAATGACATTAATCTTACTATCAATGGATCACCCATTCAGAAAGTTAAAACGCACAAAGATCTCGGATTAGTGTGGGATGATGGGCTGACATTCCAGGCTCACCTCCTGAACACAAAAACAAAAATGTACTCCGCTATGTGGGCGATCCGCCAGGAACTAACGGGAATTCATGACGCCGACCTGGTAAAGAAATATGTTGTCCGATGTGTCTATCCTATACCTCTCTATGCCGCAACCATTTGGTCCTCTGCTCCCACAACACACTTCAACAAGTTCCTCAGCCTGGAATACTGGCTCCTGAAATGGCTCAACTGGCGGACTGGCAACCAATACACCATTTCTAGGGCTCAGTTCTACATAAATCTGGAAGTCACCCCATGGAAACAACAGATTGTGGCAGCAAATCTTCTTACACTTGCCAGACTAATCACAAGACGACTCGACACCCCTGACATCACTGATTTAATAAAAACTCCACGCATTGCCGGAAGGAATCAAATGGACTCAAGGCTCCCACTCACAATCAGCTTGAACAACCTGAAAGGATTGAGACGCATGTTCCCAGGAAACACGGTAGATTTGATGAACAATCTAGCCATCGACCTGGATAGATTCTGCGAACAGCATTCATACAGACGTCAGAAGCTAAAGGACACATATGCAAACGTACACTTATGAGACGCCACCAGAAGGAAAATGCCACCACAATGCATCCCGTTAAAGATAGGTGAAGCCATCGCTGGTCCTCTCTTACTTAGAATCTACTACTCCAAAGACGCCTGGCTGCACTATTACGTTCAAGATTGAAGAATTGAAGAGATACCACGTGTAACAACCGGTGAAGGACTGCCTCCTTTCTTTATATTTTGTATATTTCCCTCATGCTTATGTAATTTATACCAATTTAGAGAAAATAATACCCTTTAATTCTTTTAATTATGTAAAATAAACACTAAGTTCTGTACCTGTCGGGTTAGGCATACATGGGCCCCATGTAACCGCCAGGCACATGTCCCTGTCTTAACCTCTGTGTGTAATATCACCCCCCCCCCTAGCTTCTAGCTGTCCAGGGGGTGGCTCTTTGGCAGAGCAATAAACAGATTTAATAAATAAAAAATAAATAAACAGATAAAAGCAGCAGTTCAGCAGTTATGTGCACATTACCGAATGGTGAGCACGATTGTTACAGTCGTTCGATTGGTTTCATACAGTGCTACAGACAACGAAATGGCCAGTAGACAATATCTGGATGACTTTACCCGAGGTCGAATAATTGGGAAGTACGAGGACTGTGGCTGCAGAGTTCGGTATCGCCCATAGCATCGTCTCACGTGAGTGGTCGGCCTTGAGAACGACAGGTACAGCTGTTCGAAAGACCAGTGGTCGTCGAAAAACAACGCCCAATGATGACCGCTATATACTCCTACAGGCCAAGAGGGACCGACACCAGACAGCAGGATCCATTGCAAACCAGCTGCACAGGAGCACATGACGCAGGAAATCGCTGTTTACTGTATTCATGCGACTCCACAAAGGTGAACTATTTGCCCGACGGCCAGTACGCTGTGTCCCTTTAACACCTGCCCATCGGAGACACCGTTTACAGTGGTGCATCAAACACCAGGACTGGACAGCAGCGCAATGGGGTAAGGTACTCTTTACTGATGAGTAGATTCAGTCTCAGCAGCGATTCTGGTCGTCAGCTGATCTGGCGAGAGGTTGGCACACGGTATCGCCCGGCAAATATCAGTGAAAGGGAAGGATATGGCGGTCGAGGTGTTCTCGTCTGGGGAGGCGTTATCCTGGATGGACGTACACAACTCCAGATACTGGAAAGCGATGCTGCAGCCGGTGCACACTACTGTACTGAAATAATCCTTCCCCATGTGCGTCTGTTCCGAGGTGCCATTGGCCCCGAGTTCGTGTTTATGGATGATAACGGCACACCCATCGCATTGCAGCTGTGATATACTTTTGGAAAATGAGGACATTGTTCGTATGGATTGGCCTGTCCGTTCCTCCGACCGATCTAAATCTCATAGAACACATATGGGATGCTCTGGGGAGACACCTAGCGGCACGTCCACACCCACCAGAAAATGTTCACCAGCTGAAGATGGCGCTGACAGAGGAATGGACGATATTACCGCAAGAACTTATCAACAACACTATTCAAGTATGGACAGGATGTTCAAAGCCTGCATTGACATTAGGGGTGGCCATATCTCCTACCGAGGACCACCTCTTCCCTTTGTTCCATCTTTGGCGGTGATGCATCTGTATCATGGCAGCCAGTGCTATGTTGCCATTTTTGAATAAAATCCCTCTGTACCGTTTTGTTTCCGTTGTTTCCTTCATCATTTCTGTACCTCACGAGGTTCCTTTGGCATACTTTTCACATATCCAGGCCATTCCTATGAGAAGCTACAGGTGAAAACCTGACTGGTCCTTAAGTTTTGCACGCCATTGTATAATTCGCTTTATCAAACGCATATGTGATCACTTAGATAACAGATTTCCTGATGATGATGAGTTAAACGATTGGAAAGTATGTGACATTAATGCTATCACAAATGAAAGCAATAATTTTGACTTTGGGAAACTTAATGTGATACGCCTTACAAAAAAATATTCACGATTTATTACAAATAATGAAAGTGATGTTATTTCTAAAATATCAGAAGAATATTCGGAATTAAAATTTATAATTGCCGAAAAAACTAAAACTAGAACATTTAAAACTTTCACGGACACTTTAAATTTCGTACTTATAAATTTAGAGTTTTGTAACATATCCATTCTCTATGGGAACATTTCAAGCATCAAGTGCAGACTGCGAGCGAGGATTTAGCACTATGAATTCGATTAAAACAAAAAAGCGAAATACAATACATGAAGATCATTTAAGTGACCTTATGAGAATCAAATTGCATTTAACTAATGGTGCAACAATAAATGTAGATGATGTCCACAAAGTATGGACTTCTACAAAGAACAGAAGAAAAAGTTCCAAGAAAAATAAATAACTAATTGTAAAGTGTATATTTATTGTTAACATTTTTTTATTATTATGTATGTCCCTACTTATAACTAAAATATAAGAAAAGATAGAGGGAACATTGGCTACGAGGGTATTGAAACTTCATAATGATTTTCTGGAATTTTAGAAGGATATCTGATCACACTTGAAATTAATCTTCCCACACATCACCTTAGGGAAAGATAATTCTTAAAGATGTTGGACTTGAACTGCTTTTCTCTAACAGTGCTCCAGATTAGTTACAGAAACTGTTTTCGTTGTGATGAACAATTCTGTTCCCGGATTTTGTTAGCGGTTGTTCGAATATTTTGTGCCATTTCATTAGTGCCAACTGAGATAATCTACTTAAGATTTTTTTACTTCCTTTCCTTAGACCTTTATTACTTATCCTAACTCCCAAATTTCTCCAATCGAATCTCTGATATCATCATCTCAGAAACGTAAGTCTCTCTAATTAAAGTAAGCAGATCAACGAAGTGCAGTAGATGGGTCGAAGCGTTCAGCTTAGTGACTACCAACATGAAGCTATAATCGGATGCCATATTAGCAATTAATCTGTTGGTGCCATTGCAGCACAAACTGCAACACTCTCGATCAATTATACCTCACGTACAACCAAATGCAGCATACAAACTAAACATTACATTACGATGCACACTGTCGAATTACCTGGTGCACAAACCCACCGTAAATGGTTCCTGAAACGTTTAGAAAGCTGTGTTATGGAGTAATGAATCGACGTACACGGTTTACCGATTGGATGGCCTTCTCTGGATCTGGCGAATGTTATTTACCGTAGTGTGTGTCGCCCCAACTATTGAAGTTTGGTGGTGGTACTCGCCTTCTGGGGTTGTTTTTCATGATTTGTTTCTCATCGTTCCTATCACAACAAGTTGACGTTATAGTAGGGTTTTAGGAGCGTCGGAAACTAAGACCATATTGCTCTTATATGTTGTCTGTAAGTTGAGTGCATTCTGAAATCGATTTTCTCTCTGTTTGTCTAAAAACCCGAAAAAACATGCTACCCTTGCCTGAGACCGACTAACTCAAAAAAGGGCCCAAAAATTCCTCCCGTCATCGATGGGACTCGACCTCAGGTCTGTTAAACCCGGCGTGAGGGATGATGGCGATCCTACCAACTGTGCTATCCACGACAGTATGACAATAAGTGCCATGCGGTATATTGCATTCTGGACAATTTCGTTCTTCCTACACTGCAGTAGTAGTATAGGGAGAGCTCTTTTCTGTCTCAGCATGGCAATGAATCATATCACACGGTAGAGCCTGTAGTGACTTTGTTTGAAGACAATGGAGTAAAAGAGCTTCAATGGCTTTCCAGAGCCACTGAAGCTTTACCTTAATTCCACCAAATACTTTAGGGATTAATAGGAACGCCGGCTTCGGACCAAACCAGTACGCCCATAATCAATAGCTGAATTGACCGCTGTGATGAAGGTCGAATGGATCGAAACACCGCCACCTGCTATCCAAAACTGGTTCGAAGTTTACCGAAGAGAATAAAGTGTGTAATTAAGACTGATAGTGGGCCGACATTATAAAATATTATATTATAAAAGGTTCTTTGAAACATGCAGGTGTTCATTTACTTTTATCAGAATAACATATCCTGGATTCTCCTTCTGGTTGGTTGGTTTGGAGTTTATTGGCCATCAGCAACACAAGCTATAATGCACGTGCTAATCTGAAGGACCAGCAGTATCACTGGGAGGGCCCATCACCCAGTATAGGAGCCCACGTCGAGGGATGGTTCTCCTGCTTACATCATTCATCTGGGACAGACAGTAAAATGTCACGAAAAAGTTCTGATATTTCCGAAGTATGTGGTTCTTATTCTTTAGTATATTGTCATTTCTCTCACTGATTATTCTAAATAAATATTCAGTGATGAGGTAAAAGTCACAATGTCACAAATCAGCTGAACACTTTAATTTATATATTGGTAAAGTATTCTGAGATACATTTGGCAGATGCCATAAACTTAACATCGCTCATGAAACTGCACTTGGATGGATGAACGGTGTAATCACAAGAATGCGATTGCCAAGAGAAGATATTTTCATGCTGAATAAGAAACACACACACACACCAACAGATCTTTAGAACCATCTGCATTTTTCGAGACGTTATTCACCGGAAACGAGAAATTCTGCCAAGATATGATAAGACGATGAAATAACTCATCCCTTACAACGAACATAAAGAGCCAAAACTTAAAAGTTCTGACAATTAGCCTTCTCACTTTCTTAAACTTCAACTTTTAGTGCGGTTTGCTGCGAATGATTCCATTACGTGCATTCATCCAGGCCAATACTTTACTTAAAGTACTTTCTATAGTGACAGCTGAAATCACCGCAAACAAAGAACGTTAGGAAAGTGTAGGCTGAACTACTCTGGAAGGAGAACAAAATAGCAGAGAGCTTATATCGGAAAGAATGGAAAATAGATGGTGTAATCATCAAGAAGAGGCCAGCGAAGCACTGACGTAAAAGGAAACGGTCCCGTAACAATATCAGCATTTGTATTCAAAAGTAGAGAATGGTGACGGGAGATTTAGGGGAAAACATACAGCAAAATGACCCTCAATAAAACCACTACAAGCGGCGCGACCGAACTGGTAAACAGCAGAAATAAATAGCGTACTTAGAAATATCCTCAAGGCGATTTAGAGTTTTTAGCAAACATACAGCATCGGAATAGATGAATGAAATCCCACATAGGAAATGTTTTCCGTGTGGACTAAAGTTAATAGTTCCTTTGGATGGTGGATTAGAACTTTGAGGTACTTGCATTGCTTCTGACTCTCCCTCTGCCACCCATTTTTGCCAATAAAAGGTAGAAAATAAATTCTATTCTAGGAGAGGGGATAGAAATCAACCAATATGTCTGTGTGAGAGAAATTCAGTTTTATCAGATGACTAAAAACGTACTCGCGAATTTTTAGAAGGGAATTAAAACATACATGAAAAAAAAATACACCAAAAATTCTGTTGGTAATCACGAGCTCCAGTGTGTGCTCACTGTTTCAGAGGATGATAACCGACAATATGATCACTGCTATTGCTGTATATAAGGCATTTTTCATCGTAAGTCAACAACTGCTCCAGAAATGGCTCGTTTTTGGACGCCAAAGCAGCGACAAGCAAATTGTAGCGTTTGTTGTCGACTGTGACTTTATTAGAATTCAGTCAACTCAATACCTGATTTAAATTTTTTGTGCTCCGAGTTCGCTCGCTGTATCTTCACCAAATCTCCTGCTTGTGTAGCGTTTGTGCTCAATTTATGCTCATGAAATAAACATACTTGAAATCATTGTAATTGGAGAAGCGATTTTATGTTGCATTTTACTATTTTACCAACTGCGCCCTTGATAGACATCAACAGATAATCACCATCTGCAATGGCTTCCACATAATTTTTGTCAAATGGTTAACCTTGAAAAAACTGCTCGAAATTCTTTGTCACCTGACATGTGCTAGTTGAGATTGCACTTATTAAAAAAAGTTAGCTAATGTACGTGCATTATAATATATGTTAATTTATTGATTTCTTTTTCTGGGATTAACAGAAGTGTAAAGTAAATATAGTTATCTCCTTGTGGATTAATTACTAAGATTATAAACTTTATAAAACACTTTTAACTGGTACCCCTTTATCAGTTTAGAGCAGAGGCAATTACGGGGTTTCTCAAGGTCCGTTTGTTTATTTACAGTTGTGAGAAGTCGCATTAACTCGGTACCGAAGTTACAACCTAAAAGAAAATCCCGATTACTAACGCTGCTTCCTGAACGTGCTTAGAAAGCTAAAGGAAACTCTAGGTATCATGAGGAAAATTTAATAATTAGGATAAATTCTTAACTTGATCCAAGTACTGTATCTGAGCAGATGCAGTGTGCCAATTTTTCTATGATTGATTCAACAGGGATCGATTTGAAGCGGATAGTTGGAAGGTACTGCCAGCAAGATAAATTGCAGTCTGAAAAGCTATCAGGTGTATATGTGTTTAAGCTTCAAAGAAAGTAAAGCTATGAGGCGAGTATATTGTGTCTGTAAATCGTTTCTTCTCTGGTCGATTTGTCAGGTTGCCAAACGAAAAGCCAAGATTTGGGAGGAAAAACCATGCTATCCTCGCCTCCGATCGACTAACTTAGACATTTTGGCAAAATGTCTCAAAAATGGTGATTATATCCACCGTGCTGCCCGAGAGGTGTAAATCAAAGTGCCAGACTTATGACATGTTTAAGAGTAGATGCGTGACCTGGGAAAAGTGATAAATTAGAACATGTCAGATTTCACTATTAATCAGACTTAACCAGTGCGCTGTTATACGTGTTGTTTCAAATCCAGAAATTCGTCTGTGGTGCATCGTGTGATGATATTTACAACGCGCTGTTATGTGGAATGCGATGTAAAATGCTGAAGAACTACACTTACAATTAATATATCTTCTGTTGCGATTCACATATTTTTGAGTCTACCGGAGGCGGAAGGCTTGTTAAATCCTATCTGAATTAGGTTTCGCTAATGCCTAGAGAAATTTTACAAAGGAAGTATGCTTGGTAGGTTGGTTGTTGTAGACGCATCATCAACTCGGGCCATATTGCGCCGAATATAATATGCCTATAAATTGCATGTGTTCTGTGGTCAATTTGTTGTTAAACAAACCATGCTACCTTCTCCTGAGACCGACTAACTCAGTCACGTTGCGAAAAAGACCCATGAAAATTCCTTTGACGGGATTCGAACTCTGGTCTTTTTCACCCGCTGTTGGGAGGATACTGATTACACCAACTCCACTACCACGAGGACAAGCCTGCCTGGAGAAAGAGTAAAGTGCATTGGACACATTTCGGAATTCAAATGTTAATTCAAAGCTATGTTTCCATGAACAAGTAAGGTTCCTTTAAGTGAATCTTTATGGATTGTTAAAAGAAACATCATAAAGCGGTAGATTTATATCACCTCTTTCTACATAATTGAACATTTATATGATCTCGAGATAAATGGAATAACCGCTATACGATAGCAATTCTATACCAGCATAATAGTTTGGTGAGAGAATCCCGAAAAATTAAGGCAAAGAACATTAGCTTGTATAAATGGACGCATTGATAGATATAGTTCTTTACAATTAGCGCTGGAGAAGCTAAGACCACGCAGCGCGAGTGTACTGTGTCTGTAAATTGTTTGTATTCTATGGTTTGTTCGTTTTGCTGATTACAAACCGGAGTTTCTGGGAGGAAGCATCAAGAAATCGTCAACCATTATTGGACTAACTGGGTCTCTCTGAGAGGAAAAACGCACATAAAAGTACATTCCTTCTGCCACAACAAGATTAAAACACGTCTTTTCAAAAATGTGTGGAATCAGAGCAAAGACAGATAATCCGTTTCGGTTTATTAGCACCTTATTGTGTTCAGATAATCTGGTATTCTACAACTAAAGCTTTAAATTGCTACGTTAGCATGCTGGATTATATTTTAGTGATTTAATAGTATATTTTTCTAAATCATGGTATTCCACAGTTAATCTTTTATGGATACATATATTCTCTTTTTCTGACATAATCTCAATGTCCACTCACTGTAAACGCCTCTTTGATTATCGCAATGCCATTCATCACTATAATTAGCTCCTTTGTGTGATCACTTCGTTCTATCGATGCCCAGTCTCTTTCATTCTCTGACATTAGTTCAGAGTCTTTTGAAACGATTCTTATCGCTAGCTAAATGACAGCTTTAACTGATAGTTGGAAATGAAATATATAACACGCTAGCACACTTCTGAAGTAAATACATTCATTTATTCTTTTCAAATAGGGGCTCTTCCCCATAAGCATATTTATGGATAGGCCATTACATCTTAAGCACCAATCCATTGTGGAACATCTGTTTGTTTCTTTTGGTATTTCACCAAGACGAATTCCACTACTCTCGTTCTTAATTTAGTAGTTGGAAAAAAGTACATTTGTGGGTAGAAGAAATCCTCATTCTTATTCTGCGCGGGTATAAGTTTTACTTCCTTGAATCGTTTTGCCAGTATTATTCTATGTTGGATGCTTTCTTCTGAATTTCTAGTTACGCTGCCAGTCGTTAATATCTCCAATCGTTTCCTGCATTAATACAGCTTGCGCACTCTGGTTAAACAATAATATCTCAAAAATAAGGTTGTAAGTCTCAAGATATTATGAAGATAATCATAGAATTCATTAAAGAACTTACTTACAAATAATTATATTATTTCGCGATAGTTGAGCTTTAAGTTTTGAATTTTTGGTTGATTCAAGTTGCTGAAATAGACAAATATAGCTTTCCACACTTCTTGTGCGTTTTTATTGATTTATATTTACGTGCTGTGATATTTAATCTTTAGTATTAGTTTTCTGTGTGACTTCACTGAGATGGGTGTTACCTTATTCTTAGTTCAAGCCGAACAATTACCAAAACTGGATAGCTTCCAGCTGATATACTGCATCTTATCTGCTTTTCCATCCTTTAATAAATGGGGGAATTCATCGTAGTCACCTCCCTCTCTCGTTAGATCAACGCATTGGACTATTCACCTGTCAGGTTAATCAATTAGTTTACTTCTTTTGCCTCATACCTTTGGAAACCATAAGAAATGCAGGTCACGTTACAACCATTATATGCGCAATTATTTTTGACTAGTTGCTTAGAATATTTGGCCAAAAACATTACTTCTTTGTGATCATCTTTAAATTACTTTAAACGACGAAAATTTCACGTGAAGGAACTATAATAAGTTTCAGTTTTATATGACATAAAGCTGTTTTTATCAACCTTGTTTTGGTACAATATCGGGGTTTTAAGTAAATATTAATATTGGTGCACTGACTGGCCACTTTATTAGGTATCCCAAACCAATCACTATATAACTTCTAGCTAAAGGTTATTCTGTGGACAGATAAAGCCCTCATCGCTCGTCGAAATGGGAGGCTAACGAAATCTGACAAGATGTGCAGGGTAACATAAAAGCTACAGTGAATCAAATAACAACCCGATACAGCAGCGGCAACCCAACAGGCACCTCGGAGCGTACAGCTCGTTGTAACTTGTCAGGAATATGGCATGGCAGTAGACAACTGTACAAATTCGTCTGACGAATCCCAGCTCCTTTTTGTTTTATACCTATGAGAGGACCTTAATGTGACATATAGCATCATTCCGTGGAGCCATCCTACTAAATGCTAAAAATGCAGGTTGTTCGTCACGGTGGTGGTGTAAAAATGTGGGCAGTTTTCATAATGCCCGTTGGATCCTCTGATACCAGTGGAGCAGCATTTCGATGCACCCACATATCGACTGCAGTGTATCGATCTGCAAATAGGTTCTTTCAGCAGGATAATGCTCCATATAGCAAAGACAGGAATGTATTGAGTTGGTTCCAGGAGGCGGAATGAGCTCTTCCCAACCACGCAGTTTGCAAGAAGTGCAGAAGTAATTAAGCCAACAAGAATAAGCATTCCTGGGACATGCTGTCAGCACATCATTGAGCCCATACTATGACGAATCGAGACTGTTCTGAGGGTTAAGGAAGATGTGATCGCTGTTAGCTAGGTGTATCAAATGAAGTGGCCATTTATCCAAATATATATATATTTGGATAAAAATTGGTATCCCGTTATCAATGTTAGAAAATATAATGTTATTTTTCTGCATTTATCCAAGCTGGGCTAGACAACTTTTTTTTAGAAAAATTTCTTGCGGTGAATTAACCGGAACTTTTCTCAACAGAATTCACTACAAAAATGCACTAAACCAAGAAAATCCTTCGAGAGATCGATAGTACCATTGTAGGATTTTCTTGGTTTAGTTAGAAAAGCCTTCGAGAGATCAACAGTATCCTTGAAAATTTAAGAACTGAAGTGTGCTTCTAACACTTCTGATCACTACACAGAATGCGCTATATAGCTAAACAACATCAACATTTAATGCAGATATATTGGTAGAGATAGGAATAATGCTAGTGGAAACTCGCATTAAAGTGACAAGGATATATGCAGCTTGCTAAAATTATGAATGAGTAAGTTCTGACTACAAAACACATCTCATTAAAATTCGATTGGTTTTACAGAAAGCACGGACAAATTTTCACCGCTCTGCGACCTGAAATGCCAACCTAGTACAAGAAAATCAGCACTGTGGTTCAGATTAACTTACTAAGAACACCCGTTGAAAATCAGTGTTCTTTGGGCGCATCAACCTGCAGAACTCTTAGTTAACATTATAAACCATCGTACTATTTTTAAAGAGATCACGAATACCTACCTTTTACATCTTGATAGTTAGGCTTATCCTTGAATATACACCGATGAACCAAAACATTATGACCACCTACCTAATATGATGTTGGTCCTCCACGTGCAGCCAAAACAGCTCGTAGCCCACGAGGCATGGACGCTATAAGATTTCTAAATGTGTCCTCTGGTACCAACACGAAACCAGCAGATCCTTTAACTCCTGTAAGGTCCGTGGTTGAGGCGCCGCAGATCGGAGTTCGTGTTACAACACAAACCACAGATTTTGCATTTTATGAGCATGTTCCTCTTACAAAGAGAACTTTTAACTAGCAGGCTTCCCAAGTGCTCAGTCAATAACAGAACTGTGATTAATAACAATAAGGAAATTAAATGACTCTGCTCAAGGTATTCGAATTCGCTCTGAAAACTTTCCAATAATAATACAACGTTGTTTTTTGCACACAAAGACTGACGCGAAGGTGTTTAAATGAACAAATATTTTTGTCTGTCTTTCTCAGAGTATGAATACGAGATAAAATAATCCCGCTTAGCAATAAAAGAAAGAAAGTAACTTATGACTTGCAAAATGGAGCAGACAGTTAACGTTTGTAACAGAAGTAAGACATAATACAAGCTTGAAGATTAATCAACAACTGACGACGTAATTTTATTTTTATTTTTGGAGTGTCGCTCCGAATTGCAAACAGCGAGAGTTAAACTGATTTTATCTGACGTTATTGTTTTCTTGCATTTCAAGAAATCTTTCTTAGCGATGCTTTTTATCTTTCTGATATTTTGTTTAATGATGACATAAAACAGAATCATTCAAAGTCGCTTTCTTATGAGCTACGATGAAAATTGCATTTAGGATGCAGAGTAATGCAAGGAAACGGAGATATAAGAAAAGAATTAAATAACTTGTGCTTCGAGTGAAATTGAAAAAAGAATTTTCATTAATATTCGTTTTGTAGAATATAATGAATATTATTGTGAAGAGCGTGGAATTCAAATATTGCACTATTACACTTCTCGAGGGTTTCATTTATGTGCTCTAATACTCGTATCTATCCTCTGTCATCGACTTATTTTTTGCGTTATTCTACGAAACAAGGAGCGCAATCCTTATTATGCATTGTGAGGAGCATCTGTTTTCCCTCATAGCTCTTCATGGCCCTGATGTTACGAATTAGTCCTCGGTTTAAAAAAAAAAAAACTGTCCGATGACGGATGTGTACAGGGTGTTCACAAAGTTTTATAAAATCAAGAAATTATTGCACGAATACGATACAAACCTAAAACTATATTCAGGTGATAGAGGATATCTTCAAGTTTTATTCATCAACCGGAAAATGTGCACGTATGAGCAGATGGCAGTATAATAATCGCAAAACTGTGTCCATGGCGGAATTTACCAACAAAATTCAAATTTTCTTCCTCTTGCTTTTGTCGTCGATCGACGAATTCTGTACGAGCTGTAACTTGTGTGGTTCCACCCTCAGACGGCGACGTAGCACGTTACACACCGTTGACATTCGTATGTTAAGCTCACGACTGGAACCTGTTATGGATTTCCTTGGGCTTGGCGTAAAATTCTCGAATCAACTCCACTGCACCCTCACTGACTATTGTTCGGCCACCGCCAAGACAAGGATGGCTGCACAAAGACGCGTCCTTTATGAATTTTCGGTACTGATTCAGAAATAACCGTAATTAACCGTGTTTGAAATTTATGCGTAACAGCGGTAGAAGACTGCAGCTCGTTGAACTAATGAACGCACTGAGCCTTCTCGAAGATGGTAAATTCCGCCACGATTACTGTTTTGCTTTTATGCTGCCACAGTCCAGCCTTTTCCTCTTTTTATTTCAATGTTGGGCCTTTGAAGAAACATGAAAGAACCGATTCAGTAAACACAAAGTGAAATGGTATGTTGAAATCTGGTTGAATGGGAATGCTCCTCGAAATTACGACAAATTCCAGCTGTCATTTCATATATTGAAGAAGAATAACTGTCTTCTCTACTGTTACAGTACAGACTAAGTAATGAACAAAACATCAGTAACTTGAAAATTCCCAGATGCAAGCAGCAATATGAGTTATAATTCTGTGGTGTACAAAGTCAAGCGATTTCCTCTTTCTTTAACCAAACTAAACACATATACGTGTGTAAATGTGGACAACACTGTTGAGTCGATGTACTCAGCTCACTGACAACAACAGTGGATGTTTGTCAAGAAACATAGAACGGCTTACTCAGATTTACGCCAATTAGGCAAAGTGGAAAGCATTCTCTCTTTAAACATATGTCAACAATAAATTTTACTAAAATAAGATAATATCGTTTAATAGACTTTACGACATAACTCTTAAGCAGTTGATCAGTTGAAAGCCGGATGTTGTTCACGCATATTCGATTATTAACAAGAGAGAGAGAAAATCCATTTACTGTTAACCACCGGGGAACATTACGCTAAGACAGGGTGCCCATGAGAAGCATTAATTAATAATAAAATTAAATAACCAACATCGTTAGGTCATGTTACCTAATATTCGTCGAGTTCCCAGCTTAAGGAGGTTACTTCATTAACCAATCCATTAAGTGCGTGCTCTACAGAGTTAGAAGTAAAGAATTTCTCGCGGGTTAACAGAGCCCTTGCAATTAGTTTAAATCTGAATGGCTCGATCGTCTGAATTTAAAAAGAAAACCCTTCGAATTCAATTAAAATAATTATATAACTGTATATTTCCCAACTTTATAAAGAGAACTTGGTTAGTTGTTTTCTGGATAAACTGAAGTTGTCCTGCCTTGGAAACAGATGAACAAAAATTAATATTTAATCTTCTAAGAGAAATACATTTCCATTTATTGAATTTGGAAATCTAGAACTCGATTTTCGGGATTATTTAACAATGCAGATGGAATCTGGTAATGAAATAAGTAAAGCAATTTATATATCTCCAGTAAGAACGAGACATCCCTTTACACCGAATGTTCCCCTAGAAGAGAGTTCTTCTTCTAGATGGAAAATGCAATAAGTCTGCTTCCACACGAATTAACGATAGATAATTAAACACTAATAAGTTAACAAATAATTATCATTCATTTTCTCCATCGATCGAGTTCAAGACATTTGTGGCATTTAGTCCGACATGTCGTTCCTGGCGAGGCTTAACCGGAAATGTGCGAATTGCGTGAATACCAGTGGAAACCTTACATCCCTCAATAAGGGTGATGCGACTGTACATTCCGTAACAACAGCTACACATTAAAGATCTTGATGACGCCATAGACGATGCGGAATTCTAAGCGCAGCAATTTTTCTTATCTTCCATCCTGTATAGTAATACGACTTGAGAATCTATTAACAAGCTTAATTTTCGTGCTGACTCTTTTCCAGCGAGAATTACGGGACATTCTGCAAAAGGAAGAGCAATTGAATTCGGGGATCTTCGTCATGTGCGGTAACTTATCAAATTAAAAAGAATATAATGATATAAATCAGTAAAACGTGTTTAATAGATAACACAATAAAATAAAATTTTATTGTGTTATCTTTTTATTCTTTTTAACCATGGACCCCAGTACACCAGGCCCATTTGTCATAACTTATCAAATGTCGCATTGAGTGCGTTTTACCGTTAAAAATAAAAATGTTGAGGTTCAGCAGAGCGCATAAAGGAACAGGGGCATTTCGCATTGGGCATCCATTGTCACGATGCAGCTTTAATCTGCCCTACACCCTTAAAGGCAGTTCAGAACTTAAGGTATTCAGCAAAATCACGTGAGGAATCCAAACTCATTTCGTATATACCACTCGAATTTCTCGAGCAGTGAGGATAAAATACGCTATCGTGCATGAGCCACATTTAGCGGGTTGTTTCCAGTGGAAATACCAACAATGCAGGTATTTCCTCCCTCAAGAGACTACAATTTTGTTTACTGATGGTAGATGGAAACGCAAGACCAATTATAGACAGACACCAAGAAAAATGCCAAATGTTTCAGCAATGCTGCTGCTGATGTGGGGACTGAGTGATAAAATGAATTACACCTCCAAATAACGAAGTCTTAAATTTAGCAGCACAGGAGTTTCATTGATTAAAGTGGTAGTTGTGATCGGCCCTGCAAAAATTCGTATGCCGAGTTGAATTTCAATAGTCTCTCTGAAATTCAAATTTCAGCAGTTGTTAGCAGAGGAACAAGCCAGAACAACAAATTCCAGGAGAATCTCTCTCTCTGTGTTACCACGATCTCACTTTGTTTCCTCATAAACATAAAAATGAACCAAACGAAGAGGTTCATTTTGGTTTGAAGGGCCAAGTCAAGAAAGCGACTTGCAGCATACGGGCTGAAGAATTTAGAATATTCTTCGCTTTACAGCAGTAAAATGCGACGAGAGTATCGGAGAGCAGTACCTTGAGTTAGAATGAAGAGTATCTAAGCATAAGTAGTCTGAAAAGCTGTCGTAAAAATAATTTATGAAACAGTAAAACAAATTAATCTAAGCAGGCATATTTCGGTGATGTTACTCATGTTGCTCATATATCTGCTCATAATTCAGGTGATGTTACTCATGTTGCTCATATATCTGCTCATAATTCAGGTGATGTTACTCATGTTGCTCATATATCTGCGTGAAACGTGCAGAAGTTTCATCATTAAGTAAACTGATAGTTCAAAATAACATTGCCTAAATTCGTGATGATTTGAATTTCGACAAAAAAAAAAAAAAAGACGGAAAAATACAAATTCCATTAAATATCATTCACACATAAGTCATACCATAACATTACAAACCAAACAATTTATCCCAAATAGTTATAGATGGGATGTGCTAGAAAACTGAATTGCTATTTAAAATGGAGTATGACATGTCTAAGTGCAAGTCTTTATAACAAAAAAATAGTAATATTTTTATTATAAAAATTATTTATCAGAGCTTCCGGTCAGTTGGGGTGATAAATGTGTAGAAATATCATTCATTATAGCCTTTATGGAAGAAGTATAAATGTGCAATCGTATTATAAAAATAGCTTTAAAAGTTCAGATTACGTATGCGCATTTTTACTGTCTGCCACTCTCATAAAATGTCAAGAATCAGATTACTGTTTCTAAATACAGCTGAGGACTGGGTGCCAGAGATTTCCCAATTGTTATTAATATATTTTTATAGCTTCAGTAAATTTTGTTAATTCCTACCCTTAACCATAAGGCCGTGAATGGGCTTGCCTGTATTTTTGCCAATATTATTTATTTAATTAAGAGTTTTTATATACATGAGAACTATCTCACTGATTTCGAATAGTACTTGTCTTTGGCAGTTATTTTGGATATCTCCGTGGTGTGTTGGATCCAATAATGAAGCAGTATTCTCCATCACAAAATCGTGAAGACATTGGACTTCTCAGCCCAAGGAGGAGACATTAGAGAGATCTGTTGAAATATTTATTGAAGCAGCCATAAATGGTATATATCAAACTGCTGTTACCCCTTGCACGACACAGTTCTCAGGGGTTAAAAATGCAATAACTATATCATATAACTAAAGAATAAAGAAACGTATATCAAAATATGATAAAAAATTTAAAGAAATAAATTAAATTATAAAAATAAGAAAGTACAATAAAATAGAAAGAAAAAAGTAAATTGATAACTGCCATATCTGACAAATACTCGATCGGTTATCAGTGCACATCAGAGAGGTTCAATTCGTGCCTCGATCTCCCAGGCACGAATTGGTCTGCTTGGGTATGTAGGTCAATGATTCAGGGATGATGATTGTGGTTGCCTCCGCCCACTGTCACAGAATGTTCTTTTTGTATATACTGGATATTGACCAAATTTCTTGAGGTCGAGAAGTGGGAGACAACGGTCGGAGACATGAGGCTGTGTTTGAAGGCGGTAAAGCTTTGGAGTTCAATGGAGACGAGTTGTTCATTTGGATCCTCCAGGTACAGCTGTCCCAGAATGAGACCAGTCGCGCGTTTAACTGTTAAGAAGAGCCTCCTTTCTTCAATAAGCTCTGAGAAGCCTTGGAATGTTAACTGAATTAGCCATGGCGGTGGCCTGTGTTCTGATGATAAGTTAAGCTTGTTGAAAGTGCTCTTGAGGAGTTTTCCTCAAATGCGAAAAGAACACTGGTTTGAAGGTGAAGGAAGCTATCGATGTTCAGATTTACGCCCCATACAGCAGTAAGAGAGAGACAATTGTTTCAATATCTTTTTCTATGGTGGAATTTTTGGTTATATACTGTAAGCGCTACATACAGCCACCTAAGTTGGGTATTGACAGCATGTCGACATGTTAGTTAAATGAAACTTTGGATTAAACACGATCCCCAAGTCAGTGTGACTCAGAACTGAAAGGTGGAGGCCCCATCCTGGGTTAGTTGGATTATTTTTGAGTATTGTTTTCACGAAAACAGAGCATAGTTTCAGACTTTTTCGGATTGATGCAGAGAACTAAACTAATTGCTGGAGGGAGCTGGATATTAATGAGAGGGTGGAACTCAGTGCCTCTGAGACTTTGTGGGGATTTTCATGTGCTTTGATCGGCGGATGGATGCCATAGCCGAGTAGTCAAGCGCTGGTGCATAAGTACACGTTCCTTGAGTGACAGGGGGTTCAAGCCCGTGACTGCTGAATACGGTACTGTTTCTTGTATTCTATCTACCTTTGTTAACTCTTCTGACTGTGTCGTCGTCGTTCCGGAGTATAAACAAAAAATTATTATTTAAGTTGCCAGCAAAAAGTCCAACTATCCAGCTCTCTGGGTTGCCACTGGAGAAGAGAGAGAGCGGTGAAGAAGGAGTCCTTACAGAACTCAAGCAATCAAGAACTATACATTATTACAGTAGAAATGTCAGAAAAGACATGGCGTCGTCCCGAATATGGTAGTGGTTCCCTAGCAGTTTTAGGAGTGATGGAGGGTTCACGGCGTCAAATGTTGATCCAGTATTGAAGCAGGTGACTTCCAGTTCCCTAATTTTAAATGCTATGAGGATTCTATTAGAGGTTGCTAAAAGGATGGTCCCTGTTGATCTACTCTGGAACGCACGATGAATTTGTGCGGGTTGGCTGGCAATGTCTGTCTGATCAGGATCAGTAACAATGTTTTTTTCCTAGCAATCTAAATAGTCTCTACAAGTTTGAGGTTGGCCAATGTTTCACAAGCGAAGGGGTATGGACTTTTGTTATTGGCCTTAGAATGTATTCCTTGCAATGGTGTGAAGGGCAAACGGTTTGACAGCATAGTTAGTTAAAATATATATATATATATTGCATGTGTGCCAAGCACGCAAAGCGGAAGTTAGGTGAAACTTCTTTGGAATCTTTTGAAATGTTTATTGTTTCAATATTACAGGGGTTTGATATTTTACAATTGTTTTACAAGTTTATTACAAAGTTTTTACAGATCTATCCTTTGTACTCGATGGAGGTGATTTCGATGGTCGTATTTCACGTATACTTGCTCTATACGCCTCACTATTAGTACTCGGCATGTTGAATTAAATTTTTCTATGAAATACGGTAGAGAATGACGAAAGACATATTTTGGTTTTTATATTTTTAAAATCGGACTGCTAGAAGCCGAGATATAGCGATTTAAAACGTAAACGCGACACGCGTGAGAGTTACACCGTGGCCATGATGTAGGGGTACTGATTGCGTCATGCGTCGTTGCTAACTATGGCATGTCGTTCGTGCCAGGTCGGAGTGGTACAATGGGGGAGGGGAAGATGCATCATTTCATGTCGCTGTTTCGTGGCGATTTTTGACACTCCATGGAAGCGAGTCACTCCCATGTGAAAACTGCCTGGGGCGCGCCTAAAGAAGTTTCACTTCAATATGCAATAGTGCTTGTAAGATATCTGGACGCTTGGCTCTTAACCATAATCAGCAGGCTCTTATCACTTCCGGCTAATGCAGTTGCTGTCATTGAATTTATTGCGGTAACCGCCTGTTCTATTGATACTGTTATGGTTGTCAAGGGATCAAATTGGCAGCGGTGGCAAACCTGGCGTTGTAATCAAAACAGCATTTTGGATTAAGTTGCAATGAAAACCTGAAGAGAATAAGCTGTTCTTTTCTCAATATCCAGAGACTGCTTCCACAATTTCTGCAGTTATTGCTTAATATCAATGCTTCACTTCGGGTCATGAGACAACCATGACTTAGAGAGAGAAGTGATTATGACCTTTTTCTTTATTATATAGCTCGTCCCGGACAAAATCCAGTTGGATAAAAAGGTACCAGCTAATTTAACATCATACGACTCGACGACCGACCTTGGGATAAGCGTATTGCATGTATGCACCTGGGTATATCCAGGAACTGGGACTAGCCAGTTTTAATTTTTATTATTAAGAGTTAATGGTTTTAACTAAATGATGTTTTTATTTTTTTCAGGTTCCAGGCTATAAACTGTGCAGTCGAATAATTTTCCACTCTTGAGAACTGCGATACGATGACGGTTTTGGGAGCTTGAAAACAGGCTAGTTTGCCTCGATGGAATTAAAATGGGGGATGGAGAAATTAAAATGGGGATTGTAACTGTACCGCATTAGGTAGTACAATTACAGTCCCCAAAGCAGAATGTGCTGGCCCCACAGGAGATCCCCTCAACAGCAAACTATAAATATAAAAGGAACCTGATATGGATGGGATCTATCCAATTATATTAAGGGAGGCAGCAAAGGAGGTAAGTAAACTCTTAGCCATAATTATAAAAGCATCTTTGGATTCAGGAGCCCGTGCCTGCTAAATCCGGTGTCGTTTCTCGTATTCTCTGTATCTTGTGAACTCCGCTGACCGTGTTGTCGTCCAGGAGTATAAAAAACAGAAAATTGATTTATTTATATGCGCGAATGTATCATCAATCCATAAAGGAGGATGAAAAATGACTTGAGTAATTACATACCTCTTAGCTATAATTAAAAGTAACAAGAGCTTCAAATGCCGAAATACCTCTTAGCTTAACTTCTGTTTCAGAGAAAATAATGGCGTCACTGGTTAAAGAAGTAATACAGGACAATCTAGACAGGAAGGCAACTCGTATATTGCAGTGACAGCATGGATTTTTTAAGGGGCGATCTGACTGACCAATCTAATTGGATACCATAACGTTGGTAATATATACTTGAATTTCAGGAAAGCTTCTGATACCGTTGCACTGAAAAGACTGGTGAGAGTATCTTTTAGAACAGTGATTGGAACAGTTTGGCATTAAAGGCAAATTACTATTGTTCATAAAAAGATGGTGGAGTGGGCGAAGACAGAGTGGTTTTCAAAGGACACTACTTTTCGTGGATTAATGTTATTAATAGTCTTCGAGGTTTAGTGCTGGGCCCATTGTTGTTTTCAATATTTATTAACAATATTTTTATTTAATTCAGATAAAGTAAAAGTTACCTTCATTCTCTAGACAGCAATCAAATATTAGGAGGGTAAACAAAACTATAACATAGCAATACAAAATCTATATTGGGTAATGTACAAAGATAAAGATACAAAGCGAAGACAGATTATGTTCTACATAAATGCTCAGTACTGTATACAGTCAGCGTCTGTCTAAGCAGAGTGCGGGGATGCCGGCAGGATACTGTAGGCTGACTGGAACAGGAGAAGGAGCACAGATGATCCTCAATTACAGAAGCCACGTAGGACGCTGATGAAATGAAGGTCTAAAATTGCAAGATACCTTAGGTATTTGCAAAAACTTTTCTTCTGTAGGCCTTGCCAACACAAATTGCCTCAGGGTTGATGTTTAAGTCGTTCAGAAGTCCAATCGTGTTTGCTGGGAACATGACTGAGCGAGCTGATTTGATTGAGGGCAGATCGGATCACAGATGTTTGCCCATTACTTATTCTTCTGTTACTCTTGGGCAGTATGATGCGGCTAATGATGCTGGGAGCGTGTAGTTTACCAGAAATGAGCTTAGAGAGGGTAATTATGTTGCGAGTGGTAATGATTTGCTTCCAAGGGGTCACATTCCATGCAGCGAATGTAGTATATAACCCTAGAGATAGTAAAGGGATGTCCTAAAGTCCTATTGAGGGATCGAAGAAGCCAATACTCAATTCCCAAGAACTGCCGTAGGTAGGATGGAGGTTAGAGCCACCGATACTACATAAGATCGGATATACTTAGTTGTTAGCTTGCTATTGCGGTAACCCACCAGTTCCTGTCAAGCTGACCAAAGGGCCGAGAAGAATTTTAGCTTCATTGAAGTGTTCCTGAAAAGACAGGTTCGAATCCCAGACCAAGTCTAGGTCCTTCTGAGAGCTGACAAGTTTAATTTGATGTTCATTTATAGAGATTTGCATTCGGATTATTCCTCTCCTTTATTCATGAGGGTATATCAAGCTTAATGTCTAAGTTTACAGATGATACAAAGGTTGTTAGGGTGGTTAAGGGCAGTTATGTTAGGGTGGTTAAGGTCAAGGTAAGCTACTGCAACAAGGTTTAGAAAAATTAGGCTGATTGGCTGAGAAATGGCAGTTGAAGTTTAACGTTGACAAATACAAGGTATGTACTGCACACTGGTATAAGTAAGCCCAGATTAACGTAGTACCATCTCTATGGTATTAAACTCAAGATAGTGAGAAATGAAACTATTTCCATTATTGTACAGTCAGATATGAGGTTCTCTGAGCAACACAGACACTTACCTTGCCACTACAGCTAAGGAGATGATTATCCCGCTGTTCAAGGAAATGCTTAGGCCATATCTTGAATACTGCATACAAACCTGAACATCTCATTTTAGTAAGGATTTGGTTCTGCTTGAAAGGGTGAAGAAAAGGGCAACATTGGTGAGGGGACAAAAAGGATGCTGTTACCAAGAAAGGCTGCAATTCTGCAGATTTCTGCGTCGTCTGAAGACTACGCACATGCGAGATTGTTGTTAATGTTCAGTTTTAGGCGCATCAGTGACTTAGACCTATATACACTGGTGTGCAAAATTTAAAGAGCAGTCAGGTTTTCACCTGTTGCCTCTCATAGGAGTGGCCTGGGTATGGGAAAAGCATACCAAAGAAACCTCGTGAGGTACAAAATGATGAACAAAACAAAACGGTACAGAGGGTCTTCACTGAAAAACGGCAACATAACAGCACCGGCTGCAATGATACAGATGCATCACTGCCAAAGAAGGAACAAAGGGAAGAGGAGGTCCTCAGTAGGAGATATGACCACCCCTAATGTCGATGCAGGCATTGCACCGCCTGTCCATACTTAGAACAATGTTGTTAATACGTTATTGCGGTAACATCGTCCATTCCTCTGTCAGCGCTATCTTCAGCTGGTGATGTGGACGTGCCGCTAGGCGTCTCCCCAGAGCGTCCCATATGTGTTCGATGGGATTTAGATCAGTCGCCTGAACGGGCAGGACAATCCATACGAACAATGTCCTCACTTTCCAAAAGCATATCACAACTGCAGTGCAATGGGGTGTGCCGTTATCATTCATAAACACGAGCTCGGGCCAATGGCACCTCGGAACAGACGCACATGGGGAAGGATTACCTCAGTACAGTAGCGTGCACCGGTTACAGTATCGCCTTCCAGTATCTGGAGTTGTGTAAATCCATCCAAGATAACGCCTCCCCAGACGAGAACACCTCGACCGCCATATCGACCCCTTTCAGTGATGTTTACGGGGCGAATCGTGTGCCAACCTCTCGCTAGATTAGCTGACGTCTAGAATCGCTGCTGAGACTGAATTTACTCTCATCAGTAAAGAGTACCTTAAGTAAAGATTTTGTGATAGTAACCTTTAGAAATAGTGTTGGTCCTTACGTTTTGCACACCATTGTATTACGTTTGTAATTTGTATGTATTCTGTGGTGGATTTTCTGGGAAAAAAACCAAGTTTGCGGGTGAAAAAGCCATTCTTCACTCTCCTGTGACTGACTAACCCAGTTATGTTGTAAAAAAGGCCCATAAAAATTCCTCGCCTCGATGACGGGATTCGAACTGAAGTCTTTTCCACCCGGTGGGGAAGGACGACCAATCGTGCTATCCATGAGAGCGCATGTGAGGTTATTTGATTGAACTGTTTAAAGCTTTGGATGTATTGAGCAAGCTAAATATTGATGAGATGTTTCCTTTGCTCAGACCACACACATCAGAGGGACATAAATTAAAATTCAGCAATTAATTAATTGTCCCATGGTGTTAATCTTACAAGTATTTCATATGCAGTCGTTTTGGTAGAGTATCTGAATCGCAGTAATTGTTGGAATTTTCAACAGAATTATTGATCCGTTGTATTTGTTCGTTGGTGGATCACAGTCTTTTATTTGTTTATTTGTAATAAACATATTCATATTCTGTGCCCCATTTGTTCTTCATAATAAATATAACTAACGTGTTATGAGGCCGCTTATTCCTAGATAAGGATCTAGAATTCAGGAGTTTGTTTTAGCATAATTATATTGGAATTAAAAACCAAATAATAAAAGTCGTTTTATGCAACTTATTTTTATCAAATACTTTCTATATAAGAAAAAAAAACTGCGCACATTGGAATGTGTTTAATTTGGTTTCTGTCTCTCGTGCAAATGCGCTTTAGAATCGATTCGATGGCTGTTACCAACACCTAACTACTTATTCCTTATAATCCAAAAAGTCTGACTTGAAAAGCAGCCTTGTGGATTATTTATAAAGAGAAATGCTATGGACTTCAGCCTCAGATGTTCTGTTTGGCTGAAGGTAAGTCAGCTAAGTGTGCTAAACAAATGCGACTCAGCCACCTGAATTAAACAGGATCTCTCGAAGCTGCTAGAACAGGATGATCTGATGTAACTGCACTTGGTATGATAGAGGGGAGATTAATATCCAATGTCCGCTGCAGATGGGGTTTCCTTTGCTCACGAAAAACAGCGACCTAAGGATAACAACTGCGAAGACGTTAACTCTACTAATGATGTGCTTTCGTTCTATTAATGATCTCTTCTCCAGCATCTCTGTTCTGGAAATCTACAGTTTTCTCGACAGCGCCTTCACTAAAACACATACGCGCACTACAGTATTGATCATTTCTTGGATATTACTTTCTTGCACATGGAGGATTTCTTCTCATAACAAGAGATTTCTAAGAAGAGATCGAAATTTTATTCCCAGCGTCTTTCTTTTCAGCACGTAATGACCTAGTGCGATACTTTAAAGGTCGGTCCCTTACTCGGAATTTGTACGAATTATTTTACCGTTTTCTCTTAAGAATTCTTAAGTTCTCTCTTTAAGAATGTTTACTTTCCTTGAGCGAACAATGATGGGATATTGTTTCTGTAGTCTGGGCCTTAAATATGTGTACAATACTTTAATTAGATGCTTCTTTCTTAATAGAAACGTTTCATTTAAACAGTACCATCGTTTTATTATTGTTATAAGAACATAGAATTAAAGAATATAAAACATACGCATTCAGTCCAAGTATTATTGCTTTAAGGATTAATGGAATCATCAGTATAATAAATACTTTGAACAATTAAGGTACTCTGCGCTTACGATTATCAAATATTTGTCTTTCCAATTGCGTTGAATCACGGTTAATGGGATTTGATTTATTTCCTTTTAGTGCCAAAAACTGCTTTTGATTAAGCTACTGGAAATGAAGGAAGCAGACGTTGTTCATGAAGTTATTTCGGCTTACTGTAGTCTCCATATCCAAAGAGGAATCGAAGACTTCAAATCACACTCCGGAACTGCGTATGCATTGAGGAAGTCATTAAGCGTTACATAACGTGAAGCGATTAGAAGTGGATTTAGGCACCAGCGCAGTAATCACGAAGTAAACCATGTCTAAGTACCTCATTATAATTGATTAGGATTTAAGCGTTCTCTGATGATCAGAAATCACAGTTCTGTCATGTCTTTGGAAGATAGTTCAGTAAACAGATTCTCCAATTAAGCGAGTAAAGCGCAACTGCTTTACAATTTAGAGGGAACAGGCTCAGTTTATTTGCAAAAGAAAGTCTGACAAGAATGCATATTGCGTATATTAATTACATGAAACTGTATTAACGATATTTGCAGTAGATGATAAGAAACTAAGCGACAAATAGAAAAATAATGATGATCCGTACTGGAAGAATTGATAATTCAGAGATGAGAAAATGAAGATCATGAATATGAATTCTAAAAGTGTGCGAGCGAAGGTTCGCTCGCACACTTCGAATTCGCAGGAAATAAAATCAACTGGAATTAATATATCGATAACATTATAAGAACATCTGCTTAATCAGATGCGGAATAATATGTTTATTTCAAAGTAATCGATATTCTCAAACTGGAGGGATAGAGCTAGCATGCTTTATGAAGTTAGCATCCAATGAAACGATTAATAAAAAGCACATGCAGCTGCGATTATTTGCAATTGCATTTGTGATTATTAACCGCGTTTAGAATTCGGTAATTATGGTAGATTCTAAATTTATTGCTATTTTCTTGGGGGAGTTACGATATCACATTTTGCAAGTTGTTCTATGTGTAGCACCCTGTTTCATCTCTCTCCCTTTCCTACGGAGTTTACCTTTCTTCTCAGATGGAAATGCTGCAACCATTCTAGCAGCAAGTCGTTTAGATTGATGTAATGAACAGTGTGCTCCCACTTAATATACACTGCCCTACCATTAATATCCGGACGTCCTCCATGGATGGGGAAACAGGTCGCAGAACCTGCTATAAATATGCAAACTGGGCTTCGAACATACAATTTCAAAAGTGGGCATGCATGATGACGCGTTCAACAGAACTAACAGACTTCCAACGTGGAATGATAGTAGGATGCCACATAATCAAGTGTTCTATACGAGACATTGCAGTCACTCTGGGGATCCCTAGGTCAATGGCAGAGGAAAAGGATTGAATCTGCCAGAAAAACGGCCTGGTAAACCGCAAAAACTAACAGAGCGGGACAAGAGAATTGTGCAAAGAACTGTGCGCGCAAATCGCAATTTGCCATTGTCTCAAGTCACACAAACCCTCTGTGACAGTATTGGGACAAATGTCAGCACTAGTACAATACGAAGGACACTCCGTGATATGGGTTACAATGGTCGTGCAGCTGTTCACAAGCCAATGATCACCTCAACAAATGCTAGACGCCGATTAACATGGCGTAATGAGCGCGAATCCTGGACTGTAGAGCAGTGGAAAACAGCCCTATGTATAGACGAGTCGAGGTTCGCAGTATACCCGTCTGATGGCCGTTCCTGACTGTGGCGAATGCTAGGGGAACAGTTCCTTCCTGATCGTATCCTCCTGATTGGTGGAGGCAGTGAATGAATTATGATTGAATGCCGTCATAAAAGCAAAAGGTTTCAGTATAAAATATTAAATGACACAATAAAAGCTCTTTTTGGTCTAAAGGCAGGTGCCGTTATTAATGGTAGGGCAGTGTATATACATCCTTCACTTCCACCCTTTTTGCCTTTGTTAAGAGAATCCTTTACTAGGAATATAGCGAAAAAAGTAAATTTTCTATAATTTGAATTTCTTAAAAGCATTTTTACTATTAAAGAGCGTACAATTCACAGCAGCATTTTAAGGTGTGTTCGCATACGTATATGCATGATGCAATTGTCTTCAACATGTCCGTCCGCATATTACATCGCTGTTCCCAGTGGAGATTTGTTGAACTGGTCCAAATTTCATAAAAATCTGGCCAGTAGAAATTCGGCTATTATTATTTATTTTTTTCTTTCTTTCTTTTTTTTTGTTCTGATGTAATAACTCGACAGTCAGTGGATGGATTTTTATTAAATGTTATATTCGAGATTTTCCCTTTGTTATAAATTCCATTTTCCCTTTGTTATAAATTCCTTTTGCCCTTTGTTATAAATTCCTTTTGCCCTTTGTTATAAATATACATATATTAATCTTTATTGTTCCAAAGACATAGAGAAGCATAGCAAGAACGCCCACCACAGCATAAGACGCTAGGGATTTATCAGAAGAAAATAAAGGCATTTAGTAAAAACAAATATATTAAAAATAAAATAGTTAATTAAAAAAAGTAATAAAAAATAGTCATGTGGGAGTCTAACATCAAGATTCTTGGCATCAAATAACAAGTGATATTATTGTTCAAATTTTAGACAAAGGTCACACAAAATTATTTCAGTAACACACTATTAAAAATCATCACTATTAACCACTCAGTGTTGGGAAGTAGACAGATAATCTGATCAATCTCAATGAGGTTTAGACAGGATAGACTTGCTGGAGAATCCTGCGCCTATACACTGTTTGTAGCAAATTTTACGCAGTCAGCATCAAAGGCGTGGACCAGTGGGAGCATTTTTGATGGTAGAAATCTACTGGACAGATACAGTCGTTGAATCAGCACAACCGATTGTCCCTTGTATAGCGCAACATGGCCATTATGGCCAAATTCCAACAACAACCAACCACTTGTATAGCATAAATTGTGTCATGTTATACCAGGTTATACCAGTGACATATATCCCAGATACCCAGTGAAGAGAAGATCAATCCAGTGATGAAATTGATAGCGGTAATTAGGTGTACGTGGAACTTGGAGTGATCAGGCCACGTTAGTGCTGTGCAATGGAGAGGGAGATGGAATTTAAAGGTCACCCACTTGAACAGCCAAAAAGTCAGCTGTATAAAGGCGCTTGATTGTGGTGTGCGCTGCAGATGCTCACATTTCAGCTACATACAGCACTGTGGAATAGTAATGGTCGCGATATATTTTTTTGTTCTGCAACGTCATGAACATGGAGCAGATGCTGCTTTGAAACGCCAGAACATCGCACAGGTCCTGGTTAGCAAATGCTGAATATGGGACTTGAATCTTAGCTTGATGTCAAAAGTGACTCCAAAATTTGTATGACTATTAACCACAGAGATTGAAACTCCGTAGAATTAGGCTAGATTTGGGAAGACATCGGTTTCACAGAAAACATAATCAATACGGAGTTGGAGGTTCCCAAATTCAGCCGAAATTGGGATAGAGAGTTGGCCAGCACAAGAGGTTTTTCGATGATTTGGTTGGCTATGGTTTCAGGCTTGTCCATCTGATGTAGTGATCCTGGCAAGGAGTTTCAGGTCATCGGCATAAACGTTGATATCCTCTCTGTTATTAATGATGGGGAAAATGATGGCAGTGAGAAGGAGGCTCGAAGTTCGCTGAATGTCTTTTTAGACGACATTGAAGCGAGAATTGTTAAAATATCTCTATTTTTGCTGCAGTAGCGTTTAAGAAGAGTGATGTTGCTGGAATGCTGATACTGTCAAAGGCTGCCTCGAGGTAAACATATCTGATTGCTGTGTCTGCTTTGGCATTAAAAGCTGTCAGACTGGAATTGTAATCACTGAGTGTGCAATCATGATGAATTAATTCAAGAGTATTCAAAGATTGCTAAAATCACTTGATCGTCAATTTGAAATATGCAGAAACTCTAAAGGCGCACATTTCGAGCACGGATGTGAACGGTAGCGTAGAAATATGAAATTAAGTTAAATAATTGAATGAACAATAGATTGGTAACGTGCTACTTATTTTAATAACAAAATGTGAAGATGCTGCATTTAAGAACAAAATAGTTTTCAGATAAAGCTAACAGTATTTAATTCTTATGAAGTGCATAAAGACAGTCTGTTGTCCAAATCCGTTACCCTCCTCTCCCGCTTGATCAGAAAGAATTGCTATTTGCTAAAATATTACTCAACTTATTAGAACAGATAATTTGACCTGCATTATCTTGATGGCATTTGCTGAAATATCCAGTTTTTTTTTTCTTTTGCTGTTTACATTATTATAGCAGACTTCCTATATATTGGGATTCCTGCATTTTTTTTTTTTTTTTTGTTAATTTCCCTGCACATTTTTATGATTGAAACTGCAAATGGTATATCATTTAGTGAGATTTTTTATCACTGTTATTTCAGTATTCTACTCCACATGGGGGTCCCGCATTTTCACCACACTTTCGCAGTTGAACTTCTAGTTTATCGGCTGTCACCTGAAACGACATCTTTGCGGTGGCACCAAGTCTTGCTCCCACTTCATCCAAATTACTTGGCTTTAGCACAGTAAACTTTCTTTACGCGTCTTTAAAGAAACAAATCACAAGGTGTCAGTTCTGGACAGCGAGTGGGCCATGCTTGGACACCTCGGCTTCCGAACCATCTTCTTGGAAAATGTCCGCACAGTTATTCTCGGGAATCATGTGAAAAAATGAGCTGATGACCACCATGCTTGAAATTATTCATTATTCTACCCAAAAATGACAGAATATTACTTGATTCCTTAGCGTTTCAAAATATCGCCTAGGCGTTCATTGTCCAGCAATCTTCGTAGGTGCCATGCTACACCAAACTATCACCGTTTTACGATCGTAAGCTTCAACGAACTTGTTTCCCAGTAGTGACAGTTAACTAAACTTCCAAAATGAAAAACCATTTCATCACTATACTGAATGATTCGATTTTTTTCTGGCCAATCATTTCTCAGGAATAAAAAAACTTCCTCTCATGCACGGTGGTGTCCAACTCATTTTGCACATGATGTCCAAGAATGGTTATGGGCAGTTTCCAGGAAGATGTTACAGACAACATGCTGTGCGTGAATACATCCTGACATCATCTGACTTTTCTTCTCGTGGTGGACGTAGGAAAATCTTTACCAATACTGAAGCAAAAAAATTCAGTGAATTGGAATCAAGAATAATGGCGTTTCATTCCCATAAAAGTGTTGTAGTCGACAATTAAGATCAGTTTGACTGCGAAAGTGTGCTGAAAATGGGGAAGCCAATGTAGAGTAACGAAAGGACACAAATACAAAACTTAATATAATGATAAATAAATTATCTGTTTATACTCCAGGGTAGTCAGATATATTCAAAGGTGTTTACAAGGCAGAAAACACAGGAACTTTGCAATATATTTAGCAGTCATATGGCTCGAATCACGGCCAGCTCAAACGTTCTGCTGCTACTACGAACTCCGCGTAAACCCCAGATTCAGTCATTGTGGGTGTTTCTGCTAAGGTCAGATCCACGTATACACCCAGCAACTGAATTCATGCATTAAGAATTTGTAGATAAAGGAACCACTGGGTGACAGTGATCACACTGTACTGATGTGAGAATTACTTAAAGATGTAACTACCATCAAGGCTAAAGGGAAGGGCTTTTGCTTTCGTAAAGGTGACTACAGGGGTCCCAGGCAGTTTTTTTAATTCTGCACAGTGGGATCAACTGATGACGCTACCAACGTTGAATTCTAAATGGGAAGCCTTCAGGGACTTAATCTGGGATTATCTTCAGGGACTTAATCCTCGTGCTCAGGTAGCTGATAAACTGAATGAGTGTTTGCATCTACATTCACACATGAGGAGTTATTCAATGAGAGGAGTGCCAGAAGTTTACCAAATTCTAACAGGGAGCTAAGTGATTTTGTAATAACTGAGAGCAAAGTGGAGGAGAAATTGTTTAAAGTTAAAAAATAAAAAAAGGCACCTGGGGTGGACGGGATCTATCCAGTTATATTAAAGGAGGCAGCAAAGGAAGTAAGCCAACCCTTAGCCATAATTATGAGAGCTTCCTTGGACTCAGGGGAGGTCCCCATGGACTGGACGTGTGCAAATATATCACCAATTCACAACTCGGGTTCAAACGAGATTTTGCAAATCTTTTGTCTCTAAAAAAAATTATGTTTTCGATCCGGAAAACAAACAAAACCGACCACATAATACATAACATTTATTGACATTATACGATGGCACGAATCCTAAAACAGCTCCACCAACCAAAAAAAGGGCCAAGCAGCAACCTCGTATTTTGCTGTTGCGTAGAACGCTGGATTATCAGATCCTTAACTTCTGTTGCCTAGTTACCCACCGATGAATTTGTGAAATGGCTATCTAAATAGTAACTTACTTCTCCTTAAGGATCAGTCTTGTTTATTTAAACAACGCAAATTGTGGGCACACTTCAAAATATGAGATTGGTATATTTTCTAGCAATATTAGCGTGTGCTTTTATAAATGAGGCTTTGCCAACTCATTCAAAATAATGTTTGTAGCCAGAGCTTTCAATGGAAGTATTTATCTTGGCACTCCATTCTAATATAGAATTTTCAGCTCAATTACAGAGCAGCAGCCACTACCATAAGCTAATCCCTAGATCTAAGAGCATTACGATATACCAAATTAAATGAAAACGCAAATTACGCTGCCTATTAGTGATCTGTGGTTATCACTTTGATATCCAAATTTAAAACTCCCGCTTCATCTGTAATAATCCACTGGAACCGTAACAATTTGATCGCTAATCCTAATGGAATATTTATTCTTTGACGTGCTTCTTCTTGTTGGGACTGCATAGCATCGCAGTTGACATAACACTTGGACTGATTTGATTTCTCACTGGATGATACGTCGCCTTCAGCTGGCAGATGTCTGTGAACTGAAATACGAAAGTCAGTAATTTTTCATTAATCGATAGGGAAGAACCTTATTATTATTATTATTATTGAGTACTGACATCTCTGCCACAAGCAGATCTATAAAACGATCACAATATCATAATTAAGCAATATCAAAATAAATTATGAATATGGTAGAACTGGGAATTTTCAAATTGAAAAAATACAGTTATCAGATAGATCATCAATAAGACCATGTAGACATTGCTATCAGCGAATACTAGTCCGGAAGGTGCACCGGGTAACCTACTTTTGTTCCAGCAACTATCAGACAATTTAACCATAATGTAGGACTACATATCTGTCCACTGACCAGCAATTGCAAGCTGAGGCATATTATATATAATCCTTAATCCAGTATTATCATCGAGTGAGATTAAATCGATATTCCAACGTTTGATTTTTCTCGTCTTAATGTACTTCTCGAAATCAGGAGTTAAAACAATATTTTACAGCCTGGATGAAACAGATATTTCAGTGATCACGCTTAACTATATCAAGTACTAGAGATATCAGGCCAGATTCAGCCACTTTCTCGTTAATTCAAAATGTAAACCCGCTCGATAGGTTTCTGTACTAATTCTTTCCTCAGAATTAGAGAAAATATCCTCCGCAACTCCATTGTCTGTCATGCCGCAATACGACATCGGAACAGCTGTGCACCCATTTTATCAAAATCAAAGACATGGCTTTTCTGTATAAAAACAGCGGATTCAATTAATTTTGTCCCGTAGTACGCGAAACTCAATATAAAATTGTTTTTGACTTAGACCTCGGCACAACAAGATACTCTTGTGGCCTTACTATATTACATAAGTCTGTTGATAAATATCTTTCAGCCCAAAAGTAAAAACTCAGCATTAACTCGGCCAACGAGAACCAACAGTAACTCACAAGAGGATAATCACCCAAGATTAATTCTGAATCCACACAACATTTGTTCCCAAATTTTATTCTTTGATGCTCTTCTAACACAAATCATTCGCATTTCCCGACCCAGTATTCTCGAGGAATAATCCAACAATATTACTTTTTTTTTCTTTTCTGAATGCAGTTACTGATTCTCGATTAATTCAGCAATTCCTCAGGTCCACCTTGTCATTCTTATAACTTCACAGCCTCATTACTCTTCTTCACGACCATAGAGTTATGATTATGTTAAAATAAAGACCATTTGAACTCCTATTCTCTATCAAACAGATTCTTTTCGCTCTTCTGTATTAATTCACACGGGATATGGAGCCAAAGGACCAAATTTGGAAGAAGAAACATGAAATTAAGAGCCTGCGACATAGCGTTAAGGAAGTGTGCAGTCTGGATAAAAATAACAATTATCTTCGATATATGAAACAAAGCCACGTTTAAAATGATTCCTTCAGAATGATTTACTAAATACAGTATAAAAATTCTTCTACCTTCATAAATAATTACGTTTTATAGCGGTTTAGGTGTTGACTAAACTTGGAGCGTTTGCTTAAGTTTCAGCAACAAATATAAAGATCAGACATTTAAGAAAAAAACAAAAACTCTAATAAAAGAAAGGAGCTAACTGGAACCCAGAAATCTAGGTTATGAATTTTTAATTAATAAAAGCTTCTCCGTATTAATTAAGTAATACCGGGATTATTAATTAATACTTTCATTAATAATTAATTAATATTGAAATACCTCATAATTAAGGTGTTTTATAGTTAGTCTATTGGGGAACAATTTGACATTAAATCGAGAGCCCTTCATTAAGCGTATTTTTACAATTCATTTTAGTCTGTGTACAGGTAGTATATAAAATAATGGAAGCACCGCTTAGCGCAGGCAAAGGACTATCCTTCAGCTACAGAAACATGACAATTCCGTAGTCTCCAGAGCCTTTGACCACTCTTTAAATGGACTCGTAATTTCTTAGAGTAAGACATGTTCAGAAATATGAGAGCAATGGGAATTGGGGTGCTGTCATCCTAGAAAAAATACTGCTTCACCGTAGAAGTTATCTCCCAAAGCACCATGACAACATATTCTTGTTATTCTGCTCTGTAGGTTTAGAGGACCCAGTACGTACCTCATAAAAAGCTTCCAGCACTATTACGAATCCCTTCGGACCAAATACTCAAAGTTAAATATGGCCGAAGTCCAAGACTAATTTTGCTCAGACTTCACGTTAAAATAAAAATGTGATTTTACAACAAATGAAGTGAATGAAATCTCACTTGCTTTAGCTGTAGAAATAATATAATTAATATATCAGATGACAATTAATCATCTAAGAATATATATTCAAACCTAAATATTACAGCTTGCTATGGTTTCAACATAATAGAATCGGATTTGTCGAATTCTATAAAATCAGAACTCTCTTTTTTTTTTTTTTTTTTTTCAATTACAATAATCTTAGTTTTCAACAAATGTGAAATGGCCCCATCTAAAAGTCGTTTCAAGATTCCTTTTGTCACTCCCATTCACATCATCATCGACTCTTGAAATATATTTATAGGCTAGATTAAATATTAGGAACTGTCATGAGCATGTTACTGTGTGATCTATTGAGCTAATAAAACATGTTTTCTTTCTTTTGAAATAAGTGAAAAGGCACTTAAGGCCGCGAAGAGTCAGTATATTAATGTCTGTAAACTGTTTATAATCTGTATTTGGATTAACTGTTTCACTAGATGAAAACCTTACAACCATTACACAAGATTAACTCAACCATGGTGTAAGAAAGCCCATAAAAATACCTTCTATTCAACCTGGATTAGAATCCACGCCTTTTCCACATATGTAGTGTGAAAGGACACTGTACTAGCTGCAAGATCTATGGTCAACCAGCATTACTCGGGATATAAATTACACTTGCACCTGGAAGGTGCAAGTATAATTTATATGGAAATCTTATATGGAAATTTATATGGAAATCTTTGGAAATCTTAGGAGCATTGGCTGCTCAGGCTACATTGCGCAAGTTCTTATGGTACTCTGATTCACAGGGTTTTATCTTGTGTCAACACAACTGGTGCAAATTTGAGTATTGTGCAGAATGAAAAACCCAGAAAACTGAAAGGAGAAAACACTACCCCCACCCCGAGATTGGCAAACGATAAATTGGATTGAAGAAGCCTTTAAGAAATCCTCCATCTCCGAGTGGCTTCTAATCCTAACCGCTCTACAGAATGATGGAAGAGACATTATGCCATCGTTTCAGTTCGGTACTCTCAAAGATAAGAAAAAGTAACGTTTGATAAGTCTGAGAACCGGTTATTGAAGAATCATGGAAGAATTCCAAATATTTCATATGATGGAAACCATGCATATCGAGATTCGACTACACAAATCCTTACATATTCGTCCAGATGCTAATTTCCCTGAGAATGACACCACTGGATCCCTCGCTATCATTAACTTTAGTGATACAGTCTTGCGGATAACTCCTTGTCCATGTGGAATCCCTCTTCCATGCAAAGCTCCGCATATAGTGCATACACTAACAACTCCTACTGTGCACTTCCTGACCTCTTATATGATTCTTTCACAACTTTCAACTGGTTTCAGATTATTCTTCGTGGCTCTTTCCCAACTTTGAACGAGGGTTTTATATAAAAAAAAACACATTACTAATTGTCTTTCACTTTCGCACGCTATTCTAAAGTTGTTTGGAATAGCATGAAAGTCTCAGAATTCTGAGATGTCAGAAACGTTACTTTCTTAGATCCCATCATTGTATACATTGAAATCGGTTGAATTCACCTCATATCAATTGAAAATGATATATCTACCATTTTTGCTTCATTTATAATTCTGTGCGACTGCACAACTCACAATGTTTGTTTAACCAATTATATTATATAAAAATTTGCTTATTCCGTGGTGTTCATAATTTAGTGATTGGTGTTTAGTATATTCTTGAAAGAAATACATTTAAGATATCAAATCCTGGCTTAACTCCAAACAAAACATACCTTAACATTTGCTTTTTGAAGCTACAGCATCTCCAATGATAATTTGCTAAAAATAATCATAATATAAAATTAAACAGAATATTAATGCTAGTCTCATTCCAACAAGGAAAGGGGCCAATGCGGCCATGAATTTAGCCGTGAATTACCCATCTTCAACTTCTCAGATTTCCATAAAACTCCTTTCTAGAGTCTGAACTGTCCAATTCCGTTTATATTTTAGCTTCATTACGCTTATATACGTATATATAAAATAACAATTGTAAATATCATTACAAATAATAATGTAAACTGCATATATAATAACTTAGCCAGGCTACTTCTGACATGTTCGAAGGCAACTAATTTCGCACTTCGACAACCCGTTGCCTAAAGCGGCAACGGGTTGTCGAAGTGTGAAATGAGATCCAATCTTCTGTTATCCCTGGAGACTTTATATTTGTGTCCCTTCCTTCATCTACGAAAGGTAAATATACTTTCTTCATTCGTTTTTTTATTCAACCTCTTCAACAACTTATACACCTCAATCGGATCTCTCCTTAGATGTCTACTCAAAACTTTGCAGTCTGCACCTTTTAAGCTGTTCTCCTATGTTCATCCAATTGCAGTTATCACTAACCTGGTCGCCTTTCTTTGAACTTTGTCCAGAAGTTCTGTCAATTTTTTAAGTTGCAGTGTCCAAACCTAAATGAAATACAATACTGTACTACAATTGCTGTCTGGCCATCGTGACAGTTATAATAGCTTCCTTCTCCCTACTATCAAAGATCCTATAAATCCTAGCTAGGATACCATGTACCTTACAAGCTGATATGATTCCATGATTTCTGTTCCACAAATGACAAACCTTGAATTTAGAAGAGTTAAATTTTATTTGTCATTTGAGGACCAATACTCAACCACTCCCTGTCCCTTAAGCAACAAGGCCTGATTCAGATTGTTAACCACCTTAAAATTATCAGCAAACTTTGGCAGCTTCTCTTCAATATATTCTCACCAATATCATTTAGGAAATTCGAGTATAGGATTCTATCAGTAGCTCCAGCTTCTTCGAATTTACATAGAAGCCTTCCAGCCGAAACGGTATCAAAAACTTCACTAAAGTCTAGCTATATAATGTTAAAATTGCTACTTGCTTCCAACTTTTTAATGTTTATATCATAGAAATTTACCAGAATTCAAGGTTTCATGTTCGTTTAGACACAGACTACGTGATCGTCCCTACTACACAAGTGAAACTCACCGCCCTATAGAACCCAGCTCCTCTTCAACACCATCTTTATGGACTGGGGAGACATCAGTACTTCCTCGATCCAAGGCGATCTTTCCAGATGTCAACATAACATCTCTCATTAACATTTCCATTGGTTTGGGTTGCGCCAGTAAACCCAAAATCAAATCCATTGGTTTGGTACGCTCATGTGCAGCCTTCTGAATTACAATTGAATATACTTGTATATCATCCTTTGATGGAGATTTCGTCTCCTTCAACCTCAACAGCTTTCCAAACAAATGCTTCTCGGCGATCATTCTTTCACTTATTTTACAGTAGACTCCTAAAAATTCCCCAGAGATTCGAACTTGCTTTCTACTGTAAATATCGTTGCGTAGCATCTCATCAACTCCTGAGACATTTCTACTAGGCTTTCTATGGACCTTCCACTGCAATCAGTTACGGGATTTAGTTTGTTCTTTTTTTTTTTGTATTCACGTGTAAAAACTCCCTATTCCCGTTCTTAGATCTCTTCGCTAATCCTTACTCATAATCAGTTATTGCCCGACTTGTCCCATCAGTGGTGTTTGCTAGATACGAGGTGATTGTAACTGTCCCATTTTTGCTCAATTAAACTCTTAGCTTTGTTTGTCATCCATTTTGGCATCTTACGCTTAAGAAACTTGAACTTTAGGAACATGTTTGTATCTTTGAGGGTAAAACTGTTGAATATTTTCCATAGCATATTCATATCCAACAGCGTACAGTGGTCTCCTGTTAATGAAACCCAAGAATAATTTATTTCCATTAATTTGTCCAACGTCAGCACTTTAAATCTTTCAGAATTTCTGAGTGACTCGTGCCATATCTGCAGATAGGGTGGAAATCCAATTTTCGTTGTTTTCTAGGTATAATCTGATTTCGTAGAATGATTGATGTTTGTTGAAATGCGCACAGCGAATTACCATATTTTTATTTATTTATTTTTTTTTTCGAAAAAAAAGTGTAAAACCTTTTAACAGTTCCGGCTCTCACCAGGTGAGCTTATGTAAAATTAGCCGACTGTCTGTTCATCACAGCTTCCAGAGAAAAGTCGATAAAATTCGCATACGACTTTACCCACTTTCAATGAATGATACTGTCTTATCCCCCAGTGAATATTCTAAAATAGAAGTTACACTGCCAACTGTTTCCTCCAGTTTTCGATGTTGCAGTGGTTTGTCAGTTTCTCAGCACTGAAATGAAGACTGAAACTTATCTTCGAAATGCGTACTCAAACAAGATAAAGCTTCAAATAGTAGCTTTATTTTTGTATAAACCATATACGGTCAATACAATGTTTCAGGACTTGTCATTCTGAGAAAAATCGATTCTCACGAACTTCGACCACTCGTTTAATGATTGGATTAATAATTGAAACTGTTTGATATCACGGGAAAATAAACTGATATCTATAAAAGCTAAGCCCTTCCCCCCAACAGATCATACTGCTATTCTTAAAACATGAATAAATACAGGGGTAGTTTGGCAAAAATTGGCCAAAAATGCATTGATGGACAAAGGTAAATTATAGTAATGTTCCTCTGTGAAAATAAGGATAGTTTAAACAGAATATTCTTTTAAATGGACTCCAATATGTATTGTTTTTTTTTTCTCCCTAACAGTTTTATTTCATATAGAAAGCCCTATCTCTGTACAACTGTATTTGCACTCGGTGTTATTACAAGTTGTTCATCCCCGTGATTGAGTGCTTCAACAGGTTTTTCTGTTTTCTTTTCACTGAGCCTAACATCTTGTTAATGCACTTGAGCGTATATGGACGATCACATCATTTGTTATACATCTTAGTAACGTAATCTTATTCTTACGATGGCTGTTCGATATGTGACCGTCTTTATCGCCTCAGCATTTATTCAGGGGTTTGTTCTTCTCGCGCTACACTATTTTCGTATTGTAGCATATGCTGATGATAAGAAGCTACCCCATATCGATGCCGGTGAGCAAAATATGGCACGCGGGCGATTCCGATAAGCAAAAAACTAAAAGTGCCGTGCTTCTGTCTTTAGGCAGCTTTTTGTATAGGTAATCTGCTGTCTAGTATTTTCTGATAGTGTTAAATTAGTATGTAAAATCGTTACGTTCGAAATATATTCCTCATATTTTAATGTTAAATAAATTTTTGAATCATCATCAGTAATTCAGTCTTGTGACTGGTCAGTTCCTCTGATGAGCTGTCGCCATCTTTGTCTGTCCAGTGATGTTTGTCTTAGTTCTTCAATGTTTGAAGCCCTCCTTCATCCAGCAACGTCCCCATGAAAGTCAAAGTTTTGAATAAAAGGGTTTAGTTTCTTTTGAATTTATTTTGAGTTTTTAGAACATTTGCAGAGGAAGTCGTCATGTACCCGTTCATCGCATTTGTAAAAATTGCGTGCATTCTATATCAGTTTTACCTATTAGCTTTGCAAGAATATTTTCTGATGCAGTCGAGGCAGAGTTAGGTGGGTTGGGGGATTCACAGACTAATAGATTAACAATAGCCGCACGCAGAAGTGAAAGTGATTCTTCCACTGCTTCTATTGGAATGAGCAACTGGCTGGACAGCAAAGTTCTGGGATTTCAGAAACTCAATTCCTGAAACCTGATCAAGCATAATAAAAAGACTGTAAGAGAGACATTATTACTAATTCTATCTAGTACTGTGAGGAAGTGGTCATTTCATGTTTGCTGCATGGTGGAACCACATAAATCATGAAAACTATGTTCTGAGGACACAGTTTTCTGTTTACAGACACACGAAATTCAGATCAAATCGTACCTTCGAACTGAGGCTAACTAATTTCATTCGTTTGTAGGAGACCTTGAGAAATATTTCCAATCAATGATAGTATGACAACTGGAACATTTCGAAGTTGATGATAAATTTCATTTGTGCGATTATTGTATACATTTAACATGCCAAATAAGCTTTCAAAATGTCATTTTATTTCTCTGCCCTATTTATCTATAATCTGGCTTGCATTACTGGAACGAGGTATCGATGGATAAAAACCATGCTGGATACAAATAGTCCTCTTTGAATAATGGTAGAAATACGTCACCTTTAGAAATGACAAGACGTTCTGTGTGGTACAAGTGCAGTGGAATTCATGCATTAGCATTAATGATATGGGATTCAATTAAGATTATCAAACGATGTTTGGCAATAACCCTCTGGAAATTTTCCGCATCGCCATTCTTACCTGTTGATATCAACATAAAATTTATAGAACATGAACGTTTGTAAATATTGACTAATAAATTTCGCAGAAATTGTCGCAATTTTGCTTCGCAATTTGGATGAAAATGTCTCTCTGTCGGGTGTAGTTATAAAACGATAATGGACAAAGAACGGAACTTGAGATCACGTGTGTAAACAAACAGCCCGTAGAGGAAATAGGATGAAGTGAACCCTTAGGAATAGGTAGGGATAATAAACAGAAGATACGAGTTAATCTTCCTTTACTCAGACAGCGCAATGTTAACTGTAACATGAATTAGTGATAATCATAAAGAATAGTAAGAGTGGAATCAATGCAGAGTGGTAACCTCGCCGCGCTTTTTTTTATGAGAGGCAATTTCACTTATTGAATATTGAATTTTTATTGTATCCTCGGCGCAAATGATAACTGCTTTTCCTTTCAAATTACACAAAGAAAGGAGAAATTGCGTGTACTCTAAAGCGAAATATTTAACCTTTCTTTCAACACACATCGACGCAAAGCAAGTTATTGCTTTACTCTCAAATTAAAAATGATAGCAGGTGTTATACGTCCTTGTGTAGCTAACTTCATAATAACGGGAACCCAAGGAGGGATGTTAATGTTTCTAACCCCGAAGGAAACTTCGCGTTGCGACTAGTCAAAGTTGCAGGTGCATCACGGAAGTCTCTTAGTGCGTAGCATTCTCGGAGAACAAACTAATTTTCCCTTTGCCACCTGATCATACTCTCAGTGAAGGCCGTTTGGAAGAGAGTTTGCGAAAAGTTAGATAAATCATTTTCCATCATAAGATAAGGCATTTAAGGAATGCTCTTGCCGTACGTCCCTCCGGGCACCGAGAGAAAAAGTACAAATGCTAAACATTATGATAACGACTTTTTTTCGAAGAGTAATGTAATTTAAATAATTATTATAAATATAATTCCTGAATTCTGAAATTCAATATTCAAGTATTGGATTAAATTTTTCAAAAAGAAATCTTTTTCTGTATGACAACTACATGAATCGTTCTGTGCATTTTAACTAGCAATAAATAAAGAACTCTTTCTTGTATTATCAGGAAGTTGATGTGATTTGGATAGCTTTCAAAAATTTTGAGAAGATGGAGCTCACCATATTTTAAATAATACTTTTGTCAGACAGTTTCTTTTGCTAATGATAAACTTTTAAGATTACGCAATTCTAGTTTACAGCCTTCAAACGCGTTCTTAGTTCGGTTTTAGACAATATAATTAGTTAGCTCGCGATAAAAATACTTTAATCAGCCAAACACCATAAAATATACCTTGATGTAAAGCAACAGCCTTTTTCAATCACCAAACGAATTTTCATATATATCAGTGGGGTAGTGGTTGGAGAAATATATAATCTAGGACTGGGAAGAAGCTTCTGAACTTTCATTGGCCGATAGCGAGAGAAGCAGAAGAAAACAAGATTAAGAAAGTAAATTACTCTGATACGATGGAAAGTGCCTATAGGGTAGTCACTGCAAGTTCCCCCATTAGTAAGGATCTTCGTGGGAAAAACTGCTAAAATTTAAAATTAATAAATAAATTACTTAATTAAAATAAACTAATTAATAACAATTTATAAATACGAGTATTATTGAAAGAATGTGCTACAAAGGAGAAAAATATCATTCTGAGATTGTGGGCCTCGTACTTGGATCGCAATGCCCATGACAAACTTATGTTCTTTAAGATTTACAAGACAGCACTTTTGAGCATTTATTTCTAACTTGTAAAGCTTCTTAAATTTTGGCACGCTTCTTTCCACTAGTATAGTACTTCATGTTGTCTATTATTTTACTTCGCAAATGCTATATTAAGGAAGGTTGCACAATTCAATTTAAATAAAAACAATCTTTCTTTTTTTACCAATATTTTAATTGTGAATACATTATATAAGTATGTTAATTTCTTTTAATTTAAAATATACACATATTTTGTAAAACAGCATAAAATATTATTTATTGGTGTACAGTGATGAAGTATTCTGGAGAATACTTGAACATTTGTGTAATTTTAAATGTAATATTACTATAATTATATATCTAATTCACACAATTTTATTATTATTATTTAAAACTGTAATAGAAAATGCTTTGAAATTGTTTTTTTTCGAATCGTATTCAATATCAAGTTTCATCTCTTCCCTTTGACTTCAATGTATGGCAGAATATTCCCACCTGTTGCATCACTGCCTTTGCAAATTTTCTAGCATTTTCACAGACGTGGAACAAATGATGCAGGTTGAACAGTTGGAACCTGTTAGCCACTAGTGTTTCTCATACAGAAAGCAATGAATCAGAAAGTGAATTTGCAGCCTGCCCCGGTATAGGATGCTTCCCTGTATTGCATTACAGTAAGCCGTGGAAGCGGTATTCTTTTCAAAGTTCAAAATACGCTTTCTAGAGGGTACTATCTCTGATGTATTACTGTAACAAAACACAGAGGAACTGTCCAGCATTCGTAATTTTCCTAATAGATCCGCCTGTGTACTCTATGAACCGTCTTTGGTGTCTTACCATTCCAACTCCATAGATAGCTCGAGACGACTGTTTAGAAAATAACCCACCCGCGGCCGGCAATAAAGGCTTCTCCTGGGAGCTATAACAGTACACGCGCGCCATCCGTTTGACAGAAATTCCCTGGAAAACCAAGTCATAAAGACATCACGATACGCTCCAGGGAGCCACGTCGGGAGCTAAAACTCCACGGCTTTCTCGGAAAATCAATCTAGCTTCATGTTTATCCGTAGAGTTACGTCGCGCACATAAGAGATCTCACCCCCCCCTCTCCCGTTCTCCTCTCCCGCTGTCACGAGCTATGGCTCTCGAGGTAATTTGCTCTGCTGGATCGCCGTATCTTGATTTGTAGCCAGAGGCTAATGAGGTTTTAGTTGGTTGGTCGAGCAGTCACCCCTAAGCTAAGATTATCAGTTGCAGTGGAATCGGATGTTGTTCTCGTCTTGCTAATTGCACCTGGTAGTCCAGGCAAGCAAAAAACCAAGTACTGTCCCACTTTCCCAAATGATATTGTGGCCAGGCAAAAAACAAAAAAGAAGAAGAAGAAATCTATCTACCTTTCCATTAGTGTCGTAAAAGTACCTCAGTTTACCAAATTATAAAACCCGGTTACTTTTATTTTTGTTTTTTCCTAACAGATGTATGTTCCGTTACTACGGCAGATTGTTTATTTTTTGTTATAGCACAGTTATGTTGTTTACGATGTTAAGTACTGATCTGTTACACACAGCTGTGTTTGTTTTTCAAAATTCCTTCTCTTCTTTAAATGGCAAACGACATTTACTAATAAACTTATTCCAGAGTTATAATTCTATATAGCAAAATACACTCGTGCTAACAATAATTATTATTCTGTGTATCACTTTTTTAAATTCGTCGAATAATATTATGGTTAAGTTAAAATATTGGAGTTTCCGAAGGAAAAATATCAAAACCTGTTCGTACTGATGAAATACAATGACGATCACTTGAATACCCTGAAATTGGTGTATTGACATTGATTCTTTGAATATTGGTTCTCCAGATGCTTTATCAGATGAATACATGCGCAACAATGGCTAAATTTTAATGTATGTGCAATAAGAACATTTATCAAGAAAAAAATGAGTTAATTACATACCAAGGAATCAGAGAAAAAGTTCTCTTGTACAGATTCCTTAGTAGGCCAGTATGCATCAGTCTACACGGAACTTATAACTAATTCTGCATTTTTCTAATCATATTGGTTAGAGGCCGAAGGCTATCTGTAGAATAAATTTTCGTAGATTTGGACTGATTTCAAAGATTTGTTCCTTTTGAGTTGGCTTAGGTGGAATGTCGAAGTTAAGGTAACTAACAAATTTTAATGGCGTGATGACCACAGAGGGAGAATTTGGAGAAATTCTTAAATCGACTATAATTCTTCTGGTCTTGGGTAATAGGCGAAGACGGATTTATTATTATGCTTAAGCGATGGATTCTAAGTTTTAATGGATATTTTTCACATATTGCAGATTAATATTCAATATTAATTTATACTAAAAGTAGTTCTTTATTGAAGAAGATCCCCGATAGATAAATCGGGAATCTTCTTCAATAAAGTGCCTTCAAAATGCCTTTAGGCGATATACTTGATAAGTCCACTAAATGGTAGTCACGACTGGTTTGGATTGTGGGTGCGTATGTGTTAAGCGCCAAAGAAACTCAAGATATCAGGCAAGCGTATATTTGTGTCTGTAAACTGAGTGTATTCTGCGTGCACGTACTCAAATTTAATCAAGGTCATAGATGCAGAGAAGGAGAGGGAACGACATTTAGTTGAATTAATTGTGGGATCGTTGGCAGAAGTACAATGGACTGGTTTGCTAGATCATTCTTGAAGCTGAATGCGAAGTATCATAATATACATCGAAGAACACTTACCACGTTCCTTTCTTTGCATTTATTCTTCGATTTAAATATGGGTTATTAATATATCTCTACTTTAATAAAGACTCATTAAATACATATTAGTATTTTAATTGTATTTGTTGTGTTTGGTAATTCTCTCTGTTTTCAAGATGCTCATGTAATTGATTCATAGACGTAGCCAAAATAATTTAATTCGTATCGCATATTGCTTCTTGTTTCATTTCTCTGGATAATAAAGATAAGCATTAGTCTGCTGTGACCCATTAATATTCATTCATGTGCTGCAGCAGGAGTTTTTAGTTTTGCTATAATTCATGAAGTTTATTTTACTGCCTCACATATATTATCTGGAATTATGTATATAATTATATAGGCCGAATTATATTTCTATGGTAATTTTTTGCATAATAAAAAAGTACGAAAAGTCAGGTTCTTTTTTTTTTAAATATACGGCCCCAAAGGAGTGATTAGGTTTTCACCGAATTATAATCTACCAATGTCAGCCACACGTGAGAATGTCGAGTGATGGTACGTTTATTTAAGTGCACGTACATTAAGTGGCCACTTTATTAGCGAGTAAGTCCCCCTTTAGCCCTCAGAACCGCTTGGATTCGTCGTGGCATGGACTCTACAGATGTCTTGTGTGCTACAGGGATGCTGCTCCATGATGATTCAATTGATTCCCCCACTTTTTGCCAAAATCGAATGGGTACAGATCTCTACTCCGAAGAGTTCCACCTTATACCATAGCTGCTCAATTGTGAGATCTACTGACTTGGAAATCCTGTCCTGCAGTAGGCTGAATTCACTCTCATGTCTCTGAAGCCAGTGCTTATAAATCTGACCTTGTGACATGGTCATATTTTGTTATTCCCCTCAGCGTCAGATGTATACATTGCAGCCACACGGGGAAGAACCTGGTTTATAACTAATTTCAGATAATCTCTAGCATTAAAATATTGCTCTACTAGTATTAAGGAGCCGGTGTGCACCACTGGGCTCCTTAATACTAGTAGAGCAGTGAGCAGTGCTTTCGCAGTTCAAAAGTACTGCACACACCATTGCATTGCCATTACAAGTCCACATTGTTGAGGGCATGGACTAAGTACAGAACCCTCTTGACAAGAGGGTTCTGTAGACTCATGCTGTTTTCACCATATTTTGGTGTTCCGGTCAGCTTGAATCAGCAAAAACCGGGATTTTTTAGACTACGCTGTGTTGTTTTTTAATTCTCCACTAATCATACCTTGTTGTTCTTCGGATTTTTTTCCCTGACAGTAACGGAATCCGTTTTGGTCATCGGCTGCGATAACCCATCCGTGATAAGGTAGGAAGAGTTATGTGTTCCGAAATGCCTCTTTGGTTATCACAATTGTACAGGGCTGTTATTTGGCAGGCTCTAGCCTTTCTGTTATCCTGCAGAAATCTTATCGGCTTCCGTTAGCCTGTCGCATGATTGAACTGATTTCGACCACAGGATCGCATTGGCTGAATGTTAGTTCGTGATTGGACCAATCTTGATAGACCGAGACACAGTCGAAGAGAAAACCTCAGAAGGGCTGATTTTCCAAGATATTTATACCAGCGCGTCTTTCGCCGACTATTCTGCCAAATCCAGAGTCACTTTTCCGTCTTGCTGTATATGCGCAGTTCAATGAATTGTGCGTGCACTGCATCCTCTACTTATCTACCCACGTATTTCATATTACAGGCTGCGAACATACGATGTTCTTAATGAAAGTGCGTCTTCATTTCATGAGGTAATTAGGTATATTTAATCAAGTGGACAGTCATTTACCTATATTAACATATACTTGCCAAGGTATAGTTTAAATATTAATATTTATCAACTTTATTTAGAAGTCATAAAGAAACTAAAAACCGGATTAAGCTATGCGTACCGATTCAAATGAATTTATCTGCACTGTTGACTTTAATTACATGTGGAATCCAAATTATTTCAATGGTTAGAAACTTGCTGGCTAGGGGTAACTTCCTGTGGCCTGGTCCCTCTTCCACCTTAATCTGAATTGGCAAGCCCCTGTTATATGGCGTTGGTCAATGAAATATAGAGTATGGAATTTTTAAATCCTCTTCAAAGCAATTTGTAACTAGTTAATCTCGGATGGGAGGGGAATATGACTTACCCCCTCGAGTTATTCCATGTTTTTCAGAATGTCGTTGTTGTTGTTATGGGTGGTGGTTTGATGGCACATAAACTGTTGTGGCTATAATGCGCCTTTTCAGGATTTATTATTCGCATATCTGTCCCTGACCACAACACACTTCGATAGACAATACGAATGTGAGCCACTATATAATAATTTGATCTTTTTTTTTTTTGTAGAAATGGGTGTGATGAATCAAAAACGATGCCAATAGTTGCCTGTACCGATCTGCCATTTTAACTTCTCTGGATATTGAAAAGTGTGAACGTCGGAAGATTTTCATACAACTTCTGTACTGTACCAAACTGGTTCCGGTTGAAATCCATAGATGTGAAATTTTCCTCTTACTGTTATTCGTCATTTATCATTGTAATTCTTAAGCTAATATTAAATTCCTAATTGAGCGAATTTTGAGCTACAAACGACTTTACCTGCTCTTAGAGTTTCTCCATTTCTGCATTCCCTCTTAATTTCATGATGTTGGTTTCGTTTCAGAAAAATATGCGTTCTTTCTCATATGTTTTCTCTCTAATGAAATATCTATTCAACCTCCTTTTCAATTCCTATAGGCAATTTAAGAAACGCCTGTTTCTTTCTTTGATTAAAATTAATTCTATGAAATACCTCAACATGCGTAAGATATTCAAGTACAGATCTGTTAATTAAAGTTAATTAAAAGATATTTCCAAGTTCGCAGTTCAACAACTGATAAAAGTTTCAAGAAAAATAAACTAAGTGATAATCAGAAGAATTTCTCAGCTTTCAAGATTTAAATTCTAAATCTTAAAACTAAAATATTTTGTGCTTGTATTGTATTATCAACAGGACTAATTTAATTTAAAAGGTTTTCATCGAATATTTAAAAATACAACGTAATGAGCGTATGTTACAGCTTTCAGAAAGCAAAATTCTTAATTAAATGCATCTTTGGAGAAATGATTCCTGTTTCCGAATTATGTTAACGTATTATACACAGAATTAAACTGCAAATAAAAGGCAAATCTTGTAATTATTTATTGCTAAAGAAAGTTGTTTCAGTAAATCATTAGTATTTTTGAAATATAAATGAAGTTGTACATGTGGTTAAGCTACTTTATCTGAAAGATAGAGCACTTCTAGAGAGTAAGAAATATATCGTTTGGGCTATTTTTCAGTAATGCAGACCTAGTCAGAGACATCGAAATTAAGTGAGAAATAACTAACAGGCGACCGAGATGATCTTAATGTGTACATGTCTGACTAAAAAATGTGGACTGAATTTTTCCTGTGTTTCATCTGAGCAGAAGAGGAGCGATCACAGCAAGGTTTGTTTGTTTTTCGTCAAAGCAACTGAAATGATGAAATATCTAAGTACTTTCTGTATACTCCATATGATCCCCAGTCTATATGCCTATTTTTCTGGATGAAACACCACAGTTTTAGGGGGTAAATATCGTGCAACCCTCGCCAGATGGACCCACTTCTCCATTGTGTGAAAAAAGTCCATAAAATTCCTCTCTTCTTGCTGAGATGTTCAAAATTAGGTTGAACAAGATTTGAACTCAATTTAAAAAAAAAAACGTTTCGAATAACGGCAGCATTATAGGATTAAATGTAAGACCATTCTTCCCAAAATAACTATTTTCAGGGAGGGCGAGGCAGATTCACCATTCTTTCTGATGTACAGTTTCAACTGTCTTTATTAAAAAGAGATATTCTCATTACGTTATGGATGGTTAGTTGATTAGAATTTTCGCTTACAGCAAAGAAGGATATGAGGGTCAGGCTGTTGTGTCAGAAGATGGCATTTGCTTAATGGTAGATTTTGTGTCCAATTTTGTTGATAAAAAACGTAAATTTTCATGACAATTACCATGCAACCCTGTAGCGTAGCAAACTCTTGTGGGACTATACTGCAAAATTCGAAGTTGGGAACCCTGATTGATGACCTTTAATTAAATCACCACGATCTCTTTTTTGCATCCATTGATGCAAAAGAAGAGAAGTTGGTTGTTGGGTTTTAGGAGCATCGGCAACTAAGGCTATGTTTCTCCGTGTATATATTGTCTGTAAATTGCGTGTGTTCTGTGGTCGAATTTCTGTTTTGCTGGACGGTCTAAAAAACCATGCTACTCTCGCCTGAGATCGACTAGCTCAGCCACGTTGTGAAAAAGACCCATAAAAATTCCTCACATCATCGACGGGATTCGAACTCAGGTCTTTTCCAGGCGGTGTGGGGAGGATGGCGATTCTACCAACTGCCCTGAGGGACAGTGCTCCAGTCTTGAAAAAAAGAAATTTTCAACTTCGCAATTCGGGATATGGTTGCAATGATTTTCTGAGAATGTGATTATGGGGAATTTTCTGAGAATGTGAACATGAATCGCAATATAATATCGAGAAAACAACTTGCGGAAGAATCCAATCTTATTTTAAGCACGTTATAAACAGAGTTAGGCTTTGAATTCCTCTCTTTCATCTGCGCTGTTTCATGGGTTCGATTAAGAATGTCAAGGCTGTTTAGGAACTCCCATCCCTATTCGGCTGGGGCCCCCTACATTATACTAGGCTGTTACTCCTCTGGTACAAGTGCTCGCCTGAGTTCAACTAATTCAGCAACGGTGTGAGACAGTCCATAACAGTTCCTTCCAGTGTGAGTATTGACGCTACTAATTGTCACTTTATATACACTACATGGATATGCAAGTACTCACTTTTTTCTCATCTGTGACAAACGCAAGCCATGTTTTTGTAATTCCGCTTTAAAAGCCGAATAATTCATGGGGGGAACCCTACTCCCACCGCCCGAGATCTATTGTCAACAGCCCCTATTGCAGAAGGCTTTAGAAATTTCTCCAGTCTACGACAGATCGAATCCAGACCGTACAAATAAGTGAAATTTGGTGAAAACCTTCACACTATTACGAAGAATTAATGCCAAGATAGTAGATGGACTTTTGTTTTTCAATGATAGAAGGACAAATATTGTATTACATCACAAGACTCCTTGTCGATTCTCACAGAATTCACAAGGGACCAACAGAGCTGGAATAAAAATGCGTTCTTTTTAAAAATTGCTCTGTTATTCACTTGCACTGGAGGGTGACGGAATAGGGTGTTTTGTTGATTTGTATCTCATGAAAAGACTGCAGTCGCCATTCAGACTGTAAAGTTCTCGAGAAGTAAAGTAAACACGAAATGTAATATTTTATCGTTATGGATTTAAGGGCGAAGACTGATATACGTTAGCAGAGCGATAGAATTTTGATGTATTTGCTTTGGATTTACGCTTTTCTGCAAATAAATTCAACTTGAAAATAAACAAAATAAAAATGTATCGATCTTGGTTTTTTTCAATTTATTTCAGTCACGCTGATGCAATGCAGTTATTTACATCTGTGATAAATCCGGGAAATTTATTTCTGGTCATTAATATTTGTTACTCTTATTTGCAATTCTAAGCACACAAAATACGTCTGGTGGATTTTTTTAAAGTTAGTATAAATCTTCTGAGAAGCCGCCTACAACCAATTTGAGTTATTCTTGTTTAAAGACCAGAACTTGGCACAGCCGCAATTTTGGCTATTGCGCTAATAAATCTGTCAATTAACCACGATATTAGTTTTCCCAAGTCTGTCTTCTAGCGTTGTGCCTGTTGATTAAAGCGTCATTCAAAATTAATACATCGCGGACCACAAAACACCAGTAGTACAATCATCTTGGAGAATCCTTGGTAGCCAGAACAACTACTTTTGTGTATATGACATTCTCAACAGAATATTGTATTTCGTCTTATATATATAAACAGAAAGATAGCCAATCGAAAAACTCTTATGCCCATGCCTGCAAAATGGTTTAAATTTTGTTTCTTAACTAAGTCTATGATCATAATAAACTAAACACCAATTTTGTACTATTGTACAAAAGTATTATCACTATATTGTGCCTGACATTATTATGAATTATTTGGTCTGCTGGCCCCTAGATTGGTTACAGCTATGTTTTACAAAATAACAATTGAAGTTTAATGTTTTAAATGTATGGTTTCATCTGGGGTAAAAAAAATCCATAAGCTACTTTTATACCCGGGGGGGGATAGTTAAAAGTGATTCACAACGTAAAAAAAATTTGGGATTATGATGCAATCAGATTGAAATTTACTGCCCAATGTAAAGACACGTATAGTAAAGCACATGGCGCTCAGTCCATGATTTATAGAACTTCTGCAAGGAGAGAGAAGGATGTCCCTGTCCCTCTGTGTGAAACTATGGTGAGACCACATTCGGAAAGTTATATTCAGGCTAGAGGCCATACCCAAAGAAAGACAGAGCTTCTAGAGAGGATTGAAAGGACAACCCGATTGGTGAAGGATGCCAATCGGTGTTCATATGAACTTAACCAAGTTTGTGCACCTTGGCCTTCATCTTAATCAAGTTTATACACAAACCAGTGTGGACGCAGTTTTCCAAATAGACTTCCTGAGAGGGGTCTTAACTGCAGTGCACCAGGGCCATGAAGGAGATCAAAAAAGTGAATATGGATGTACATTTCCATTGGTGGGTGAAAATGTACCTACGTCGTTACGTCGTTCATTTTTACGGTAACGAACCAAGATGCATAAACTTAAAATTAAAGAGCAAGAGACAGTTTGATCTTATCAAGTTTACTTTTGGGCAGTATGTTTAAAATACCTGTCAATGTAGCTAAGGCTTAGAGTTTGGTAAGGTTCAAAGATGATTTGAGAGGCTTTCATGCAAGCTCCAAGGCACTCACTAACCAACATTTACTCATAGATCTGCAAGTCTTGCGAATTTTATGGAGGCTTCCGCCTTATTTTGTTAAATCAAAACACAAATTTCTGGGAGAAAGAAATCCTCCACTTATGCCAAAGACTGACCCGTTCTCCATATTTCCGGTTCTTCGTCTGTTCTATATTACGTCGAAAAATATCAATAAATTAAAAGGAGTAACTAAAAACAACTACAATCCGGTAATAATTTACGAATCTGTTACGTACAAAATCCTAGTTTAAGCAGTATATACTTAAAAAACGTAAGGTGGCCCAACTGAAGCTCGGCCTATTCAATCGCACGTAGGGAAGCAACTACTTTTCATGCGATTTTGGAACGATTCACAAAATAAAAGTTGCCATTTTAGCACATGTCGAGGCTTATTTGAACAAAATGCAAATCCATCATATTATTCTTTTAAAGCATACTGTCAATAGTAGGATTTTAATAATTGGCACAGACGTGGGTTACAAGGCATTATGTCAAAATTCGCAGATGGAGATTTGGAGATTGGTTAATGGTCAGCTCTAAGCAGCACTCTTTCAGGATGATTTGAATAGGCTACAAGGATGGTCAAAAAATGTCAGTTATGTGTTTCTGCAACAAAATGCAAGGTTTTGAACTTGCGAATAGCAACCCTAATATAACTTATACACTTGGTGGGGTTTGAACCTAAAGTTCTTCATGCGTGCCGGATTGACAGCAAGGAAGATCCAAGACAATTTATCGAACATTACTCTGCCACAAAAAGAGCACAACCCATAAGCTGTTGTTGTTATTCGAGATTTTACAGGCAACGGAAGCTAAAGGCCATTATGCGCGAAAGCCAAGAAACTGTTGCGCTGTTATAACGCATATCACTGAGATCGTCCCATTTTGCATTTTTGTATTGCCAAACAACTGTGACTCAGAATGGTCGCGAAAGAAAGACTTCATTGGAGAATAGACCATCACCAAGTTTTGATCTAAGATGCTTAGACGACTCAACTCTCCGTGTACTTAGAGGGTTTGTTCCAGAGAAAAAAAAAAGGTTGTTGTCTATGAGGTAGTTAGTATTGTCTGGTATTCTTGTAGGTAAATGAGCAATCTGTGCGAGGTCATTAGTAATTACAAAAGCATCAGCATCTCGACCAGCTGGGTCCATCTGACCAGAAAACTAAAGCAAGCTGGATTTCTGAACGTAAAAATTACTAAGGAGAATTTCTTCATTGCTAGAAAAGTTTGACTAGAGAAAGCTGATCTTCAAAGAAAGGAAGTTAAAGAGTTCCAAGAGATTAGTGGAACTGGAAGATAAATAAAAGCAACAGATGATTTTGACAGAATGTATTAGAGGGATTTTAAGCTAGGGAAAATTGAAAACAGGAGATTTCAAATTAGTAACTTTCTGAAGAGGATTATCGGCGGGAACATACGCGCCAATACCACCTTTGAAAGAAAGGTATCATACAGAAGCTAACTAGGAGACTGAGATGGGCAGTGGTTCAGGCAACCACTAATTGAGATTCTGTCAAATAAATTAAGTGGGTACTTCAAAGACTTCAAGTGGAATGGACATTACTGAGACCACGTATACTCGTAAAATAAACAAGACAATGATTGGGTAATGTAGATCTTTTCGCAGATAGGTTTCTTCTACTAGTCTGATTATTCGTAATGTATTCAACAATACAGAAAAGTTAGGAGTACATGCTTTATGAAGTAATGATATTTTTGGATATGGTGTATACACAGCAAGAATATTCCCATTAACTACATACGTAGTCTCGACAATTGCCCATCCCCAGCATACACACTACTCGAACTACATCCAAGCATTATTTGCAGAGCAGAGGCAGCGAGATTATACACTAGCTAATCCGGATGCCTCCTAGAGAGATACCTATAGGTTCGGTCCAGTGGATTATTATCACCGAAATGTATGAAATATTACATCTCGCCATAATGCCCATCACAACCTCAAAAGACATTACTAATACTGCATGATGGAAGAGTAGGGGGATTGCCTGATCTTTGGCTCTGAAGACTAAACATGAGTTTTACCACTTCCCATACGATAAGTGATGGTATTGCACCGCTTAATGACCTAGTATTGACTGGTGACACGGAGGGGCGGTATTCTCCTGTGTGGTGTGGACGTCACATCTCGACTCCACTTACATTGGTTCACACCTGGGTGCTTTATACGGCAAATCGACCGTATTTAGCAGTCAGGGACTTGAACCCCGGCACTTCCGCGTTCGGCTACGGAGGCATACTCCATACGTATTACATACCTCCATTATACTAGGTACCATATTTCAGGACTTGAACACGCAGGTTATACCCAGGGTTACTAACAGTCCCACCATATTGAAGGTGCAATCAGAGGATAGAGGAGATTTGATTGTCGCAGAACGACTGGACTTCGCCGAAATTCAATCAACGTGACTCAAGTGTCACCCGAACATCAATTTCAACAGCGATTTAGCCTCCCAGGTAGCAGGCCATAGCTTGTCACACTTGACAGATTGTCTTTGACAAGCATCAATGATCAAATCTTCATTGCAATAATTTGGCTAATACTAATAATTGAAAAATTTGAGGCCAATTTTTGTTTTGAATATGCTGCCTAACACTATAAATTTATGGAGAGCCTTTTTTCTGAGAGTGTTGTTAGCATATTGAGAAGCAGTGAAAGATGCACGGTCCATCGAGTTCTCTGTTTTCGAATTGGAAATTCGGTTCATCTGAGTTCAGTAGAATGCTTAAAGCCCCTTCCACGATCGTTAAGGAATTGAGAACCGCAGAGTCCTGATTAGATGTCTACAACTTGACGTATCAATGATTAGAAATACAAATCAGCATCACGTTGCACTCTCAAACAATACAAAGCGACGTGAATAGCATAGAGTCCATGTAATTTTATAATCATCCTGTATTTAAAGTTTTGTTTTATTTTTCACTTTTTAAATTATGAAACGAATGTTTCCATAAAGGATTTTTAAAGTTCCATCATTTGAATAACAATCTCGTTTTAAAATATTATGCAGTATTTATGAAGAACACGCAGTCATAATATGTATTCTACAGTAGCATCGTCCCTTAATCTCTCGAAATAATCGCATTATCGAAATGTTACTACATTTCCAGATTTATAAATCTTCAAAACAGCACGAAATGCATTAATAAGCACATCAGTACCGTCTTAATCTTAAGTTTAAAGATCTCCAAAGTTATCGTCGTTGTCATTTATTCATTTTTATTATTTTATCAATTTAAATTGTGTTCCGTATTTGTTGTTGTTGTGGTATTTTCTGGCGCAAGGGCTACTTAGGCCGTACTGCGCCTCCAAAATTAAATGAGTCACTTATGATAACTGCACGGGGAGCAGTTAGAAACGGTCATATATTTGCATTTGTTTTAAATAGAAAGAGAATTCAGAGAGAATTGCATCATTACCTATGACGCTATTGAGAGAAAAAGATTGTTGTAGATCTAAAATCATGCTAAAAGACCCCGTCGGACATTGTTGAACAAGCTACATTCAAGAAGCAGATGTTTTTCTATAAGTCGTTGAGAGCAATGCGCACACTGTGAAGAATCATTTCCTGTAAACAGGTAGAGATGTGTGAGTTGAGTACGACCTATTCGAGTTCTGGAGAAGGTTACTTCTTTTCTGTTTTTTACGAAAGTCCATACTTGTGGTTCAGGTTTCAGTTCAAATAGCTTGTTGTTTGTTTGCATTTTCCACAGAATGTCCATTGTTCCATACATCTTCTCAGTGCATTATGTCTGCAATCAGAATATGGGACTAGTTCATTTGTTGAGGCCATTCTAGAGGGATGCTTTGAAGCATCATCTGCACATTCATTTCCTGGAATACCACTGTGACCTGGGATCCAAGAGAAAACAACAGTTTGCTGATGCTCACGAAGACGTGTCAGCTCATGTTTTATGAGGTTTAATAAAGGACTGCAAGGTGTGGAACTGCTTTTCAAAGCTAAAAGAGCACTCTGTTGAATCAGTACATATTATGTTTTTATTTATTGACAGGAGTGAGATCTTTTTCAGGGCAAGCTTGATGGCATGGAGCTCCGTAGTATAACTGCTGCATTCGGCCGGAAGTGACACTGAGACAGTGGTATTAGGGTGTAGATTTCAGTAAAGTGGGGATACTTTTGTGTGTGAGAAAAATGTAGTCGTTGGATATTAGTATTTTCTATAGAACCTTTACACCATTGCTCAAAGTATTTATCACAATAAAGTGTAAAGGTAGTCCACGGGGGATCCTGATCTTTTGATTCTCTGAGGATATTATCAAGTTTAATGTTCCAGCTTTCTGTTAGATTCTGCAGTCTGATACCAGCAGGCCGAATTGTGAGTTTTCCACTGATTATCATGCAATAGTGGCCAAACAGGACGAGTAGGTAGGCTTTTAGTCTTAGCTGAGTAGTTCATCAACAACATCTTTCTTCTGATGCTAAGTGGAGGCTCATGAGCCTCAACATAAAGACTTTGATCTGGTGACGTTCTGTATGCATCTAGAGCTGTCCTAAGAGAAGAATGTTGGATGGGCGCAAGAGAGGCCAAGGTACTCTCCCTGGCTGAGTCATAAACAGGTGCTCCGTAATCTAGCCGAGATCTAATTAGGGACTTATATAAGTGGAGCAGACTATAACGATCTGCGCCCCAAGATGTACTGGAGGTAACCCGGAGTATGGTCATTTTCTTTGTTCAAGTAGTTCTTAGATATTTGATGTGCTCCTGAAAGTTTAACTTCTTATCAAAAATTAGCCCTACGAGGCGAATACTGTTCACAACTGGTAGAAGATGACTGGCCAAGTGTAACTCAGGCTCACGATGTATTCTGCGCTTGATGCAGAAATGCATGGCTGTAGATTTGTGGCTGGCAGTTTGTATCCATTTTGTGCTATTAATAATTAAATGTTATTAATGTATATTTGTAGATGCCTCTCAATATAGTTCATATTATGAGATGGTAGGATATGGTAAGATCATCTGTATAGAGATGCGAGTCAACAGTGTTTGGAATGCTGTTTGTGATGTCCGTATTGCAAACAGAGTAACGCTTAGAACAGAGCCTTGTGGGACTTCTTCTTCTTCTTCTTCTTGAATGTATGTTTGAAATAAAACCTGCCGATACCTAACTTAGAAAGTTCTGTGCCGAAGGAACCTTTGAATAAAATTTGGTAAATGGCCTCTTATGTGAATAAAATGGAGATCTTTTAGGATATCGTAGCGCCATGTGGTGTCAGAGGCCTTCTCCATACAAGGCATATCATGACGAGATGTTGGTTTATGATTTCTTATGTTTGAATCGGCTTTTGTCATGAGGTCTAGTGAAATCTATTCTTTGGAAACCCAAACTGATTATATTACTGATTATGTCTTCGGATTCAAGGTACCAAGTGACTCGATGGTGAACCATTTTGTCCGAAGTCATACTCAGGCAGCTGGTTAGAGAAAGTAGTCTATAGTTGTTAGGAATCGAATGATATTTTGACCAGGTTTAAGTGTGGCTATTACATACGAATGTCGCCAGAAAGTGGGGAATATGCACTGAGTGATCACTGATTTATGACCACCTACCTAATTGTTCGAAGCTATCCGATATGGCATTGATTCAACAATATGTCGGAAGCATTCGGGTATGGCCAGCTAAGTTGTGTGTAATGCTGTCAGCAATGCAGGTATGGAGGTGGTTGGCGTATCCAGACGCCTGATATGGCTTTCCATAGTGTCCCACAAGTGCTCTATGGGATTGATATCTGTGGAGTTCGGAGGCCAATCGATATGCTGAAAGTCAGAACGGTGTTCCTCAAATCATTCCTGCACAACAAGTACCCGATGGCTTGGTGTATTGTCATCTTGGAAGACACCATCGTCATTCGAGAAAAAGTGTAACACAGCGGTGTGTGTACACAGTGAGCAAGCAGTTGATAGCGTAGGCCACTGATACGTTGTTTCACATGCACTAGGGGTTCAAATTCCTCCCAGTGAAACAGGCCCCACACCTTACAACCGCCTACACCGGCCCGCACTTTTGATACCATGCATGATGGATGAAGAGCCTCACGTTGTTGACGCCAAATCTGGAGTAAATAACATGACGACTCATTCGACCAGCACACCTTTTTCCAGTCTTCTAACGTCCAACTTGAATGCTCTTTGCACCAGGAGAGTCTTTTACGCCGATGAACCTTGGTTAAGAGAGGATGTCGTAGAGGTCGTCTGCTGGTATAGCCCATACGTGCAAGTATGCGACTCATGCGGCGCCTCCGTAGCCAGGTGGGAAGGAGCAGCAGTGCGTAGCACACGCTTCTTGATTAGACCGGGGTTCAAGCCCGTCACCACCAAATACGGAGGATGCGGAAAGGTCAGGGAATGACCACCGCATATCCCGGAGCAATATGGCCCTAGTTGCTAATGCTTCTAAAAACTAAATAACAACAACAACAACATCGACTCATGGTCATGCCAGATGTTGTTCCGGGTTGGCCCATGTTGTATTGGGTAGTCAACTCTTCAACAGTGCTGCGTCTGTTTGACTTTACGAGTCGTCAGACCCGGCGCTCACCTCTAATATCAACCTTTCGCTGACCTTTGCACTTTTGCCATCGGGTCGTTGTTTGACCATTTTAGCGCAGTCCTGGCACACTTTAACTACGGAGGCTCTCGAACGCCCCACCAGTTCAGCCGTTTGGGAAATCGAGGCACAGCTTTTCGAGCACCACAATCTGTCCTTTATCAAAGTCCGATAAATCCTTCCTTTTACCCATCACGCTCGGAATTTTACTACCTACTGAACCACTGACACCTTATCTATGCTACGTAGGTCGACTTAACTCCGCACTCTCGTACCTCACGTGGTCAGTGGATCGCATTCAGTTTTCATATGGGTGGTCATAATTCAATGATCACTCAGTGTATGTTCTGAGAATATCTTATCGTAAATGTTTAGCAAAGACAATAGTGATTTCTGATTGAGGTGTTGAAGCATTATTCTGCAGGTTCCATCAGGACCAGGAGAGCTGTTTCTTGAGGTATAGGTTCTTCCAGTTCAAATATTATGAGTGGTTGGTTATATGGTAAATGTCATGTAGTTTTGAAGTTCAGCTTCCTTTTCTTACCTTCAGCTTTAATTTTTTGAAAAGATGGTTGGTATGCAGTTGAGGTGGACAATTCACAGAACACCGTTCCTAAGGCATCGGCAATTTCCTCAGCAGATGAGATCTCCTTCCCATTCTAATTAATAATAGGAGAAGGTAACGTATGATATTTACCGTTTACCTTCTTTATTTTCAACAAAGATACCCGATTATTCGGGTATCTTTGTTGATTGAGGAGGAAAATTTTATCCACGAGTCTTTTTTCGCCTTCTGCCGGATATAACGAGCTTTGCCTCTCAGTCTCTTGAAATTAATAAAGTTGGCAGTAGTGAGATATTGGCGGATGGTGTTCCATACTGTGTTTTTTCTCTTTTCGCTTTGTTACAATCGCTATTCCACCAGATCCATTGTGGGGTTCTCCGAGACCAGAGAGCCCCATAATGGATGATGTCCATTTAATTCTCCTAATAAACAAATAGGAGATGAAAATTGAGAAATAAGATATACCAGCTGCTGAATTGTACGTGTAAAGGTGAATTAGCTCAATTTATCTTCCGCCTGGTTCGGCGGAAGATAAATTGAAACCAGCGTCATTGTGATACCGATTACTATCAACAGCTTCTAATGGTATTTGCGATGGAATGTGCCTGGAGAGGACTCGCGATTCCACTAGTATAGCTACTCCTCCATGGGGGCTGTTAGTTTCAGATCGACCTTTTCTGAAGATAGTATAGTGTTTGACTGAAACGGATATTTTTGTTGTTACATTCGTTTCTTGCAAGCATATGGCAGCAGGATTGTAAGCGTGAATTAGTTCATAGATATCATCAATATTGCTGCGAAAAACCTCTGCAATTCCATGTCTGATTTGTTCCATTGTTTGGTTTTTTGAGCGGAAGAGGAGTCTGTCTGCTTTTTGTGAGTGGCTTGTTTATATTTGTCGGGTTTTGACTTTTCTTTTCTTCAAAAATTTGGAGGTTTTGGGTCATTGCCTTCTTCCATATCATCATCTGCATGTATTTCAAGCAGATCATCTGAGTTGCTGGTGGTATCATCTCTGTCCATGCTTGATACGAGAGATTGCTTCACCTCAACAGGATCAGATTTCTGAAAATTAGCCACTACTTGACAACGCGGAACACTCTGGGATGGAACTGTCAATTGTGTATTATTGCATTGGTCTACTACGTTTGGTGGACATGGTTGCTGGACCGAGAAGACTTATCGAGCCAAGCCTGAGAATGATGTGTCTGGAGGGATGTACACTTCCGTTTGACATGCTACTGCTCGATGACTGTAAGTAGCAGAAGCATAGGTGCATTTTGGCATACTTAATTTTACTTGTTTTCTTATCCTCTTGGTAGGAAACTTTATTTTCAATTTTATACTTCTGTATTTTTCCCCAACTTCCAGAGGTCGCAGTCTTTGGAATATGCCGGATGGTTGCCCTTGCAATTTGGGCACTGTGAGGTTGAAGCCTTACATTCTGTTTGTGTATGAGTTTTACATCCACAGTTTGCACGCGTTGCGTTTCCACGACATGCTGTCTGGGAATGGCCGAATTTCTGGCATTTAAAACATCTTAGGGGGTTCGGGATATATGGCCGAACGTGACAGTTTAAATATCCTGCCTTGACTGAAGCTGGTAGTTTTTGAGAACTGAAAGTTAAAATTATACTCCTGGTAGGGATTATAATTAAACTGCTATCGTTTCTGATCATGATCATTTTTTCTTGAGTGACTTTTTTGTTCTCTAAGTTCCTGAATTATTTTATCTTCAGGGACTTTCAATAAATCCCATTCAGTGATCACTCCCTTTAAAGAATTGAGGGTGTTATGTGGTGTGATTTGAACTGGGATTCCACTCAAGGATGTCAGACGTAATAATAGTTCAGAGTGTCGTGAATTGATGGTCTTTATTAATAAATCTCCAAATTGGAAACGTTTCACCATTTATGGTGAACCTGCGGTATGTTCGAGGCATCTCTGGATGATGAAGGGGAAGAGCTTGCTCACAGGCAGTGTTGACAGAGAATGTGTTATTCGGAAAATTGGTGATTCCTCTCTGTCACAGTCCTTTTTCATTCTCTTCGAGAGAGAGAAGCCACGTTAGTATCGTATTTCTCACTTTGTTGAGGGCTCTTTGGCTCTAAACGTGTAAATTCATTTGTTTCCATCTTTGCTCATTTTAGCCCCGAGGGTTGGTTTATCCCTCACGTTACCGGCCCCGCCACGTGGAGGCAGGAGCGGTGCCACCAGTGACCAAGCGGTTGTTTAAGTTAGTAGAGTTGGTTAGTGATATATATATATAAAGAATAAGAAAAGAAAGGTGGATTTGCCTTTCTGAGTTCTTACTTTTGACCTTTAAAGCGCAGAACCACTTCAAGTAAAAAAAATAACAGCCGTACTATAAAATAAACAAAACTATATCACTTTGGAGAGTACTCTATAATCACAAGAAGAAAATCGCTTGTCACTATCGCTTGGCATTCGGGGTCGTTGCGTGTTTCATTTCACTGATCACCTTGGGAATTATTTATTCATCATACTTCGGAGTGAATGTCTCTCAAAGCAATCTCGAAATTAGTATTAGATAAAATTACAATGGAATATTTCCATTAACTTGTCGTATGAGATAAAGATTATAATACTTCTAGATGGAAAAGTAGGGAAAAACATAATTTAACTAGTAGTTGAGGTAATGTCATTTGTTATTGAGTTTAATGAATGCCAAGATTTAAAACGAATAAATTAAAAACACCTTTTGGAAAATTTGGTGAAAGGTTTTATGAGATACTCACTTTGTTTGATTCATAATTCTGAATCGTTTTTAACATATAACATCCTACTAAATGTATTCGAAAGTCATCACTTTTGGAAAAACACAAGATTTATTGAGCAAATTAGTTATAGCCCGCCTTTGATTCCAGTGGCAATTTGCATCAACTAATTCGTTGTAGTAGGCAACAGGAATATGTGTCAAATCCGCTTTGGATGCTGTCACCAGTTTAGCTATGCAGTGGGAGCGTATTAATGACCGCTTTCAGAGCCAGCATTCCGCATTTCCCAAAAGTCAATCAACTGCTTTCAGGTCTGGGTTGTTGGCTGACTAAGCATTTTGTTGAACCTCGTTTTCCCCTCTGTTTTAACTCTTATAACTCTATGGGATGATGTTCCATCACTCTGGGCGCATTTACATATAACTTCCGGAGTGTGGCCACCATGGAATTGTCAGAGGTGTCGATGTGTGACTCAGCACCAATTCTAACTTAATCGGTCCAAAACTGAACTACGATAAGCAACCACCTACCGTGACTCCGCGTCCATCGAATTTCATTCTGGGTTTGCTCCCTATGTTAAATGCCATTCTCTACGCCCACTTTTTATAGTTTGATCTGAAGATTGCATAACGCGACGCATCGCCCCGTGGATCAGTTTCCACTTTTCCACTGTCCAAGAACAATGAGCTACTCACTGCTGGAAACGTATATTATTAGTTGGTTTCCTTCAGTGTGATGTAAGGCTTTCGAGGGTAGCTGCGCCATGAAAATAAATGCCTGAAACTCCCTACGGACCGATGCCCAACGCCCTTGGGGCGGAACGGTTTATATTTAAGTTGAAACCTTGCACTCTTAATGTACTACGCCAGGGGTCGGCAACTTTCTTTGAGTGAAGAGCCATTTTTTTATTTAATTAAAAAAAAAAAAAAAGAATTCGAATAGCCGCACCTCAGCTCAAGCTGGGATGAGGAGGGGTGTTCAAGAAATGGAGTAGAGTGGGAAAGTGTTTTATTAAAAAATATATATTTTGAAATATTATTTATTAATACTGAAAAAATATCACAAACACCCAATAGGTACGAATTAATGTGACTTTTGCTGCTGAACTTCTTGAGTGTCTCTCAACATCAGGCGAGTACGCCGTAATTTTCATCTTCTGCCCATGGACAGTAAGCTGAATTATTCTGTTTTGGAGGAGTGACGTGTGGAACTATAGAGTGTCTCCCTTGATTTGATAATGGTCTGAAAGTAGCTTCAGCATTGCAGGAACGTTTATTGAGTCGATTAAAAGACTTGAGGCATTGGAGATTCGCCGGTAATGCTTAAGAAAAGTAGGAGTTTGAATTTTGAGTACAAGCCTCACAAAGTAGATGTTCCACTGCTGGGGAAAGAAATGACTTGACAAAATAGCATTAAAAATAGAAGAGGACCGAGAATATATGGGCTGAGGCATTTAATAATGAATTGAGGTGTTCCATCTGCACTTACCGTAACAGAAGCTGGTATAGAATTAATGGTAGCAATTAGCTGTTCCCTGGAGTTTAATACTGCAGACAGAGTGGCAGGCGGGCTTCCAGTTGTTGGTGTATGAAGATCAGAACATTGTTCCGGGTTCTAGGTAAATCTAGATATAAAGTCAAGCCACTGGTCGGGTTCAAGATTTTGTGGGAAATCAGAAGTCGTCTCAAAGTAGGGCATTTTTTTTCATGCGATTGTAATTCTTTATAGTCCATGTAATTCTTTATTGCTTTTTAAATGTTGCACGGGCTCTAGAGCAAGCTATCTTGTCTTGAACACTTTGAGACCGCTTCCACATTTTGTGCAGATGCTGTTTTAGCTTGAAGCTCATATTAAGATGAGGAGTCCATCAAGCTCTGGACCGAGACACAATGTATCACCTTCTCAATTAATTATTAAGATTATATATACCTTTACAGAACACTGAATAAAACTCTATAGTTTTACGTTCTCTAAACTTAACCATTTAGTACATCGTATAATATTTATTTCTCTTCTCCAGTATACTCTTTTATTTAAGTCTCTTTTCTCTACGTATAACTAAGTATCTCTTCACCACGCTACTCTCACGTGACTTGCATTACAATACAGGCGAAGCGTGCATTGGCCGTCTAAAGCTAATAAATACTGAGTTAACACTATAATTAATCTATGAATTTCTTTTAGGCGCGTTCCCATGTATATTTGCTAAGCGCCTATTGTCTTTACCATGTTCGCCCAGTGGACTGAATTTCATGAAATTTTGTGCTTCCACTTATTAAAAAGATTTTTCGAGCCAAACAAAATTTCATTAAAATCAGACAAAATCCCGAAGTTAGTTCTTTTTTTTCACGCAATTTGTAGGGGAGAAACTATTGATTAAATGTAGTTTCAATTCATGTTAGCTTCAGAGAGAACGCGCACAGTCCGCGTGCATTATTATGTAAGACTCGTGAATGTGATGTCGCTCGTGAAGAGATTCGTATAGATATATAAAGAGAAAATAAACTTAAAAAATAGTAATACTGGAGAAGAGTAATCAATATTACGCAGTTGTAATTAAACTAAATGGCTAGGTTTACAGAACCTAAACCTATAGTTTTATTAAGTGTTATGAAAAGTTATAATTTTAGTAATTGATTGTTAAGGAGCAACTATATTTAATTTTCATTTCTATTAATCGCAAAAACCACAAAAAAAGCATGTAACGAACTGTGTATTTTAATTAACTTGTTTACATACAAATGATATGGAAAAAATGGAATAATAATTACCGGATTTCTATTTGTACGATTTTAATGAAATTTGGAATGGGTGGACAAATATTTTTTTAAGGCCCTAATACAAAATATCATGAAAATCTGTCCATTGGGAGGTTCTCTGTTGTATGCGGACGAGGGAAAATCATGGTGAAGAAAATAGGGCCCAAAAATGCAAGGACCTAACAATAAATGACTATACTAGTGGCATGCAAACCATGGTGCGTGGATTTTGCAAAAATACAAGCTGGGTAGTCACAATAATTTTGATAGGTAAGCTTTTGAATTTATTTTATTATTTTTTTATTATTTTTTTTTATTCACGCGTCCGGCGATAAAGCAAGGGATCACAAGGGTCCATAGTTGAAAACATTTCCATGACATTGGGCATTACACTGAGTTGCATAGATCAGCCTTTCTGCCATAAAAGCTTCGAGTGAAATATGAGAGAAACAAATGTTACCTACACCGGAAACGATATCTATGAAGTAAACAAACCGCACGATAAACGCATTCCTAGAATTTCGTCTGCATGATACCTTTGCCAAAATGAAAAGTCAAGGGGAAGTTGGCTATAGCCAGATGTATTCCTTATATTCACCATAAAAAAGCGATATAACAGGAAAATACTTTCAACGGGAGCTCTATGAACTAGTTATAGGCATAATTGAATGATTACACCTAATATTGTAAATAGTTAATTTAAATAGGTTGCAAGGAAGGCCCATGGTGTCCTATCGATGATTTATAGAACAACTCTAGTAGAGATAAAGACGTTATAATCCCGTTATACACCGATGAGCCAAAACATTATGACCAGCAAGTCGTTATCCAAATCAAAGCAACTGGAGATGAACTACGACGCGTGTACGGATCGGGACACGGTTTAAAAAACACCTGATACTGAGCTCCGTTAATCAGCGTTATTCTTGTTCTTCAGATGGAAAAGGTAGCTGACTTAAGCGAGTTTGACAAAGGCCAAATTGTAATGGCCAGACAACTGGATGAGAGAATATCCGAAACGATGGGATGCTCACGGTCAGCCGTAGTTAGTACATGCCGAAAGTGGTCCGAGGAGGAAAAACAAACGAACCGCTGATGAAGTGTTGGACGACCATGGCTCATCGATGCTCGATGTGAGCGAAGGCTCACCCGGATGGTACGTGGCAACAGAAGGGCGACTGTGGCGCAACTAGACGGTAATTGGAATGCTACTAACGGGAGTAATGTGTCACAACACACAGTACATTGAACCCTGCTGAAAATGGGACTGCGTAGCCGCAGGCCACTCCGAGTGCCCATGCTAACCACAGTTCACCGGCGACAGCGCCTACAATGGGCACGCGAGCTCCGAAACTGGACCTTGAATGAGTGGAAGAAGGTCGTCTGGTCCGATGAATCACGTTTCCTGTTGCACCATGTGGACGGCCGGGTACGTGTGCGTCGTTTACCTGGGGGCGCCTGGATGCACCATGGGACGAAAACAAGCCGATGGCAGTGGTGTCATGCTTTGGGCGATGACCTACTGGGTTACCTTGGGTCCAGTCATCCATGTGCCGGCATTCTGACGTCTACGACCTACTTAAACATCAAAAACGGTTGGAGGTTGTGAAAACGAAAGAAGGTTCCTTTTAATTCCCTTCCCTGGTAGGAGAGAGAGGATACACTCTCTCTCCTCACTCGCCCGCCGACCCTCTCTTCACCTGGTGGGGCATGGTCATGCCCCACTGATCATGTGGGAGCACCTTCACTATCGTCCCCCATACGTCTACCTTTATCCCCCAGTCTTCTACCTCCCAATACTCTATCGGTACTCAAGCGACGCCTCGCACAGCAAATCAAATTTCGCTTCAAGTATAGTTTCGGCCTGTTCATTCTAAGCGATACCCCAACAATCGATGACGTACGCATGCAAATTCAAATTCTTTTTTTTTTTTTTTTGTATTTTACTATTAATTTTTTTTCTAAAGCCCTTGCCGCCGAAATCTCAGGAAAGTAAGTGGCGGGATCTGCCAGAGTAAATCTAAGTCTACTGGGTTCCTGGTCTGCGTCCACGGGCCGAAAGTGGGGCAACGTTGGGTTTCAGTAGGGGTCCAGCGGCTAAATGATCAGATGAACAACGGTACACGACACTACACAAATTCAAGATCCATACACTTAAATCTCTGGCTTTCCCAGCAAACTAGTACACCCAAAATGAAAGCAACGCGGAGTTGGGGGAAACTCCTGGTTCCGCTTGAGATCAACATACTTTAAACTTTACCTAAACATCATTGCTGACCAGGTACACTCTTTCATGGCAACAGTCTTCCCCTCTAGCAGTGCCGTCTTTCAGCAGGATAATGCGCCATGCCACACCGCCCGGATTGTTCGAGACTGGTTCGCGGAACATGAGGAAGACTTACAGGTATTGGCCCTGGTCTTACAAATTCCGCAGACATCAATCCTACCGAGCATCTGTGGTTTGTGTTGGAACAGCAACTCCGATCTGCGGCGTCTCAACCACCGACCTTACAGGAGTTAAATGATCTGCTGATTACGTGTTGGTACCAGATACCACAAAACACATTTAGAAATCTTGTAGCGTTGATGTCTTGCCGGGTACGAGCTGTTTTGGCTGCACTAATATTTTGGTTCATCGATGTATAAGTCTGTTGTGAGACCACACTTGGAATTGTTCAAGTATGGAGACTGCACCTAAACAAAGACATTGTGTTTCTTGAATGGGTAACTCGCCTGGTGAGATTGGCAAAAGGACGTCCATATGAGGAAAGACTTCGAATATGTGGGTTGACAGCTTTGAAACTAGGCAACTTAGAGGAGACTTGATTGAGGTGTTTAAGGCTCTCAGACACATACGCAAAATGAATGAGGACGAAATTTTCAAAGTTGTACATGATTCTAGAACAAGGAGTCATAATTTCAAGTTAGGAGAAAGATGTTTAGCCTGGATTGCAGGAAGTTTTATTTCAGCCAGCAAGTTATAAATTACTGGAATAAGTTTCCTACGTGGGTGGTAGAGGCTGACATTTTGGGGAAATTCAAAGGTCAGTTGCATAATTACCTACGGGAGGAGGTTAAAGTCATAGGTTGTCTATTGCCTTTTCTCTTATTAATTATATATATAATTCTCTACTTATTATTATTTTATTTTACTTATTATTATTATTTATTTATTATTTATTTTTTTTTTTGGCTGGTGCAGCATAAACAATAGGTTTCCTTGCACTACGTGGCCATTGCTAATGCTAATAAGTAATCAAGAGATATCAATGATCGATATAACTGAATGCTTAGTAGTTATTATTCAATCATATCCTTCTGATGGTATAATCGATTGAATCATTCGAATGATATAATCGAAATAATCGATTATGACATCTCAAGTATGCTCATAACTAATGTAGACCACTTTTATAGATGCATAACTCTGCATGGAATTTACGTCGTGGGCTGTTGTTGTTCCATTGCAGGAGCATCGGCAACTAGGACCATGTTGCTCCGTGTATATTATCTGTAAATTGCGTATGTTCTGAGGCCGATTTTCGGTTTTCTGGACGAAAAGGCCGAATTCCCGGGATAAAAAACTATGCTACCCTCTCCTGAGACCGACTAACTCTTCCACCCGGTGTGAGGAAGATGGCGATCTTACCAACTGTGCTAACCACGAGAGCTACGTTGGGGCAGAAGGAAAGAGAGTTAAAAGCGGGAGAGTGTTATCAGCATGATTGTTATAAGGAGAGTTCACTGTATATATTAATTGATCGATGTGTATGTGCTGGCGGATTTTTCTGTAAACTGGGGGATCTGGTCTGCATCCTTGTTGCTTTGACAGGCAAAAAAAGTAATGGCGTAATGAGCTGTTGCTTGGTAATCCTAATTGTCACATGGGAAGCCTGATTTGGGATCAGGTCTGCCATGACCGAGTGTTTAACACTAGAGTGTACTGTAGTATCACATGCGTTTTCAATTGACTTTATTTCGAACCCATTGCAGTAGTTTTATTTTTATCAAAACCTTAATTGTAAATTCCCGAGTATAAACAGAACATTTACGCCAAGTTGATATTTAGTGAATATCGACATGAAACAATCAGATCGCACATTGGAGAAAGGAGACTGCACTTCACAAGAAAGATGGTAAGCGGAACGATTGCGAAGTTCACCTCTCTGCGATGGGTTGCCAACTAATAGCTCTCGCATACTTTAGAAAACCTCTAACCCGTCATCCTTTATGTCTTCTGGATGTGGGTCTCTGCTGCGAAGTCCAATATCCAAAGGATCTTCGCTGCCGAATCCTGATTTCTGAAAGGCCAACACCAAGTTGCACTTCTCATGCTCCCTCCAAGCTCTTCGAATAATAGAATTAACCAATGTCCTAGCAGTACGGAGTTTCCGATCGAACATCGGAGAAAGGACACTGCACTTCAAAATAAAAATGCTAAACGGAACGATTAAGAATATTTTTTTTAGGAGACATGCTCTTGGCGTTTCTCATCGCCATAACATTACAGCCGTTTAGCGCTCGCCATCAGATTCCTGCCGAAACAGATGCTTCACGCTTTCGAAAAGATCAATAGGTCCCCATATTGAGAAGATCGACAGGTCCTCGAAAGAAGACCTGTCGATCTCCCCATAAAGACCTCCCCATCTGTTTAGCCAAGGCATACAGGTGGTTGATAAATTAATTGGTAGTTCAGCAATAATTTCTGCAGTTGAAACGGGTTAGTATACAAATTGATTGATGTAGTATCTCTAAGATCCGCATTCAGCTTTAGGGAGACCAGGACCGATTCGAAAAAAGGTGTCTGACTAGCCACAAATTAAGATAGAAACTCCGACCTCTCTGGTCAGCCCTTGTTGAGTACACAACCTATTGAAGCCTGCAGAAATTAAATACACAAGTGATCCTTGTTGTCTTAAGAGTCATGTCTCTCATAATCAGATGTCTATGGTTCCAGAGAGAGAGAGAGTAAGGATTGTTCAACGATGTCCCTTGATTTTGAGAATCCTGATATTTTGAACAAAACGTTTGATAAAAGTTGTCCTTCTTACCGTTCGGTGCCTGGTTTCTTGGCTTGTCGTATGAGTTGGTCTTCTGTGGGTTGAAATATGCACTGGAATGTTGAAAGCAAGGTCATCACCTGGACTATTTTCAGTGTTACTTCTAGACGAAGTAGGCATTTTGCAGTCGATTTTCTGAATCACTAAAATACTGGGCATCTTGTGGTTTGGTTGTTGCGGGAATGCGCTTGAATTTCTTATGTTGTTGCTGAATCGGTTATTGCATTTTATGATATTAGGTGTTCTTCTGTGAGCAATTCCTGTTAGCCGTTCCTGATAAAGCACGGCTGCCCTCATCGTAGCGCGCATTTCAACTTCGCTTTATAATGGTTTCTACCGGTGAGTTTGCGTCTGGCATATCAATAGCAAATTGATAACTTTCGTTTGGGACCAGTTTATCTACGGTAAAAAACACATCGAGAGAACGGGATCGATCTTTGGAAGTTTTTCCGAATGAAACGAAAAGCCCTGGAACCGAATCCGGCTGCTCTTCATAATTTCTTTCTCAGTTCTAAGCGCTCTCTTGATGTTCACTTACTGGTTAAAATAAGCGCTATATAACAGTCACCAAGTTTCCAGTGAATATATTCATTTAGAAACTTAATTAATAAATTCATTTGTTTGGCTAAATTTCCCGAAATTTAATCATTGTTAAATCTCAAAATATATTTGAACCGTAGAATTGAAGTTTTTTTAAACAAACTGCAGGATTCATCAAAAATATTAATGTCTCACTTATTTAATTCAATTATTTTAATGACAAAAAGTTCTCCGCGTTGGAACAAGTCTAACGTATGGAACGAATTAGAGCAAAAAATATTCGCAATCAAAAGAGGAAATGAGTTCATTAGTGGATAACTTGCTGTGTGAAGGGGAGTGAAACGGAATTAGGGCTTCCCTGGAGGATGTCTACGTTTTTTGGGCGGGTGGAGATGAATGACCTTAGAGCTCCGATCCAGGTAATCGAAATGTAACATTTCTCGCTGGAAGAGATGACATGAATAGATTTATGCATAAGCTTACAGAATGGTCTCCCTTTCTTATTATCTAAATATTCAAAACAAAATTATTCAAGGAAAAGTTTGTCTTAACTCGATGCTCTTTGAAGAACTTCATTAACTTGCTCATTAGAGAATTTCCAATGTTTTTTAAGTTGTTTTTATCTCTCTGTTTACCTAATTTCATTAGTTTGCAATCCAGTTTTTGTGTTTAATGCAGCTTTCGACCATTTTTCGATACACACTTCATAAACGTCCTTGGTGATGATTAAATCGTGTGTCCTCTTAGCGTCTTCACTCTGGTGTGTTGACTGTACACCGTCATGAATTAAGCTAACTGGGAATTTCACAATGAAGTGGGTGGGATCTGCGAAGGCACTCGAAGCGATCAACACATTTTCTTGATTGAAGTCATCAAAGAGTTTAAAGGACACTTATAGCAAATTTCTTTTTTAAGCATGTTTGTACAGACACATTCGTCCACTGAACTCCAACTTTCTCCATTACCACATCATTAGCAATTTATAACAGTAAAGTTGATTTACGTATGAACACATTTTTCTCTGTCCAGTTTATTTCTAGTTTATATTATTTTAATTCCTGTCTTAGTTCCGCTCTTTAAGCTCGGTTCACTAACGAAATATCATCACTTGTAATTTAGAAGCCAAGATTCAATCGAATTATCTTAAGCCACTGGGTACCCATGCGGATCGAAATTGAGCAATTTTTACGCGCTTAGTGAAACGTATCTAAAATTAGAGGAATTTACTTTTATTCTAAATCAGTTAATAAGTGACAGGCATCCACTTCTGAATTATTCGAAATATACACAGGATATTTCTTGCATGAGGGATAATTGGAAATTACATGCATAGACTACTTTTCTATATAATTTTGGCGGTGTAGTCTGCAACTTAAGCTTTCTGCTTCCTTGTGAGGCCTCGAAGGATGTGAAGGATTAACAGGTCTGGCAAAAGAATGGTTTTAGCACTGTTATTATAACATGCAGCAGTTTTTTTATTAAGAAAGATTAGTTCAGAAGATTGCCATAGTTATGAGTGGTGCGGTGCTATTTCGCTCTATTCCTTGGCACTAATTATTGGATTAACTAAATATTATTGAATGATAAATCAGAATTAAATAAACTTTATTAATATAAAATCCTGAACTCATCTGGTAATAAAATAACGGCTGGATTTGATTCCAATATTGGAACGAATTGACAAATGAAGTGGGGAAAATTATTTTTATTTTTTAAGAAACTTCCTAAACTCACCTTGTAAACTGTATTATGTGCACTTCAATGTGAAAGAAGTTGAAGGATGGATCATAAAAAAATTACTCATTAAGGAAACAAAGATGCATAGTTTCAATACCTAAATTCATCAAACAAAAATATTAAAAATAAAATGAAATGCACTGTCCCTAGTGAATCTCCGATACATCATCAGGATGCAGTGGAGGTTCATCGGAATCTTTGTACTGGAGGTGCCTTTAAAGTTTCTGGAGATAATCCTGAGAGCACTATGTTGGACTGCATTGAGCCAAGCCAATTCTGTCTTACCTGCAAAGTCATAAACTGGGGAGCTCCGTAGTTTGAACAGGAACAGATTTCTTAAAGCACTAAAAGAGATCATAATCATCCTGAAATTCTGATCGCCACTGCTATTAAGGTGTCTTTAAGAGATATAAACCTCATAAAGTTCTTATCTCACTTAGGGAGAAACAAGAGATGCAAAAAGGAGAAACGATAACGGATAATTTCATATACAAAATTTGTTATAGAAGTCCTCTGTTTGTCGAGAAGTACTGGATGTGGCATGTAGAAGGACTAGTTCTTACATAAGTTGTCCAGGTCATTTTTATGTGCACTGCAATGTTATGCAGTAGCCTTGACTGCTGCTCCACAGGCAATTACTGCGATATTCCCAAAAAAGTTGATCTTAGAAGCAGACTACTCTCTTTAAATGCTTTCTTACCATAAACGGTTGCTCTGTTTTCGTAGTGAAAGGATGAACTCATTTTGACAACTGTAAAGAGAAGATAGAAAATATTCGACCCCCCCCCGCCCCGCATTTGCTACTTTTATCGGTGTCCACTTCATAGGCTCTCTTTCTGTTATGTTGTCTGTACACCTGTGTCTTCATGGGTCGATTTGCTTGATGTGCGGACTGAAAAACCAGGAATCTCACACAGAAAAATCTCACTCCCTCCACCTAAGTTGGGCTAACCGCAGCCTCCACTGAAGAGTCCTTTAATAATTCTCCAAAATTTTGACGTCAATTTGTACCCTTACCTCTCTAACTGGTGGCGACCCCTCTTACTGTACGATTTGACTAATTTCTATTTAGTCTATATTTGAAATAATATTTTTGCGTTCGCCAACGTCCACCCGTGCCATAAGTGGAAAAATTACGATAGGATTAATAGTAATCATCATTGTGACTACATCATATTCGACTTCAAAGCTACTTGCTGCAAAGTCGCTCTTTTGTTGCTCTTAATCATCCCATCGGGTCCTGATGCGTTGAATTCGGTAGTTGCAGTGATCTGCAGACCACTTTGAGTGTCTTCCTGAATATAGGATCTCCTAGATCTAAACTATCTGCACCATTCTGCGATATTCTGAAGGTTTATTATCTCTCACTATTCATCTGAAATAGATGTTCATGAATCTCTACCATGGCATATCATCGCTCATAAGAAAGCAGAACGCTATTCATTTCTTCAAGAGCTAAGGCAAGTAATCTGAAATACAGTTGAAGTGCATCAACTTCTGGTTCTCAATACTTGCAGACTTGTCAGCTTGCCACAGAAACATGTTTTTACTCTTTGGAGTCCAATAAATTAAGTATTTTAGCACTTCAAAAAAGAAACCTTGCATTCCTACTTTCCCATCACCCTTCATACAATCTTTTTTTTATAATATCATAGAGGGGTATGATTCAGCTGCAGATAACTGATTTAAGCAGTTTCTTTAAATATCACAAAAATGACTCTTCATTTCCAGGAAGGCTTCACCAAAATTCATTAAGGAGAGCACTGAATCAAGAAGAGTGTCAACTATCCTAATGAATATTAGTTTAATATAGAAAGTTACTGATCTGGTAAGAGGTTTTCATGTTAGCTGTTTCCAAATGTGTATCGTCATGGAAACCATTCTATTCTCGAAATAGATGTCTGTTAATATTTTGTATTACGTTCTGTACTGGACGTAATAATGATGAATTTTTGTGCACGGAGAACTCCGAATTCTGATCATTTGTCTTTTCCCAAATGAGGAAGTGGTAAGTCAAAGTACTCCAAGCTCTATTTTTAAAAAGTTGAAAATGAGTTCTGTTTTATCTTATGAAATAAAATACGGTAAAATGCATCATTTACTTTCGTATTTATCTATTAAATAAATACATTGATTTTGGTTTGACACTTATTTCAGAAATGTTTATTTTTCAGCTTTTTTTTTCCCTTTATGATTGGACGCAAACCCGAAAAGTTTTCTGCACTCCTAGTATTCCAGTATTGTGGGTGGGATGAGTTCGAAAGCTAGAAGGATTGGATTGTTTAAGATAATCTGCGGGTTACCTAATACAATAAGGTGTCAATATGTTCTGTTTGAAAATGCATGCGTTCCTTTGTCATTTTTGTTTGTTTTTGCGGGATGAAAGTTGCAATCCTCTCCTGAGACGGGTTAAACTCGACTACTGTATCAAAATAAACCGTTCTTTAATCGGGACGGATTTCAAAGCTAGAAAGAAATTTGGCCATTTTTGTAATTTATAAACATTGTAAATTCTAAATTTGTATTGAAAGGCCAGTCATAAATGGTTGCAGATATCAATCGAAACCCAATACCGGGTACCATTGTTACCTAAATTCGAGCAACTGGCATTAGTGGCAACTTACTACTGTGCTAAGTAGTAGGAGACAAAGAGTGACCAGCTTTTCATGGACTAGTGTGGTGAGCGATATTCCACTGGAGTCGGTGTTGAGCCCTTTAATGTTTTTAATATTTATTAGTGATATTGATGTAGGTATTTCAAGTTTGATGTATAAGTTTGCTGATAATACAAAGGCAGACAGAGTGGTAATGACAGTAATCGGGGTGTGCTACTTCAACAGGAACTAGGTAAAGTAAGCAGCTGGATGGAAAATGGCAAACGAGATTTAACAATTCAATACCTTATATTTACTTCTATCCAAGCAATAATCCGAGAATAGCATACTGTTTGTGTGGTACCAACGTTAAGATAATGGGGCATGAGAAAGACTTAGGAATAATTGTACAAACTGACACGTAGTTCTGTGAACAGTGCAGAGAGGCTGCTATGGTTCATGGTGTTCTGTCAGTGATATACTCAAACTTTGCCAGAAGGGGAAAATCGGCGATCATCCCATTGTATAACTCAATGGTTACACCACATCTGGAATACTGCACAACAATATTTTAGAAGGACACAGATCGTTTTGGAATGGTACAGTGAAGAGCAGCAAGATTAGTCGGGAGCACAGAAGCATATTTTTACCAAGACAGATCGGGGTTCTGTTGCATTCTCTAGAAACTGGGCAACCTAATTGAAGTCTATAAGGAAGGGTTAGACTAAATGCGGATGGCTTCTTCAATCCTCGCGTGGAACACACCAGAAAGCATAAATTTAAATGGGAAAGGAATGGCTGCAGAACAGATGTGTGGAAATTAGAATTCGGCCAAAATGATGCAGTATAAAAATGTTGCCTCCTTGCATCGTGTGTTTCCGGTACTAATACAAACTGCATTCACACCATTGATGAACACCTTGTTTTTTTCATTATATACTCATATTCTTCTTTCAGTTATAGAACGAGTAAAGCGGAAGGAATGATGATTACACTATCTAGGTGGACAACTAGCACACTCTGTAAAAGTTTTAATTAAGTTTTGTATTCGTTTTTAATAAAGCTATGTTGTATTGCAAACTGTGTTGCATATTAATTTGACAGCCTTGCATAAGTTAATGTAATTTACATAAAATTGATTAAAGTTTTTATATATAAATTAATCTTACGATGATCTTAGAAGATTTTCTAAATTTTTGAATTTTAAATGATATGGTGAAATTTTACTGATTTACATTTTGCCGAATAATTTGGTTTTAAATATATTTTTCTTTCGAATTGCTTGCCGATATAAAATACCGAAGAAGTTGTTAATAAATCATGAAAAGCTAATTTTGGGTATAAGGTTATCAGCAGAAGCCGAGCAAGCAATACTATCAGCAACATATTTTCCATTATCAGGAAAAAGCGTAGAAAATCTAGTTTCATCTCTCGAAAAATTAAAATTCATTTCAAAATCTAATAATATCTGATGGAATTCGCTTGCGGCGCTTTAATGAAGGTGCACTTTACGTCTTATTATAAACAGCATTCCTAATGGAGGTAATCCTGCTCCAATAGAGCAGGATGTCACCTTCAAGAAGCAAACATCTTAGAAAGATAGTCTTCCTGATTTAACTAAAAAGCTTATGCACGGATGTGTTATAGTTAACACACGTTATCTCTCTCTAAGTAATACTTGGGATTTTATTAATGAATATTAAGATGACAAGCGAGCAAGTACTTCCCTTCTTAAGAATAACAAATTCGCTACTTTCAAAACTACTAGTCTTTGTGGCTTTCTTTGAACAATTTCTTTTTGTGCCTTTAGCTGAATCAAGTATTCACTGTTGGCTGAAAGAAATAAGGAAAAGGAGGATCCGAACTCTTCATCTGCCATTACGACATCTTACGAAGATAATTTCCCCGTTAATTACAGCAGTCAGTTAAATGAGGGAGGTTTCCATTATAGTTCGATGGCCTTCCAGTTTTGTTCTCCCAGATATTGTTCGCGGGATACTTTTAATGAGAAGCTGCAGATAAACTAATGCACATAAGCAGCGCTACAAAATTAAATAGAAAGTCTCATTTCGGAATCGAAAATTACTTTTTTCCATCCCCATTTAAAGTTCATTATCTGCAGCTGTACCGGAGCTAACTGTACCTTTTCTGTTTTTTTTTTTTTTTTTTTTTATTCTTTGAGGCCAGGAAGATTTCTGCGTATGTTGTTAGAGAGAGCAACGAGCTTCAAATTATCACTTGAAATCCATTCTTCCTCTCATGTCCAACAAAAATTGAGAACCTTTATCTTTGGAATAACACTGAAAAGGAAAGATATTTTTCTCTTTTTTTTGTCACAGACGACCCTTTGACATTTGGCAGTATGAGAAAGAGTCGGTGGTTTTGTCTACTTCTTGACGTACTTCCACTTATCTTTCCAGTTAGCTTTCAGCTACCAACTGTCAAATTAATGACAACTTCTGGACAGGAATGATGTACTTCGAAAAGAATCACTGAAGTTGGACAATAGAGAGCTGCGGGAATTCGGTAGCTTCACTTACCAATTTTATTCCTCTAAGAAGAAAGAGGATTAATCCATAATTATTAATCGCATTTTTATAGTAATGATTTAACCGCAATTCCGTAATTTTATATGCAAATGTAGTTAACGTTAAGGTGTAATCGCACAGACGAGTGGTTGGCATTTCGATGTTAAACATTGAAATCAGAATTCGATCGATTTTTTTTTCCCTACAAATAAAGAAATTCCTCCAAATCCATTCAAGGAATTCGAGATTGCGAGGTGGAGAGCGATCAGTATATGAACATTTAGTCATCCTTTCATTACCTCAGGAAAATTTTTGGATATAGTGTTGATGGAGAGTAAAAACGTATTACGATAAAATCAATACAAAAACGTATGTTTATGTTTCCATTAATACATTTTGTTTAGCTATAAGTCAAGTATGCGAACTGTTAATCAACCTGTAGAGTAGAACCGTTCAACAAGGCGCATTCAACTGCTAAAATCTGAGCTGGTGGATCATCTGTAAAGATCAAGTGAATTTAGAAAAAGAAGTACTTCTTATTTACGTCGTTCCGAATTTCGCTATTTTAATTTGTAAAATGTAGATCTTACAAATTAAAATAGAAATATTTGGTTTGCAGGAATAAATCCAGGAAGGGCAATGGAAAGTAAGAATTAGCATTAATACCCGAGTATTAAGTTAAAGATTCGATATTTAGTTTAAATGTAAATAAGGTTACTGTTTGAAGAAACAGTGCATTTGGGGATCGGAAAGTTATAGACGTATATGTTAAATAACGGCTAAATGAAAACAAGTAATTTCGAACAACATAAGAGAGCTAATAAGGACAGCAACCAGGCGAGGAAAGGGTTGCCGAGGGCAATCCCCAGACAATAGAATCGTAAAATGGAATTTCGAAGCGTCTCTTTTGATCTAAGCCACCATTAAGAAGTAAACAGGAAATTAGTGAACGTGCAGTATTCGCATCTTCGCATCAAAAGAAAACGGGGTAAGGATGGCTGATATTTTGGCAAGTTGGCCATATTTAGCAGAGAAGTTGTGAACACGAAAATGAATGTTTTGGAAGTGACCGACAAACATGAAAACGTCATACCGCCGTGTGAAAAAAATAAATAAATAAAAATAAATTTCTAGAGAGAAGTTGGTTTGTGCGTTAGGGAGACAGCTGTGGTCCAATGTTTTAGAAATAGGAAAGTTAAGCAGAGTATGAGAATTGGTTGCGAGTCCTGGGAAGGCATTCCAAACTTGAGGGAAAAAGAAAAAAAGTTCGGGGGAGTAATTTAGCAAATGTCCACTCTGTATTGAATTCTCTGTGATCTAGGAGAGGAAGTTGTGAGTTGCGGGTTGAAGTGGAATTAGATTTTTTGGCGGTCAGTGTTCACATCTCGTGGTAGCAAGATGAAGAAGAAAAAAAAACGAGCGAGAAAGAAAGCCTGGTCGGGCATCGGAAGGCAGTGATGGAGGTGGTTAAGTTTAAGGTTAATGTAAACGTGCAGTGAGAGGGTGATCGGCGGTGAGAGAGTGATCGGCGTCCCTAGCAACGAAATCGCAAGATGTAACTCGGAAATTTGGTCGTGTAAGAGCGTACACTTGTGTCTAGGGTCCGGCCCGTTGTACCGATATGTGAGCCAAGAAAGGAAAGAAAGCCTGTCCGCCACTAAGGAAAGCATAGTGGTCAAGAAATGGAATAAAGCCTGCCTGCCAAGAAGGAAGCCTGAACGCAAGGAAATTGGAAGTAGAGGCCATTCCGGAACGTAAGTCTGTTGCTGTTTTTTTTTTTTTTTTTTTTATCGAATCCTGAACTCAAGGACTCACCCTATCTCTGTAATTAATTGAGTTATAATCCTTTAAAAAAAAAACATTCCTGTTGTATTAGGCAAGTTAGTTACTAAGCTTGAGATAATCTGTTATAAATGTTAATGATAACAAATAACGTAAGGGTGGTAAAGAGGGATGACTAAGATGGTAACTAGAGAGTAACTAAGGTAGAATGAGTGGTTTATAGTGAACATTACTGAGGTAAGAGGATACCAGTTGTAATTCATTTCATGTGTTAAGGGTTAGAAAATAATATAAAAAGCGTAATAAGAGTTGAAATGAGTTTTACTGATGTAAGTAATAAAAATTGGTAATGTAACAGTATGATTGAGTAATCATTGAGGATTCATATTTAGTGAGATACAACTGATACACACTGATGTTAATAATTTGTAAATTGAGAATAGTTGATGAGAGAGAGAAGAAGAAGAAGAAGAAGGTAATGTAGTGTACTGTAGTAGGGTTCAAATATATGGAAATTGGTATGCATGTATGTAATTATTTGTTTTTTTTATGTAAATGCTATATATAACGTTCATTAAAGATTGTACATTTTTTGTAAATAAATGTGTCTTTAATGTTCTGCTAACACTCGCTTTTCACACCCTACAATCTAGGATTTTCTGTATGCTACTTCAACTAGGATTTTGGGGTATGCTACTTCAACATGGATTGAGACTTCAGTAGGGTGGAAGTCAAAACAGCAACAAAAACAAAAGACAAGTAATAACATTTTATTTTTATATTCCACCCCCCCCCCCCACCAACAATATCTTCTGGCAGTTTATTATTTGTCGGCATTTTCGCGGCCAGACATTTGTGCTAGTTCGTGATGCCTACAGAGCTCCAGCCCCTTGTGCTGGTTCGAAACTGAACTGAAAATTTCTTTGGAAAAAATCAATGTCAACAACTGCCCTGGCGCTGATCGCGTTGAAAATGCAGTTATAATAAAAGTTGCTGATATTTTTTTCCCACATCCTCTTTAATATGTACAAGAAATGTGTTTTGGCTGAAATTTATCCTGAAATTTCGAAGTCTGCATTAGTTAAAATCATCTGTAAACCTGATAAGGAAACTTCAGATCCAAAAGTGCACAGACCCATATCTCTATTTGATAATTTGGGTAAACTATACTAACAGCTCATTGCAGCTAGACTGAATGATCTGTTTGACAGAAAAACTTTAAATTCACCTTCTCAGTACGGATTTACAAAAGGCAAATCCCGTAAGGAAGCCTTGGTTTCATTTTTGATGTACTTTTCTCGCTCAAGGGCCATCGACGAATTAACTATATTTATCGACTTCGAGGGCGCTTTTGACTCCATCCGGTGGGAAAATGCCCTCGATTGTCTACGGTGTTCAATTGCTGAAAGCAGCTATACAAGGTTATTCGTAACTACTTTCAGCATAAGTCCATTCAGATTACTGCCCTGTAATCTGAATTCAGATTAAATCATTCAGTTTCAACTGCAAGTTTAGGTATTATCTGCGATGTATCAGTCGATATTAAAAGAGAAAAACTTCGCATATGTAACGAACATCTGGAACACTTGTTGAGATGCAATAGGTTTCAACAAAAGTAGTTTCCTTTTGTTGAAACTGCTACTTCTATAACACAAATTCAAACTACGACTACAAGATCATCTTCTGGCTTTAAAATTTTAACTAAGTGGCCATATTGTTATGATTCTCCTATCTACTTCTTGCCATGGTGATTCTTTATTTCGTGTCATAGTTTACTGGATGTTTCATAACTAAGCATGTCTATTTATTAAAATCCGTCTCCTGATGTTCTCTTAGACCTTGGATAGCTATCCCCTGATGACATTAAATGTTGAATTTTGACTACTTCGTTTGGCCCCATCTATCTACAGATGTTTCACTTCTTAGTCTGGTTACCAACTTACATTGACGATGTACAAAATCCTGGAAATTCATTTTTTATTTATTTATTTTTACTATATATACTCTTTTTTACCCGTACCCACTGGCATAGCACTATCTCCAGTGTGTGCAGGATTTCGTTCATTAGGACAGACAATGATTGGTAGTGCCCGTGGTCCACCACATTTAACGCTCAGTTGAAGGGCGCAGACGGGTATTGGGCAGGCTTTCTAGGTGATCGCCTTCCTGGTTACTAAATTTCCAGAAAGAACTAAGCAACATAACATCACACACTGCGCAGACATATCATTACACACATTTTGGCTTTTACAGAGTGTTCTGTACGCATCACAGTGTACCAAGGCGGATTTGAACTGGCGTTCTGGGGCCGCTGAACATAAGATACCCTACATGTTCTGGTTCGGGATACCTATAGAGCTGCAGCTCGTTGTGCTGGTAGATCTGTTCTAGGCCGCTCGTTGTGGTACAGACTTTTCTCAGAGAAGCTTGGAGACTTTTCTTTGATGTTCGTAAGGACTTCCTTATTTAACGTCTGTGGAAAACAACTCCTTGTGCTGCTTGCAAAGCTGGCATGGAACAGAATGCCCCATGTAGCGGTGACTCCGTAGCCAGGTGGGAAGGAGCAGCAGTGCATAGCACACGTTTCTTGATTAGACCGGGGTTCGAGCCCGTCACCACCAAATGCGGAGGATGCGGAAAGGTCAGGGAATGACCACCGCATATCCCGGAGCAATATGGCCTTAGTTGCTAATGCTCCTAAAAACCAAATAACAAACAAACAAACAACAGCCCCATGTAGCGTTGAAAGATTCTGTTCTTTACTGTGGTGTGGTATGGTTGGCCATGGCTATCTTAACTGACAGCACTGCAGACTTTGAAATGGGTTCACAATTATTTATAACTCGGAATTTGGAGCATTTTCTATATGCATTTATTTTTGTTTAAATTTGGCTTAGATGAAAAATTATTATATTTATTATATTAGTGTTACCCGTAATTCATTACATAAACCTGTATTTTGTCTGTAAATTCCGTGTGTTCTCTGGTCGATTTGCCTGTTTTACTAGAGAAAAAAAAAAAAAAACAATTTCTGAAGGGAAAACCTTGCTATCTACTCCTGAGACCGATTAACTCAGCCACTGAGTGAAAAAAGCACATTAAAGTTCCTCGCGTCATCGATGGGATTCGAACACGGGCCTTTTCCACCCGGTGTGGGAAGGACGGTGACGATGTCACTGTATTACCCGCGCAGACTGGCTTAAACGAAGTGGACACGTGAAACTCAAGCTGCTGAGCTTACCAACGAGAAACTGATTGAATTGGAGTTATAGGAAATGCAGCCAGCATCGCAAATAAAACAGCTCACAACAAACATGATGACTGAAACTTTCGATTTGTCCGAGAAAGGGATCGTCATTGATGTCCATTCTCGTTGAAGATGCTCTAAAGTGAGCAAAACGTTCAAGTCCACGTGGGGATTGAGTGAGATTTTGGGCTACTGTAATGAACTGAATGAACAGAAGAAAGAGCAAAATTCACTTCAGAGTCCGATCATAACTTCTAAAAATGTGACTTGTTTGCTATGATTACAGTATGTGAATAATAATTGTTTATGTATATAGTATAAGACATATGTGTATATTTTTATTGCTTTCCTAATTTAATATTGATTTCTGTTTAATTGTAACTGTTTTAACTGTAATTGTGTAATTGTTTTTTTTTTCTGCGGGAGAAAAAACCATGCTACCCTCGCGTGAGACCAAATAACTGAGCCACGTTGTTCAAAAGACGCATAAAATTCCTCATGTCGTCCGCAAGATTCGAATTCAGTTCTTTTTCACCCGGTCTGAAGAGACAGAGGATTCTACCAAATCTGCCATCCGCGAGGGCTGTCCGTAGTTAACTACAAAGTCGAATTGCCCTTTTCTTAACTGAATTCAGACGTAGAGAATTAGTTGGCCAGCGCAGACGTCGGAAATCTTGGGAATAGTCCTCGAACTTTTCGGATACAAATTTTGCACGGCTAGTAGTTCCCTTGTCGTCTTTTAAGAATCCATCGCAATCCTAGTAGAAATTAATCACTGCGATTTGAAGGTGGTCCGATAAGACAAAGATTAGAGGTAACACGATCTTCTGACGGTATTAACGGATCCAGTCCATACCACAGAACATGAACCACCTCCAACAGCTTGACTAGTGGATACGAGACAGTCTAGATTCAATGTTTCAGGAGGTTCACGCCACACTTCACCATAATGTTAGTTCAAAAAAGTCAACTCGAGACCCGAAAGACCAAATGATCTTTTTTCCGCTGTTCCACAGTCCACTCTTGTCGTTAGCGGCACCATTCAATTCGACTTTTTACTGAAAGAAATGTCTATACTAAAGGCACACGACTACCAAGCCCAGCCCAGCCCAGACTCAACTTAATTATCTGTTGCCGCCAATTGCGAAAAGGTTTCTAATTTTTGGCCAGTGAGTGTACAATAACTTTTACATTATTACTATGGGATAACTACTCCTATTATTTACGAGTTGCAATAAACAATATACTATTGGTTGATTGCTGAGTTCTGTTAGGTACTCTGGTCATAGTGCGCCTTAATTTAGCACTCAGTGTCGTATATCATGTAATTACCGTATCTTTATCGTATATATTATGTAATTCCGCCTTAGGTCGACTAACAACAGCCCATCAGCACCAAGTCAAAGGGGCCTTTAAAATTACTCTAGTTTACGACAGATTAGAACCTACACTCCTCTAAATGAGTGACAAGTAGAAATATTAAGGACATAGAACGTTTTCATTGCTCATAGAAGGTAAATTTCAGAGAGCGAAGGTGAATGTTCTGACAGATATGATAAGGAAACCACCTATATTTTTTCACTCCAAGAAAGTTGCAAGCAATTTATCAAGCCTATAAGTGACGAAGGAAAAATGAAAACAAGCATCAAAGAGATCCGATAATTCACCAATTAGTAGGTGACAGAGCAGAAATCGGATCCGTTTTCACATCAATATCGCCTCAAGGGTTGTCGGAGTTGTATGTCTCCTTGGTAATCGTACACAAGAATATCTACAATGTTCTTGAACGATCTGAAGAAACTTGTCTGTGGTAGACAATGGAGTCCTAATAACACGGCAGCTGATCCCATAACACGGATGGAAAAAGAATGCAACTGGGATTATAGAATTGTAATAAAATGTATAACGACATAATCACGGCTGGTTGTACCGAAATTGGGGATGCTTTGAACTGGAAGTAATTCTACCCTTCCAATATTTAACAAAAAAAAAAAAAAAAAAATTAGGACCAATCAAGAGAAGAGAAAATAAACTGTTAAATAATGAGTAATACGAGAGGAAAACTATTACAGCAGTCGTACTTCATTAAAATTATATTTTTGCATGCATCGCAATTGCCTAATTTTTAATCCTTGTTTACGCTTCTTGTGTAGGCGTGGACTCCAGTTGTCCGACTGACATGAGCTAGCGTCAAATGATTGCATTGGAATTCTGTGTGGATGAAGGATAGACCACCGTTTTTGTTTTCTACTGCTGAGAAGGCTCTTTGTCTTATTTCGGATTGATTATTTTATTAAGTTTTGTTGAATTACTGTTGTCAGTTGGTGAAATTGCCCCAGCTTTTGAAACTGCCTCGTATTTGCCGAAGGTTACCCTTCGGCAAATACGAGGCTTAAGCGGTGGAAAAGGATGAAAACTTATTTCTACTCAAAGGTTCTGTGAATATCTCGATAGAAGATGTCTTCCATCTTCCAGGAACACCTCCCTCTCACTCGCAATGAAAAAATGGTTTTTACCAAATCTAGTTTACCGTCATGGAGAAAACGACACGAAGGATCAAAAAGTGGCATCTGTTCGTTCTGAAAGAAATTGGATTCTCGGGCTAGTTAATATAAATACAGTATATTATAATATTTAATAACCATCACCGTATATTCATAACCAGCTCAAAATAATTGGACATCCTTTTGACTTCGGCGAAGTAGGTCTAACGGTTCGCATATAAAAGTTTCAAAGAAGAACGAACCACTTAGATCACCAACAATTAATGTGGATCGAAATGAGAAACTTATGAAGTTTAAAAGGGATCTGAATATCGGAAGGCACAAGCCTATCAGCCAATTGTGTTTGCGTGCTACTGCAATCCAGTTAAACTACACGAACTAACCTGCAACCATTAAAAGAGAGAATGGCTGCGACAGCTAGTACAGAAACCATCCTCTGGATGAAAATCACTTAAAAGGAACGGCAATAAGTGGACAGGACGATCTCATCATCGGTCTCTACAACGTCGCATTTATAACCTATGAACTCCAAAACATATCTTGTAGTAGTGCCTTGACTATCGTTCTTCGACTTGTAACAACGGAAAGAAATCATGGAAAGCGAAGAGTTGCCCGGTGTGCTGTTCTGATCATATAGTCGAGTGTGGGTTTGTAAAATTTCCCACACCACAGATTACCTGAACGTATCAAATCAAATTATTTATTAGGGTCATCCGTAATTGATTACATCTACCCATGTGTTTTGTGTCTGTAAATTGCGTGTTCTTTGGTCAATTTGCCTGTTTTGCTGGACAAAAAAACTCCAGTTTCTGTTGGAAAACCTTGCTATCTACGCCTGAGATCGACTAACTCATCCACGGAGTGAAAAGAGCCCATTAAAGTTCCTCGCGTCACCGATGGGATTCGAACCCGGGCCTTTTCCACCCGGTGTGGGGAGGACGGTGACGATACCACTGTACTACCGGCGCAGACACCTGAATGTATCATAGACACAATGAAACCAGGAAGAGATGTTGTGGTTATTTAATATGGTTTTTACTGGTGGACTGCGGCGCTTATAGTTACCGACTCCCCAAATAGCCACGTTCGAAACTGCATCCATTCAGGGCTATAGATAGCCAGCTACAGGAGAAGATGTACGTTTTCCTGTCACGTACATGAAAATTAGATTATAATACAAGGAAATTATGAACATAATACACTGCTCGCCAAATTTAACAGAACACGTATAAAATGTGGTGTAAGTCGTGCAGCTTCCGATGGAGCTGGACAAAATTTGGTATGGTGGTGTACCATAAAATAACGACAAAATCAGGAGATAGTGAAGAACTTCTGTCAGGTATGAGGGACATTCATAGGGGTTGTATAAGAATTACCAAAAAGGTCACGTTACAGAAGCCGACACAAGACGCTCGAAAATATGGTAATATGCTATCAGTACGGCATATGATCTCCTCCAACGGATAAACAGGCCAGACACCGGTGTAAACCATGCTCGATATAAGGGTGCCTATAAGATTCTGGGGCAACAAATCCCATTCTGCCACCAGCATAGACTTTAGCTCAGCAAGTGAGTGAGCTGTTGGCTTGCAATGCGACGCCCAAGGAAGTCCCACACATGTTCTATCGGATTTAAGTTTGATGATCATTCTGGCCACGGCAGTCGTTGAATCTCTTTCAGGGTATGCCTCCATCACTGGAATTCTATATGCAGTGGCGTTGTCGTGCAGGAAAATAAGCCTGGGCTAACCGCACCCGGAAAAATTCGCACATAGGGTTCAAGAATCCCTTCTCGATATTCCTGCACAGTTACGGTACCCTATCAAAAATATGAAGAGGGATGCAGCTGTCGATCATTATTCCGTCCCACACAAGAACACCGCCTCCACCATAAGTGTCCTTTTCTCTGAAGTTGGAGGGATGGTATCGCATTCCTCGTTGTCTCCAGATGAAATTACGTCCAGAATATGTCTGCATTTGTAAGGGTTACAAGTAATATTTTCATGGTACCAGTTTCGACGAGTTCTGTGGTGGTTTGAGGTTTGTGGGATGTAAACCTTTGGCTTCCTTGCATAGAGTCTACTTGAATTGAACATTCTTAACACAGTTCGGTTGGAAATGTTTTCAACTATGGCTGCAGCAACCTCGAGAGACAGTTGATAACAGGACATCTAGGGCTCCGTCTTGCTGTTAGAGCCAGACAGCGGTTAATTCTAGTTCACGTAGCCCTCGGTCGATCTTGACCAGCTCTTCTTGTAATGGTTTCTCTCTCTTGAAACTGCTCCCATAGTGATGAGACGACACTGCGTGATACATTAAGTCAACGTGCCACCTCTGCCTGCGACTGCCAGGCTTCAAGTCGTCCAATGGCCCGCCATTTCAATTAATCATCTAAACTACGATGGCTTTCCATCCTGAGTACTGGAGATTGGCCATCCCACTGAGCAAACCAAAAAACGGGAATGAAATAAATCATTGTGGTCGCAACCGGTGGTTTTATAGGCATGAATAATTTGCATAAACGAGGCGCTGTAAGGTGGTAGACCGATTTCTATTGGAAACTCCGAATTATTACATCAGATATTCGCTTTCGGCGACACTGTTAAAAATAAAATATTCAAGAAAAAACATTTTGTTCTGTTAATTTTGTCGAGCAGTCTATATTATGGTCACCTCATAGCCTTAGCATAATTGTCACACTGCTTTTTCCATTCATTATTGATTACCTGAATCATGTTCTTGTAAAGCATTGGTTCCCCAATATAATTGAGAGACTACAGTGTTTGTTCAAATACACAGAACAATTAACAAGTTTTTTGATATTCTTTTAATGCTCAGCTCGAATGGATCAATGACTAATTTTGCCGATATTCTTAAGTTTCTAACAACCCTTAATTTGGTTGATTGCGATAGATGAAAGGGGGCAAAAACCATGTCTCTTTAACACAAGCGATCTCGTTTATCTCTTGAAAGCTAGATGTGATCATGAGGAATTCCGAAGTATGAAACCTCCAGAGAAATTACAGATCGTAAAGAGAGTAAGTTAATTGTTATTTAACGATATTTCCTTTGGAAATCCACTTCTACCAAAACCTTAATTCGGCGCTTTCCTTTTAAACACACTTGATGTAAGGCGGGTCCCGATAGATGCAATTACCGGTGCAATATCAGATGTAGGGATTTTTCCTGGAACCACTCCACTATAAACACGAAGATGCCCAAGGAACAAATGATCAAATCTTTCTTACGACACCGATGGGAATTTTGGAAATGGATTAGTAGATAACCTTATATCTTTGAATGTGTCATTACCAGGTGATAGTTAGGTTCATTACTCAAGTTGTAGAATGAATGAGCCTGGGTGACCCTCTTCCTTTCGGCTTCAGAGAATGTCTGAATTCACGAATCATTACTCTTATGAAATCGGAAAAATAGTGTAACGACCTTTTAAAAAGATATACGCGATTTACTGTTTATAGGCCAACGAGAATCTTGGCCATGCGATAGTGTGCTTGTTTGATGTTATCAGGTTGTTTTATATCCACACGGTGCTGAAAAAATACTCTGTCCAGGGCTAGATGGAGCTGGTAATGAAGTTTTAATGCATTAAATGATTCTGGAGAAAAGAAAATGTTCGAAAGGTATGAGAGATCCAAATTGAAAAACTTGGGAAACCTTCTATTCAAACTATCAGTATCTTCTCCAAAAACCGTTAACATTACTTTTCCATTGATACCGAGACCATTTTATGAGCTCTGCGCCATATTAAGTAGTGAACACATCTTCTAGTTTCAAGATACCTGATAAACGTTTGTCAATTTCTTTCCTGCTGGGTTCTCCATACGCCCAACAAATGAAGGTGTTCTTTCTCATTGTCAGCGAAAATTTATTGGTCATTAATTTCAAACGATGTTTGTGAGCAATTCTGATGGTTCTATTAAATGTACACAAAGGCTTTGTTCTTGTAAAATATTATACACGCAACTGACGAGTATGAAGGCTTTTCATAAGCATCCTCCAATATCATCGTAAACAAATGCATATTATGCACAAACTGCGTCCTACATTTCGCACTGTTGTTGGTTTTGAATTAGGCAGCACTTAATACAGAGAGCCCGCAGGACAAAAGTAAAATTGAAATTTCGAATTCGTTGCTTCACATCTTCTGCACAAGGTATTTCTTAATTAAAACTTAACTAAAACTGTATGAAAATTAAACCAATAATGGATTTGTACAGAACAGAGCTCTAGATTTTAGTTATTTTCAGATCCAATTTAAAGTTTTTTTTCAAAGAGAATCTAACTGGATGAAAATCAAAGGACGTTATCACCAAGTTTAGCATCCTGATATGTGCTGATTGCTTGTTGCTGTTAGTGTTTTTTTAGGCACACCAACGATTTATACCATACTGCGCTGCTTGCCTTTTTTTGGACGAAAAACCAGGGGTTCCCTTAGAAATAACCATGCAACCTGAGACTTAACTCAGCCGTGAAAAAAAAGTACCTAAAAATTCCTTGCTTCATTTAGGAGATTCCAACACGGGCCTGTTCAATCTTTTTTGAGGAGGGCGATGGTTATATACAGTGTCCAACGCGAGCGATCTTGCGCAGACTAAAGACGCTAACTCGTCTCTTCGTGAGTTTTAAGTTTGGAGAAATTTGGCTGAAGAAATGTCCTTGACGAAGATTGATTAGCAAGTCTTCAGTATATTTACAAAGCTCCTAAATCAAGTAGTGGTCGGCCAGGATTTCTCAAGTGACTTGAAAAATCTAACAAGAAAGGCGTTGGATTTTCAACCGGGAAACTCTTTACGTTCTTTCCTTAAAGCGAACTGAACTTTATAACTCAAATATTATAGCACTATTTATATATTTCAGGGTTTAAATTGTCTAAGAGTAGTTTTAAAGTTCAAAAAGTTTTAAATTTTCCCACAGCCATGTTGGTACATATAGAGTGATGTGAACGTACAGATGTGTGATATGCAAATGAACAAACACTTGCATGGGCCAATACGATGAGTATGTATGCACAATGTTTTCAAGGTCCCTTATCATTGGGCTACTTTTAACAATCTGATTTATGTCCAATTATTGATCAAATTTATCATTACAAGGGTATGTTTTAGCCTAAATAACATATATGATAATCGTCAAAGTCACCGGACATCGTAATTACTAGTCGCACAAAAGGACCTAACTTTCTTCCCAATGCGATGTGCTTGAAATACATTCTGATTACTTCTAAGGATGCACAGCGCACTTCATATGACATGCACTGGCACAGACCCCTCATTATTCCTTTATAAAGTCAACTCATGGTGGTAGTGCTTCGTATGAGAGATCGATGCCTCTACGAAACACTTAAGCTTTTCCTACTGGAAACTTCGATTTGTACTTCACCTTGTATAGAAAACAGATGAAGGCCCGCTTCATTAATATTATTCCTTCATGGTCTATAATTTCGCTTCAGATTTCTCCTTTCTCTTTCCATTCTTTAGAGCTGTAATGAATAAAATGATAAAGCGGTGCACAACACTTTGAACTAACTAGTGCTGGTGCGTGCAGAAGTAGAAATCACGAGTGAGAACTTGTGCTCCGGGACATTATGCGTGCCCACCAGTGCGTGCTGTTAAATGCAAGCTTCACTTTGTATTTTGTGAATGTTATCTATAACAATAGTCTTGTGATAAGCACGAGGTTCAGATCATAACCACGCCTTTCATTCGATGCAGTTAAACTTTGTTAATAAAATTAATTTCGAAATTGTTATAAAATTAGACTATAAATTGTACACAGTAGTGGATTTCAAGCGAACAAAATTTATTTTGCAAATGTTAACGAATTTAAGCCCCAGATGAGAATAAAAAATGAATACACAATTACAGGAGCGAAGTTTCCATATATTGTTTTCAATACTGAACTTACCGAAAATTTAGTAATTTCACTTATATTGCGTACGTATCGATCATAGAATTAGTCTAGTAATTAAGACGTGAAGTCGAAGCTCAGGGAGTCCCATTTTCACACAAAAATATACAGCTACCTACCTGTAACTGTTATGACAACTAGCCAGAACACGATAAAAATGCGAATGTCAACCACCGGAAAGACTCTCCTTTGGAAGACCATAGTTCTTTATGATATCCAAAAGCCCCAGAGTGATCAGCTGCAAGATATCACCGGAAGTTCTTCTGCATTGTGCTGACAGTTCCTACTTCGGCGCTCCAAATAGAAACCTAACGATATTTCCTTAATAAATGTAAAAATTCATTCCAAGGACAAAATAAAAAAAAAAAAAAAAAAAACTGAAGTCGATAATTGCGAACAATCACTTCATACCACCTTTTACGAAAAAAAAAAGGTGCGCGGTAATCTCAGACTATACTCCCACGTGTTACGTGCGACCAACTTGTGAAAAGTGAAGACTTCATCAGAAAACATCCGAGAACTTAAACTTTTTCTTCCCGCTCATCTCGAAATATTTGTTTCTTGTAAAGGGCAAGACCAGTTTGCATTTAACAAGCTGACTAATGTCACCATTCCACAGTCACTTCTTCTTCGAAAAAAAAAAAAATAAATAAATAAAGTAAACCACACGTCTTTGGATAGGTCACAAGTCCGTAACGACTTGGGAGCGCCGCCACGAACTACCTCGTGCTCTTTACTTCGTTCACTGACTTCCTTTCACGCATGTGATGTGCGCTCGGGGCTTCGGTGATGCACGTTAAGTCCGCTTTAGTGAGAACGTAGCGCCGCGGAGCGGTCACTAGAGATATGCAGGAAAACAGAGTTTCCAGGTTGGACTATGTGAGGAGGCGCGTCACGAGGCACGAGCAATTCTCGAGTCTCGTCACATATCTGCTAATGTCGGCGATGAAGGACTACGATTCGCAGCAAAATGCGATTATTTTGGTGGCTTGTGACAACCGAGCTCCGTCGCTTATGAACAAAATTTCCACCGGGTAACACGTCACGTGATCGCGCTAAGGTAAGCCGCGGTGTGACCCGTAGTCCACGATAATTACCGAAGTTTTGTAAGAATTCTGCCGCCTTCGCATCGGGCATGCAAGGAAGGTACCGGTAATTACTTGAAATCGAACTGAATGTGAAAGGAGAATGAGATACTGCGACAAATCTTAACCTCGAGCTTCGCTACTCGCACTATTATTCCTAATGATCAGCAGTTGTTGAATTGCAATACTTTTACAATATTTATTTGTCTACCAACGGATAAAGCGATATTTGGAGAAGTATCTGCTACCATAGATTACGTGGTGTTTATGCTTGTAGTGTACTTCGACCAATTATAATTTCTTTTGTATTGCATGGCGGATTGCGTGTATTCTTTCAACCAAAAATGCAGTTGTTAGAATTAATGCGGCTATTATACAAGAACTATAGGAATAAAACGTTCATGAATTCATCAAAGTGGCATCTGAACTATCATAAATAATGTGTTACTCTTTCGCTTTCCTCGTGAAATGCACCACGTGCTAACTCTAGTGCGATGGTCAACAATTATAAACATCGATCGTGATTTTGTTTTCGATAATTTAAATGTAAATCGCAGTGCTCGTTAAAACTAGCTATTTTGGAACAGTTCTGTAATTTTTATATGAACAAATTCTAAACCACTACACATTTCAGTTTTATTTCTTACTTACAGGATATTTACCATTTACTAATTTAAGATAAAAAACTGTATAAGGTTTTTTTCTGATAATAATTTATAAATAAATTATTATCAGAAATCTCCACTACTTCAAAATTGTTTAAACTTAATTATGCTCATCGTTAGGATGAACAGAAATTTTTTATTGTATACATTTCTGAAGAAGCTGGACAATATTTAATTCACCAGACTTATTTCGAAAGATAAAATTAGTTTTCACACTTTTCCTGCAGAGACAGAGTGGTGTACAGTAGGGAACTCTTTCCGTGAGTTTGTGTACACAAAAACCGTAATAAGACAACCAGAAGCGAAAGTGGCTTCCAGCTAAAACCGCTACCTGACATTACACCGCAGTGACCTTGTTTGATCTGGAAGTGATGAGGCTTAGTGCCTTCCCTGCATCATTTGACCTCTGGTGATTTCTTTCAGGAACAGAGAAAAGCATCATATTTTCTTGTAATGGAGGTTCAAGACAGGCAAGTGTCCTTCACGCAATGCTAACCATTAATCATGATAAGAAGTGGAACATGTTGTCGTTTCCAATGGTGATTTGGGACAAAAATGGTGTATTTTTTGTAAGGTGACGTTACAAGACTGATCTGTACAAGCTTAGTAAGTGGACATTAGACTCTTAAATTATAGGCTGGAGACCTTAATAAAAATGATGTTAGTTCAAATGATCTTTGTTACATCATCTCAGAAATGTCCCTAGGCAGCAATTTAGTAGCACAGAAATAGAGACCTTTCGTTCAACAAATCAATAATAGAAGATAGTTAAGGTTACATTTTATACGATGTTTTCTTTGTTAATCAATATATATTTGATAGTGAGTCAAGTCTGAAAGAATATTCCCTGAAATTCTTAGCCATTTTACCAAAAACAAAAGGTCACCCTATTAAATTAACATTGCCCCATTAAATTTGATGTAATTTTAAATAGATGAGAGCCATATTTTTGGTAAATTGCTGCCTCTTAACGGAAGAATACGTAAATTACAATTCTCTTTCTCTGAAGATAATAATAAAACTTATTATTTTAGTTTAAATTAGGCAATATATCTAACTAAATATTTCATTTATTTTGCAAGATGGCTATGGCCCTGTCTAAATTCCAAAGAAGTCGAATTGTTGATGCACGTTTATCAGGGGAATTGGTGACTAAAACTGCTGATTTGTTAATGTAACCAGAGCCAACCTGTATCGAAAATGATGTTTTCATTCACCGAGTTTGGAAAGACAAGATGGAATAGGACAAACTGTAGCAGAACATCGAAGCTGATTGAAAAGGATTGCGGCCAAAAAATACCTGAGAATTTAAAGTGAGTCTTGGCAATCCAGATTCCTGCAAAACAGTTCAGCAAACATTTCCTAAAGCTAAACTTTTTGGCAGAGCCGTTATTGCACCAAGCCACCCATTACTGATTGTAGACAGAGGATGTAATGGTATAAGGAGCATAAAAGTACTGGACACTTGTTGATTGGAATCGTCATTTTTTCAGAATAATCATCATTCACACTTTTTCCAACATAAGGGAGAGCATTTTGGCGGCAAGTGCCAATTGAGGTTCATAGTCCTGACTGTCTTGTGCTAACGATCAAACATGAAGATAGATCAACAGTACTTTGTACAGCAGTATCTTAGTGTTCTCTAGGTCCTATCATCACCCAGAAAAGGTTAATTACTGTCACTGGTTACCTTGATATTCTGAGTGACCAGGGTCATCGCATTGTCCGAACATTGTTTCCCACAACGAACATGTTTCGAGATGATAGTGCTCCAATACACAAAGCCAGATGTGTCCAATCTTAGGTTAAGGAGCATGAAACAGAAGTTAAACAGCTACCATGGCCTGCACAATTACCAGACTTAAGCATTATTGAGCCACTGTGGGCATATTTCAAGAGAAGAATGAGAAGCAGATTTCCTCCATCTCTTCACTCAACGGGCCTCAAACGTACCTCCATGAAGAATGGACTAATATTCTTTTTAAGAAAGTTCAAGATTTACCTGAATAGAAGAACAGAAGCCGTTTTAAAAGAAAACGAGTGGCTCAATACCATATGAGTGCATACCTGTAACTCTTATTACAGATGTTTCCAAATTTTCTGTTAACTACCCTGTACTTCTCTAAAAGGAAACTGTGAATTAATGTCAAGGAGGTGTTTGATGTCCGGTCAGCTAGAGAGTGTTCTTCTTTAATAAATATTAACTCCTCCAAACACTGTCTTATGAAGCTGAGCGAAAGTGACTTGGGTATTAATTATTTATGTATCAAATGTACGTCATATTTATTAAGGAAACAGTAAGAAAACTGGAAAGTGTGGTTTGCAATTTGCGTTTTATAAATAAATCTTAGAATCAACCAACTTGGAAGAATAATTATTTTTAACAGCAATATCAAATAACATTTTTCTCTATACTGTTTTTTAGAAATATCAAATAATATCTTTTTCATTACTGTAAATTATTCCGAAAAAAAAAAAAGTGCTAGAAGTCTGAATAGGGATATAAACTTTATTGTTTAAAAAACACGAATTCTATTGGGACTTGATCAATCCGCATGCTTTGACCTACATAAACTGAATTTTTTGCTTTCATTAGTGAAACTTGCGTGAATCAAATAGCCACAGTATAATTAAAGAGAATTAAATCGAGGGAATTATTTTATTTCGTTAATACCAAGCACCTCAGCCATAAAACATTTTAATTAAATAAAGAAAAACATAAATAAGGAGTTTCTAAAGAAAAATATTTCAAAGTTGGATTTATCTTGATTACATTAATATGCATAAGCGTCGCCAGGTACTATTAAGATAATGAAGTAATTACCGAAAGTTTAACATCTTAATGCACTGCTACCTTGCTTAATTCTTGCTGATGTGGAACAGCTTACGAGGGATGAAGTTCGCGATATTAATATTCTCACAGCAAGTGATCGTAAAGCATTTATTTTCTGCTTGGCTGTATTTTTTTATAAATCATCTGGAGTGAGTCGTGGCAGTTTCTAAACACCTTTTAAATTTATTACATCTTTTAATGAAATAAAACAACAAATCGCTCACTGATTTATGTGAAACTTATCGGGTTAATGCCTTAATTTTATACATAAAAATCGTTTCGTTAAAGAGATAGGGTGGCTATTACTGGATAAAAAATTATAAATTGCTAGGCTTCTTCAAATCATAATCTCCTGAAAGATTCAATATAGTTAGCTAGAGAAAACCCTTGGTTTCGCTGGACTGACTTTGGTAAGGAACACATCTTATAAAGTACTGTAGTTTGAACAAAAATACTCTAAATTACTGATTTACAAGTACTTGTAAAGGACCCACGAAGTATCACACTCTATTTACAGAAGCCACCTCGATATTTATATGTCTTTCTTCAAAGGCTGGTTTGGCCTGAGTCAAAGAGGCAATTCTCATTTTCAAAGCCTTACAGCGTAGTAGTAATTCATTACATCTCTTCAGCAACTTTCCACCCTGTACTGCACACTCTGTCATACGTCATTTCGCACTTTTCCTCTGCTTACTCTTCATACTCCTGTTTACCGTAGTCTTCATCAATATCCTTTGGAAGACCTTGATTTGGAAGAACTTGCTTATGTTAAGAGCCCTTGGTCTTAGATCACTGACACTGGATGCGGACACTGCACTGTTCATCACGTAGTTCATCTTCGCACTTCGGCACAGAGACTTTGTTGCTGCATAAAGTATTGGCACAAGACGTATTTTCATGCAAGACGTGTCATTCCATCTCTTCATCAATTTACAGTCCTAGCGGTACCAATTCGCTTTTCTTCCTTGCCACATCTTCAACCCCCGTTTCAGTCTGAATTATATTATGAGTTTGCCAATAACTGCCTAAAATTTTAGAAAAAGTTTCAAAACTTAATCAGAAAACAAGCTCTCAGTGGGCGAGGGAAGCAGCTGTCCCGGGACCATGTCCAACATGCAAATTCTCGTGTGAATTTGATCTGAAGTCACACTTTTAGTGATTTGTTCTTAGTGCAAATACATATGGCCACGTTACAGCTCGCAATAGATCCTTGCAAATTCGTCAACATGACTATTTGTTTTGATAAAACTGAACTCTTATCCAAAGTTCAACCACAGACCACACAAATATCACCTTTACTGTTCTTCCAATATCAGAAAAGGGATAGCAGTGGTGCTATCCCTTTTCTGATATTGGAAGAACAGTAACGGGAGACTTAGACTGAATCGGGAGTCTGCAGGGAAAAGAACACCATGATCTTGAACATATCTCAAAATGACATTTTGATAACGGCTTGAAATTAAAACAAGATACCTTTCATCGATGGACTGATGATCTGGAAGTGCCTTGTTCTAGTGCCCTTGAAGTTGTTTCTGAAGTATGAACACTACCTTTATCGATGTGTTTGTTGACTTATAACTTTCGCTTGCAACTATCCAGTTTCAAATATCCTTAAGAGCTCTCCACTGAAGTAAATTGTGTTTGTTTAATTTTTTATCCGTTTTTATTTGTTATGAACTTAATATTCAAGTATGCTTTTTATCATTTTTTCTTCTTCCAATGTTGCGATTTATTTGTATGTCTTTCTGTATTTCTAGATTTGTTATCAGTCTTCATACAGTATTACTGGGATTTCATCAGTTTATCTTTACCTTCTGTTTTACTGTTATAATTATAATATTGACATGAAATGGTGCTTCATCATAATTATGTCTGTCATTGTAAGCAGAAGAGTGGCTTCAAAGTTCTCTTAGTTCATCCGGCAGTTCCTGCGATGTTTTAAAACAGGCATTTAGGAGGATTATACGTGATGTTAACGTGTTTGTCTCAAAAGATAAAATTGTCATGAATCTTAAAGCTGTGTGGTTATTTCGCTGGGAATTAATTCGTGGCTATTTCGCGAGTGTCTCTGATAAATTGTCATTAGCGGGACCATCGAAACGAATAATTAAATTTTGATTTAATTTTTAAACCCTTAAAAATGTAAGATGGTGGGAAGGAAGTGTTCGATCTGGGTAGCCTTATGTGCATTCTTTGTTCACGTACGAGATTTCTTGGGGATTCTTTAGGATATTTTACAGCCTTGGGATTTTAAGAGAGTGAGCCTTAAGTATAATTTGAGCATTTCCATAATCCTAACTGGTAACCTAATCCCAAATTACGTTAAGGGGATAAAATCAAGTTCCCTGTCTGAGTATACATCCCTAGCTTCAAGGAAACTTTTTCCTTTATATACTCCAATTAATCACTATCGTTTTATGTTACGATATACTTTCAATGCTCCAACACGACCGACTTTTAGAAGAAAAGAATCTCATATTTCCAGTCTCCATACACCTAACAATAAGTATTTACGTTTATATAACTTTTTTTTCTTTTTACTCTCAAAGAAAATTTGTTACTCCCCCCTTTTCCCCTTCTCCCCGACATCATACCCGCTTTCGATTACTTTCCTATCTTCGCCGCACGTGCGGACTTCGCTGTTCTGTTATATGGGTGACGAAAGGAAATGACAGTTTCCTGCCGAACGTCGATTTCGGTAAGAACGGTGAAAAATAAACTCCAGTTTTGTTATGACCTAACGGTCGATTTTTCACATTGATTTATTGACTTTTGTCCCCCTTCTGGGACTACTCCAAGATTCGCGTGGGCGATTGGTGGTACATAACGTCTGCCACAGTTTTCTCCCGCTATTGTATAACCACTTGAAATTCCAAGCACAAGCAATGAAGAGTTCAGAAGCGTTACACAAATCAAACGTACTAAATATATTATTCGGCACGCGCTGTTCCTTGCTGCTCCCGCGGAAGAAACAAAAGTTTTAAAGTAGAACACCTGAGGTCGGTCGCGCTATTATTACTAGTGGAGGCTTGTTCTAGCAGGGCCGGCATGATTAACAACGCTGTGTTGACGATTAAGTGCGGGCCCAAAGAGATAAAAATTATAATTCATGGGAGGAGGAACGAAAGCGCTTGCATAACAAAGTTGAAGCTTCAAGTACGCGAAGTTTAAAAGAGATTTTTCTTAAGCTAATAAGTTTTCTATAAGTTTAGAGGAGCGAGCGAAGAAACAGTTTCGCTTTTAGGATAAGTAGTTAAGGTAATGTGATGCTTAAGGAATTAATGGAGGGATAAAGTATTTTGGGGTGAATTCAACTTAAGATGCGCAGAATAAAGTCGGTAAGATCACCGTTGTTTAAATTACTAAAAAAAATTGCGTTTAAGACCGTGACTTGGTGTTAAATGCAGGTGGGTGGAGGTCAGTCATCGATACAAGAAAAATGTTTCAACTGTTATGTCTAATTCTCAGCCAATAAAGTATGCAGAGCTTTGACTTTTATGTCCATTGTCTAAAACTTTACAGCAACCGTGTCCACCTCATTGTTCAGGTGGGCAGTTATTCATCTCCAGCTCAAAATCTAGTAATAGAAGATTATCATATTTGCCTAAAGTATTACAACATTAATTTCCTGTTGATTTTCGTCAGCCTAAAACGCTTTAAAAACTTAATTGGTTATTCACGAGCTCTCACTGTATTTTTCCCTATTAAAAACTTTAGAAAAATCCATAGAGGCGAGCTCCATTATGCTGCCGCCTGCTATCTTTAATCACTTCCAACAAAACATTAAATGTTATCCTTTAACATCAATCAAAAACATTTTAGTTCCATTTTATTATCATCTTGTGCCTCTTTGAAATTAATATGAATATAAACTGAACCAAATAAATAATACGAGCAAGAAGAAACGACAACGTTAAAGATAGCAAATGTTAAGGTTGAATATTTAGTTTTAATGTAAATAAGGTTAAAGTTTGAAGAACACTGGATTTAGGAATGGACAGTTATAGGCGTGGGAATTAAAATAGCGGCTAAAGATAAACAAATAATTTAAATAAAACAAGAGAACAAACAGAGACAGCGCAGAAGGGGGTGCCATTTCAGAACAGACGTGAAAGGGTTGCTGAGGGAAAGAACAATAGGACGTGAAACGGGATTTACGAAGCGTCTCTTTTGGTCTAAGCCACTGTTAGAAACTAAATAGGAAATGAGTGGGCGTCCAATGTTCACGTCGAAATAAAACGGTCAGGGCGACTGATATTTGGGTGTTTCGATATATTTAGAGAGAAAAGTGTGAAAACGAAAATGGCTGTGTTTGGAGGTCACCGGCAAACATGAAAGGTCATACTGCCGTGTGAAAATAATAAGAAATTTCTAGAGAAGGGTTAGTTTGTGCGCTAGGGAGACAACTTGGGAGAATTGTTTTTGCAAATAGAAAGGAATAGAAAATTAAACAGAATATAGGGATTGGTTGGGGTCCTTCCAAACTTGAGGGAAAGAGTAAAGTTTGGGGGGCAGAAAAATTGAGAAAGTGTCCATTCTATATCTGATTTCTGAATGGTGTGGTCTAGGGGGAGAAGGTCGTCAGTTGCAGGTTGAAGTAGAGGTAGGCGAGTTTGGTAATGTAGGACTTGTAGAAAAAGTCTGAAGCGTAGCTCGCGAAGGAACCGCTCATAGGTTCCAGCTCCCACCTGTAGAGAATGAGCCAAGAGTGTACACATGTGCCTATATAGCCTACCTGAGATGGTGCATCCTGTCCCTCACTTAAGAAAGCACAGTGCCCAAGAAAAGGGAGAAACCCAGAGAGCCATATAACTGAAGTAAGCCTGTTCGCCACGGAGAAACCCAGAGTGCCACAGAACTGAAGTAAACCTCTCATCCAGAAGGAAGCTTGAACGCAAGGAATGTGGGATCAGCGGCCATATCGGAACTTAAGTCTGTTCCTTGTTTTTTTTTTTATGGAACCCCGAACTCTTGGACTCATAATCAGAACTCTTGTAAGACACTGACTGACAGTTATTTCTAAAGAAGTTAAATTTGAAATAGGCAAGTTAGTACTAAGGTTCAGATAGTTTGTTATGAATGTAGATGATTATGAATTAACGTAAGGGTGGTAAAGAGGATGACTAAGCTGATAACTAAAGAGTGATTAAGGTAGAATGAGGGATTAATAGTGATTATTACTGATGTAAGAGGATATCAGTTGTAAAGTCATTTCATGCGTTAAAGGCTAGAAACAAATATTCTAAAAGAGCAGTAAGAGCTGAAGTAAATATTACTGATGTAAGAGATAAAAAAAAAATTGGTAATGTAAAAGAATTATTGAGTAATCTTCGAGGATTCAAATTAAGTGAAATAAAAACTGATACAAACTGATGTTAATAATTCGTAAATTGAGAATAGTTGATGAGAGAGAGAGAGAGTGTAGTGTACTGTAGTATGGTTTACATAGGTATATGGAAATTCGTATGCTTGTATGCAATTATTTGTTTCTTTTATGTAAATGTTGTCTTTAATGCTCATTAAAGGTTTGTAAATAAATATGTGTCTTTAATATTCTGCTAACACACCGCTTTAGACACCCTAGAATCCAAAAATTTTCCGTAAATTGCAGTCAGATTTGCGTTTGTGGGGGGTGGGCTGGTGACTTCAGTAGGGTGTTCAGCAAAATGCAGTTAAAAGTTATAATTATATAATATTCAATTATCCCCCCCTCCCAGAAATTCTTGTTTTTCTGATAAGATGTAACAACAAAACATAATCCTTCTTTTTGAGTACCATTTCGAGATATCTTGAATGCATTTATGATCCCTGTTTCTAAATACTCTTAGAACCGTCAGCGAAAATCACTTGAAGAGGTTAGATTTGCATTCTGGAGTACACAGCGTGATTTGCTTCCTCGGTGGCGGTTTTTGTCACCTATGGGAAATCACCAGTTTCCATTTCAACATAGACTGGACAGTGCCCATTCCAAATTTAATCTTTCGACCATTAATCGTTGCTGCTCATCTCCGTTGATTTTGCCGGGGCGTTTAACTCACTTTGGTGGCCAAGCGTCCTGGCGAGGCTGAGGAAGGCCCGAGTGCCCATAAACTTGTATAAAGTCATCGAAAGTTATCTAACCCAAAGAATAGTGGAGATAAACGTGCAGTACCAGAAACTTACGAGAGAGGTGCACAGAGGATGTCCGCAGGGGTCGGTTCTGGGGCCACTCCTGTGGAACATTGTCCTCGATGAGTTCCTAGAAATGGACCTGGGACCCGTGGGAGCGCATGCGTTCGCAGATGACCTTACCTTGACAGTGGAGGCAGACTCCAGGGCCCAACTGGAGGTGTTGGCAAACCGGGCACTACAGCAGCTACAACAATGGGCTTCCAAAAACCAATTAAGAATTTCACCAGAAAAAACCTCATCAATCCTCCTCAGAGGGAAACTACAATTGAGGCGGCCCCCGCAAATAAAAATTGAAAATGTCACCATAAAATTCGCGAGCGAGCTAAAGTACTTAGGCGTAATAGTAGTAGTAGTAGTAGTAGTGGCACTTGATGCAAGAAAGCAGTGTAGGAGCTTATGCAGCATCAGCCAAAAAAAAAAATCACACCATACCCTCCAATTGCCTGTCCAGTTCCTCCTTAAATTTATTTAACCTATCAACTTCCACAACGACAGATGGAAGTTTGTTCCAGCAATTAACAACCCGCTGGCTAAAGGCAAATTTCCGCACATCTATTCTACATCTATCCTTTCTTAATTTGAACTTATGTCCCCGTAGGTTCGTATTCTGAACAAGTGGGAGGATCCCATCAGAATTCAGCGTGCTCAACCCATTCAAGGCCTTATAGACCTCAATCAGATCACCGCGCAGGTGCCTAGTCTCCAGCCACTGCAATTTGCAGAACTTAAGCCTCTCTTGGTAAGAGGATCCCTTCATTCCCCTCACCAATCGTGTTGCTCTTCTCTGTACACGCTCAAGCAAATCTACATCCTTCCTAAAATGAGGCCTCCAGACCTGTACGCAGTACTCAAGACGTGGCCTGACCATTGCCTTATACAGAGGGACAATCACCTCCTTTTCCCTGCTAGCAAAATTCCTATATATCATTGACAAAACCCCATGACCTGCCCTAGCAGCCTGTCTACATTGCTCAGAAAACTTCATATCTGACTGCACAATTACTCCCAGGTCTTTTTCATTTTCTACCACCTTAAGTGTAGTACCACACAGTTGGTACGTTTCTCTGGGGTTACTTCTACCCATATGCAGTACTTTGCATTTGTCAAGGTTAAACTTCAGTTGCCACTTCTTAGCCCATCTGCCCAAATTATCTAGATCCTGTTGCAGTAGCACACTGCCATTACTGTCATTAACAACCCTGCCAACCTTCGTGTCATCTGCAAACTTCGACATTAAGCCTGATATACCTTCATCAATATCATTGATAAATATACAAAACAACAGTGGCCCCAACACCGAACCCTGTGGGACTCCACTAATAACATTAGTCCACGAAGAGCAGCACCCATTGATTACCACCCTCTGTCTTCTCCCACTTAACCATCCTTTTATCCATTGCAGCAACTTACCCTTAATACCATTCTGCTCCAATTTGTACAGTAGTCTTCCATGCGCAACAGTGTCAAAAGTTTTCCTGAAATCCAAGTATATGATATCAAAATTATTTTTTGCATCCAGTTCCTTTGTGACCACATCATAATAACCAATCAAATTTGTCAGACAAGACTTTCCCTTAACAAACCCATGCTGTGTCTGAATTATTGCTGCAGTCTTGTCTAGATGATCCTGCAATGCATCTTTAACCAGTGACTCCATTATTTTACCCGGAACAGAAGTTAAACTAACTGGTCTGTAATTATTCGTGTCACCCTTCGAACCTCCTTTGTGAATTGGGGATACATTTGCACATCTCCAGTCCGTGGGAACCTCTCCTGAGTCCAAGGATGCTCTCATAATTATGGCTAAGGGTTTGCTTAGTTGCTTTGCCGCCTCCTTTAATATAACTGGATAGATCCCATCCGCCCCAGGTGCCTTTCTTATGTTTAACTTCAACAATTTCTCCTCCACTTTGCTCTCAGTTATTACAAAATCATTAAGCACACTGCTACAATTTGATAACCTTCTTCCATTTTCAAACTGTAATGATTCCTCACGTGTGAATGTAGATGCAAAATACTCATTCAGTTTGTTTGCTATCTGAGCAGGATCATCAACAGTCGAACCATCGATGTCAAGTGGACCAATCATATTCAGCCCCTTCCTGGATAATAACTTGTCTTTCCAGCAACACCTGAAATACATCCGGAGAAAAATCAGGGGCTACTCTGGGATGGTAGCCAGGATCACAAAGAAAGACTGGGGTCTCAAAAAGAGAACCCTGTCAATATACTACAAAACAACTTTCCTACCAGCAATCACCTATGCAGCAGCGGTGTGGTTTCCCAAAGCGGCACTGGTTGTGAACAGAAGAACACTTGAAACGATCCAAAGGACCATATTACTCACAACAACGCGAGCTTGCAGCACAGTAAGCACCCCAGCACTACAGGTGCTTGCTGGAGTGCTCCCCATGGATCTAGAGGTTATCCAGGCAGGGTTGCTGTTCCTGCTGTCCAGGGGAGTGGCTGCCACCCATCAGGGCTACACGACTGATCCGGCGAACAGCCTAAAGAATGAAAAAGTCAGGTTACAGACCCACCTCCTAAACCTTTGGCAGAGAAGGTGGACTGAGACCACCAAGGGAGAAGTGACAAAAAAAATTCCTACCGGACATCCGAAAGATATATCCAAAACAACCGGTGTGGTACTTCCCAGGGTACCACATGACAACACTGTTAACAGGACATGGCCCTTACAATGAAAAGCTCTTCGGGCTGGGTCTCACCGACGATCCCAGCTGTACATGTGGAGAGAGCGAAAGCTGGAGCCACATAGCTTATGAATGTCCACAATATGAGGACCTCAGAGGGATTCTCATAACAAGAATCAGATACCTTCCGAAGGGATTGGAGTCTCACTTCCTGGACTCAGAGGAAGAATACAGGGCGCTCTCCCTCTTCGCGCAGGATCTATTCCCCAGGAGGAAAATGCTAATTGCAATCTACAGCAATCAACACAGAGACTGACAAGAAACGCTACCAGATGAAACAGAAAATCGAAATTCTCGGGACACCAGACTCGACCAAATGGAACGCTGACAACTAGAAGAGAAGTTAGGACGGGGATTACCCCATGAGTGACATTGAAAACAGAGAAGAGACAAAAAGCAGCATAACTGCCAACAGACTGATGGCGACCTGAAGAGGGCACTCTAGCTCCCTTCACCTTTTATTCCCACATCCTTGGGGAGGGGGGAGGGGACGACCTTTGCTCCCTCCCCTTCTCGCCACCCTACATCTTCTACTCTGGTGGGGCATGGGCATGCCTCACTGAAAATTGGGGCTACCTACTCTATTGGTCCCATATTTCTGTCTCTCACCCCCCCAGTCTTCTGTCTCCCCCCACTTCTGTCTTTACGCTAACGAAAGCCCCACACAACAAAAATTAACGTGCCAAAAATCCTTTGAGCCTGAATTCGGCATAACAACCTTAGCGATCATACCCCCACGCCAACGCATATGTGTATGTATACACGTGTATGTAATGGTACATGTGTGTATATATGTGTGTGCATCGTCACTGACCTAATGGATTTTTTTTTTTTTTTTTTTTTTTTTTTAGGTCCTAGCCGCCGAAATCTCAGGAAATTAAGCGGCAGGACCTGCCAGAGTAAATCTTAGTCTACTGGTGTTTCCTGGTCTGCCTCCACGGGGCGAAAGTGGGGCAACGTTGGGCCTCAGTAGGGGTCCAGCGGCTAAATGACCAGATGAACAACGGTACACGACACTACACATGTACAATATCCATATACTTTTAAATCTCTGGCATTTCCCAGCGAACTGGTTCACTCACAATGAAAGCAACGCGGAGATGGGGGAAACCCCTGGTGCCGTTTGACCCTAAACACACTTTACACTTTACACTTTAATCGTTTTCCAAGAAAACCTGAACTACAATACACAAACCATGGAGGAGCTCAGTACTGCTGCCGCCCGGATAAAAAAGAGAAAATGTCCCGGCCTAGACATGATAGAACCCGAAATACTTCAAAAAGTAATAGAATATACACCACGACTTCTATTGACCCTGTTCAACAGATGCCTAGAGGTAGGGAAATTCCCAACAAAATGGAAAACGGCCAACATCAAACTTATCATGAAGAGTCCGACTAAGAAATCAGAGTGCCCGAAATCCTACAGGCCCATCGCACTTCTTTCAGTAGTTAGCAAATTATTTGAAAGGCTACTGCACAAACGAATCCTCCAACACTACGAAGCAGCTGGCCTCCTAGCTGTGAATCAGTTTGGATTTAAACCGGGATCCTCCACAACAGAAGCCCTCAGAAACCTAACTAACAAGGTCAAAGAATGTGACAACAAATATTTCCTCGTAATAGCGATTGATTTTGCCGGGGCGTTCGACTCACTCTGGTGGCCGAGCGTCTTGGGCAGACTCAGGAAAGCTAAAGTACCCATCAACCTCTATAAAGTCATAGAAACGTATCTCTCACAAAGAAAAATTGAGATAAACACTCCATACAAAAAGATCGCAAGAACAGTACACAGAGGATGTCCACAGGGGTCTGTATTGGGCCCACTCCTCTGGAACTTGGTATTTGATGAGTTCTTGAGAATGGACCTAGGCGCAGTGGGGGTGCAGGCCTTCGCAGATGACCTGATTTTGACAGTGCAAGCAAACTCCAGAGCCCAATTGGAAATTCTAGCTAATCAAGCCCTGCAGATACTCCAACAGTGGGCCAAGAAGAATTTCTTAACAATTTCACCGACAAAGACATTGTCGGCGCTGCTCAAAGGAACCCTGCAACTGAGACGACCACCCCAGATTAAGATTGATGGGACAACTATCAAGTTTGCTAGTCAACTAAAACACCTGGGTGTCATACTAGACAATAACTTATCCTTCCAACCACATCTCAAATACCTAAGACAAAAGATCAGAAACTACTCTGCCATGGTAGCTAGGGTCACAAGGCGAGACTGGGGTCTCAAAAAGCGTACCCTAGCCTTATACTACAAGACAACCTTCCTCCCAATAATTACATACGCTTCAGCAATCTGGTATGACAAAACTGCCTTGGTTGTAAATAAGAGAACCCTGGATGCAATTCAACGCACCATCCTCCTCACTACCACCCGCGCCTGCAGAACGGTGAGTAACCCAGCGCTTCAGGTGATAGCAGCAGTACTTCCACTTGATCTTGAAATCGCAAGAACAGGACTCCTCTACTACTTATCTAAGGGAATAACCACCACTTTCTTGGGATTTACAATAGACCCAACAAACAACCATAAGGCAGAAAAGATCCGGCTTCAGTCTCACCTGCTGCAGGTGTGGCAGGACAGGTGGGCAGAAACAACCAAAGGAGCAATCACCCACAAGTTCTTACCGCAACTTGAAAAAATCTATCCAAAATCGCCTATTTGTTTCTTTCCGGGGTTGCAAACAACATACTTGCTAACTGGACACGGCCCCTTTAACGCAAAGTTAATGTACTTCGCCCTTGTAGAGGACCCATGCTGTACATGTGGAGAGATCGAAACCTGGGAACACCTCATGTACGACTGTCCGCAATACGAGGATCTCAGGTGCATTCTAATCACGAGTATAAAATACCTCCCCAGAGGGCAAGAGTTTCACCTACTGGATTCAGAGGAGGAATACAGAGCCCTGACCAACTTCGCTCAAGAACTCTTCTCAAGAAGGAGAACACTATATGCAATACACCAGGAGTGAAAGACGACCAGCCAGATAACAAATCAAAACATCCTTTAGGACACACCCCAGAATGAAAATTATGTGGAAGCTACTAGCTGTCTACCAAGAAACCCAGCCTATGTACCAACAAATATGAGATCTAAGTGAAACTGACAAATATACTGAATGTAGATAGAGAACCAAAACAAAAACATTCAACTTGGACGGGACACTGTCCCACGAGTGACTCTACTACCGGACTTATGACTACACGACGACTGATGCAGCCTCACTGCCATGTAGCCAAATGGCGATCTCTACCAGCTCCCTTGCCTGGTACCTTTTTTTTCCTATCCCTGGGAGGGGTGGTGGATGAGATGGTCTTCCTGTTTCCTCCCTCCCCTACCACCCCATATATTTCACCTGGTGAGGCATGGGCATGCCTTACTGACCATCTGGGGTTGCCTTTCCTATCAACCCCATACTTCTGTCTTTCCCCCCAGTCTTCAGTCTCTTCCCCCTACTCTGACTAATACGCCAGCGTAAACCCCACATAACTAATCAAAATTAACGATTTCTAAACTGAAAACTGAATCATATCAACCTCTCCTGGCTTTTCTAAACTTAAGTGTCCCCGTTTTTTTTTTTTTTTTTTTTTTTTTAAGGTCCTAGCCACCGAAATCTCAGGAAATTAGGTGGCAGGACCTGCCAGAGTGCATATAAGCTACTGGGTTCCTGGTCTGCCTCCACGGGGCGTAAGTGGGGCAACGTTGGGCCCCAATTGGGGTTTAGCGGCTAAACGACCAGAAGAACAACGGTACATGACATTAAACGATCCAAGACCCACACACTTTTAAATCTCTGGCATTTACAGCGTATTGTAACACACCACAATGTAAACTACGCGGAGATGGGGGAAACCCCTGGTGCCGCTTGACCCTAAACACACTTACACTAATCGTTTTCCATCTACAGGGAGCTGAAATGATGCGCTTTAATTATAATCGACTATCCGTAACACGCAGTGATCCATCAAACTTTAAACCTCGAATCGCTTATATAGAACAGTATTTTTATGGGTTTACTCCATCAAATGCAATTTGGTGTACCTTTACATTGAAATTTGTTTATTAAAGGAATCCTATTTTCTACACAAAACAGAGTGGGATTTCGCGCATTGTATATTCTCGTGTAAATTCATTATCCTTTCAAAAATACCCCGTATAAAGATTTTAAGTGAAATTCTTCACTAAAAGTATGCAATAAATAGAGGTGGGGACAATGTCAATAGCTGCAGGACAGCTTGGCGCGTTCAATCATTAACATCCTGCGTTAGAAGCGGAGCACTAAAAAGGGCTCCGAAAGTTGTAAAAAATTAGAGTGAATTTAAATTTTAGATAAGCTCGTTGCAAATACTTCATTTAGCTTTAGCCTCAAATATGCACGAGCAAAAAAGAAACAAGTTTCATCAACCGAAAGTAGTTAAAGGGGAAAAAATGTAATGACTGTTTTACTGTCATTATTTTTACCAGCGCAGGAAAATTTGCATTTCGAATTGTGGCGAGATTATTTAGCTGTGCCCGCAACACACTGCCGAGATCGTAAGAGGCGTGGCTGCCTTCTTGTGCCATAATCAACGAATGTAATTTATTTCTCGTCGACCATTTGATAAATATAGGCCAAGTTACACGTATGAAATACGTCAATGATTTGTTACATTAAAAACCTGCAAAGAAAGGGCAACCGATGTTTGCTCTTAGTGTAATGCAAAACTCACTAATAAGTGAGAGGCATCTTATGAATTAAAAATAAAAGATCTTAAATTCTGTTTAAAATTATATTTACGAATTTTATTTTTAGCTGCTAGTGGAACTTGAGAATAAGTGCTTTTTCATTTGATTATTGCGTTCAAGAGGCTCTCGTGTTTGCACCTTTCGAGATGTATTTCGAAATTTAATGATCTCCACGTGTTGCAGAAATAAATGCTAATAAGTAATACGTAAAAATATGAAATTTGCATATTGCTGTGAGCTGTTCTAATTGTTGATTTGATTAGTTTATATTAAATATCGAGAAAGCCAAAGATATAAATCGTCAGAGTATCTGCTGTCGGATTTTCTGTTTCTGGGATGAAAACCGGAGTAATCTGAACTACTAACCCCTTCTTGAGACCCTGTATAGTTAATGTGGATATATTTAATTGTTTTAATTTTTCAAATTCGGCTGCACAACGTTTTTTTTCTTCAGTGAGTTTGGTAAACTATTTTAAGTTTCCATTTCGTGGTATTTACAAGGTGCTTTCTCCACGATTTCCGTGATTATCAAAATAATTATTTCTCGACAATTTTCTAATCTCTAAATTACATTTTGTATCTAATTTAGGAAGCAGTGCGTAGACGACGTTAATAACTTCACGTTGTCTAACTCTATCTACCAGTTTGCTAATCTTCTGTTGATTAGACTCTAACATTAAAGGTGTTACAGATTGCTAGAAGAGACAGCGTGTGCAGATTTCTCAGGATCTCTCATTAAAGTTCTTGAGTTTTGGATAATCCCCATTCTTTTGGAAAAACACTCATTAAACTTCCTCTGAGTCTGGTTACTATAAATGACGCCTAAATATAAGAAAATTAAAGGAATGTAAGACTAAATAATGTAGTTAAGATGAATATAACGATTTTCATTACATTATGGACAAAAATATCACTGGTAACATAATAAGCGATGGTTTTGGATAGCACCATGGTTGCTGAGCATACTCTCAACACCCGTGTTTGCTTATTCAGTAGACCTATCCGTAGTTTGAGTTGTGGATAAGCCAATCGGTCCAGATCCGAGTTGTGCTATTTCTTTCTGGAATGCGCATTCGGAACAGACAGATAAATCGCTGCTACAGCATATTCATCTAGGGCTGTAAGATTGCTGTTACGGGGATTGAATCTCGGTAAGCAGTTATGACTAGCAAGCAAAAGTCTTTGGCTTGAATGAAGTTTACAGAGTGAGATATTTTAGGCCGGCAGCAGGCAAAAGGTTCATTTTGACAGAAGTGGTACAAAGTAGTGGAAGAACACGAGAAGAACTTTCACTTTGGAACATTTCCTTAAGTACATAACTATACAAACAGGCCTATAGTATTACTAAATAGCGTAAAATACAGCGATTTCTAATTAAACAGACAGCGAGAATGAACTGTAACTTAACTGCAAGTCAATTGTTCTTAGGTAAACTGGAGGAAGTTGAAGAAGCGCATCTGAGATTTGGAAAGTCTGTACCGCAGTTTCAACGACTATTGGACGGGAGTGTGGACATCCAACAAGTTCAAGATGCCTGCATATCTAATTCAGGTTGTGTTTTTTAATAGATTGTTCAGGATAAGCTATTTCATATTACATCTATATTGACATAATCATATTAATAATACAAATAAACTTTAAGCGTTGTCCAACGATTCACAGATTTTGATTCGATCCCACCCCGTTTATATTCATTGTATTAAACCAAGCACAACTTCGAAAAATAAGAATGAATTAGATAATGCTGAAAATATACTTTTTTTCCCTTTTTCTTGACACTGGGTCGGAAAATCTTATGAAAGTCGAGAAAGACAGAAATGTTTAGCAAAACCAGTGCCAAACTCAGTGATGCAGATCAATAGAAAATACGGACGAAATACACGCTGAACGAAACATAAAAAATAAACCTACGCTAATTCAGTTCTAAGGCTATCGAAAACTGCAGTCAGTCTTTATCGGTAAACGGGGCTCATTTGTCAATCCTGCCAAAGGAACTACAGCATATCTTCTCTCTAGACACGCGAATAGAAGCTGTTAGTTGTCTGTTCAATTCGCTGGTTTCTACCACCAAATCTTGGAGTCTTTTCCGCGAAACAGGAAGCGTACATAAAATAAATCAAGCAGTTTGTAAAGAAACACCTCCAGCATAGCCTCGGCTAATGCTTCCTTTCGTATTTCAGCTTTTAGTAGCTTGACGCGTAAACATCTGTCATCACACTTTTTCTAACCTTTCCGCTTTAATGATGGCCAGAAAAGCCCCACGGATTACGGCAACCTTCTGACAGCAATATTATTCATGTCTCTTTGGAAAACTCTGTTTACACTACAATCAAGTCTGCACTATTTGTCAGGTAATTTATCACGGACTAAGTGATCTGAGAATAACTGGAGTACTTCGTTATGCTAACTGTGCATACATTTTATTGCGTATTTTTAATTTGTTCGGATATCCTTTCTGTCATTTAATCACTTCTAAATGGTAAAAACATACTTACACGCTCTTCATCGTGCGTGCAAGTATATGCAGTTTCCTAAATAATCTTGTTTACAAACAATTTCGGAAACCTTATTACATGATAAATCTTATTACTAGAAAGCTCCTCCCGAATAATTTGTCATAGATTGTTGTCATTCTAATAAATTTGCCATACATTAACTAAATCCACGTCAATGCGAAGTAAAGGATATCGTCCTGTGTTTTCTTCCTTAGTCGAAAAACAATCGTGTGTTGGAAAATATATGGAAATCGTGTTAAAATCGATAATACGATTTTAAATACCAGAGACTTATATCAGGGATGAATATAATATTAATTACTTCGATTACAACTAATAAACAGAATAAGTTAGCCCTATATATGCTGTAGCCTTTCGGTCCATTTGATGAGTGGTATTCTTCTTCTTCAGATTCCGTGTTCAATTTGATCGTTGGAGCCAAACATTTTCCAGCCAACTCTGTCTCTTGTGAAATAGTTCTTATGTCGTAAGACCCCCCCCCGTCCATTCTTTGATGCTATCAAGCCACTTTTTTTCTTTGTCTTCCTTTTGCTCTTTTGCATTTAATCTTCCCTTGCAGGATTAGTCTCAAGTCTGCAAATCATATTGTGGGCATCTTATAATATGCCATAGGTTGGCAGTCGTTCTCTTTGCAATCGTAGTTAGTAGAGTCCTTGTGGTCCTCGCCCTCATAAGGACCCGCTCATTAGTGACCCCATCTGTCTACAGAATGGCTGAGTGGTATAGTTATAGCAAATAAGCAGATGCCTTGCTGATTATATGTAAGCTGGATGCTTTTATAATTGTACTTTAAGAAGTGTGCGGCATATTCTATAATTCATGTAATACTATCAACCAAAACAAGAAGACGAGTGCCTATAACTTATGGCTGGGTAGTGTATATGTATAGTACAGTTTGGCAAAATGTCTACTCAAATCAAAGAAGGTCAATATCTATGGTCCTGTATGACTTCCATGGTGTGAAAAACCTAGCAGCCACATAATTTGTCTGGACGCTCTCTTAAAGAAATCAAAGTTGCTCTTAGGGCTTAAACACTCCAATTTTCAAAAAAGAAAAAAAAATTCATTAAATTTATGTAGTTGACATTAAGGCAACTCGAAACACATTTTCATATGCTACTTATGCGCTCTGATTTCGTTAATACCTGATTTAATTAAAATGTTTTTTAATCAGATCGCATTAAGTACTGCAAATACCACTTGATTATATCCATTTCATTACTCGGTCTGCAAATATTGCCAAATGTACTGTAATGAAGCCGGCTCTCTGTCTCTGGAAAAGATTCAAGTATTACGTAAGGATTCTTAGAGGATTCTTTTATATCGTTATCAATGGACAGCAAATAGCACGCAGATACAAACAGAAACACAAGTGGATGATGGCTTCTTTACATTATTGTTTTTATTTTTATTCAAAACTGCAGGAGAAAACAAAACAAGCCAGTGTAATCAACAGAAAGCATTATCCGTGAAGGATATTCAAATCTTAATTTGTTAGAGCATAACAACTTAGATGGAGACACGCAAATACCGAATTGCCTCTTTCTTTCTTTTCTATTAAATACCAATATGACAATTTATTAAAGAGTGGTACCTCAGTTAACAGAAGATATATTCAGGCTTGGGAATATAAAAAAGACACCTGTTAACGTTGAACACAAATATATACACTGAGTGATCACTGAATTATGACCACCCCTATGAAAACTGAATGCGATCCGTTGACCACGTGAGGTACGAGAGTGCGGAGTTATTCGACCTACGTAGCATAGATAAGGTGTCAGTGGTTCAGTAGGTAGTAAAATTCCGAGCGTGATGGGTAAAAGGAAGGATTTATCGGACTTTGATAAAGGACAGATTGTTGTGCTCGAAAATCTGTGCCTCGATTTCCCAAACGGCTGAACTGGTGAGGTGTTCGACAGCCTCCGTAGTTAAAGTGTGCCAGGACTGGTGTCAAAATGGGCAAACAACGACCCGACGGCAAAACTGCAAAGGTCAGCGAAAGGTTGATATTAGAGGTGAGCGCCGGGTCCGACGACTCGTAAAGGCGAACAGGCGCAGCACCGTTGAAGAGTTGACTACCCAGTACAATATGGGCCAACCTGGAACAATATCTGGCATGATTTTGCGTCGCACTTATCGTCTATACCAGCAGACGACCCCTACGGCATCCTCTCCTAACCAAGGTTCATCGGCGTAAAAGACTCGTCTGGTGCAAAGAGCATGCAGGTTGGGCGTTAGAAGACTGGAAGAAGACATGTTGGTCGGATGAGTCACGTTCTTTACTCCACACCGTGGATGGTCGTGTATGGATTTGGCATCAACAACATGAGGCTCTTCGTCCATCATGCATGGTATCAAAAGTGCAGCTCGGTGGAGGCGTTTGTATGGTGTGGGGCACGTTTCACTGGCAGGAACGTGGGCCCCTGGTGCATGTGGAACAACGTATCAGTGGTCTCCGCTATCGTTAACTGCTTGTTGACTGTGTACATCCCGCTATGTTACACTTTCTCCCGAATGGCGATGGTGTCTTCCAAGGTGACAATGCGGCGAGCCATCGGGCATTTGTTGTGCAGGAATGGTTTGAGGAACACAGTTCTCACTTCCAGCATATCGATTGGCCTCCGAACATCCCCCGATATCAGTCCCATAGAGCACTTGTGGGACACTATGGAAAGGCATGTCAGGCGTCTGGATACGCCAATCACCTCCATACTAGCATTGCTGACTGAATTACACACAGTTTGGTTGGCCCCACCTCCCGAACGCTTCCGACATCTTGTTGAATCAATGCCACGTCGGATAGCTGCTGTACTGAGGGCAAAAGGAGGACCTACGAAGTATTAGGTAGGTGGTCATAATTCAGTGATCACTCAGTGTATGTTGTAATTTTCAAGAAATTATAAGTGATTTATAGAGAAGAAGGAAACGTATTTCGCTGATTCTGGAATTAAATTAGAATGGATGTTGATTGGTTGTTTCCCCATGCTGGAATTATGAATGCCACTCCGCACGAATGCTAACGAAACTATCTAGAAAATGGACGAAGCAGAAACACGAGAAGAGATTCAAACTAGACTAAGCAATTCCCACGGGACTTAAGTGAGGATAGTTTCAAGTTGTTGAGAAATTAACGTTGAATTCTGAATGACACTACTGATGCAAGTAACCTTCTGTTCCTTTCAGCATGTACACACTTATGATGATTCACTTTGAGCTTCTGAACATCTGGTAGCAAGTCATTGCTGCATTTTCTACAAATATCTGCACAAACTCTGCAAGTTCCCTGGCAGTTGATATGGATGTGTTTACATTTCAGTAGCAGGGGAACACTTCTACAGCGCTCTCCGTATCAATGTCCATAAAGTTTTCAGAATTTTCTCATATTTCATTCTGTGCTGCGCGACTCTCGCTAAATGTTACTAAATTCTTGAGAACGCACGAGCGCACTGGTAGGTATAAATGTTTTAATAAACAGAAACACTGGATCATATAAGCATGGGAGATTTCGAGGGATGTCTATACCCTTGTCAACCTACAATTAACAGTACCAGCAAGAATTTCCCCGCTTAGAAATTCCTGATTTCTGTTCTAATATTCCTGCAGCCCATTGGTTGACGAGGAATGCAAAGTGCACAATGCATTTTTAGTATTTCCATTTATTAAAGCAGTACCACATTTTGATATTCTTGCCTGTTCTGAATACAAGTAGTATATTTTAATTTATAACTTTAGCCTTAAAATGTTTAACAAAACGTGGCTTCATTAACATAAGTTTTTCACCAGCCTGAAAAGAATCTAGCTAATGGGTAGTTCTCTGCTATGTAAGAACACAGAATTCGAATTTTATATGGGTTGAATTTTTCCATCAGTGTTTTTTTCTGATGGAATATGTCTTAGTGCTCTTTTGTTTCTAATTAAAGAAGTCATTATTCCCATATTCAGCGATTAATCCCATGTTTGAAGTCTATGACAGCAAACTTCTATCCCTCTTCCTATTTGATCTGTATTTCGCTTATGTTATTCATTGAAAACAGAGTACAACAGAAAAATAAAAACAAAATAGTCTCATTGGTTTTTTCGTTTCATTTCATTACTACCATGGTTGTTTATTTCTGATCAATATGACCCTCATCTTAGATAACTCAGTTGAAGTTGGGGATGAACTGAATAGGTAGTTTCAATCGGTCATTACTCACAAAAGACCCCTCAACCTTCAGAAAAGGTTGTGAGAGTGAGGCTGAGCCATATGAAGTAATGATGTCGTAATTACAGATGATTGTTTAATAGAAAAACTTTTGAGCATGAAGGCAAGTAAGGCTCCCAGAGTTGATGGCATATACCCTGTAGTTTTGAGGGAAAGCGCCAGGGAATGTATCGAATCATTAAGGTTAATTATGAGAACATTTTGACTCAGGGGAGATTCCTTTGGATTGGAGAAATGCCAGTCTATTGCCTATACATAAAAGCGGTTCTAAGAGTGAAGTTGGTAACTACAGGCCGGTTAGTCTGACTTCATTGGTAGGTAAAATCTTAGAAGCAATGATTAAGAGTTTAATCCAGAACATTCAGATAGATATAAATAAATCTTTATTTATCTTATCAAATATAAAATATTGGTACGTGACAAATTCCCTTCATGGCAGAAAATGCCAGGGGATTACCATAAAATGAAAATTAAAGGATGACTAAAATATACAAGAATGGCGAAAATAAACAAGAAAAGGTGAAATATAAACTGCATTACTCATCACTACATTTCTGTCTAGAGTTCTGGCAATTGTAGTACAAAAGTTCATCTTAACATCACATCCACTGAATCAACTTGTGCGAGATATACATTATTCATTTGTGTGTACACAGTTCTTGACAGAAATGCCCACAACTACTAAGCAACGGTAACTTCAGCGAACCACACTGTGGTTTGTTTCGTATATTCCGGATCTTCTATGAGCCTTGGTAGGTCAGTTCCAATATGTGTTAAGCACTGAATTGATTCCAAAGCACTGGCGGGTATAAACCTGTCGGCCATCTTCAGTCTGTTGGTCTTCATTTTCAAAGAGTTCGTGCCTCTTAAGGCAGATGGCGGAATGTGCCACTCACAAAGCTGTCAGTAGCATGGTGATGATATCATTCCAGTCATCATCTTGATTGTAGTTATGAATCGTTTCTAGGCAATAATGTCTGGTAAACGCTGTAGTTTAAGCTGTTCAGAAATCTGCGTGATCTTTAATTGTTGAGGGAGATAGTGTTTATGGTTTGCCCACTTTAGCAGCCACAATTCACTCGCATATGTTCTCCTAATGTGGATAGAAGTGGCTGAAGCTCACAAATCGGCGCCATACAATATGGCCGAATACACTGTAGTTCTTAAATATCGTACGGTTCTTGTAGTCTGTTTAACGTGCAAGAAGTACTGTTTTATTTCCCAACGTAAGTAGTTCATTTTCTTTACAATCAGATCAATATGCGACTTGAACGTAAGTTTAGTATCAAGTGATATTCCTAGATCTATATGCGTCTCAACAACTGGGATAGGTTTGCCATTTAGTTTTGGGTGTGCATTGGGTGTACTCGCTCAAAAAATTGCCTACGCGATTTTTTGAGCGAGTACACCATCGTTACAGTCTTCTGCGGATTTAGGACCAAGCCAAATTTATCTAACTACACGAATAAGTTCAGAAGCTTATGATTAATCTGGTCACACAATGCACTATTGGTCATGGACGGTTGGATGGACGTTAGGATCTTAATATCGTCTTCCTAAGTGTATATATCATCCCTACCCTTGCAGAACGGGATCATCATGGCGGTAAAGAAGAGTCCAGATAAGACTGCACCTTGTGGAACTCTAGCATGGAGTTGGCGTTGGAGGACCTGATTGCCTGTATGGTAATAAATGGATCGACAAGTAAGCAGAGCCTGTAGGAACTTCAGCAAATTTCCTTTTATTTGGAAGGCGTGTTGTAGCAGATGAAGTAGGGCATGTACATCCAGACTATCGAAGGCTGCCTTTAAATCAGCATATATTATTGCAATTTCTTTTCCGGCTTGGAAAGCATTTAGTATCGCGGTTTGAACTGTGAGGAGGTTAGTAATTGTTGATCTTGTAGTTATGGAATAATGAATTTTGTTGACGCTGCCCGGCCAGTATTTGATTCGACAACTTTAGCAATAGAGCTTTCTCCAGACTAAGATGGTCAGAGAAGTGGCAGTTATGTTTTAATTCTGCTAAATGCAAGGTCTTACACTTGGGGAATAGTAACTCACAAATAAAATATACACTTGATGGGGTTGAATTAAAAATAGTGGAGGAGGAAAGGGATCTGGGAGTTACAATACGGGTAGATATGAAGTTTTTTGAACAGTATAAACAGGCAGCCAGTAAAACCTATGGTTTCCTATCAATGATTTATCGAACGTTATTCTGTAGAGATGGGTAGGTCATAATCCCACTCTATAAGCCAATTGTAAGACCACATTTGGAATACTATGTTCAAGTATGGAGACCTCATCTGAAAAAAAAACACGAACTTCTTGAAAGGTCCCAAAGACGGCCAACTCGAATGGTGAAATCGGCAGAAAGACGACCGTATGAGGAAAGACTCCGATTATGTGGACTACAGAGCTTGACAACTAGGCACCTCAGAGTTGACCTGATTGAGGTTTTATAAGTCTCTAAGAGGGAATATTAAAATGAAAGAAAATGGAATTCTCACTGTTGTAAAGAATTCCAGAACCAGGGGTCATAAATTCACAGGGGCTGAGGTTTAGACTAGAAGTTTTCTTTTAGCCAGCGAAATTTTGATTGCTGGAACAGGTTGCCCTCGCAGGTTGTTGAGGCAGACAGTTTGTTTAAATTAATTCAAAGATCAACTGGACAGTTACCTGTGTAAGGAAGGAAGCGTATAATTTGTATTTTCTTATCTACTTGGTTGTTTTTTTTTTTTTTTTGCCAGCGCAGCAAAAGCCTGTAACTTCCTTGAACTATATGGCGAATACTATTACTCATGAATATTAGTTGATGCACAGACTTAAACACTACAGCACGTTAAATTTTCTTGCTACTTTTCGATGGGAGTCGATGATTTCCAGAGTTTGGAAGCACCAGCTTTCCGTGTAGGGAGGATCTAGCAGTTGTTGATCCCTCAAAACAGACAAACCCACCACTTTACCGAAAAAATACACTAACACCTCGTAATCTTAGCTATCTCAGTGTAAAATTCTAATCAACTCAACGAATTTTAAAAATAAGATCTGTACGAGTACTCGTATATCAAAGTCCCTCTTCATTTCAGTGAAGAGATTGTTAAGCGAACTACTATATCTAGTTAAAAAGAATTAGGACATATGAAAACTTACCGATGTTAACTAATATGGGAGGCGTGTTCGCGTCCCCTTTCTTCAAGGAGGGAGAAATCCCCTTAATAAAGCCATTTTATAGACAAGTTCTTAATTGCTTTTAGCTTTTCCCAACATTTTATCGGTGATAAGGATGTTTACTACAGCACAACACCCCCTCGACTATTTATTAAGCGTGTGAATTAATCTGGCAGAAATTTACATAGATATGATAATAACGAAGTTGTCGCTTCGAAAATATCCATTTATTCCTCTTAGTAAAGGGAAGGCCACTCGTGTACTTGGAGCGCACACAGGATAATCCTCTGTCGTGCAGAGTTCCTTGATGAACTGAAGCTGCCATAATTTACATGCATTGTTAAAATGCAGGGGTGCTATTATAAAGCGTCTTCGCAGATATTTTAAGGATCCCGGTAAGGCAAATCAGACACATCACTCCGGCATCGTAAATAAAATTACTTATGCCATTTTTGAAGTACAAATTAAATTACACTCTGCAGAAATTGAACTTATCAATATGACAATCGAATTTCAAATATGCGCTGATTTAGACTGAAAGGACTTTGCAGACTCTGAAGAATCGCTTTTACAATATTATACGTTTGTTTATTTATTCTAATCATGTTAGCCTCGCTTAGGTGGAGAAACCTAGGTGTGATGAAGCGTGAACAGCCCAACAATGTGAGGCACATCGGTCACAACTTAAAGCAACTTCCTGTTCTTTCGTTGAGCAGACCAAAGTGACGCGCAGAACTGAGGCCAGAGTTTGTTTGTTTTTTATATACTTTTGAGTCGGGAAAGGCAAAGGCTAAGCATGTATCAACTAAGAGTTTCTGCACTGCAAAAGAAACTGCTTGTAATGCTCTTTGGCTAGCTTTAAGCATGATTTCAACATGTTTCAACAGCAGACCTCTTTTTCGATTTCAAATGACAAGAAAAATCCAACGATCATTAAAAAAACAACAACATACAGAACTCGTTTTACAAAATAAAACGAATTAAACAAAATTCGGGGTTCGGCAGAACACGGGCTAAAAACCACCGCCTTAAAGGTAAACGAGAAATAAAATCCCTTTCTTAGCTCTTACTCCATTCTACAGTTTAAGAAGATAAAACATAATGAGGTGGCAAGTGGACGATTCTCATAAAATAGCATTACGCTGAATACAATTTGGCTTAAAATGCATTAATGCTTATACGGTCCGATCCGAAATCATGTCGGGCTTAGAGTAAACCGACTTTAATATCGATATAAAAGCCAGATGTGCAACTCACTGGTTTCCGTCCTTTCCCCATGAAGGCAGACCCTCTACTAATGTCATTCGCAATGCTCAATACTGATAAAAGATCTCACCATGAGTTCCAATGCGACAGGGTCATCCTTAATTATTTCGCCTGCTTCCTTCATTCCTACCAACTCACAATCTTAGTCCTGTTTACCCAAGATCAAAGAAATTCCGATTCTGAACCAAAGACTCAACTACAAGGAAGCCCATATCCAAAGAAAAATGTTCCGAGAAGAGTAAAGATATACAGTCAGCAAGCCCATAGTTCAGGAGTCCCAGTATTGATCACGATTCTTCCCGTCACAGTTCAATAATATAATATTTCAATTCTGCTGCTGTCCTCACAGCATATGCCACGCCCGTCAGAAGTTGCATAATGTTCCTATCCGTATATAGTCCATTTTTTGAATTCCCCAAATCCATTCCTTAAACACAACCATTAATATGCCTCTAGTTCATTCTTGGCAGGTCCAGCTTTCTTTTTCTTATTTTTACGCCATGAAGCGCCGATGTATTGCATCTGTAAATTTTGTGTTTTCGAGGTTTGCATTTTTCATGGTTCTTCCTTGTAAAGGAGGAAACCTTACAACACTCGCCCAAAACTGATTAACTCAGCCACAGTGTAAAACAGCCCATTAAATTCAGTCTTGTCTGGATGAGATTCAAATTCACGCCTTTTCTCTACCACTGACAAAGGTGTGCTGTGGTAACTACGAAATACTACCAGTGAGGGTGACTGATCCAGCGTGTACAATATTCAACGCAATCTTGATGCAGCGTATAATGCGAAATGCAGGAACACTGATGTTATGATTCAACACTTACACTAAGGGATTACTGAATTATTACCACCCAGTCCATGATAGACTGTGCTATATAGCTCGAAATATAAAAATCTGAACAGCTTCGTATGTTAGAATAGTGGTAATTTGCATCTGGTCGTGCAAAGCCAAAGTGAAAAAGTAGGAGTTATGGGCGGTAGTAAAGATATCAAGGAGTTTCAAAAGGGCTTGTTTGTGGCAGCTCGGGCGTTAGGTGCTTTCATGTCGGAAACGGCAAGTCTTGTCAGTTACGCACGGACGATTGTGGTTAAGGTAAACAATGAATGGTGTCACACGGGTCAAACCACCTCCCACCGACACAACTATAAAGGATTACACAAGGTGGATGTTCGTGGTGAGCGAAGGGTGCAGTGCGTTGTACGGGCTCAACAGGACTCGAACAGGTCTTTTCCACCCGGTGTGACGATTCTATCAACTGTGCTCCCCACTAGGTAGCACAGTTGGTAGAATCACCACACCGGATTGCTACCCACCTTCAAAATACTTGGGATTTAAAACTAGGAGGCAAGAAGGGTAGTGATTTGCATATTGCCATAAGTGTCACGATTTACAATAGAAGATCGAAAAAAATGCTGATCTGAAGAATCAAGTTATTTTACACAATATGCTTATATGACCATATATGCGTGGGAGTAGGATGGGGCCCATATGTAAATAATACGTACTGATTCCTTCGTTCAAGTCGATTGCACCCTTACGGGTAGCAAGTGGGTATAATCACTGTCCTCTTCATATCGGGTGGAAAAGAACCAGGACGAATCGCGTTAATAACGCGAGGAATTTTTGTAGGCTTTTTCTTTGTTTTTCACAACGTGGCTGGGTTAGCCGGTCTCAGGTGAAGGTTGCATGTTTTTTTTTTCGCTTGCAGAAATTGCTAGTGAATGTCTGCAGAAAACAATCAAAGGGACCACAAAATACACAATTTACAGACAGTATACTGTATGCTCACAGCTTCCTTGTTTTGGCGTAGCAGTGGAGGTGTTTTGGGAATCCTGCGGGTAACCCTTAAGTCCAAGTTCAATACACTTCATAGCCGTGTATTACTTAAATCTTATTGCAAATCTGGTTTGCTTTGATTCTTTAGCCCGCTATTTCTCTGAATCGAATCCTCTGGATTATTAATGGGGCGGTTGTAGAATCTGTTACCATTGACTGTGAAGATGAAGATCCATGTGAAAGGCAGCACTGGTTTAAGACTTTACATGCAAACAGCTATAACAGATGGTTTAATTAATGTTTGCCAGCAGCGAATCTCTTTTTTGTAGTATTTCGCCCTATTCAAATTGTTTTTCCTTTTAAGTCCACGAAAGACATGAAAAATTGAGTTCCTCCCAATGACATTCTCACTTTATTGCAGTTAGATCCTTAGAAGAATTATTTGTATCGAAGAAATTGTTTCTGTTTATTTTTCTAGGATAAGAAATAAGATGATAAGGAAGTCTCCCTGAGAAACGGTATAAAGCGCGTACCTGTAGCTACCCCATTTAGACAAGCCTTTAATCTTCCAGTGAGGTTGGCTATAGCTCCCTCAGGGCGTATTCGACTCGCAGAATGGACTTTACGGGTAGTACGAAATGTCTTCCAAATTTAGCTCAAAGCTTGAGTTCATTTCTATTTTTTTCCCCTTGGATTAAACTCAAAACTGCAGTGTATTTTTCTGGATTAATGTGACATTTGTATATAGATGCAGTGAGATAAATTTCATATAAGAGAAGAAGCCCTTATATTTATTTTAGATTAAAGAATAAAGTGCGCATGTAAGTTATCAAAATTTGCTGATTTTTCTAAGATTTTAATAAATTATCTCTGTGACTATGAAATAAATCAATGTATTTTGTTAACAAGCAAAGTTATAGAACTGAGATTTCCAGGTAAGGGATGTGAAAGATTAAATTAATATCAGACATAAATAATAGAATAATAATTTAAAACAAGAATTTAGGCATCGCTATGGAGGATCTTTATACTAAAGTAGCAATTGAAAATGTTGCAGAAATTGAGTTTCAATTTTGGATTCATTAATTTATTTGCAGTCTGTTACAGAAGCACATGGATCGTCATCTTAGAATGCAATTGCCTTTGCTATTTGTAGTTTTTCAATTATGAAATTTAAAAATATAGTACATCACCTTCTTTGTCTTGTATAGCAAATCTAATTTCAAGATGGTTAGCGTTACTGTTGTTACTTTACGGTGGAACAACATTTAGGCCTTAACGCGCCATTTAATATCTCTGTACAAATATATTCACTGGCCACTAAAAGTTGTGCACGCTAAAACTTCAGATCGGGTGATACACTCTGTGACATTGAAATTGCTGTACACTGAAGAAACAGGAACAGAGAGAGGACACTTAGAGTAATGATAGCCAAGGAGTTAGGAGACACATGACAAAAAGAAGTTGCGGATGCTAATATTTGTGGTGTGAACTTTTATAAACACAAAATGATCTTACAATAGACAGACCAATATGATGTAATTCCATCACGGTTGCCGATACAGGTGTCGAATGGTCTCCTGAGGTATTCCCCACCAAGCCTCTTGCTCCTATAGAACATCCGTGGTTTATTCTGGCTGCGGGTTGCTCCGTAGATGGCATCCAATAGTGTCCAGCACATGCTAGATTGGTGAGAAATTTGGAAACATAGCTAGCTAAGACAGTACACGCCACAAAGACAAATAGAGGAAATCCGGATGTTGTCGTACTAAAAAATGGCGTCAGATACCGTCCTGAATCTCGGAGGCATAGCAACGAGCAGTCATATTGCCGTTGATGAACATCAGCAGGGAATCAGTATGGCATTCAACAATGGCTCTAAGATCATTGCGTTCACCACGTCGTTTGACACAAGTACATGCGGTAATTATTGGTCTCCAAGGAGAAGTGAGATTCATCGCCGAAGACTACTTGATGCTATTCTGCATCTCAAGTGACCTTTGCGAAACACCATTCCAGATGCTGTTTACGTTGGGCAGCAATCAGGTGTAATCGACACAGTAGCTGGTATTCACGGTAACTTTCTCCTTCCAGTCGACATGGCAGGCAGCGTGGTATGGCGGCCTGGTAGCCAGCGTAGCAGTAGTTGTAGTGTAAACCTGTCAAAGGATAAGCCACCCACCGTACACAACAAAGTGACCATCCATCCTCTCGAAGGCCGATAATCCGCTCTCTGTGGAAGTTGCTGATATCGGTGTTGGTCACGACTTCTAGGCATTCTCTACAATCACCATACACCTGAAGTCGGTTCTGCAAGACATAAGCCTGCTAACTGTATCACACACACTCGCTAATTGGGAGTCGACAATCGCTAGGTTCATTTTTATATCAGCCGAAGCTTCCGCCCCATCGGTCCCATATTTTAATCATTTGTATATTTCAGCGCAAGTCATCCGCCTGCTGAGTTAAATGCACTTCCGATCATCACTTCTGAGTGCTGCTATTTCAATATCACAGAGCGTTTCTTCGGACTGAACTGATGAATTTTTGAAATTTCTCTGCCTTGTGAAATGGCGCATTATTCTTTTGGAACCAAGTTTTTTTGTACACGAATAAACTGAACACGAAAGAAAGCACCTGCTCAGCAGCAACATCAAATAGGTTGCGGCATTCGGATCGTCCTTTCCCGAATATCAGGGGACTTTACACTTGGTTTATTTATTTATTTTAACAGCTACAAAACAGCAAACAGACATGCCTCAGTGGGCAGCAACAAAAATAAAGTTACACATCTCCAAAGCAGAGACTTGAAACGCAAATTTTATCAGGTGAAAAATGGAAAAAGTGCGTAAATGGTAAGGCTAAGGTAAGTGGTGCGGTTGGAGAGTTCAGTTGCCTCTTGAAGTAGCTAGGGCTATCAAATATCTCTAAGTTTGCTTTGTTAATTGATCTTGCAGTCCTGTTGTAGTAGTTGTAATATCCATAATTTGTTCTTGCATAGGATGGTTTAAGCAGTGGAGGGTTTCTTAAAGCTCCTTTCGGTGCATTAAAGTTAATTTATGAGACGAGTTGAGGGCAATTTACGGTACCATTTACCAGCTGGTTAAATAGGAGTAAATCGGCTTTGTGTCTTTTTCTTCCTCCGTTTCAAGTCCAAAGAGTATACAGCACTCTTGGTAAGATTTCTAATTGCATTCTAATCCACTTTTGAAACAGACGTATTGCATTGTTCTCTTTTGGATATTTTCAGTTTCTTGTTTTTAGTAAGCTGCATGTGGGGACCAGAACTGGGAGGCATATTCTAGGGCTGGCCTAATATAACTTTTGTAAAGATATATGAATAGCGACAATGGATTGAAGCCTCGGTTGATTCTTTTGAGAAATCTTAGTTTATTGCTAGATGCCCTCGCAATGTTTGAGACGTGGACATCAAAGGAAAGTGATTATTTGACGAAAATTCCTCAAATGGTAAGCAGAACTAACTTTTTTGATCGCCGCCTTGTTGTTGATGCAATAAGAAAAGTTAAGTTTGTTTGGGTTTTTTTTTTTGTGTACATTGGCAAAACTCATCAGCTCACACTTATTTTCACTGACAGTCGTTCTATTTTCATTCACACGTGCCACGAAAGCATTCTCCAAAAAATGACCTTTCACTGACAGACTGCAATTTGATACCTGGGACCATGGGTCCATTCATTCATTCCCTCGTTTTGGTGTCAGCACGAAACAGTTGGAACTGGAATTCGTCGAATTGGACGACCTTTTGCACTCTTAAAATGTCCATTGTCGGTGTGAATTTTCCTGCTGTACACGTAGTTACTTGTTTATTGTTTGAAGGATTGGAGAACTCATAAATTGCTCATTATGGCAAGCAAATACCAGGGGTTTTACAGCGATCAATGAGTTAGAATACAGAGTAAAACAATGAGAGGCACAGCTCACTGTCTCACACACTGGCATGCGGTAGGGGAATGTATGGGTACACATGTGTCTTCCTTACTGAATTAACTCATGACTTCATAATAAGCCCTCTGTTATAGCCGGGTTCGTCACGATACATCGCGGTCTGCCACGCGTTTGAAGAAGTCTGTGTTCGATTCCCGTTGACGATTGGAAAAATTTCTGAAGTCCTTTCCATTCGAGCCTGTAGTTATCTAATCTGAAGTGGAGGTTGCGTGGTTTTCCCAGTGAGTTATTTCAGCTTTTTCAGCCCGCAACAATATGCAAATTGGTCCTTGAACACAGACATTAGAAGATACTAGAATAATCTATAATGCACTTACGGTTGTGAGCGCAGAGCTGGACCATTAATACCAATCTTTTTTTTAAATTATTCTCTTATAATTCACACTAATGATACATCATAGACTCATCGCACACACATTATTATTATTACAGTGCGCATATTGACTATGAGATTTTAGAATACAACGCTAAATAATTGCATTTTTCCGGCCTAGAGAATTATCAAAGCCAAAGGGTAATAAAAAGTGGTGTAGTCATCAGAAGAGGCACAAAACCAACGTAATTAAAGTAAATCGTGCATTGTTAGTGAAGAGTCTAATACCGAGGTGGGGCTGACTGCAATAAACACACACACGGGTGATGCTGTAAATCTCGTGTTAGGAGCAGAAACGCCCAGGCTCCCGGTGGATGGGAGTGGTTCTGAACTCATCATCCTTCCGTGACTCCCTTCAATATCCTGTACGGGGTGAGTAGTGAGCGTTTGATATGAAGAGGATAAACTGCTCCCAGAAGTAAACTATAAACAGAATGGGGTATGATTTGCAGCGCTCGTAGAAAAGTTGTTCGTGTGATTTATGCTTAAGTAAGTACGCTGTTAATTCATAACGAGAAAGCCATTAACTTTTCCCATTAATAACGCGATAATTAAAGAACACTAAAGATACCACTGAATGATTATTCTCTGGAATTATAGCAATAATTCTACAAGTGATAGCTATAACAGGTGGTATTGCCAGTGTCCATAGAAAACTAATTGTTATGGCCTCTTATTATCAACGATGATGCGTCTCGGATAAAAAGTTTATAATAAACAGACAGATGTTTCTGATTGCGTGGTTCGTCACGTTATAATAAATGAATTAAAGAATACTCAGCACTTCAGTGGTAATTATATAAATGTTCCAATCAAGCAAACTCCCTCAATTTTGAAACTCTCTTCGCAAGCTCTCAACTAATTAAAATGCAAGAATCGGCTTAATAGGACACTTCGCATTGGGATTTGTTAAGCACAACTGTTTCAGTTATTAAGAACACCTTATCATTTACTCTGTAATAAATTACCAGCGTAATCATCGTTAATCTTTTGCGCATTTGAGGTACTTTTCCATTTTTATTTCGTGAGATAGAAGCTTTTTCATCGATACCATTCTTGTTGAATTGTATGTGTAGACCGAGATTAGGCTTTTGGACGTGAGTATAACACGTCCTTAAATTGAGAGTATTCTGCAGTCTATATTTTTTCTTGATAGAATTCAAACTCCAGTTTCTTCCACAGTGATTGGTCATTATGATCATAGTCACGCGAACGAAGGATTTTCCATTTCCAGTATCATAATGTGTTTTCCATGGTCAGACCATCCTCTGTGACAGTATAAGTGGATTTGCTACGTGTCAGTCATCTAGAGAAGCATGGGTTGGAATCTTGTCAGAGACTACAGAAATTCCTAAAATATTTTTCGTTCAGGGTTTTCGTTATATTCGATCTTAGGGGAATGTCTATGGTTCCTCCCATTATACAGAAATAATACACGATATGAACTGATCAATATGACTAAACTAGCCAAATGCACCAAAGATTTTCCCAAATAAACCAATCATTCAAATCTTCAAAAATTTTTGCACAAAATTGGATTTTTGTCTATCGAGAGACTGTCAGTTTCTTATAGCATGAATATGTGTCAGTTAAACGCCGAATCAATTAAGGCTGTGAGGCGTCAGTATATTGTATTTGTAAATTGCGTATTCTGTGGTCGATTTTCCAGTGAAAAATTCGAGTTTCTGGAAAAAAAAACCGTGAAACTCCCTCCTAAGACCAACTAACTCGTCTGCGTTGTGAAAAATCCCCACAAAAATTCCTCACATCATTGATGGAATTCGAATTCATGCTGTTTTCGCACAGTGTGAAGAAGACGATGTTATATACACTGTGCTACACGTAAGGGCAACAGGATATTATATATTGCCCCAGAAATTTAATTGGTTTCCCTGTATATTAATAAGAATCTCTGCATTAGCCTCAGAACAGAATAGCAGTCTGGAATGTTGTTGTTGTTGTTATTATTGTGTTTTAAGAGCATTAGCGACTAAGGCCACATTGATCCGAATATCTGTAAATTGGGCGTGTTCTGTTGTCTGTTTTCTGTTTTCTGGACGAAAAACCAGAGTTTACGGGAGAAAAATCATGCTGCCCTCACCAGAGACCGACTAAAACAACCACGTTGTGAAAAAGGCCCATAAAAATTCCTCTCTTCATTGATAGGTCTTTTCCGGTGTGGGGAGGACGCCGATTCTACCACAACTGTATTACCCACAAGGGCCCGTCTGGAATCCTATTAAGGTAAGCTGAGTTATCGGACTTGGGATGTATAAGGCAACAGATTGCTTTACAGATATGTCACATCGACGACAGTCGTGATTCAAATTCCATTGCTTCGATAAGTATTCAAAAATAAAAAAAACCTTCTGAAAATGATGTGTTTAAAACGATATGTTTATATCTCCGTTTATTATCTTCTTTATAACCCTAGTTTTGAATATTCGACGTAATTTGATTTAACTTAAGGACACAAGACGTGAACCACATCTGATGTTCTTATCTTTCGCTAATAATAAAACCTCTGGCTATTAAAAGGCAGAATATTTTTCACAGTAAAAATCAATTTCAAATGATGAAGATTTGCATATTAGCGATTTATTAATATGATTATTATCATTTTATTGCAACTTTAAAACAGTTTCTGCTCTAGAAAGTCGACACATTTCTTTTAATGGACACGCGAGTCATTAAATTAATAGAACCCTTGGGTGTTAATTACATTTTACGTAAATGGCAGATTCTAATAAGGCCAGCGAAGCTATGAGAATTACTGTTTGCTGAAAAGTCTTCTAGCATTCCTGAGAAAAGAAAATATTTATAATAAAGATAAATTATAATGCTTAAAGATGGCATGTAGCAGGACGCAATCATGGCTCATTCAATCGATGAGAACAGTGGGAGGAGGATATATGCGATAACCAAATTAGGTTAAATTTAAAGAAGAAAAAATAGAATGGAAAGCGTAGCGATTAGTAGAATATTTCGACCATGAAATCTGTCATCTGATGTTAGGCTCGTTACCAGCAGGTAGATTAGCAGTTTAGCCACATGACCACACCCGTACGGGAACAGTGTATTACTGGATACTAAAATGAGGATAATATTACCATTTATTTAATGACAGAAAATCTACTCGCACAGTCTGGGAACATGTTTCCAATTAGGGTTACAATTTTAACACGATGCTTAGGAAAGAACTTCTATAATCTCCCTGCAAATTACTGCGATTAGGATGTCGTCTACCTCCACCCACTACTGACTGTGAATATTATCTAACTACGTGACTAAACAGCCTCTGAATTCTTAGTTCTATAATGTGAATGTACGAGGGATTACACCACACTCTCTACACAAGCTAAAACTTACCGATACCGAAAGAAAAAAATGAAGAGAGACATTCATTAAACCAAAGATGGTGATCCGACATAATACACCAAGAAGCTGCTTCGGTTCCTGAAAATCGCATTGTTTTCGATGAGATTTTCGCACTATCTATGAATGTCATTCCGTCCGACAGAAAAGTATTTCTAAATTTTGGTCAGAAATGGGAATCTAAACCACGAATAGGACAGTTTGTAATAATTCACGGCTTGGATGAATCCGAAAGTCTCTGCCTCGGTTCATGATTGGAGATCTGGACTGCATTATGTATCCCAGTTCTTACCGTCTTTAGTGGAATCTGAACGTAACATTCTCAGTTTATGAAACTTCGATGTCCACTGCCTGTCACAATGCCTTACTCCCGCTGACAAATGGAAATTCATTTGCAATTATTCTCACAGTTCTCAATTTGAACTGTTGAATCCTGTTCGTCTGAAAATTTTAAAGGGGATACTTGATTCATGATACACTCCAGTAATTGAAAACCTCGGCATTCACTTCCACCACAAAATTGAAACCAGAAACCACTAACTGGTGGTGATCTCCACATTACTCTACTTTGATTAAAATTGGTTACAACCAATAATTATAGCAAAGCAAGGATAGCGCACATTCCAAGAGTTCCACATATCGCAATGTAAAAATTTATTACTTACTATTTTATTAATTGAAGCTATGAATTGCATCTACGATATTTATATATTTCTGAATTTTTTTCTGTTTTATAACTGAGAAATTATTAATATTGGTAAATTTATAAAGGCACCTGGAAGCAATGGAGAGTCGTGTAAGGTATAAACAAGTCTTCGTAAAAGTCTTCAGCAAAGTTATAACTGGGCCAAAGCTTGGTTTTTAAAGAAGCTGATGAATTTCTTAACTCAACATAAAAAAAAAGTTTACCGATTTCTTAAGAACAAGGTTATTTCCAAAGATTAATTACCTAAAAATGCAATGCCATCATTTTTTTTTTAATTTAGTAACCTCCTTTATGAGGAAACAGGAGATGTTACCAGAAAAGCCGGCAGCCCCAAGAAAACGACAAGAAAAAACATATGAAAATCTCATTTGCAATTGTTCTCACAGACTTGATAAATCTCTAAAATACCTATCTCCTAGGGGTCGAATATTGGATTCCCCATTGGCTAAACCGTTTCCCAAGGTGGTCATTCACCATCTCAAAAAGCATCCTTACTTCCACAGGATGGACCCTTGGGAGATCCTATTCATTAAGACCAGCATCCTAATTTTAGCGAAGCCCGTCACGCACACAGGATGGAGGCACCCTCCGTGATGTTAATACTCACTCGACCATCTACTCCACTCAGATCCTTCCGGAGCAACATACTCGACTCCTTCAACCAACTTTGGGTCGATTGTGAAAGGATGTTTCTGGAGAAAGCTCACCGGACAACTCTCCATCAAGCCCACATCCTCATGTTTAGACAGCATGACATGAATTAACAGACACTCATCTCGGATCACAGTTATCATTCAAGTGGTGTGCTTTAGATCCTATCCTGCACAGCACTGCAGATGCACACTCAAATGTTTTAAATAACCATATTTTTTTCATTCTATCCAATACGTGATCGATAACTTCCACCCCCTGAAATACTTATTATATTATATACTGGAAATTAAATACTGGTAAATTATATACTGGAAATGGTTTCTCTTTCTCGGTTAAAAATACTGGCACAGGATGCCTTGTTAATTAATTAATCCAACTAATTAACTGATCCAACCTAAGTATTTAAAGTGTGATATAGTGGTTAAGTATTTCCAACATTAAAAATAATATTCGGATTGCTAGTCCATAATCCTTTTTCCTCCATATATTATTCTTATTTTCTTCTGTGACAGCTTCTGCCTTGCCAGAGATGAATCAGTATTTTAGTCTCGATAAGATACATTCTGCAGTATCGTATTTCTTTTCTTAGAGGGCTGCTTTCTGATACTGATGAGGAAATTTTCGTATGTACCAAGATACCTTTATAGCATACAAAAACAGCTTCAGACCCTAGTTTATTTAAAACTGTTAATTAGTTCATTTTCTTTATCACAGCAGCTCCTATTTCACGAAAAGTATGTAATTCACCTGCGTACATTCCGGAAGAATTTCTTTTGTCAACTCAATTAAAATACTTCTTAAGAATGCGCTGCAGTTCCTTGGTCAACTATTTGTAAAAGGGTGTACCTGTGTGTACATTTTCGCAATCCCCTAGACTGGTGAATAAAAAGCTCGAAGCGAGGTTGGCCCACGTTGTAATGAGGCGTTGCTATTTTCAATCCACTAAAAACATTGGTTCATTTTCCTTCCTGACAGTATTTCTCTATTAATGGATTTAAACATTTGAATGTCCTTTGTGGTGTATATTAATATAAGATTTGCATTATTATTGCCTTTAAATATGGAGCTAAAATATGCTTCATAAAAGTTACTGTTCTTACTGGTGACATCCTAATGATTTAGGAACATTGAACATTAAATGGCTATGGAAATATTATTAGAAGGAAAAATATAGAGAGCAGAAACTGCAGCATGTATGCCATCACTTACATCAAGGAACCATCTATGTGTGATTTTACACGAATTCTGCGCCTAATTTCATTGGAAATAATTTCTTATATCTTCTAATTCCAGAAGTACTCCAGGAACACAAATAAAGCGTCCAATATGCTTATATTGTTTTCTTGAAACCAGTTTTTACTATGTCAAACAGCCTCATGGTGTGGCACATGCTTTCCTTATGCTTCGACCAAAGCTTAATTTCATCATCACGGAAAACGGATGGAAAACACGAAAGCTATTAGAATCTACAGCACTTCAGTATCGTGTATGGGTTGAAAGATGAGAAGGCAGATGATAATTGATGACATTGGAACTAAAATTTCTATAGATTTTAATTTTCAGGAAACACGTGCGAAGTAAGATTGTACCAAAGAACAGAAGTACAATTGATAAATGAGGAAAAGTAAGTTCAACGATTCTTTCATTGACATGTTGAGGGACATTACCTACAAGTTCAGAAGATAAAGATTGATTTAAAGATGACCATTCAGAAAAGCAGTGGAAATATATACAGAAAAGGCACTCAGAGGAACTGACCGTCTGTATGATAGAGAGTGGAGAGAGCTTGTAAGAGATGGGTCAGTAGTTAACCTGACTGCATTCTGGTAGAGTCTAGAAGCTTAGGAGAGGATTGGCGAGCTCTAACCCAAGCGTCGAAACAATATTCTATGACAGGAGAGATTTTAGACTTGTACAGAGTGAGTATTTAAGAGAATTAACTTTAAAGTAACGCCGAGAACGAAATAGAAAAACCTAGGTTTTTTTTTCGGATGCACAGAAAGTAATATTTGCGATTTGCATATGCCAAGAGAGTTTAGAAGTTAGGGTTATTCTCAGAAAATATATGATCATGTCTATAAATCTAAGTGTTGCTGTAGATGAGTATGAGAGCAGCAGTAATTTTTGAGAGCATATAACGCTGAGTAAGACTGAAAATAAATAACTTTGTATCGCTTCACTTGAGAATTACCGGCACCGGAAGAATTGATCTCCACCATTAGGTGAAAAGTGAGAAATAAAGAGCCATCTACGATCACCGCATTGAGCGGTTGAAGAGAAAACAAAGTGGTACAAAATTTGGCATGGTAGTGTAACATAGAATACCGATGAAATGAGGACACAGCGGGAAACTTCGGACAGTTATAAGGGACATTTATAGGGGTTGTATAAGAATTACCAAAAATGTTACATAACAAAAGTCGATACAAGATGCTCCAAAATATGGTTACATGACATTCGAACTGTGCGTGATCCCCTCCAGCAGTGAAACAGTCCATGCAGCGGTGAACCATGCTCGATATAAGGGTATCGATGATGATCTGTGGCAACAAATTCCATTCTTCCACCAGCGCAGACCTCAGCTCATCAAGTGACCGAGGAGTTTGCTGTCGGCGTGCATGCAGTCTCCCAAGGGCATCTTACAGATATTCGATCTGATTTAAGTCTGGTGATCGTGCTGGCCACGACAGTCGTCAGATATCTTCAGTTTCAAGATATTTCCCCATCCACTTGAGCTCTACGTGCAATGACATTGTCGTGCATGAAAAGAAAAACTGGGCCAACTACACCTCTAAAAAGTCGCAAATAGGGTTCGAGGATCTGCTCCTCGGTACCTCTGTGCAGTTACGGTACCCCGATCAAAAACATGAAAAGGGATGCGGTCGTTGACGGTTATTCTTTCCCACACAAGAACACCGCCTCTGCCGAAAGTGTCCTTTTCTTTGATGGTGTAGGGATGGTATCGCATTCCTCATTGTTTCTAGATGAAATAACGTATACAATCTGTTTGTGGGCTAAAACGGGACTGATCAGAGAACAAAACTGTACCCAATCAATTTTTTCGCGCTTCATTGCAAGCTCCAAGAGTTACAGCCCGTCTTCTACGTGCTCTGTTAATTTTACCGAGCAATATACGAATATTAGCAAAATCTTCACTTATACGAGTATACAGAATTGAACTGTGCGTTGGTTATGTATATGAACGAAGCTTTGCTAACTAATATTTAATCATTTACCCTTTCGGGACTTAAAAACGTACGCTGAAAACTTTTGCTGAAAAATATATTAAAAGTTTACAAACATCTCTACAAGATGTTTCATAAATGCGTTTTCTGAGCAAGGATAATTGGCCTATTCAAATGCAGGAGCTTTCTTTGTGAAGTACCAATACTTAGGTGAGCTCCAAATAGCACACAATATTAAACGAAGCATTCCATGGCTCCTTTTGGTGTATCACGCATACCTTTTAAGGTTAATGAGTTGGACCGCATTATCGTTCAAAGATTCCAGAGAGTGATCGATTGCAGCCATTGTTGGTAAGTTCACGGTCAAACTTCCTTTTAAAAAAAGCGTTTTTAATGGAAAAAATAAACTGGAAATTTTAATAACACTATAATGAGGTAAATATATATTTTTTTTCTTTCATTAACTTTTTAATGCATATAAAATTGTACTAAAAGTAGTAGATTTACTGTAAGCACTCTAATACGGCCAGAAAGGGTAAGGCGCGTTTACAAGAATATTTCTTTGTTTTGTGACATCACATGGATTAGAAGACGTGACGTGCCTTACTTTGTATCTGCACTGACCACTGACTACCGTAGTCCTTTCAACATAAAACCTTCATTTTCCAGCTGCACCAGGACTTGAAATGATCTGTAAAAACGAAAATCCCATCATAAAGGGGTTAATTAAACTATTCCGATGCATCTGAAGAGACGAAGGCAATGTACATGAGCATTATGGATTTAGTTCCGTGTCACCTCAAAGGGAGTGTATGAGACTGATGCCTGAACTATCGTACATAGTACTGATACAAGATAAAAAACAAGAAGGATGAATTTATAATGCTGTCCATCATAATTCGCAGCATAATTAAATCGTAGAACTGCATTTTTCAATGGCACCGTAGTCATCGGGGGGGGGGGATGTATGCTAGCAATAAGGCATGCGATTCCGTGCTTTCAAATATATCGGTTTCAGAGTTATCAAGGTAGATGTTCCACAGAACATTTCAAACACACTGAGGATTCAAACCAGACACTGAAGGTACGATCTGTAGATAAATTGCTAATAACAATCCATTATTAATAACTATCATTAGCGAAATAGTGGGAGGCAGTAGCATGATACGATACTTAAATGATGAATCAGCAAAACCTAAACTGGTAGCAACATTTACACTATACTGAAAAAATGAAACTGGACACGTACATAAAAAACCTTTATTGATATAATATTTAATAACGAGTCAGCCCAATTGTGACCTTAATTACTGAATGTAGCCGCTTCACATTTAAGACCAATTTTTTAACATTAGCATTTGTAGTGGCATATGATGCAAGAAAGCAAGCTTAAAAAGTATCAGCAAAAAATCATTTACCATTTCCTCCAATTGTCTGTCTAATTCCTCCTTCATTTTGTATAAGCGATTAACTTCCAAAACAACAGATGGAAGTTTGCTCCAGCAATAAACCACTCGTTGACTAAACGCAAACTTCCCCAAATCTCTTCTGCAACCATCCTTCCATTTAGAGAAGATTTCCCCTTAGCAAACCCATTCTATGACTACAGTATAATTGAATTCACCTCTAAATGGTCCTGCGAAGTAATGCAGTTACTTCATTAGGTAGCACCTCCATTATTTTACCTGGAACAGAAGTTAAACTAACAGATCTGTAATTACTCATATCACCCTTTGTGAATTAGGGATACATTTGCACATCTCCAGTCCGTGGGGACCACTTCTGCATCCAAGGATGCTCTAATAATTAGGGATAAGGGTTTTCTTATTTCCTTCGCTGCCTCCCTTAATATAATTGGACAGATCCCATCCACTCCAGGAACCTTTCTTATGTTTAACTTCAATAATTAAGTAAATCCTACATCAGTACACACTGTGATCACTGCCACCTTGTGGTTCTTTTACATGCAGATTATTAATGCATAAATAGTCTTTGCTGATAACAGGAAAAAGTCATCCAATAAATCCATAAAACCTTTTGATAATGTGTGAGTGACCAACCCACAAGCTCCAGTTAATATCGGGATAGTTAATATCTCCCATTATAACACATTTTGATTTTCTAGTCCACTCTATTTCTCTGTACAGCTATTCGTTGTACTCAGCATAGGCATTAGGCTTATAACACACTCCTACTTTCATTTTTGCTTTTCCAGTGCAATGTTGAGTCACTGCCTTAGGTTTTATATGCTTCTTAACTAAGATCATAACCCCTCTCCCTCCTATCCTGTCCTTTCTGTACACATTGTACTTCCCATACTCAAATACTTCATTCCTTCCATCTGAGTGTTACCACATCTCTGATATAAGAACAAAGTTCACATTTCATGCCTTGACCAGCTTAAATTCGTCAAATTTATTTACTATGCTCCTAGAATTAGTGTACATGCACCTGTTCTTAACCATAGTTACCCTAACACAGCCCATGAATTTACTTGTTTCATGACGACTCCCAGCAGTTCTTGAAATCCCCAGCACCCTAATTTCAAGGCTGCTGCTCGTTCCAAGATGAGCAGGGCATGAATCATTTTCATCTCTGCCAGCGGCTACTGTTAATCTATTAGCCTCGGTATTCTCCCAAACTGTCAATTTTTCGACGCACCTAACATTGCCTCGATATCATCAACATATATTCTTGCACGATTCTCTTTAACTGCATCTCGTGTCTGTAGAAGCAGTCTCTCCTTTAACAAGCACAAGCGCCGCTGGGAAAAATTCTTCCTCATGAGCCTTCCACAATCTCTCTTTATGGCTGCATTCATTGACAAGGCGTTCAGCATATATTCACTCCTATCATGTCTGAGCAGAGCTGTGGACAGTTTCAAATTTAAACTTCTAACTGGCGACTTTTGTTCAACATTAACTGTACTTGTTAAGTACTTCCATAGATCTCCTACTCATAATGTCATTAGTGCAACATGTACAACAATATCACCCTTTGTGCCTTTAAAAAGATGATACCTACTGTACAACGTCAAAAATTTTTGTCCCCGGCAGACATACCCTGGTCCTATTCTATCTACCATATTTGCGCAATGTAGTTGCCGTTTCCCTGATAATAGAGCCATCGGTAACAACTGGCTCCGGTGGAATCAGCGCATTCTGCCTTGGGGGTTGCTGCTGCGTTGACTGATCGTCAAGTACAAGCTCTGGCGTTGATGTGGATAGCTGAGAGCTTGATGGGTTCCCCAATTTAATTCCTTCGAGGGCATCAACTTTCTTCTTCAAGTTCTCATAAAAGGCTCAAGAAAACGCCGAGTTGGCGCCTAATATTCTCACACTCTTTACGTCCAGCACACCACAAAGATATCCCCCCCCCCCATTGGCAATATCATGTAACCTTGTAGATATTTCCGTAAACACAAACAAGCAGTACATTTCACAAGGCTGTGATTCAGAGGACCATAATTTCAGCACTCTGGGCAAGCCAGCGAAATTTTTGCACACCCATGCCATCAAATCTAGTCACTAGAGGCTGCGCAATATAACATGCTACCTTTCCGTCATGAAAAAGAGACACATAGAGAGGGCTTTCCAGTGCTAATATAGTGTAGGAATATCGGAACTGTGAGAATGTCAATACACCGCATGGAATTTGTTGTATTTGCCGGAACCAAGCATAACCATCACATCGGTGTAACGTGTACCACATCACTCCATAGGACAGCTTTACAAAATTCCATGATCAATAATTGAAGCGGATTCAGATTATTGATGAACTTGATTTGGCTGCTGTCGGGATGCGCACTAAGGTTCTTCGGGCGCGAAAACTCTAATGACAAGTTTAAACCCCTGCATATCGGATGAGAGGCTATCAGGTACAGCTCTGGTGATCCAGTTTATGACTAATGTGTTTCTTATGTTAGTACCAGAAGAATGTATAAAATGTATGTATTTATCACAGAAGTATTCAAATGCAATAAATACTTACCTAATAAATAAACGGCAATAAATCCCTCACATTCGGTTGACTGACTGGATTTAGAGGTTATTAAGTTAAATGTAGAGTGAAGAACAAAGCTACCCCACCATCTCTTCTGTTACTTTCAGTTTTAGCTCAAGCTCACAGTACCAAACCCTGCTGGATAGTGACAGCAAAGTTATGATGTTCCTCCTCGAGCAATATACCTTTACGTGCTCTGCATTACCTATTAAGTAATGTAGAGAAGGTCAATTTATCCAGCAAGAAGGATCTCAATCAACGTGAAAAGCTTTTTTCTGAGGCTTCATAGAGAAACAAGCTTTGAAATGTCGCACGCCGGTTACATTTCCAGTGAGATTTACCACATATCATTGGTGCTCTCTTGGGCTCTATTCGTGTCCGCGTATCTCTTGTATCGCCCCCACAGTGTGTCTACCAAATGTGAACCTTTTCCGGCAATCAGTTTTCTCAGCAGATCCATCACAGAAGTAAACATTCTATAAATATTTTATGATAACTCACTCTTAGTAAGGTGTTTCATCACACTGCAGCTTATTAATAATTGGACACAAGAAGCCATGCATCTGTGCTTTTCCAAAATCTAAAAAATTTAGGTTCCCTCACTCTTTATCTTTAAAAAAGAACTACTGGCATATAAAGGAAACAGTGAACATAAAGCACGCATTGAATGATTGATCCAATCGTAAACTCCTTGCATGCAGAAATAAAGAACCATCAGCAGTTTCAACGTTTATTGAATTTACCTGCCGTTCTTTTAATCTCTGACTGGTTGTTAGAACTTCTATTGAACTCATCTGACTAAATGTTCAATGAAATGTACTGCTAAGAAACAGGAATAATCGTTTCAGATGAGGATAATTGACGATAAACTGAGTCCTATTTAGGATTCAGTTTTAGTTTATTTATTTTATTATTAATTTGTCAGCTACCATTCGTTAATTTTTATATTAATTTTTTTAAAGTCTGAATAAGAAATCTTTATTGCGATAATAATACAATGGATACATTGCAATAAGTGTGAATTTTTATCAAACTGGCCATTTCAGTTGTCCTTAACTGTGGAGGAAGTTTATGTTTGTTTATGGCCCATTTTAAGATCCAAAACTCAGTAGAAAAGAGTGGTCGAATTGTGCTGAGGGCAGAATATGCCCATACTTCTGCAGCATATAGAAGTGGAGAGTATACTGTGCTTTTTATATATCTTCTGGTGGTCGTTACTTCATTAATATAATGCAAATACTGTTTGGCCATCCATCGGAGTCGAGCTGCCTGGGTGAGCAGCTTTTCCATGTGGTTACCAAAGCAGAGCTTAGGATCAAAAACATCCCCCAATTCAGTATGTTTCTTGACAATGGGAATAGGGGAATTGCATAGTGTTGGCTGAATATAGGAAGGCGTTTTCTTTAATGAGAATATCATAAATTCAGACTTTTCTGGATTTATTTTTAATCCAAACTGGTTGAGGTAGTTTGCAAATTCCAGGTGTATATTGCTAATTGATGCTGTTATCATGAGAAGATCATCATGTGGGAAAATCAGTGTGAGGAGTTTCATATCATCAGCATAACATAGAGTATCATGCCTGGACTCAACAAGCGGCCAGATAAGCGCTGTAAACAAGAGCCCAGATAAGACACCGCCCTGTGGCACGCCTGAAGAGACACATCGCTCGTATGTTTGGCCGGGGACAGTAAGCCGGATTATTCTATTTTGAAGAAGTGAAGTGAGGAACTGTAGAGTGTCTCCTTTGATTTGATAATGGTCTGAAAAGTAGCTTCAGCATTGCAGGAACGTTTATTGACTCGAAAGCTGCTTCGAGATCTACATAGGTGACTGCAAGTTCTGCATGAGATTCAAATGCAGAGAGGATAGAGCTGCTGGTGGCTAAGAGATTAGTCACAGTGGATCTATGAGGAAGAGAGTAGTGGATTTGATGAGGCTGATGTGGAAGAAGTTGTTTAGTTAAAATGGGGAGAAGTACCTTCTCTATGAGTTTTAGAAGAATTGGGGCGTTGGAGATTGGCCGACAATGCTTAAGAAGAGTAGGAGACTGAATTTTTGGTATAGGCTTCACAAGGTAGATGTTCCACTGATGGGGAAAGAAATGACTTGACAAAATAGGATTAAAATAGTTAGAAGAGGACCCAAAATGTATGGGCTAAGACATTCAATAATGAATTGGGGTATTTCATCTGCACCTGCCTTAGCAGAAGCCGGTGTAGAATTTATGGCAGCAATAAGCTATTCCCTGGAAATTGATACTGCAGATAGCATGTCAGGTGGGATTCCAATTGTCGGTGTCTCAAGATCAGCACATTGTTCCGAGTTCGAGGCAAATCTAGATATAAAGTCTATCCACTGGTCAGGTTCAAGTTTTAGGGGGAAATCAGAAGGCCGTTCAAAGTAGGGGGTTTTTCCTCTACGAAGGGTCGTGTCCATATAATTCTTAATTGCTTGAGGTTTCCGTTTGTTGAATTTCGCACGGGCTCTAGAGTAGGCTATCCTGTCTTGAACACTTTGCGACTGCTTCCACTTTTTATGCAGTTGCTGTTTTAATCTGAAGTTCATATTAAGATGGGGAGTCCACCGTGCACTGGACCGAGGCATAATAGAAATTCTCTTTGATGCTGCAAATGTCGAAATCGTCTTAAGCCAATTAGTAAGCAGATTCACTGCAATTTCAAGATCACAGTTTTCTAGGACTGACCACGGGATGTTAGAGGCAGCCTCAAGACATTTAGCAATGCTCTAAAATCTGGGACTAACTATTACTCTGGTATTAGCTGAATTCACAACATTGAAGTTTGGAGCAGGTATCTGTAAAAGAAAAATAATTGGCTTGTGGTCCGAATTAAAATAAAAGTCTCTGGCATATAATCAGGTGTGCAAGGAAAGGAGGCGAGGATGAGATCTAGTTGATTGTTATATCTGGTCGGGAGGTCGTTGATTATTTGTAACCCTGTACAAGATAGGTTTGACTGGAGCATTTGCTGAAGGTTAGCTAGTTGAGGAGGAAGATTATAGTCTCCACAGACAAAGTGCAAGGCTGAAGGATGAAGCTCGTTAATGATACAGTTTGATATTTCATGGATGGCATCATATGAAGGTGCTGGGGGTATATATATGGCAATTACATCTATAAGGACGCTATGGTAGCTGAGAGTAACAGCGAGAGCTTCATATGCTGGTGTTTGGCTAGAAACTTGATGAACAAGTGAGGCCTGTGAGCTCTTAAAGAAAATGGCAAAACCGCCTCCTCTTTGGCCAACTCTAGGAGTAAACGCTGATTTACTGATCAAGCCAGGTTTCTGTGACACAGAGAATATCGATATCACTAGCGAGCAGAATTCGATCAATGGTATCCAGTTTGTTGCGGAGGCTTCTAACGTTCTGGTACAAGACTGATTATGCAAGTTTTGTGGATCTTTTTAAGGCAGGTGTCTGTAGTATTTTTATTCAAGGCAGGCTTTCGAGTTTGTCGATTCGTGACCCACGTTGGGATGAGCATTCATTGGTGGTTGAAGGCTGATGGTACCAATTTGATGATGCCGATGTTTGTCACCACTGCTATACTTTTGAATTATGCTGCGTACATTTTGAGAAATTGCCCGGAATGTGAGGCATTCATGCTTGTTCCCTTGCAGCGTTGACTGCTATCGAGAATGGTGAATTAGTTGAGGTTGTTGATGGGGACTTTTTTTCTCAGAAAATGGTGTGATATATATATATCTTGGGGCCAGGAGGCTAGATCTATAACCTTTTGAGAGACAGCGGGAGAACACATTATAAGGAAAGAGGCATAGCGTGTTTGCCGGCTTTTAAGCCGTTTAACCTGAACTGAGAGGTTATGTTCCTCGTTAAACATTCTCATTATAGATTCGGGAGATGTTCTAGGTCCAAATCTGGACGCAAAAATCTTGCCTTTGCTGAAAACTACGGAGATGTTATATTTCTCGGCCAGTGACAGACAAGATTTGGAGGCTGTTACTAGGCGGGGCAAGGAGATCTGGTTATGAATATTAGTGTGATGGGGAAGGCAATCAATATTTATATCAGGAAGCTGAGTGCATGACTGGGCCCTGCTAATGTGCTCAGTCAGAGTGTCTGGAGATCTATCTACTAATTGTCTCGAGTGAATTTGAGCGTGTGAGCCAGGCTTTATAAGGCTAGGAGGTTTTAGTATTAGTATTAGTAACGGCCGCATGGTGCAAGAAAGCCTATGGCTTATGCTGCACCAGCCAAAAAAAAAAAAAAAATCCGAACAAAACAAAAAATAAATAAATAAAATAAATAACTAAATAATAATAATTAATAAATAAAAAAATAAAATAAAAAGGAAATTAAACCTATCATCCTATGCGCTTCCCTTACCCGAAAGTACTATCCAGATGACCTTTGAATTTCCCCAAACTGTCGGCCTCTACCACCCATGAAGGCAACTTATTCCAGTAATTTATAACTCGCTGGCTAAAATAAAACTTCCTGCAGTCCAATCTAAACATTTCCCCCCGTAACTTGAATTTATGTCCCCTAGTTCTAGCATCATTTATAATCTTGAAATTTTTGTCCTCATTCATTTTACTGATGCCTCTCAGAGCCTTAAACACCTCAATCAAATCTCCTCTAAGGTGTCTAGTTTCCAAACTCTGCAACCCACATATTCGAAGTCTTTCTTCATAAGGACGCCCTTTTGCCGATCTCACCAGGCGAGTTACCCTTCTTTGCACCCTTTCAAGAAGCTCGATGTGTTTCTTTAGGTGCGGTCTCCATACTTGAACACAGTATTCCAAGTGTGGTCTAACATAAGCCTTATATAATGGGATTATCACGTCCCTATCTCTACTTGCAAAAGTTCGATAGATCATCGATAGGATACCATGGGCCTTCCTTGCAACCTGTTTACAATGCTCAGAGAATTTCATGTCTGACCGTATCGTAACACCCAAGTCACTTTCCTCTAGTACTGGGTTTAGTTGAACTCCACCAAGTGAATAAGTTTTTTTGGGATTACTGTTTCCCAGGTGTAATACCTTACACTTTGTTGGATTAAAGCACAGCTGCCATTTTTCTGACCATTCTTGAAGTCTATCTAGGTCTCTCTGAAGAAGCTCAGCTTGACAGTGATCATTAACTACTCTACCAATTTTAACATCATCTGCAAATTTAGACATCACGCCCTCTATCCCTTCATCAATGTCGTTTATGAAAATTATAAACAACAGTGGTCCTAATGCTGATCCTTGGGGAACCTCACTTCTTACATCAACCCAATCTGAGGAATAGCCATTTATCACAACCCTTTGCCTCCAGCCCTGCAGCCATCCTTCTATCCATCTAAGGATTTTCCCAGTGATTCCAACCTGTTCCAGCTTATAAAGTAACCGCTCATGTGGGACTGAGTCAAAAGCTTTGCTGAAATCTAAATAAACAATGTCGAAATTATTCCCTAAATCCAGCTCGTGAGTGACCCTTTCGAAATAGCGAACCAGATTTGTTAAACATGATTTTCCCTTTACAAAACCATGCTGAGTATCCTTGAGAATTTCAATTCGATCCAAATGATCCTGAATTCCACCCTTGATCATTGCCTCCATGTTTTTCCCTACTACTGAAGTCAGACTGACAGGTCGATAATTTCCAACTTCACTTTTAGAGCCACCCTTATGTATGGGAGATACATTTGCACTTTTCCAATCCAAGGGAATCTCCCCAGAGTCTAGTGATGCTCGCATAATTAGCCCCAACGGTTCAATGCACTCACTTGCCGCCTCTCTCAAAATTATAGGGTATATTCCATCAACTCCAGGAGCCTTACTGGTCTGTAGGCTTGAAAGTTTTTTCATTAAATAATCTTGCGAAATTTCAATATCATTAATTACATATTTTTTAACTTCGCTCCCACAATTCCATTGCCACAAAAGGCTTTTCATTTGTAAATATCGATGCAAAATAACTGTTGAGTTCATCCGCAACGGCAGCTGGTGTATTTAATACTATCCCCTTTCCCTTACGTAAAGGTCCGATCTGGTTTGTCCTACTCTTCTTGGCATTTATATATGTGAAGAATTCTTTATCCCCCCTCTTTGCTCTGTGTGCTAGTGATTTCTCATAAACTGCCTTTGCCTGTCGAACCTTTTCTGTGGCTCTGTTACACATCACCTTGTAGCTGTTATAGGCTTCAGTACTTTTTATTGCTCTGTAACCTTTCCATGCCACCTTTTTCTGCTCAAGTAATGCGGCAACTTCACTATTCATCCAACTTGGAACCCTTCTCGTGGAGTGTTTTTTTAATGGTATATACGCATTCAAGGCATCTGTGATTAATGTTTTAAAAGCGTTCCACAGTTCAATTGTATTCATTCTCTGCGCGATATCTACCCAGTTAATAGAGGCCATGTAGTACCTTAAGGCATCGTAATTTCCTTTTCTGAAATTAAAACCCATTCCTTTGCCTTTTACTTCTGCTACCTCTCTCGTCATCATCCACCGTAGAACTCCGTGATCACTTCCTGCTACTGGTTCCTCTACTGTCAGCCCTGTTATGTCATCTGATTCATGTGTGATGATGAGGTCTAGGATATTCTTTTCTCTAGTACTTTCCCTGACATGTTGATACAAATAACAGTCATCTAGTTGATTTAAAAATTTTGTTCCCCATGTCGAGTTTCCTTCCCATTTACTCCAATCAATTAGAGGCAAATTGAAATCACCCATAATAAGGCATTGACGCTTACTTGCCCATTCCATTTGCATGTAGAGGCTTTTGTCATAATCTTCACAATCACCTGGTCTGTAGATTACTCCTACTCGCATTATACCTTTGTTTCCAACTATCTCACACCATACAGACCCTATACTAGCATGTGAAATGTCTGAATCCGGGAAAGCTATCGTCGCACACAGGCTGCTTCTGATAAGAAGCATTACCCCACCACCCCTTCTATCTAACCTATCCTTCCTAAATACATTATACAAGCCGTACTGAAACTCATCATCCCCAATTTCCGGGTGGCACCACGTCTCTGTAAGCCCTATTATGTCCGCGTTACTTGTTTTAACCAGCAGTTCGAATTCGCTCATTTTATTGACGACACTTCTAACGTTACTGTATAAACAATTAAGATTTACTGTTCTTGTATATTTAACAACCCTAACACAACCCTTGAAGTTTTTTAGGCTCTCTTCCCTGATATTAGCTACCCGCTCACGTGAAACGTCTTTGCCCCCAGAATATCTAGATAATACGTCCAGTTGGGGTAACAGATAAGAACTCTTAAGGTATGTGCAAGAGTTACATTGACCAATATTATCAGATAAACTCGTGTCAGTATTACCCACATCCCCCCTAACTAGCAGTTTCCCTGAACCTTTAAAGTATCCTCAATAATACTGGCAAAAACGTTTGCACCACCTTTGTTTAAGTGTATCCCGTCTCTACAAAACAAATTCCTTCTACCTACAAGTGTGGGCCATGCTGACAGAAATTTACCCCCTAAAGCCTTGCAGATTCCTTCAAGTCTTGAGTTAATCCACAAAGCTCTTAACATATAATCCCTCCTATCGTGTCTGGGCAGAATTGCAGACACATAGACATTATGGCCTAGCTCGCGACATTTCCTCAGCATGGTCCTGTATTTTTCCAACAAATCGTTTGACAGTTTGAGTAGTTTTTCTCTGTTTAGGTATTATTGGTGGCTGAGATGTCAGCTTGCCATTTTCGCTCACCAGCGGAGGTTAGAGAGCATATGTGTGATATGTTTATTTTGGCTCCTCAGCGAGTAAACTTCATCCTGCAGATCCTCAATTTGGGACCTCAACTGGTGAATTAGGAGGACCAAGAAGTCTACGCTGTCTGTCTATAGAGGAGGGGTCGACACTGTAGCTTCGGCCTTAATTCTTGGTGATTCATCTTCACGCTGAAAAGTACCTGTTGTGACTAGCGCCTGGTTTGAGGTGGAGGACACGTTAACGACCGAGGCACAATTTTGATCATTAGTTTCCGATTTAGAATTGGACTGATTAGTGCTGCATATATCGTGTTTGGCAATCCCGTCAGGTGGTGTTCCGTTGACCACTGCTTCGTCGCATGCGATGGTCATAAGTTCAGGCAAACCAGTATTTAAATGTTGAATGAGATCAGTTAACATGTGGTCGATAGGGCTAGTTTCAGTCTGGGACAGAGGAAGTTCAGATATTTCAGCGTCTTCTCCAAGGCATTTGTCACATTCGAACCTTCTCCGACGTAGTTTAGAAAGATGTGCGATGTCTGTTTTAATTGAGTGGGCACAAACGTTTAATTTGCATACATGACATCGAATGGTTGGTTCCTTCCCGTCGCGGCAGGCTAAGCAGACTGATTTTTGCAAGTTATAATGTTTCTGTGACATTGCTGATTTCGGGTCTTTAAATCACTTGGAAGTAGTGAACAATGTTCAGTTTTATTAGTCTTTAATTCCGAGTAGTTAGTTTGCTCTGACACTATTAAGCTTGCAGCTTTTATATTCGCGTTTCCAAAGAGAACACTGAGAAAACACAAGAAAGCATAAATGGACGTGACAGATGTGCTAAGCACAAAAGACAGAAGAGAGGGAGGATTTCCCTAGGGAACTCAGTAGTGGCGATGCTTTGTGACTCGGTCAAGGTTGACTCATTGTCCCTTTAAGCCTTTAGGGTAGTGGGGCGTTTCCTAGATTCTTGAGGACTGAAGCACTGTGTATACATCGTAATGAAAGACTTCAAACGTGAGCAGGAATAATTAAAAAATCGGAAATACCTGTTTATCAAATCACGAAGATGATACCACATCAAGCTTGAGCAGAGGAAGAGGAATTCATTGGTAGGCAAATCATTTCATAACGTTAGGTATAACTAGTCTAAAACTAAATTAATATCAGGAGATTAAACGAACACCGTATGCCACAACTCGCGCTCTAATTTCATGACATTCTTTTAATAATAAACTACTACATCTCTATAAATCAGAGATAAAAATTATGATTTGTTCTGCATGGAGTCGCACATCACTACGTTTCATAGTCCATCGTATGCTTGAGGATATGAAGTAATGATCTGCCAGTTTCATCTCTATTACTGCCGAGTGAATTCTGGGAGATTCCATAAGGTTATTAATGTGGTTTATACAACTCCCTGGTGCATCATTGAACTGGCTGGGATTGCGCCACAGATATGAAGATTACCGAATAATAGCTGACACATCACCAGCTATAACCATCTGATGATTAGTATGTGGATTACTTTGTTTTTAGAAAAATTTTCTAACTCTTCTAAGAATGTTTTATGATTTCTGCTTAGTGGTCTGTGATTGAATTTACTGAGGGAGTGTCAAATTGCTTATTTAGTACATTCAGATCCTACGCAGAAATACTTGGAGGGGGTATTGGTATAAAAATACAATTATAGTACAAACGGGAACTTGAGTTCATTACTTAATGCTTTTATATTTTATAGAAGTACAAAATATAAGAAGTATTTAACCAAAAAATAAGGGGCCTTTTCCAAGTGAAAAATGTAAATTTATTTTGAAGTTAGGTTACTAATTGTCATAGACTTAGCCTTCGAATTTTAAATTCAACTCTAGTTATTTTATAGCCTTTTCAGAAACAGAATCCTATGAGTTTTCCATAAGTCTGTTTTAGGTGACCTATTCACCACCAATTCTCGTTAAACGTTACCGTTGAAGCCATTAAGGAAAATATATCCCATAGTGCTCAAAATAATCCCTTTCTCTGAATTACTTATAGTTCCCGATTTTAATTAATAAATTATACTTATATACATAAGATCAAGTCTTGCAGAAAAGAACCACCAAATTTCTTACCAAGAAAGATGAAGTACTTCGGGACAAATTCATAGTATCTTCGAGAGAAACTGGCTGCCGTTCATAAACAAATTTACGCAAGTACGAAACATAAATCCTTTAAACATGCATGTTGAGAGACCTCTTCGACATGCTCAAAAGCAATGTTTTTTTATTTCATCGTCCAGGAAAAACTAAAAGGAGTTTCTCCCTAAATAAAATCTAACATCATTATTGTAATCCATGGAACAAGAAAAGCTTCGCTTTTATCGTAATTTCAATATTTATTCATGGATTACAGTGTTTGTCCTTTTGGGACTTTTTTTCTCTTAACACACTTTGATGTGCCATGATTTGACACTTTGAACTGTTGAATCCTGTTCGCCTGAAATTTTTGATGGTCCAAAAAGCACTTCAGATTCATGAGCACTTCAGAAGCTGGAAACCTCGGCATTCACTTCCACCTGAAAACAGTACTACAAAAAATGAAACTAGAAACCACTAACTGGTGATCTTCACATATCGTAATGTAAAAATTTACCACTTATTATTTATAATAATTGAATCTGCGATATTTGTATATTTCTGAATTTTTATAATTAATAAATTATTAATATTGATAAATTTATAAAAGCACCTTGGAGCAATACAGATTCGTACAGAGGTATAAACAAGTCTTCGTAAAAGTCTTCAGCAAAGTTATAACTGGGCCAAAGTGTGGGTGTTAAAGAAGCTGATGAACTTGTTAACTCAACATAAAAAAGTTTTACCGATTTTTTAAGAACAAGGGTTATTTCCAAAGATTAATTCCCTGAAAAATGCAATGCCATCATTATTTTTTTATTTAGTAACCTCCTTTACGAGGAACAGGAGATGTTACCGAGAAAGCCAGCCGCGTCGAGAAAAAGATTCTGCTCCCAATGAGGACTGTAGTTTGCTAATAAAAAAACTAAGGAAACATAACCAACTTTACTGAGAAGTGAATAAGATCAATGAGGAGTACGATGTAAATACACCGCCTATGATAGACAATTGTACTAGTTTTAATATGTAATGTGAAGAGTTATTTTCGTGTCCCAGTTAGTCGATCTCGGGGGACTAGTGGATTGTTTCTAATCTTCAAAATGCGAAAAGCAACTGTAGACAATAGCGTTTACAGATGCAATAGCCTGACGCCTATTGGCCTTAGCTACCTTGGAGCTTAGTCTTCAACTACTAATCTTTTGTTAATCTGAAGGAATAGGAATTATCTTCGAGACGTAATAGTTCTTGGTAATAAATACTTCTTAGTGGTTAGCATTGGCTATCTTATATATACCCAGGGTTCACCGTTTTTCATTTCGATAAGTACTAACTTGATTTTAAGTTGATCAAACAGGGCATTTTGGCACTACATGTATACGTTGAGTACACATGTAAAATCCAAATTTGTATACATCCAAAAGTAATAATGGATTGTGTCTCTTGTTATATAAACATAAACAGAAGTAAATCCTTAATAAACGGTAAATGTCATGGATATCCAATTCCCTTAAGTGATATCATTTGTTAATGATATCACTTAAGGGAATTTGTTAGGGCTACACTCACTTGTTCATGGTATCAGTTTCGACGACTCTGAGGTGGTTTTGGAGTTAATGAGATTCAAACCCCTTGCTTCCTTGCATAGAATTCAATTGAATTTAGCTTTCGTAACACAGTCCGGTTGGAAATATTTTCACCTGTGGCCGCAGCAACCTCAAGAGCCAGTTTATAGCAAAACATTGTAAGGTTCCGTCTTGCTGTTTGAACCAGATAGCAGTCTGTTCTGGTTGATGTAGCGATTGCTTCCATAGTACCCAGACAACGCTCCGTGACACATTAAGTCAAGTGCCATCTGAGACTGCCCGGCTTCAAGTCGTCCAACGGCCAGTCACCTCAAAGAATCATCTAAACGACGATGACTTGCCATCCTGACCACTGGAGAAGTGGCTATCCCTCTGAGCAAGCCCAAAAACAACCGTTTTTGGGCTTGCTCAGAGGGATAGCCACTTGTCGCAACCTATGTTTTTACACGCATGAATAATTTGCATAATGTGCGGCTCAGTAAGTAGTAGTGGCATGTGATGCAAGAAAGCAAATGTATGAGCTTATGCAGCATCAGCCAAAAAAAAAAAAAAAAAAAAAAAAAAAAATCACACCATTCCCTCCAAATGCCTGTCCAGTTCCTCCTTAAATTTATTCAACCTATCAACTTCCACAACGACAGATGGAAGTTTTTACCGGCAATTAACAACCCGCTGGCTAAAGGCAAATTTCCGCACATCTATTCTACATCTGTCTTTTCTTAATTTGAATTTATGCCCCCTTAGGTTCGTAATCGGAACAAGTGGAAGGATCCCATCAGAATTCAGCGTGCTGAACCCATTCAAGGCCTTATACACCTCAATCAGATCACCGCGCAGGTGCCTAGTCTCCAGCCACTGCAATTTGCAGAACTTAAGCCTCTCTTGGTAAGAGTATCCCTTCATTCCCCTCACCAATCTTGTTGCCCTTCTCTGTACACGCTCAAGTAAATCTACATCCTTCCTAAAATGAGGCCTCCAGACCTGTACGCAGTACTCAAGGCGTGGCCTGACCATTGCCTTATACAGAGGGATAATCACCTCCTTTTTCCTGCTAGCAAAATTCCTATGTATCATTGACAAAATCCCATGACCTGCCCTGGCAACCTGTCTACATTTCTCAGAAAACTTCATATCTGACTGCACAATTACTCCCAGGTCTTTTTCATTTTGTACCACCTTAAGTGTAGTACCACACAGTTGGTACGTTTCTCTGGGGTTACTTCTACCCATATGCAGTACTTTGCATTTGTCAAGGTTAAACTTCAGTTGCCACTTCTTAGCCCATCTGCCCAAATTATCTAGATCCTGTTGCAGTAGCACACTGCCATTACTGTCATTAACAACCCTGCCAACCTTTGTATCATCTCTAAACTTCGACACTAAGCCTGATATACCTTCATCAATATCATTGATAAATATACAAAACAACAAAGGACCCAACACCGAACCCTGTGGGACTCCACTAATAACATTAGTCCAAGAAGAGCAGCACCCATTGATTACCACCCTCTGTCTTCTCGCACTTAACTATCCTTTTATCCATTGTAACAACTTACCCTTAATACCATTCTGCTCCAATTTGTACAATAGTTTTCCATGCGCAACAATGTCAAAAGCTTTCCTGAAATCCAAATATGTGATATCCAAATTATTTTTTGCATCCAGTTCCTTTGTAACCACATCATAATATTCTATCAAATTTGTCAGACAAGACTTTCCCTTAACAAACCCATGCTGTGTCTGAATTATTGCTGCAGTCTTGTCTAGATGATCCTGCAATGCATCTTTAACCAGCGACTCCATTATTTTACCCGGTAAGGTTGTAGATCAATTTCTATTGGATACACGGGATTACTAATGAAAAACATTTTGTTCTGTTTATTTTGTTGAGCGGCGTATTTTTCCTTTCCGTTCGCTTTATAAAGGATAAATAACGTAAAATAGTTAAATGAAACAAATAATTTCTAAATTATTTCATCTTCAAATAATGAAAATGAAATAATTTATAAACTGAAAATTTTCTTTCAATTTAGAAAATCAAGTAATGCATACAAAGACAAATAAGCACGCGTATCATCAAAGCAGATAAATCCACCCGTGCCCATTTTACCTTGCGAATTAATAGAAAGGAAATTGGAACTTGTACCTAATTCGGCCCAAGAAAAGGCGGATCTGTCTCGACTTTATAACCTTATGAAGTTGCTTCCCCCCACCCTCAAACGAGATAAATTATTCATTGTTCTTTTGAGCGGTTTTGAGAAAGAACAGGATAAAAACAAACACATTTGCAGCCCAGGAAAGCCTCGAGTTTTTTATGAATTTAAAACAAGCTGAATTGATTTTCAATATCTCGCCTTTCCCATCGTAGATACATGTTGAAATACCGTCCACACAGGAAACACCTTATAATCTTAAGCTTACAACAAATAGCCGTATTGGTAGTCCTTCTTTTCAGCTCAGCTAGGCGGATTTTCGACAATAGGAGACTCTCCGTCCTCCCTCTGTTTGCAGTCTTTCTCCAAATGCATAGCAGATAGGATTACGCTATCTATCTTTGTGTCTCCACCTCCCTCAGAACAGCTTGCATTATTCACACTTATCTCTGCCACCCTTAGCACAGCAACGCTTTCGATGCAACCGAACATGGTCGGGGGAGGGTTGGAGCGCAGGGGGTTATAACAAATGGAGCACGACGCAAAGTAAAAAGGATGTCTTTCGCTCGACTTCCAAGAGTCAGCACTTTTGGAAATGAAAAAGAAAACAATAAAGTAAGATCTTCTCACTGCGGTCCCTCGCACGCGAAACTGTGATATACAAGCAAGTGCTTTAAGTCCTCTATGTCAGTTCAATAGATTTTCTAGTGATATCAAAAGGCAATATCCACTCTTCTTACTTCTTCCTTTACTCCATTCTATCCTGGGTTTTATTCTTTATTTACGTTTACGGTCTTTGTTTCTTTTACGTTTCTGTATTAAGCGCGTCTCCGATGCTCATGTGAAAGTGCAACTCTAACTCCAAGTTTGCAGAAACGTAAGAAATTTTGCTGCTTTCGGTTCGTTGCTCCGTGCTTTATATTATTATCGTCTCTTTCAGTTCTTAGTTTCAAGTGCTTTAATTCCAGCAAATGGGGAAATGCATCACCGTTCTTCGGTCGGCTTGCGTATAAATAAGAAATAATTGGCCCGCTACATCCCCGTCAGTGACTGGAAAAAAAGCGCAAAAGATGAGTCAATAATTGAGAATTAGAAGGCATCATCTATGATTCTTATAATAAAATAAACTTTAGAGCATCTGTCAAACGCAGACCGAAATTGGACAAATATTATCCACCAATTTATTATACTTTTATATATGCAATTATTCTGTATTTAAGTGGTTTCTGTTTTCCCTAGAATTAATTATGAAATTTAAATTAATAATCTGGTGCTCAAATTAATACGGTTTTGGTAAGTATTATGGTTGACCAAAGGGATGTGCATAAATAGATCTGTGTCTTGTGCAAGCTCAGAGAAATCTTACCCTCCCAACATTTTTAATTAAAGTAATTGTTGAAGAGACCATTAAGGATTCTTCCTCTCTCCAAAGGAATTTGAAACCAACTTCTCCTATGAGCTAGAAGCGACAAAATCAATTTTCTGCATCGAGGATTGGCAGTAAAATAACATTAAAATATCATATATAACTGTTCTCCATAATAAATATATTAGCGTATAGGAAAACTGAATGTGGTTCTCCAAAAACTCGAACCGGTTTAAGACAAGAAGCAATTCTTACAAAGCAAAAAGTAGAGCGATTTAACCCCTGCGCGAACCTCGGAACAAAATTTCTCCCGTCGTCGACAGAAGAAATTTTTTGTGGGACTCGAACTCAAGTCTTTTCCACCCGGTGTGGGAAGGATGGCGATCCTACCAACTCACAAGGGCGTCTCGGATCGAATTTTATTTTGCAATCTGGAAGATATTGGGGGTACGGGCAAGATTCGCGGGTGAATTTAGGAATTACGGCAGGAGAGACAGTTGTAAACGGTCATTTTTTCAGATTGGGAGAGCTTTATAAGTGGGGTCTCTCAACGTTCGTTTGTTGGGATCACTCTTGTTGCTGATGTCCTTGAGTAATATCGACGAAGGAATGAAGGGCAAGATGTTCAAATCTTAGTATAAACTTGGAGAAACAGCCCACTCCGGCAAAAGCTGACTCTAAATTTCACTGTTGCATTGCTAGCCAACCTGGGATGTTAGTTAACGATAAAAGTCAGGTTAAAATCCTTTATCGTAATATAAACAGGATTCGCTGGTTGTCAGAGACCTCTACTCAGGAGATTAGTGAGTAGAGGGAGTCGGAATAGAGTGTACCCCAGAGGCCATGTTATGTTGTAGATGCCCTCCTCTGTTTTTACCAGCTCAACGCACCATGTATATTCAAACTAAAAGAACAAACATTTCTTCCAAAAGATCTAAACCTCCCAAAGATTTCCTCATTTATTACACACAAATATACGTGGTCTCGGTTTCAATCTCAATGATGTTCATTTCCACCTAGAGTCTGCCAAACTTCACTTACTTTTTATGGCAGAATCTCAATCATCAGTTACTTCAACCACCTTCTCTTCTCAGTTGCGCTAATCATTCACTATGTGATTCTTTTCGCTTCAAAAGAATACTTATAAATACGTATAGATACGTCCGCTCTGAAATTCCTTGTCAGAGACTTCCTAATGTGCAGTTTCCTCTTTTTGATGTTCTATTTTAAAATTTATTTGCACCATTCTGTCAGCTTCGTCTGTTGCTCCTATCATTCTGCCAACCGATTCATTTAAAACTTTTTCGATTTTCTTTCTTTGGAACAACTTTCTCCAATCTACTCTTCCTAACAATGAGTTAAGTTCCTCATTCCACCTTGGTTAATTTAATGATATTAACTCCCATCTGGATTCAATTTCTAGTTATGCGGACTCAGCTGGTTGAGGTGCTGAGCCTTTTGCAATTACTGATGACCTTATTCAACTTCTTTACCTCCAGAATAGATTATAATCAAAACCACTTACCCAGCGCTCTATCTTTTCCTCATTAACAACTATTCACCAGTGCTACTGGTCCTCTAAGTACGTCAAATCACAACTTTTTGCTGGTCTTCAATGGAGCCTCTCTCTCTCTCTCTCTCTCTCTCTCTCTCTCTCTCTCTCTCTCTCTCTCTCTCTCTCTCTCTCTCTCTCTGTCTCACATTGCTATCAGTCTAGTTTAATTTGACATTACAAGGATGCGAAGTGGGATGAACTTCGTAATTTCTCTTCTTCTTTTCTTGTTTTAAACCTTCCCATCCTAAGGTTTAATCAGATCGTGTTTCTGATATTATTCTTCTAGTTATGAAATCCTTTATTCCGCATTCCACCTCAAACTCTCGTCCTATATGTAAACATTGGTTTTCCAATAAATGTTCCAAGGCTGTTCAAAATAAGAATGCAGCGTATCTCAATTATCTTGTACTCAAATTTCCGGCTTAACTATCTTCCTACACTAAAGCTTGCGAAAACGCAAACTCGATTCTTTTTAACAAACGGAGAGCCGAAAACTTGTTTCTTGTCCAAATGCTAGTCAAGCCGTTTGATCGTTTGTGAATGCTATTGGATGCAACACTTGTCTACACCTTTCACAACCTGAGATTTCTGTTCCATCAGCTAAAGATAAAAGCCGACTTAACATCACCCTCATTTTCTTCTAATTCTTATATCAAAGCTCATGGTAGATCACCTGCTACCATACCAAATACTCTCACTGCACTCAGTGCATACACCTCGTGGTCATCAGCACGAGGAAAGTGCAGGACCGGATTTCATTTCTCCATTTTTTTTTTCTAAAAACCTGTGCTCCTGAGCTTGCTCCTCTTGTGTGACCTTGTATGCTTTATTTTGTGCAATAAAAAAAAAAAAAGAGTTTACTCTTGCTATGCTCAATTTCAATGCCGCTCAGATTTCGATGGTACTCAGGATGGTTGATTCTTGTAAGATTTTAGGCGCATCAGCAAATTAGGCCATATTGCGCCCTATATGAAGAGTATGTTTGTAATTGCGTGTGTTCTGTGGTCAGTTTGTTGTTTTCTGGACAAAAAGCCATGAGTCCCTCGCCTGAGACCGATTAACTCAGCCACGTTCTGACAAAGACCCATAAAAATTCCTCGCGTCATTGACAGAGTTTCCAACTGAGGGATTTTTCGCCCGGTGTTAGAAATACAATGATTATACCAACTGTGCCACCGAGGAGGGACATAACACTCAGATAATATTACATATATCCGTTAGGATTACCCTAACTTCTAATACGTTTTGGCCTTAGCATATCACAAAGATTGCTTTCGCTGTGTCAAAACACTGGTTTTCTTTTTCTGTCTCTGTATTACATTTCTTCTGAACAACTGCTGACTGAGTACAAATCAGAAATCTGCCTTACTATCGAACATTGTTACTACAGCCAGACGGTGCCCCCCTAAACATTTTCTTTATGTTCCTATATTCTATTCAAAAAAAGCAGTCGGATTAATTAATGACTCATCTCAAAAACTGTCTCCTCTGTCTATTTCATGGGTATTCAAGTTTCTGCTGAATGTCTTTTTTTATAGTCACTTACACGAACATCTGTAATTCCACCTCTCACTTTCAACTCAGTCCGAATACGTGCCTCAACTCTTCCATTCAAATATTAACTCAGATAACTAAGTTTTCCTCATGTATTTCTTCTACATTGCTCAACAATTAACAGAAGAAAGTGTTTTCCGCTTTTATTTTATTGTGAACAGGTCCCTGAAGGCGAATATTTGATATAATAGGCATCTTGGCACGCAAAATCCGAGTATCCAATAGAAATCGATCTATCATATGACAGAGCCGCACATTATCCAAATTATTCATGGCTATAAAAACAAGGATTGCAACACCATCATTTCATCCCCGGTTTTTGGCTTGCTGAGTAGGACAGCCACTTCACTTCTAGAGTACTCAGGAAGGAAAGTAATTGTCATTCAGATAATTCTTTGAGATAGTGAACCGTTGGAGGACTTGAAGCCGGATATTCGCAGGCGAAGGTGGCACGTTGGCTTAATGAGTGGTTTCGGCAGTGTGAAAATAGTTTCAGGAGATAGGAACCATTACAAGAGTTGGCCAAGTTTGCCTGAAGGAACGTCACGAACAGAACGCTATTTGGCTCTAAAAGCAAGAAGGAACCGTAATATGTCCTGTGATCAACTGTCTTTCAAGGTTGCTGCGGCCACAGGTGAAAACATTTCCAACCGCACTGTGTTAAAAAAGGCTAAATTTAAGGAGATTCTACGCAAGGAATCAAGCGGTTTCAATCGCATTAACCACAACCAGCACAGAGCTCTCGAAACTTGTCATGAACACGTTACTTGGAGCTCTGACAAATGGGTACAGTTCTGTTCTCTGATGAGCCCCGTTTTACCCTCCAAACAGCTTCTAGACGTTATTTCATCTGGAGACAACGAGGGATGCGGTACCATCCCTCTAACATCACAGGAAAGGACACTTGCGGTGCAGGCGGTGTTCTCGTGTGGAGAGAAATAATGATCAACGGCCTCACCACTTCATGTTTTTCATAAGGGATATTATAACTGCCAGAGTCACAGAGAACAGATCCTCGAACCCTATGCGCGACTTTTTAAGAGTGCGGTTGGCCCAAACTTTCTTTTCATACACGACAACGCCACTGCGCATAGAGCTCAAGTGAATATTACAGTCGGAAGAAAATGTTTAAACTGAAGATATCCAACGAATGCCGTGGCCAGCACGATCAGCAGACTTAAACCCGATCGAACATGTGTGGGACGTCCTTGGAAGTTGCATTGCACGCCGACAGCCATCTCCTCGGTCACCTGCTGAGCGCTGGTGGTCTGCACTAGTCAAAAAATGGGATTTATTGCCACGTCTTATACACATCCTTATATGGAGCTCGGTTCACCGATGTGAGGCCTGTTTAGCCGTTGGAGGGGATAGTACGACGTACGAATGTCAAGAAATATTTTTGACCATCTTGTATCGAATTTTGTAGTGTGACCTTTTTGGAAATTCTTACACAACCCTATAAATGTCGCTTATACCTGTTCGAAGTTTCTGGCTGTCTCCTCATTTCATCGTTATTCTATGGTAAAGCATCCTACTAAATTTTGTCCGCTTCATCGCAATCTGCACGAGTTTCACCACGTTTTCTAAGTGTTCTGTTAATTTTGTCGAGCAGTGTATTTAAAATTATTTTATACTTTTCCACTACCTATTTATGAAACCGCTAGGTTTCAGAAACGGCGATTAAACATCGAGTCGCTAAGAAATGATTTTTATATAGGGTCAGTGCTGAAACCTTTCAATATTCATCATCCCTTATGCAATAGAGACTGCTCAAATTGGCGTATGCCGTGCAGCGATCCTTGTACTTCGTTCTCACCGCGACACGCATAGCGGATTATTCTCAAGTGCATGACACATATAATAGAATCCACTGCACTTAAAATAGTCTTATTTAAAGAATTAACGTTGAACCTATTACGAATTTTCAAAGACAAAAGCTCTTAGCAGTGGGATCACCTGACTAAGAAACAATACGGCTTGAACAGGCCAGAATGATGAAATTATCCTTTCTCGCGTTTCCCAATTATTTCACCGACACAGGGATGAAGTCACCGAATATTACTTCACAATTAAAGGACCCTGTGTTAGTCTCTTGAACTAACCGAAACAGCAGAGCATAGGACATCAGTCGTACGTGGCCAGTGGTGAAATATATCTAACCTTCGAAACCTCTGATGACTGTTGGTGAGTGTGGTTCACTTATTTCATGTATACCCAAACTCACACTCGTTATATTTCCTAATTCTTTTCCAGTTGTGATTTCTTTATACGGTATTGTTTATTAACATTGGAGACTAATGCCATACACATTATTGTCAAAAAATATTGCGATACTATTACTGAAATTTAAATTTTATTAAATATACACTCAGTGATCACTGAATTATGACCACCCCTATGAAAACTGAATGCCACCCGTTGACCACGTGAGGTACGAGAGTGCGGAGTTAGTCGACCTAAGTAGCATAGATAAGGTGTCAGCTGTTCAGTAGGTTGTAAAATTCCGAACGTGATGGGTAAAATGAAGGATTTATCGGACTTCGATAACGGGCAGATTGTGGGTGCTCGACAAGATGGTGCCTCGATTTACCAAGCGGCTGAACTGGTGGGGTGTTCGAGAGCTGCTGTAGTTGAAGTGTACCTGGACTAGCGTCAAAATAGTCAAAAAACGACGAAAAAACTGCAAAGGTCAGCGAAAGGTTGATGTTAGAGCTGAGCGCCGGGTTCGATGACTCTTACCTGGACTAGCGTCAAAATGGTCAAAAAACGACGGAAAAACTGCAAAGGTCAGCGAAAGGTTGATGTTAGAGCTGAGCGCCGGGTTCGATGACGAGGCGAACAGTCATAGTACTGTGGAAGAGTTGACTACCCAATACAACATGGGCCAACTCGGAACAATGTCTGTCATGACCATGCGTCGCACGTATGCGCTATACCAGCAGATGGCATCCTCTTCTAACCAAGGTTCATCAGTGTTAAAAGACTCGCCTGGTGCAAAGAGCATGCAAGTTGGACGTTAGAATACTGTAAGAAGGTTTGCTCGTCGGATGAGTCACGTTATTTACTCTACACTGTGGATGGTCGTGTACGGATTTGGCGTCAAGAACATGAGGCTCTTCATCCATCATGCATGGTATCAAAAGCGCAGACCGGTGGAGGCGGTTGTATTGTGTGGGGCATGATTCACTGGCAGGAACTTGGACCGCTGGTGCACGTGGAACAACGTATCGCTGGCCTCCACTATCGTCAACTGCTTGCTGACTGTGTACACCCCGCTATGTTACACTTTTTCCCGAATGGCGATGGCGTCTTCCTAGATGACAATGCGCCCAGCCATCGGGCGCTTGTTGTGCAGGAATGATTTGAGGAACACAGTTCTGACTTCCAGCATATCCCCTGGCCTCCTAACTCTGCTGATATCAATCCTATAGAATACTTGTGGGACACTATGGAAAGGCATATCAGGCGTTTGGAATCACCAGTCACCTCCATACCTGCATTGCTGACCGCATTACACACATCATGGTTGGCCATACCTACCGAGCGCTTTCGGCATCTTGTTGAATCAATGCCACGTCGGATAGCTGCTGTACTGAGGGCAAAAGGAGGACCTACGAAGTATTAGGTAGGTGGTCATAATTCAATGATCACTCAGTGTATATATATTATGTCCTACGTAAATGAGAACTTACATATGCTCAATTTTTCCTACTTTCTATTAATATTTTAGAAATAAACAAGGAGTTACCTTTTATTCAGTCAGTAGGATTTCTTCTTTACCAAATCTCCTTATGCGAATAAATTACGAAATCATACGTTCAAACAAAATTACATAATTTAAAACTCATATTGTGTTCCTCACTATTGGTAATGTGACCCTTTATTCCACATAATCTTTCTGTTCCTAAATCCACAATTATGGACAATGCATGTGTTCAAACGACCTTTCTCATTCACTGGTATTGCTAGTAGCTCGAAACTGCCACTCTACCATGAATACAAAGCTCATGCAACCCTTTACAGACATTAGGAGTTCTCATGTCAGTTTTTGTAAATTTTTATACTGTGGGAATGATATAACGAATCTCTTTGGTACTTTAACATTCCTTTTCACTAATATTATTGACCATCTGGATCGCGCTTAAATGTTGCATCACCCTTGGTTTTCCGTATTTTCACATCAACCATTATTGATTTTCGGTAATTTAGAGCCTGTGCTGTAGCACGCTCCAATAAAATATCAGCACAGAAACTCGAGAATCGCATCTCTTTTAACTTTATAAGCTCCTTAATGGAACTCATATTTTGTGCTATGATATCTCGGATGTTTCGTGTATTGGTTTATATCTGCTCCACGGAGGTGTGTCAGAATACCTTTTGAGAGGATAATGTATAGGTAACTGGAAAATATAGTAAATCTTCAGAGAGAGGAAGAATGCCTCAACTAATCTAAAACCTTGGTATTGCGCAGACGAGGGCCTTGATAAATTTTAAAATTTCGTTGTATGTTTTACACTATAGAATTTTACATTGTCCCATAAATACAAATTCAACTGTGGTGAATAACGAGTTAATTACTGGTTTGTTGTATCAGGTAGGCCTATTAAATTTTCGTTATAACCAGAATTAATAACATATTAGACTGTAAGTTGCTAAAATTCACAAAGATGTCAACCCTTTCTGCTCTTAACACTCATTTTTTAGCTGACTCGTTTGATACCCCTTAATTTCTTGATCTGCCGAACATGATAAAAAGCAGTAGACTTTAGCCACCTTGACGTGCTCACTGCATTACTAATGTGAACAAAGGGACAGTCATCTGGTCACTTTTTTCCTTCCTTTAGCTTACTCAGTCACGCAAAGGGGAGATTACGGAAAATGGTAGGCACGAAATTGGACTCCAGGGCTTTTTAATTTCCTAGCGTCTAACATGTGACATGTCTGAGACGCGTAGCTCTTAATTACGCCAAAATATATTGGGGAAAAGTTTTTCATCTCAGCAGAGGTGATGCACTTGGTTATTTAATACCTTGACTGAGAAATCTTAGGAATTTTGCATTAAGTCGGTTGTTAAATCCTCCTTTCAAAGTAAGAAATGTCATAGTCCCGACTTCGGTAATGTTTGTGTTGTGACATTAGCGCACAAATATCGGCAGAGAAGCACTAAAAGTTCCTTTCGCTTTCTCTTCTTTACGCGAAAGTCGCGACGTGTCTCAACAGACAAATATTTTTGTCCACGATCAGACATTTCAATTTCTCGCTGATTTACAGGAATATCTAGTTATTAAGAGAGAGAGTAAATGCAGACGAGAAAAATTTATAAGGGCTCTTGACGATTTTTGCAAAATGAGACAGTAGATCCTCTTTATCGATCGCAACACCTTTGGGCAAGTAATCATGTCGTAATATGGTTCCACGATACTTGATAAGCTCTTGAGTTCAAGTATTTAGATTAACATAAAATCAAGTCAGGTTATGACTGTATCACTGTCATGTATCTTTTGTGCCGTTTTAAACTGGAATTTTTGAGACGAGGAATCTACAACGACACGGACAGGCCAATTAATTTCGTAATAGAAATTGTCATTGAGTCCGGATCCAAAGCAAACTTAATCGGCAGATGTACTCTTCAGTTGTTGTTGTTATTTTGTTTTTTTGGAGCACTAGCCACTAAGGCCATATCGCTCCGGGGATATGCGGTGGTCATTCCCTGACCTTTCCGCATCCTCCGTATTTGGTGGCAACCCCAGTCTAATCAAGAAGCGTGTACTACGCACTGCTGCTCCTGCCCACCTGGCTACGGAGGCGCCTGAACTCTCCAGTCTTTCTGAAGTAATGATTAATTTAAGCAATCGTGCATTCCTGTTAATTATCCTAAAGAAGCCAGTTAATGATGGTAAAATGATATTTTTTTTCCGGTTTGGGCCATATCCTAGAATTTTGAATCATCATATATCCCATCCATACGTTTCTGAGTTAGGTTAGGACTTCTGAGAAGAGACAGAGATTACGCTGCTCCTGGAAGAGATTAAAAATGCAACAAAATTAAAGCACTGATCTTTAATCTCAATGAATATTCTACGATTTGAAATCAATTGCTTCTCAATGACAAGCGTGGGTCTCATTCTTAAAATATGGAGATAGCTATCATAAGAAATGATTTAAAATATCATTTTCGGATAAACCCCTGGCTAAATTAATCTGCAAATTTTGGCGCATCGACTACTGTGATCAAAGACCATCAATTCAGATTGTTTACCATGTCTTATTTCTATAAGCAAGCACGTTCACAGACTGATTTACAAGTCTGCGGACTAAAAATTCAAGAATAAATCATGGAGAAGAGCTACGTTCACGGTCTGAGATCGATTATCCTAAGTTGAAAACGCCTTTAAGAATTCCTCCAGTTTCAAAAAATTCCAATTTCACCTATCCATTCGCTCCAAAACTATGTCCATTTCCTAACTGAATTTATTTAAGCTATCAACTTCCACAACGACAGATGCAAGTTTATTTCAGCAATCAACCACTCATCGCTAAAGGAAAAAATGCAACTATTTTTCCTCAATTTGAATTTATGCCCCCTCAAGTGCGTAATCTGAGCAGGAGGAATAATCTCATTAGCATTGAGCTTGCTCAAACCATTCAAAGCCTTAACACTGCCTCAACCTGATCATCTCTCAAGGGCGTAGTTTGCAGGCGCTGCAATTTGCAGAACTTTTAAGCTTTCCAAATGCTTCCCATCCCAATTTTATGAGCCGTTCAATTTCCATAATGATGTTTCCATCTGTTGAAATTTTTTGTCGAAGGTAAACTACCTTTCCAAGTATAACATACTTTAATAAAAAAAGTCTGTAATGAATGAAATATTAATTTTCAGAAATTAATGCTAATAGAGCAAAAATGGCTAATCTTGAAGAATGGCTAAACTTGTGGAATAAAACTAATGAAATAAAAATAAATATAAGCCATATTTTTCTTCTGAGCTGTCAACGTTAAATGAAACCTAAATTGAAGTCTGAATAAGACACTAATGCCGAGCAAAGAAAGCTCTTGGGATACTTTTTGGTTTAGCATACTGGACTGATGTGCAATGGTTGAATTCAATTTTTGCTGAGGTAAGGAGGAAGTGTGGGGGGGGGAGGACCATGCCGACCACTGGATCACGACTAATTCTTGCATAGAGTATTTTTAATCGAGGTCACTTGTACATCTTAATTCTTCCTGCTTTCAGGAATTGAAAACATTTTAGTCTCCAGTCCAGTGGGCGAGATAAAATAAGATATGGCTAACCAGAACTCCCTCGACTGAGGAAACAAAAGAATGCTTCGAGTTCCTTCAAGTACACGTTTTATTTCCAATGGAAATGAAACAAGCAGTTAATCATGGTAAGACGTAGAAGGCTTTTCAATTTACAACCTTCGCAAATTGAGTCATGGCGCATACGATTTACGTTATTTCTCTTATACCTGGAAATAAGTTCGTACTTGTTCTGCAACCGCCTGAGATCTTAAAAAAATAGAGGTTCATTATTACTCAAGAATCCAGAGAGTGTCTGCTTCTGAAGACAATATTGTCTCGCTACAGTCAAGAATAGCAGAAGTCGATAGGAGTAGATATACGCAAATCGATTTTAAATAAAGCAGAATCAGACAATCGTCAAGAGGCATCTTTCCCTTGCACAGTCTAGTCAGTCTCTTTGCTTATATGACGATCGATGACTTCCTAAAAGAAACAAACAGATGAGGTTAGACACGACGGAGGTCCCCCTAAACACAAGACTGGTTGCTATTAGATAATGGTGTCGTGTAGACTCAGCATCTCGGTGAGACATTACTTGAACAAATAACAGTTCACAAATAAGAAAGACACTTTCTGTTCGGGATTTACAATTTAGGAAGCGCTCGTCAACCGAGTCCCGCCGCACTCATAGATTGTCAAGGTGCGTGAGTGAGAGTCGAAAACTGCAGGGAACTCTTTCTGTTCACAACACCTCCGCTTGTCTCGTAATAAATAAAGCATGCGACAGTCTTTGCACTGCTCACGCAATCTATAAATTAAGTGGGTTACATTAGACGTCTAGCTAAGGATGACGTTAGTTGAAAAGGAATTTGCCGATTGTGAAACCTTCGTTCAAAATTAATGAGCGACAAATGACTCTGGACACGATATTGTGAGGTACTGGAAGTCCGAGAAGGGTTTTCTACCAGTGAAGAGAGAGAGAGAGAGAGAGAGATTGAAGACAGACGTTATATATTATTTACTGCAGCAATGCATTCTCTTTGCACTTACTGTAATTCTTAGAAGAATTTAGGGAAGTCTTTATCACACACAAAAGAATGTCGAAGGTACTGGCTACGATTATCAGGTCGATAGTTGTAAATATGTCATATGGTCGATTCAGGCGACACAGATCAATCGAATAGTAAATTTATAATTGCCATTCTCTCTAGAAAGTAAGAAGTTGAATGCTATCACTTTGTTGGCATTATTGGAGAAACTAAACTAATAATATCTGCTTATCACCAAAGATAGACAAGACAATGAAAGTCTGTTTTAATGACTTCGTCAGATGCATGGCATAGTTTGTGCAAAATTGAGTGCATGGTATTAGTCCAATAGAAGCGTGTATTCTTTAGCTACGACGAGTAAAGGAAGATGAGATGAGGGTCATAACGGAGCTCATAATGAAATTGAATAAAGATATTAAATTAATCAGCAAGTACCGATAATCACCTAGGGAAATACCGCGCATTAAATCCTGCAGATGGAAATAGCTTGAGAAAATTATATTCATGTGCCATAGCCAAAAGAAAATACCAATGCCTATTGAACATTAATAATAACAAAAAATAAAGTTTGAGGGAACTACAGTAACGTCTTTTACAGAGGGATAAACTAGAGTATTATTCTAAAACTGACGTATTTCTGTCATGACTACGTTTGCATTGCGTACAATTCCTCGTTCTCTCTGACATTAAATAGGATGCAGTCCAACAGCCAAGCTCAGCGACAGTAGGGATGTTTTTTAAGTCCTGTGCGGTTCCTTGTGCTACAGAAGTATAAGATAATGATGGTTCATTGTGCTGTCCATATGTGACTTCATGCAAGAACCATGCTGTTCCTTCTGCTTCGTGGATCTTATCATACGATATGACTTGTGTGCGTGTAGTTCCTTTTACTGTGTCATGAAATCTTTGCTTGCTATTGTGACGGCAATAGGACATATGCAGGTACATCTGACTTTTCAAATGACTGAAACCGGAATGTGATGCAAGTCTGCTACTGCGCAGTGCGGGGTCAAGGGATTCATTTTGGCATGTTGACCAGACACCTGATGAACACTGGGACTTGACAACAGATTTGTGACTTTAAGGTAGTGATGCTGACCCAGGTCTATCACTCAACACAATCAACACAATTCTATACCACATTACGCAAACATATTTACCGCTACGTTGTTGTTATTGGATTTTAGGAGCGACTAACATCATGTTGCTCCGTGTAAATCGTCTGTAAATTGTGTTCTGAGGTCAATTTTCTGTTTGCTCGACGAAAAACCCGAGTTTCCGGGACTAAAAACCATGCTACCTTCGCCTGAGACCGACTAACTTAGCCACTTTGTGAAAAAGACCCATAAAAATTGCTCCCATCATCGACGGGATTCAAACTCAAGTATTTTCCACCCGGTGTGGGAAGGACGGCGATCCTATCAACTGTACTACAAAGCACTACACTGATAAGCTTTTCTAGGTACAGTATCTTAAAAGAATAATATATTCGATTTTTTTAGTTCGCACGGGTGGCACAGTAGTCACAATCATCGTCCTCCACATGCAAAAGGTTTCGGTTGAATCCCATCAATAACGCGAGTAACTTTTATGGGCCTTTTTCAAATCACGGCTGAGTTTAGTCGAGGATAGTAAAATTTTTATTTTTCCCTTAATCTCAGATTTTTTTTTCTACAGCAAAACAGGCAAACCAACCACAGCACACACGCAATTCACGGAAAAAATACATATAGATGGATGAATTTGTCTTCTCGGGTGACCTTAATCTGAAATTTTTATATTTATTTGATTTCTTTAGGCGTTGATAGCAAATAAATCTGTGAATGTCGATTCTGTGTTCATCACTATATCTATATACTAAGTCATCGATAGTAAGTTAATGCTGGGGAATCTGCTTTCTGCTTCACCATAAGTTTTATCATCATCCAAGGAAGGGTTTTCAGAGTGATCAATAAGATATTCAGGACGTGGTTGATTTTTAACTGTTGCATCCCAATAAAATCATTACAGCTGAACTATCTAACCAGCAGATGTAAGGTACTATTCTCCACCCTGAGTAAAACATCATATTCTGCTTGCACGATCAAATTACTACCTATTCACAGCACTCTAAAAGTTTGAAAGGTTGTTAAAAGGCTATGTGGACATTTTTTGCTTCAAGGCCGTAGGAATTTTAAAGCAAGTTTCTTACAGTATTCCTCATACGTTAATGTATTATGAAATATAAAACAGTGGCTTATCGTGATCCTCTTTACTTTCGATCCCCCATGAACTCAGGGCTCAAGTAGAGCTGCACCAGAGGATGATACACCACTGTTGAAATGCACGTAAGAAGATTGACAAAGTCATAGAAAACGAACGAAAAGACGTACTTGATTGAATGTAGTAGTTTCTTTTTTTAAAAGAGAAGGAATAAATAAATACATAAGAATTGCACAATACCGACAGATCAGTTTTTTATACTTATTTGAAAATATAATGCAAGACCCGATAAATTAAAAAAAAATAGAAATAAAAATTGATTATGGGCATATTATTAATTAACCAATTTCCATACTAATTAAGGTTTATTTTCATAATTAGCTAATTAAGCACTTGCATAAGTTTCTCCCCCGAAGCCACTCGCATGTTTAGACTTAGTAGGAACACACAGCGAAGAGTAGTTGTGGAAGGAGTGACGCCATCGCTGCTCATAGAGAAGTGTAGTCTGTGTATCCGGTACCTGTCGATCAAAGGCTCACTCGTTTTATCAGACGTGTCCTGTATTCTGACAGCCCTTAATGAGGCAATCAGTCCGCAGAGTCTCATGCCCTGCAGTTCACTGCCGACAAAACCTTGTAGTGAGACATTCGATGATAAGCATGACTCTAATTTACCTCCCTGTTCACTTGTTAGGCAGCCTGCAGGAAATTACACTTCATATCTGTATCTATTAGTAATTACACGGGGATCTTCGTCGATGCTAACGGTAAACTTCCCAGCGTACATGTGCAGGAAATGAGCACCTGATGAAAGAATTAGCCATCAGCGTTATGTCCACTCTCTATTAAATAAATAATTAAAAAAGGGATTAATATGCGCTAGCTATGGACCGGCTTTTAATTCTCTGCGCAATATAATCCAAGGGATTTTTAACGCAGACCTTCGTTTTATTTTAACCTCACCTAAGAAGTAAAGCAGAGCTTCCCAGTATTAGAGTTTATGGTTTTCAAATATTTCTCAATATAATTTCCAGCGGCAGGCTTCCTTGGAATAGAGAAACCACAGAGAAGTGGCTGTTGTTGAAGTGAAGTCCTCTATTTGTCCTTGTTTTGCCATAGTGTGTTTGAGAAAGAGGCCATCTTTATAAATAATTACACGCTCCACGTGTGGGCAATTTCAACACCAACTAGAAACTTACGAGGGGTATAATTATTGAAAAGAAAATGATGTAAATGCGTTCTATTACTTTTGAGTCTGTTTGTATATTTTGGTTCTAAACGCAGAATTCGAAATAGGTTCCCTCAATGTCTGTTTCATTGAAACAACTGACTCATTTGAAGAGTGTCCACACACACGCTCACATCTACAGGATGCCGAAGCCTCAAGGCCTTAGTTGTCCTGGAGTACAAATACTTCTACCTTTCTCAGCCTCCTCAAATTGATCGATCGCTTATGTCCGAAGAAATCACTAACCACGCATATCCATGGGTGTTCGCGCATGTGCCAGCATAAAGCCACCCACAGGCATGTATCCCTTGGTTGCCCTTTCAAAGAATCTGAAACGTTTAAATTATATATTTGTTTTATCGTAGAATTTATCTTTCTTGATATTCTTTCGGAATGAAAGGAATATTGCACTTAAACTGAACAAATAAAACTATTTTTATTATTAATGCGCGTGAATAATTTGAACAAGACTTTGATTCCTGCCAGTGTAGTATCATTCCGTTTTAACATGAAAGAATTCGCCGGTATAAACAAATCTGCTGTAACCAGTTTGACCAAAAAACTTCTCCCTTGTTTGCATGAATCGATTCATCTTGTAATTTTCATAATTTGTATTTGCCTAGTATGTCTACGTTTACAGAGAGTGAACAAAATAATGGCAACACTTAATAAGATCCTAGTAGTTTTGTAATGGCTCTGGGACGTATTTATGAACATTCGGTGATAATAATTATTCTTTTTTTGCAGTTATTACTGCGAGGAAAAGACAATAAAAACTGATGTTTATTTAGAAGCGACATAAAAAAGGTACATGAAGAAGATGACCAACCTGTCTGAATTTCAAAGAAGTCAAATGGTTGGTGCTTGTTTATCAGGGGCACTAAAATTGTTGATTTTTTAATATATCTAGAGAAACTGTATCGAAAGTGTTGTCAGCATTAGAACAATATCTAATATGAAGAACTGTGGCAGAAAATCGAAGCTGACTGAAAGAGACTACCGGACACTGAAAATGATTGTAGCCCGAAAACATGAAACTATTGCCACAAAAATAACTGCAGAAATTCTCTCTCTCTCTCTCAGAAATCCACTTTACAGCAAAATAGTTCGGCGAACTTCACAAAGCAATGGCGTGAGACGTGCAAAAAAGTGGATACTTGATGATTGGAATCGTGTCTTATTTTCAGAAAAACCATCATCATATTTCACCTGACTCCCGTCAATTATTATTGTAATTTAGTGTTCTTAAAATGGCCTACATTATTTTATTTCCGAAGTTAATTTCTTGTAGTTTTGCTGCAGTAGTATAGTGATTTTTGGGGGTTTTAGTTTTGCCTCATTAAAATATTTTGTGTTGTAGCAATCATTCTTCTTCGATCTGCTGAACAAATAGCTTTGTTTACTACGTCTTTTCACGTGGTACACGTTGACCCTCTGCCCTTTACCTTCCCAAAGGGGTCACATTTAGATTAACGGAATTTTAATTCGACATTTTTTATTATTATTAATGTATTTATTAATCATTACTGATGACATCACAATATTTGTTAACGACGGATTATTGATATGCAAATTTCATTCTTGATCACGTTGGACATATAGTGATATATTCTTCTGAACATGATAGTGTGATTTCGTATCTTATTAATTGAATCTGACGTCATGTGCCACCGTGGAACATCCTATGAAAATTCATCCCCTGCAAGTCTCCCTGGTGGAAATAGTTTGAATTGCAATTTTCGGTAGATTGTGATTTTTCTTCAGTAGACCATTTTCAGGAGACTGCCTGAAAAATCAGTAGAATGTTCTCAGCACACTGAACATTTTCATCCTGAACGACAGATAACGCGCATCAGACATGAGTTCCCGTGAGGAATATAGCTCCTCCGCAGGTGAGGACTTTGATCCAGCCAACCTCCTTTCCCGTAAGGCGAACAGCCGAACTCCGAAAAAGAAGAAGAGTAAAAAGAAATCCAGGGTCCGTCATCTTTGCTCCACTAACAATCCTTCCCCAGTTGATCATAATGACAGAGCACCCTCTGTTAATCCCGAACAATCAATTGCTGCCAAACTTGACTTCAGCATCTCTACTCCAGTTGCTGCCTCCATCTTGGAATCGCTTGCCTACGCTTGTCCTGCTCCTCATTCTACAGCACAACATGCCAGATATATGAAGTCAGATTCATAGAGATACGAGGCGGAGTTGAACAAGCGTTCTAGGTGTCGCCCTTACATATATACGTGTCCATCATATTTAATCAATTTTTCCAACTTTAGGGAGAGTTTACATTTGGCGTATGCCAAAGTAAACGCATCATTCTGACAGTCTTGTGCCAACCGTCAGACACTGAGGAAGATCAATAATGGTTTAGGTAGCAGTATTTTGGTATTCTTTGGGTTCGATAATCACCCTGAACGAGCGATTTACTCCCACTGATTACTTTGATATTGTGAGTGACGAGGTTCATCGCAAGGTGCAAACATTAAACATTGTTTCGCCCAAATGACGGCATATTTCAAGATGATAAATGTTCCACTGCACAGAGCCAGTTGTCTTTTCCTCAATCTTAGTTTGAGAAGCATGAAACTGAGGCTAAGCATTCTCCATGGATTACGCAGTCAGTCCCCAGAATTACACGTTATTGCGCCACTGTGGAAAAATTCGGAAGGAGAATAAGAAGCAGATTTTCGCCAATTTCATCACTCAAGGATCTTTAACGTTCCTCCACGAAGAAAGGTCCAATATTTCTCTTAAGAAAGTTCAAGATGTATTTGAATCTATTCCACGTAAAATACGAGCTATTTCAAATGCAAAGGGTGGCCCAACACCATATTAGGCATACCTGTAACTCTTATCATAAGTATTTCGATTATTTTTCCAACGCCTCTGTATGTGAATTACTAAGTTTTGTATGGGACAGAGACACGCAAGATTTCAAATTAATATTCTCTTATGGAACTGCAACGAGTTTCTCAGAATGATGCAAGGTTTTGATGTTATTGAAAAGCCTTAGTGAATGTTGAATAGATGGATTGGTTAAGATCATGGCTTCTGTTCATCTGGTGTTTAGATAATTTTTCAGACAGATGTTCTGTCTTGTTCCAATGGTGGCTGCTTGTTTTTCTCCAAACAAGCAATGGAACAAGCTAGCATCGTAATATATCTATAAAGTGTGTATATTCTACTCGGGTTGCCTACATTTCGGCTGAAAAACTCGAGTTTACCGAATAAAATGAGCTGAATTAATAACTTTACTTCTGAGTCTTGAATGGATTGACGCTAATTATTTTATTCTTTAGAATTTAAAAATATAATTTTTAAGCTGAATAACATACATTCTATTAAAATAGTGGTGGTTGTTTTTTTGCTTATACAATGTCCTTAAAATGTTCAGAATGAATTTACCTGCGTATTTCACTACTTCATATAAATAAACTAATTTTGTACCAATATTCGAAAAAAATATATACAAAAACCCTTTTCTGTAACGGAAAAGAGAACGAAGTACAAGGAGTTGCTTGAGTACTGCACCAATCTTTCTGTCATTTTTTGGCAGTTTGTACAGTGTCCAATGAAAACATTACGACCTACCTAATAGCGGGTATGTCCAACCCTTTTCGCCGGTATACTGCCATACGGCGAGGCATGGATCTGTCGATACACGTAATTTAAGAAATGTTCTATGGGATTCATATCTGGCGAATTCAGCAACCAAGACAGCACTGGGAAGTCACTTTCATATTCAGCGAACAACACCGACAACGGGGCAGAGCGTGTTATTCTGCTGGAAAGTGTCTGTGCCATCCGGGAGGACCTCACTACAAAGGGGTACACGTCGGGTCCCATCAGGAGCCCGATGGCCAATAAGCCAGACGAACAATGGGCAAGACAGACTACAATATACACGATCCACACACTTTAAATCTCTGGCTTGACAGAGTACTGTCACTCGATACAGAGAACACCGCGGAGATGGGAGAAATCCTAAGAGCCGCTAGACCCTCAACATACCAAATAGCAAATATGAAGGTGTATACCTGCTCAGTCACAATGGATAGGTAGAATTTAGCATTCAGAGTGCAGGCTTGGGGTATGACGGCTCCAAAAAATTTCCGGAAAAACATCACCCATGCCAAAACACTACTTCCACCTGCCTGTTTCTCTTGCATAGGGACATCAGACTGCAGAGTGATTCCTCTCTGCAGTTTTTCGGCGTACCCTCCATCTATTGTCTACACGGCATAACAGGAAACGCGTTTCATTGGAAAAGGCAATATTTTTCCCAATCATCAATGGTTCAATGAGGCTCTCACAAAGCGGGACAGCCTATGTTCACCACGACCATCGATGAGGCGTGGACAACCCACATTAACCCGCAGTTTGCTGATCTGTCTATTATCCATCCACTCTTGCAACGCCTAAACTGCAGCACTATGAGAACAGCCCACAAGATTCGCAGGTTCCATAATACTGCCACCCTTCAACCGGTGCTCGATGATCATCCCTTTTTTTGAAGTCAAAGGTTCACATCCCTTGCTCATGTCGAACAAGTACTTCGTATGGACCACATGCCACGAAACTCTAGTATCACATTTACGATTCCTCACCACTACGCGAGTGCCACCAGGCTGAAAGGAACAGCTGATTGTAAAATACGGGAGTGGTCATAATTTGCTGACTGGACAGTGTATACAATGTGACTTATCATGAAACATTTCATGCAATGATAAGAATCGAGGCTAAAGTTTATGTTACGCATAACCTGGTGTGTTTTAAATTATATGCAGTGTTGGATTCCGACACACCTTTAAGGTCGCTTTCCGAATAGAAAGGGAAAAAATATATACTGATAAAGAATTTTCCATATAAATATAAGGGAACCGGAAAAAAACTCTTCGGTAACTTTAGCAACCGCTCGCCTGACAAACTTGTAAATTCTCAGTTACAGATATGAGAACAGGAAGTCGCCTTTAAAAACAAGCGCTGGGTCATCTGTACTTCCTCGTTACAGTAATCGTGGATGATCTGGGTAAAAGTGCTGTATGCTAGTTCAGATTAGCTTCAGAAGAGGACGTATCCTCGTTTATTACTAGACGAAGTTAGAATGATCATTCTGAAAACGAGAATTAAAGCATATCAGAAATAATATCCAATGTTTACAACCAGAGAATTTAATATATTCCAACTTCTTCTCCCCCTCAGCTCAAGTAGAACATTTGAAGGTAACAAAAACCTACTTAAAATGTTTTCCTGTTTTGTCCACTGCTTCTATTTAAAATAAAAAGTTTACTGTTTGGAGCCAAATAGAATAATTTAACTCTTTGTGTTCCCTTTTTAAATTTGCACATACAAGGTAGGCGCCAGTGCACTGAGTATCTCCTAGACTTCACAATCAAATTATTTCTTGTTAAAATCTAAGCGAGGATCGTCGACTTTATGTCGCGCCCTTTAATGGTATTAATTCTTTCTGAAGCACATTTCAGGAGTTATACTACAAGTTGGACTCTCAATTTTTGCTGTTATTTTCGTAAGAGTAAAGTAAATTTTTGATGAGAAGAGAATCAAACTTTTCGTTTATGCTGCATTAAAGCAAAAGATAATTTTCAGAAGAAACAAACTGTTTTTGTAGATCCTCAAAGATTTAATTCTTGTAGTTAATGTCTGCAAGGTGGTGGAAATATTCTCTCCAAATGGGAAAAGTTTCTGAATACCCAATTATCTCTTAAACTCGAGGAATATTCGGTGCTTTGTGATAATTGTTTTGTTAATGAATTGTTTGGTAAAAAAATCCTTGATAAAATACAACACAAAAAATTTCCATCACATTTTAAGATTCTTTGCAAAGTTTCTCGACTTTCTGTTAACAATCCTGATGCGCCTGCCAAATAGAAGATAATCAATCATGGGACAACCATTTCACAGAATATTAGGCTTCTCATACATTACATCCGTTGGACTTCCAGTATAGCTGAATTCGCTTACATTACTGGTGATAACTATTTGTTTGCAACAGCAAAACTTCCAGCTGAGAATATTGTGCATTTCTCTGCTTTCTACCACATAATATACATTGATTATTGCGGATAAATAGAATCACTGTCAACTACGAATGGTTAGAACAATAAACTGGCTGTCATTCCCTGACATTTCAATAACATTTGGGTTTCACCTTGCATGAACTAATTATACTCCATTATTACCTTGTGAATTGCTAATTGGGAGTAATGCTAGAGTATTTTAAATATGCATTAAGCGTATTCTTTTCGACTTAATTATAGAAAATTGTCTTTCATTCAAATAATTACTAATTCAGTCTTCGCCAACTCCTGAAGATTTGTTATGGGCTTACCTGCAGCAGGAAAGTTTTGTGCGGTTATACACAAGGAAATTTTGCCCGTGCCCTATTTTCCTTGCAAAGGTTAATACAATTAAAATGCATAATTCACTATTAAATTCTATAATGTCTTATTAATTAATGTCCACTCTGATACCACGGGGGCCAGCTGCATCGGTTCGTGGTGTTTTTAGGACATTGAGCAAGTGGGTAGGTGTACAGGTGAAAACTATGCACCATCCAGTCAGCCTTTTAATTTTTAAGAGTTCTTAAATATTCTTTGAATAAAAATGGAAAACATAACGGCATTCAATTCTTATACAATTAATTTTCGATTTGAAATAAGATAAAATTAATAATACTTTACCTAAAAAGGTTATTTTTTGGTTGGCAGATATTATGCGAACAAGTGTCATGAATTTGATTCATACTGAACGAGCTAAGAAATCTGCTGCATTACGGAATAATTAGACGGATTTATATTGCGTATTTTTTACAAAGTGTGTACAGATTGTTTGACAAAGTATTCTCAAATATTATTATTATATCGATTTATTTCTCATCCTGTCAAAGTTAGGTTGGAAAATGAGTCTTCATCCAACGTGAGGCCTAGGCACGTATAGTGTTAATTGTAATGCAGCTCCGGGGGTTCCCCCAACTACGCTACTGGGTATGTGTGAGACGTCATGCTTTGCACCCGTTCACCGTTTATAAATATATGAATATGGTTTTTATCTCTGGGTCTCCTGCTCTTTTATCTCTCCTGCTCCCCAAGTTTTCGCTGGAGTCCTCCCTCTAGATCTTGAAATAATTAGATGCGGCATGTTGTATCATTTGTCCAAAGGAATCGCCACTACCAACCATTGGATTCACCACCAACCCAGCAATCTAACTGCTCCCATAGTGGATGTCGTCCATCTGTGCAGGCCTGGCAGCACAGATGGACGACATCCACTATGGGAGCAGTTACAAAGAAATTCATAATTGAAGTAACGTTCGCGTTCCCTAAAGCCCCAAGCTGGTTTTCCCTTGGCCTGTACATAACGTACCTCCTTACAGGCCATGGGTCGATACAAGAAAAATTAACGTCTCTGGGTATCACAGATGATCCACGCTGCCACTGTGGCACTGACTAACCTTGGCACCATATAATGTATGACTGTCCTGACTATGAAGACTTGAGATCTATTCTGATCACAAAGATTACCAATTTTCCAAAGGACCAAGAACATATACTAATTCATATCCGTGACAATTATAAATACTTCACCACTTTTGCACAGGATGTCTTCAACAGATGAATAACATTAAGGAGCCTATTAAACCACCAAGACCAAAATAACTTGAGACAGATTCTGGCAACCCTCTCCAGTAGCATCAACCGCCAACCTCATCGAGGCTCAATTGAACTGAAATTCACTTCCTTCTTCCAAGTTCCATCGGGCTGATATCTGCAACTGAATCTGCAGGCAAGATCAACCGAGACCTGACTTCAAACGCAAGACTCCAAACCCAGACATTGTTGGAGACACCAGCAGCTTCTCTGCCACAAGCCACATTGGCAATCAAACCGAGCACTCTAGCCTGGTTTTATTTTAACCCCCCCTGCCGTCCCCTTCTTCCACCTGGTGAGGCATAGACCTGCCTCACTAACTTTCTGGGGTTGCCTTCTCATCGTCCCCATACCTCTGTTCCTACTCTATCTAACTCGCAGTGTACACCCCACACAATTTATCAATTAATGATGTCCAAATTTATAACGCGCTTACATAAACCTCTCTCGGCTTTTCATATTCTAGCGTTAACCCCCTCTTTTTTTTTTTCACATAGGCCCTTGCCACTGAAATCTTCGGAAACTAGGTGTAGGTGACGGCCTACCAGAGTACAAAATAAAATCTACTGGGTACGTGACCTGCCTTCCCGGTACCAAGTGCGGTAACGGTGGGTCCCAACAGGGGCCTAACGGCTAAATGGTCAGAAGAACAACGATACACAATACTACATCCTTCCACTCCCCATACACTTTTTAAATCTCTGGCCTTCACAGAATTCTGTGCTGCGCAAACAGAGCACACAACGCGTAGATGGGGGAAACCCCTGGTGCTCAAACAACTAACACACTTTTGCACTTTTGTTTCAAGATACTCCTCTAGTCTCAATATCTGACTATTATTATTATTATTATTATCTGTTTATTTCCATAAGGAAACCACCCCGGGACGGCAAAGTGCCAGGAGGGTGCTAAGTACATATCAGGGTACGAGATACTACGTGCAGTGGGTTACATATACTGAACACGTAGTCTCGTCCCGAAATATTATATACACATTTTATGTTTAATATATACAGTATTTACACATTAATGATTCTGTACATACATTATACAGCACATATAACTTACATATTAACATAACTGTTACAGAAGGTATATTTTTACAGTCAACAGATTATTGTTCTTAAAGCAGAAAGCTTCACTTTTATTCACAATTCTTTAGTACTTTGCAGCCGATTCATATTTCAGTAAGCCTGTACGAATCCTGGAAGATCTCTTTCCGGTATGTTGCATCCTCACACAGTTTTTCGGCATCTATCTGTAGTGAGTTAAATATTCTCGCTGCATTTGATGGGAAGAATCTTTGCAGGCTACTAAGATTGTTCAGGACTGAACGCAGTGGATTATTTAGTTCTCCGCAACGTCTAGCAGTGGCACGCGGTTTAACTAGAATAGAAGCCTAGAGATTAATATCATTGTTCTGATATGGATTATTTGAACTCGCATAGCACTTCAGGTCTTAGATATAGGTACGGTAACAAAATTTGTATTATATGCTAAAAAGGACTCCAAAACTGCTGGAAACGCGGATCGCTTGGACAGCATGCCACGCCTGCATGTTCTGATTTTCTCCCGTAATTTTGTGAGTGAGTTGGCATAATAGGCACTTGTAATTGTTCTACCTTTCGGTAGAACAATTTCATTGGTAGTACCTTTTCATCCCAAAACACTGTCAGTAAGACCTTTCCTACTGACGCTTGGACCATTGCCTTCTTGGGGGGGGGGGACCATGATGTTGCCATTCCATGGACTGCTTTTTACTTTCAGGGTCGAAATGGTGTATCCAACTTTCATCCTGAGTCATTAGAAGAGAGAAAGTCTACCTCATTTTTTTTGGCACAGAGCTAACAACTCGTGATTTCTGTCGTCGATCAGCCTTCTGGAAACCAGTCAATAATCAGGGAATCCATCTTGCACTCAATTTCCGTAAATAGAGTTGGTCATGAAGGTCAGGACTGTTTCAACAAAGCCCACACTAATCTTCACCTCCTGGGACTATTTACACACAGATATTCGGCGATCTTCCATGATTAACGACCCCACTTTTCTGATCGTGCGTCATCAATGGCTGAATGGGGACGACCTGGAATGGGCTCAGATTCTACTGATGTCCGACCACACCTAAACTGTCTTCTATGCCAATTCTTCACAATGCCATAGAATGGGGCTTCAACCTTATATACAGCAGTAATCTCCTCGTGGATTTCTTTAGGAGATTCCCCCTTCAAGAACAGATAGCGGGTTACAGCTCTGGCTTCAACTTTGTCCATGATGCTACTTCGCCACACGTTCAGCTCTGTAAGAGAAAAACAAATCAAGATACACATGGTTGAAATTTTACACCTTTAGTACAGAGATATTTATGATGCTACACACAAAATATCATGACTCTGCGTTATGTGGAAGTAGGTGAGGGCGATTCTTTATTGAACCACCCTCGTACGTGCTAACTTCAATCAGTCATGCTATTTAAAGCTGGAACAATATAAATATACAAAAATACGTTGATGTTTGAAGGAATATTAAATAATGATGGAATTTGGATGTTCCGCGAATTTACATCACTAAAAATTATTATCATTATAGTGGAGAAATTTTCTTTAGGCGGGTCAAATTCTGCAATACATTCAAGCTAAAATTTCATTCCAGCTCACCCCACCACAACAAAGTGCTGTCTAAGAAATGCACTGAGTCGATACCGTGAATTATTTGAATGAAAGGTATACGGAATGAGAGAGAGAACAGAAAGTAGCTTACGAATGTTCTTCAACTGCATACATCAATTCTCTCCACTATAGACTGATACGTTTCGTGGTTAAATATTAAATATATATATATATATGCATAGTCAATAGACTTGTTGGTATTATTTTGTAACACAGCCCGTATAAGAGCAACCTTTTTTATTATTATTAAAGGTCAGAATCACATGAAAAACTGCTTAACACGTTGTTTAATAAAATTTTCCCACATCAGAAGCAATCGATAAATACAGAAGCACCGCTTAAATTTATTAATGAATGTCGGGCTAAACCATGAAGTAGGTCACATGCATTTTAGGATGACGAGACTTGTAACCCTGCTGACATTAATGACATGGATGGCCTGGGCAAAAAAAAATATCTTTAACGGTTAAAATCCTATTTAAATGTTTCCATTCATTACGTGAAGAAACATTAGGAAAAATCGCATCTCATTTTATTACTGACACTTTTACTTCTAACCTATGTACCATTCAAGACGTTGGGATTTCTATTCCCTAAGTGATTAGGGTCTACTAATAACAAGGTCTGATTATTTAACCTGGATAGATTATAAAAACATCGATAATTAAATTTTCTATCAAACCTTGCTATTTACAGGCTATGTGAGTTTCCTAAACTAGTTAAACATTCCCAGTAATTCTTCAGGATGGCAGAGATTTGAGATGCGAACGAAGTTTAAAGTTGAGTGCATTAAAGTGTAGCCACACGAAATAAATGTTACTGATAAACCAATGTTTTACTGCTCCAGGCGTTGGAACTGTTCAATGCCCTGTTTTTGCCAGGAAGGTTTCATTTTCCTACAGTTCACCTGACTGAGGGACACAATTTTCCCAGCATCAGTGTTTCTTCGATTGCACGTTTTACTTCATGTTTGCATTGCTTAGGTTTGTCACTGTGTGGAGAATCTGGAATTTCTTTCAACAGAAATGTCACTGTCCCTGTTTATTAGAAAAAGCCATTTTAATAATCGCACTATACACCTGGTATGTAATGTCTAGTTGTCAAGCCTTCACTGAGGTTTGTCAGTCTTTCGTGGAAGGTGTTCCTCTTCATTTATTACGATGGTATTTTTGTTAGTTTCAATTCTATTGCTTACCCAATAGAGAATTTTGGACCTGAATCCACTTTGGCCAATAATGAATTACATACTCAATTAAATAATACAGTACTTAAATAATTCCACTAGAAACTCTGTAGATTTCGAAAAGTATAGCAAAATTTTGACTATCCGATTAGAAAACAGGCCTTTAGCCTGATTATTTGATATTTAGACTTTCCGAAAAATAATTCGCTTTTAATTTTTAACTATTTCTTAAAATAATGCATATGTAACGTACCAGTGGCACCATCTCTCTAATTATAGATTCGCAATGATGCCAATAGGCAAAGTTTATGTTGCTTATCCTGTTGCGATCGACCCAGCTGAAGCATGTTCAAAAGAGTAAGCCAAACGGCAAGAGGCGGAGGTGGCTTACTCCTTATTAAGGGTATCAAAATTATAATGGTTAAATGATATAAAGGCGTGAACGTTTTATGCATCTACCAAAAAGTTCAAAATATATCATTCTTACCTTCTCCGTGGCCAAAAAATGGCTATTCAATTCCGCTACGAACTTTACCAAAATCTCCACCACAGTGAGCTAGGCGAAGTTTTTTACCACTTCAACACATTTTGTTTTATGGATGACAAAAAAAGCCTTTCCGGGAGGTAAACTATGAAACTCTAGTCTGAGACTAGTGTAATTAGAGGCCAAATGGATCACTCGGGCGATGGTGTGAAAAAGCCCATAAGAATTCCTCTCCCCAAGACAATGCTCGAACTTAGACCTCTTCTTATGGTGGCTATGAAGGTCACCCTTCATAATCATTATATTAAGACCCTTTTGACCTCAATACTACAATAATGAAGTTCCACTATGGGTTCTTCAACGAATGAATTACGAAACTGGCAAAAGGGTCTCTTGAACAGAACTAGTGTATGGAGCTTTGTGGATAACCATGAAGTTGTTCGTGTTATTCGACATCCATAATTTAAAAATGTACAGTAAAACCTTTTACAATACTTTATTATCCACGGGATAAAGGTCTTGCTACTTAGGCAATGAAGAAGCAAATTATTTTGGTATCAACATGCTATGTAAATTATTTTGAAATTCGGCCATGCAGACTATAAAGATTATCTTTTTATCAGAGTCAGTAATAGATTATCAGTGTCCCGATAATCTATTCAAGAATGCAACTCAATAATAATACATATTATTATTAAATTGCATTTAGGAACAGTTTTCTGTAGAAATCCGAGGAGATCCTAATACATCTCCTTAAGATTTCATTGGAGATCACATATTAAAGCGATAAATTGCATATTTAAGGACACACCGGAATTTCAAATAGTATCTGCAAAATGTTGACTAAATATTAAACCAACTTTTGAATGTTAAGGACACTGTCAGTCTTGGAGAGAATTTTGATAGTTGTCATTGCAGTCACATATCGCCGAACTGGATGCATTAAAAATAGATACCTCGAAATATAAATCATTTAAACAAAGCCAGCTCGTATAAATATTCAGTGATTGTCACTAACTTAATTAATCGGCCCGAAGCATTTCTGACACAACTCCGCCCATGACTGTTTCCTTCTTCGGCTAAATATAGACAGCAGACATTCTCTTCTGTCCGAGCTCGGTATGAACCGATGGCTATATTTGAAGACAGGCCATATGTCATTGAGTGAAGTGTTGGGAGGTATTAATATTTCACGTGGCTGAAGTGTCACTCTTGTGTGTTTGATAAATTGCATCAGTACGTTAAAGGCGAGAGATCTGAACGGAGTGTGCCCGGTTCATGCCCACATGCACCAGTGTAATTAGAGGCCAAATGGATCATTAATCCTGATATCTATATCAGGAAAAGCAATTTACGCGAATTCGCAGACAAATGTAATGGGGGAAAGGTAGCGAAGTCAGGGTGCAGATTCGAGACCACATGAGGTTGGTAATTATGAAATGGAAGATTGTGTAGAAAATGATCTAGCGCATGACGATACAGTTATTGCGCTCGTGATTGAAATTGGCCACACGTAGAAGCCGACCTGAGCGCTTTGCACACCTCCTCAGATTTAAATCAATATGGTATATTTATAAAGAACCAAAGGTTTCTCAGGACACACCGAAATTGTAAATTACTAGAGTTACGGAATCTTTGCAATCAAAAGAAGAAAATCTGTATACCGTTCTTCTTTATGTAAAAGTTCTGCCAGTGTGAGATCGCTAAAATTGTCCTTTGAAGGGAAGACCATCGTATCGCGTCTACTTAATACAGGTGCCCCATTACAATGTTGACCTCACTTACCTCCACTGATTGGTATGTGGATTGAAACACACACAAAGGATCGTTGAAAAACTCTTAAAAAAAGTAATCGCAAAAAGTTGTTGCTGTTGTTATTGGAGTGGATTAGTTTTTGGTACGAGGGCTACTATGGCCAAATTGCTCATTTTCTTTGGAATGAAGAATGTACAGGTTATTAAAATGGTTTTAGAATTGCATATATAAATTAATCTGTTTCAGATAGTGGAAGAACTCAGTCAGATTGAAGTTGTCCGCAACAATACGGCTGAGTTGAAATACTCCTGTAAGTAGTTAGAGAGAGATCAGAATGAGTGCATTGAAAAAAATGTTTTACGCTTGGTGGTGAGCTGTAGTCCAAGCAAAGCTGAGGATCATCTCCTACCAACAAAAAGAGATGCGTGAGGTGAGTATAACCAGTATATGTTATTGCTAGCACAATCTGTTCATGTCTGTATGATTGGAAGCTGGAATTCCATAGCCGTAGATTCTGTTGTGTTTCGTAACTTGTTATATATTTGGTTATGCCCAATTTCTGCTCATTATTTCATTGCATACTCCGCATACGGTTGATTTATAATCTATCTAAGGAATCTGGATGCGATTATTTGTCAGAGGGATTTCTTGCTGCTCTATCTCCTTGCTCAGTTTCTGGTATTCCAACCTGCCTAGGGAGCCACCGAAATATGACAGTCTGTTTATTGTTATCAAGTTGCAATACTTGAGATCTTATTTGTTTTAGGAATGGGTGCAAAGAGTAGAAATTATTTTGGCGGACCATCACCATAACGAGTCGAATGCCCCTTCAAAATCCATAAACAGATAATTCATATGTGGATGAAAAAGTTGTGGTGTGAAATCAGCTAATGAAGCTTCATAGGATCTACCAAGTGAAAAAACTTACTGATTTGGAGAAATCATATAATTTAGTGTCGAAAGATTATTATAGGTACCGTCATCAGCCGTTCCAGAACATTAGCCAAGAGAGCTATTGGTCTGTAAGATTTTGGTTCTAATGCAGGTTTTTCAGGTTTCCTAAGAAGTATCGCTATCTTCCATAAGTATCGCTGTTTTCCAGTCTTCAGGAAAAAGTCCTTCATTTAAATTTCATTAAGTTCTGAGTTCTTCCACTATCTAAAACTGATTAATTTATATATGCAATTCTAAAACCATTTTAATAACCTGTACATTCTTCACAATTTTTCCCTTAATATTTTATATAACAATCTCAATGTATTTGAATACCGTGATTCTTTAACAAATGTCTTCCACGTTTCTCTCTTCCTAAATGAAACAGCTTTCCTCTAAGTTTTTTTGAATGCTAAATACCTATTTGTGAAATCCACTAACCTAAGGCGGGGGGGGGAGACCAATTACAATGTCGGCAATATTGACGTCTGGAACTGTACACAGATCTTTGTAGAATTGGTACATTCTCAGGTCACCAAGAACAAGATACTCGATATTTTTTTCTTTTTGGCAGACTTATATGCTGCATTTATAATAAAATTTTATGGAATTCAGCAAAGTTTGCAGAGATATCTATCAATAGTTCCAGATTGACAACAGGAAAGACAGTAGTTACAGATTCCTCAAAAGAAGCAAAAGAAGGAAAATCTATAAATTGAAGAGCGAAACTAATGAATTCAAGAAGTCTATGCTGACTATCCAAAGACCCTGGATAAAGATTGACACAAAAAGATATAACACGATGGTCACTTGCCGTCCAATGTGGTATGATTTGCCGATTTCGAATGCGACATCGCAGTCAATTAGTTACTACGTATTCTGTTAGTTTTGTCGACACTGGTCGACAAAACTAACAGAATACGTAGAAAATGTGATGTAACTTGTGCAGCTTGCGATGAAGTGGGACAAAATTTGGTGTGGTGGCGGTACCATAGAATAACGATGAAATGAGGAGACAGCGAGAAACTTCAGACAGGCATAAGGGACATTTTATAGGGGTTGTATAAGAATTACAAGAAATGTCAAATTACAGAAGTCGATACAAGATGCTCTAAAATATGGTGACATGACATCGGTGAGGCGAATGATCTCTTCCAACTGCTAAACAGGCCTGACAGCGACCAACGGTGCTCGATATAAGGGTGTCTCTAAGATTCTGTTGCATTAAATCTAATTCTTCCACCAGCGCTCATCAAATCACCCAGGAGTTGACTGTTAGCGTGCAGTGCGATGCACAAGGGCGTCCTACACATGTTCGACCGGATTTAAGCTTGATGATCGTTCTGGCCACGGTAGTCGATGGATATCTTCAGTTTCCAGATATTCGGCCTCCACTTGAGCGCTATGTGCAGTGGAATTGTCTTATATGAAAAGCAGGGTACGAACCGCACCCCTAAAAAGTCGCACATAGGGTTCAAGTATCTGTTCGCAATACCTCTGCGCAATTACAATATATACTTGTATAATATAATATAATATCTTTACTGCAATCAGTGAAAATTTTACATGCATCTTTTTTTTATGAAAACCCCAAACACGATTGGTATTAGAACCTATAGTACTTAGCACCGTGCTTGGGTTGGAGGTTGAGAAGACGAAAGAAGATATTTGTTGACATTGGACTTGAACTTCTGTAGATTGTAATTTTCAGGAAATACGTATGAAGGAAGGTTGTTCCAGAAAACGGCAGTTGAATGAATAAATGAGGAAGATGAAAAGTTGGTTCTGTGAGTTTGAAGTTGGACAGTAAATGGATGTTGGCTGATGGCTGCACGTGTTGGGACTGTTTTGAAAGAGAGAGAGCGGGAATTATAGAAGCCAATTCAGAAGAACAGTGCCCATGGAAGTATCTGTAGAAGAGGCATGCAGCAGAAACAGTACGTCCATGAGACAGCGAGTGGAGAGACTCTGTTAGAGAGGAGTAATTAATTAACCTAACTGCCCTCTTGTGAATGGAATCAAGAAGCCTGAGAGAGGTTTTGGGGGCACCATCCCAGTTGTGGGAACAATATTCCATGGTAGAGCGGATTTGCGATTTGTAAAGAGTGAACTGTTGTTTGTAAGAAAAGTAACGCCGAGAGCGAAAGAGAAAACCAAGTTTTTTGGATGCAGAGGAAGCAATATTTGTAATGTGCTTGTGCCAAGAGAGAGTCAGGGTAATCTCCAAAAGAGATATATCATTTTGCCTAGAAATCGGAGTGTCACCAAAGATAAACATAGGAGCAGAAGAATCGTTTTTGTGAGATATAAGACAAGACTGAGTTTTAGAAGGATTGAAATCAACTAAGTTATCTTTGCCCCACTGGAGAATTACCCGAAGATCGTCATATAAGGAATTGGTAGCAGATTTACGAGAAGTTCAAGCTGATTGAACAGGGCAAGATTTCTCAAAATCGAAACTTGAATGTTGTTGTTGTTATTTGGTTTTTTTCGGAGCATTAGCAACTAGGGCCATATTGCTCCGGGGATATGCGGTGGTCATTCCCTGACCTTTCCGCATCCTTCGTATTTGTGGTTACGGGCTCGAACCCCGGTCTAATCAAGAAGCGTGTGCTACGCACTGCTGCTCCTGCCCACCTGGCTATGGAGGCAAGGTTTTTAAAAATGGAAAGTGGAATGCAATGTGCTATCATCGGCAAAACTATGGATAGGATTTCCAGTCAATGGAAGAAGGTCATTAATATTTGTATACAAGAGGAAAAGAGTGGGGGAAAGAACTGAACCTTGGGGGACACCGGCATTAGTGGAGAAGTCAGAAGACAGAGAGCCATCTACCATCACCCTCAGTGAGCGATCAGAGAGAAAACTTGATAACCAATTACAAAACACAGTTGGCAAACCATAAGATGGAAGCTTGTTTAGGAGACCTTTATGCCAAACACGATCGAAAGCCTCTGAGAGAGATCAAGAACAACTGCTTGTGTTTCACCGAACTTGTCCATTGAATTTGTCCATAAATGGGTAACATAAGCCAGAACATCACCAGTGGATTGACAATGACGGAATCCATACTGGCGATCGTTTATCAGACGGAAGGTTTCTAGGTAGTTTATTTTGGTGGTTAATCAGACATGCATGCCCTACGCAATGTCCATGACAGCAAAAATGCTAAGGATTTAACATAGAAAAGAACTAAAATAGGAAAAAAACAAAATCAACTTGTAAACACATGAAAACAGGTTTGTTCTTACAATAATAACATACCGATCAAGGTTGGTTGGTAGGTTGATATGTTGTTTAATGGCACAAGGGCTGCTAAAGTGTATTGTGCCTTATCAATCAAGGAAAAACAATGACATTCACTCGGCTGAAGACGAGAGCTGCTCCCTGATGATATATCTTCTGTAGGCTTTGTCCTCAATGAATTTTTTGTAGTGAGCATCCATCCCTTGTACGTTTTGGAGCTTCTCTATTGACAGGAATCTGTCGCCCTTCCTGAGCCTCCACGCCACGGACTATAAAGCAGGGAGGGCTCTTAAAGGTTTCGGGGGATTCTCCAATTACACATCTGCCAAAAACTTGGCGTACTGATTTCACCCGCTATCGTTCTAATGGCGAGTAAGCTGAAGGTGAAGATCCGTTCTGAGACTTTTCTGTAGTTTAGAAGTTTGGTTTTTTTTTTTTTTTTTTTTTTTTACTCTCTCTCTTTCTCTGCTGGCACCCCGACTTACATCTTCCTCTTCACTGTAGTGGGATTCAAATTATTTATTTATTTATTTAATTATTATTTTTCATTTATTTAGCTTTTTTTTCCCTCGCGCTTTATTCTGACAACTGGGAATTAGGCTGTTACTGGTGCCAGACATCTCTCTCTTTTTTTTCTTTTTTTTTTATCACAGGGAATTTATTTATTATTTTTTTTTTTATGATTTTTATTTAATGTATTTTCTTTTTCACCACGGGGAATTATTATTATTATTTTATTATTTTTTTTTATTTTTTTTTCACGGGGATTTTTATTTATTTATTAATTTTTTTTATTTATTTGTTTATTATTATTTTTCCCCTCTCTGGAGTGAGCCCCCAGAGAAATCTGGGGGCTCACTCCAGAGAGGGGAAAGAGAGAAATCTGGGGGCTCACCCCAGAGAAATCTAGCCCACCTTTGGCAACATCAGGTGGTTCAAAGTCTCCTATCGAGACAGTACGTGCTCCATTGGGACTGGCCCACCTTCCCGTGGTGTGGACGAGTACACAGAATCATCTGTCCAGGTGACTGATGCTTCAGGGTAGCCAAGAGGCCAGAACAGAACAACAGAACACACACAAACCTAAATTACACACATCTGGCCCATTTGTAATGACACTGATCTTCACAATAGATACGAGGCGGAGATGAACTCACGTTCTAGGAGCCGCCCCTTACAAAAACATATGTCCATATGGTCATTTCTGAAATGTGCGTGAGGGGTGGAAGTTTGTACTTGAAGAGAAAAGGCATGAAGCGATTTCGGTAGCTTCCTTATCAATAACCTTCACTTCCAAAATGCTCCACAATGCTTCCATATGGCTCCAATTGCTCATAACTAAGCCCTTTTTGAGTACACAATTTTTCCTAATTTCCTTAACTCAGCCTGAGACTGTGGCATCTTAGGTTTCACTATTAATAAATGTGAGCTGTCCTCTCCACCATCAGATCCAGCTGTAGATTTCCTAATATTTGGATTTTTTCCTTCCACAATAATTTTCAATAAATTTCAATGAATCAAGTAAACATCACTTCAACTTATACAATAAATAGTAGGATAAGGGAAGTTTCACTATTAGTATTAACTGAAAACTTCGAATACTACCAACAATTATAAACTTTACAAAACTTAAAACTGTTAGTTATCAATTATTCGTGAAATTGTCTCTAAAAGCTAGGTTCACTGACACGATCTGAGCAAACATTGTTACAAAAGGTTTAAAACAATAATCCAAACATGAAAAGAAGAATCGAAATCTCGCAGATCATCCCATTTTGAATTCTTATAATTACAAACAACAAATGGCTGAGAAAGGCTCTATTATAGAAGAGACCATCAAAAATTTTTATCTGAGGTGGCTAGAGAATCACTCACCCGCACTGTGTACTTGGAAGGATTGTTCGTGAGGAAAATATCAAGGGTGTTGGCTGCGTGCTTAGGATTGCCTAGTAATCTGGCATATAAATGAACAATCTAGGCGGAATTCATTGGTAACTGCAAAAGTCGCACCATCTTAATCAGCTGGGTCCGTTTGACAAGAAAGCTGAAACCAACGAAAATTACCTCACTGTAAGGTAAGGAAAGTTGGACTGGAGAAGTTTAAAAGAGAGGAACTGAAAGGATTTCAATCATCAGTGGAAGTGGCAGATCAATAAAGGCAAATGATGAATTCTAACACTTTAACATTGGAAGGTAAATTTGGTGTACCAAACTTAAGGATGGTATTCTTTGTGGGAAGGAGCTCACCATTTTTTATCATAATTCTCTTAGCTTGCATAACTTTTTGATCTTTAATTCTTGTACCAGTTCATTCTCTGTGATATTTATCAATTTCCACTGTACAATTACATCTTTTATTTAGTGTTGCATGTGGAGTAACAGCACTGGTATAGTACCAAAGTTTGAGAGCTTCAGCTGCGGATTTGTTTTTTAACATTTTTGGCAAGACTGCTGCATTTTCTAATCATTTCTATATGAGAAATGGGGACAAATTACTCAATCATTTGTTTTAAAAGGAGTGAAAGATAAGGAAAGAAAGGCACTCGTTTTATATGCAGTTTTTTTCTACTGATGTATCAAGATTAATTTCCTTTGATTTAAAGTATGAAGAGCGTCAAAGCCCAATTGGTGGGTAATTGTCGAATTCCATGTTTTGCTCCTTTTAGCTCTGGAAGCAGTAACTCCTTCCACACAAGTTTCTGACCACTCCACGTAGAGCCAGGAACGGCGGCAACCACTGACCAAGAGATCAGAGGAGTAAGATTACTGGAGATAGCAGTAAACTTGCAAGGGAGGACAGAAGTAATGTTACGAACGGAGAAAAAGTTATGAAAAGATAGTACTCGCACTAGAAAACCACTAATCCACTAGGAAAATCACTTGGAAACTATCACTTGGCACTCGGGGCCTCACAGAGAGTCAAGGGTAATGAATAGGGATGGCCATAGCCAACTGGGCCAAACGCATATACTCATTGGAACCTTACACTATATTGCCGATCATTGGGTATATAGGATGTGTTGTTAGATTCAATAATTATGGTGTTTTATGTTTTCGCTGCTTCCGTCTCACTGCCTGCTTGGGAAATTCTACATTCATTTCTGCTGCAGATCGCAAAAAATTCTAATGGCGTTTAAAAAAACTCATGACTAACTTTATTAGTCGTCTGAGAAAATGTACTACTTTTTGATGATTTTTTTGGAAAACTAGTAAACCGGTCTCCGAAAACATTGAATTTTAGTCATAAGACACTTCGATACTGGAACTAAAAACAAAAATAACTTAATAAAGTGTAAACAAGATCAGGAGTAAAAATATTCTTTGGCATACTGAAAGAGTCCAAGTAATGTTAATGAGAGGATTCATAAAGAATGGACGAGGTCCAACAGAAAAAAGCTTTTCCATCCCGGAGGCAAGGTCACAACAACTAAAGATTCGAATCAAGCCTGTCCTGTATTGGAAATTTTAATGCTCAGAATTCTCTTTTCTAATTCTGCATGTCTGTCCAATTCAGAACTCGTAAAGCGCCCAGCTTCGAGAAGAACAAATTACTTCCATGCCATTAACCAAGTAATTGGCGCAAAATCGTTTAAAAAGCTTCTCGGAATATTGTGAGTGGAATGTTTTCTTTGATGGCCAATGAATCTACAACTAAAGGGCTGCAGAAGCATCTATAGTTAGTTATTACAGTAGCGAATGAGAATCTCATTATGAACGACAAACTTCTTTTTGCTTATATTGCGGTACAAGGTACTTCAAGCTAATAACACACGTAGTTTTTTGTTTGTTTATTATCTCATCTTGATTCGAATGCTTCTCCATTTATACAGAATAGGCGTCGTCTAGCTGTAAACAGAAAAACCTTAGTGAGACCGAAAAGTCCTGTTAAGTTTTTCTAAATGGTCCGTTAGATTATTCATTAGAAAATTGATTCTTCCTTCTGTTTTTATCTTATTTTTTTCTGGTGAACAACTCAAGTTACCCCGATATTTGAGGGAAGTTTTTCGTTTTGCTTTTAATTATTCTAATTGCAGTTCAGCCTGAACGGAATATCTCGTGCTTGAGAGAAATCGTAGGCACACTTTTACTCATAATAAGCTTGAATTTCCATTTCATTTGACGATGTAAAAACTTAGACATTAGTGACGAGGTTTATCTGGAAGTTATTCCAAACAAAGGATATCGCATATTTCTTATTTTTTAATAAGAGTACACAGATCACACACACTAACTCCATTGCCAAAGAGCATAACTGAATATTTTCCTAAACCTGGTGGGGTTTAGATTGGGATCTAAACCCCACCACGTTCAGATCTAATATTATATTGAGAAATAAGCTTGAAGGAAATGCAACAAATTTTCCTAAAAAATTAAAGCAAAGAAACAAATTATTCGTACAAAGAAAATTAAGCTCTTTATTATTTATGAAATTTTCTTTACAGATTCTTGGTAACCTATAATTAGATTACGTAGCAGAGTCTTTAGGAAGACTTCTCAGGTCGAATATTAAAATAGGTAAAAATCAATTGTATAAGAAAAAAGAAAACCTACTCGGAGCTTTCCGGAAACTATGATATCCTCTTTAGCGAGCCACACAATAAAACAGGATGAGCTTCTATTGGGTACCCAAGATTTACTATCTTGAAACGAAATATTCAAAGAGGAATATCTCATTAATTTTAGCTATTATGCGAAAAGAAATTCAAATATTTTATCCATCATTGCGTTATACCGAATCCCACACAAATTTATTAAATAATTCACTAAATATACGGCCTAAATAGTTGATTGAATTTCAAATAAAGTGGACCAGGAGCACTAGTTGACCTTGTGGGCGAGTCGTTAATGTGAAAAACAGACCACAGTTAGAATTAGATACTGGAATATTACAAGCAGAAAGTATCTAATGATTAATCCTACGCTGGTTTCGTAATTCCAGGCTTGACAGATTTACACACATGTACGAGTGAAAAGAAAGTGGTAAACATGCGGAATATTTTTACTCTGATCTTTTTACACGCAGGAAAAATATCTACTGTTTCTCAATTATTCAAAATGATTCCAAAAAAAAAAAAAAAATCAAGGCTCTCACTAAGGACAAAGAAGGTTCCAAACGTTTGAAATTCCGAAATAAGCATCCACTCCTTGAAAAGTACCGGTGTCCGAATACTTTTGAGTATGAAAAATATCAGTGACCCGACCCATTCCTTTTAAGTATGTGGTGTATCCTGCTGGAAAAAAAAAACATGAATCAGCACACACCAAAGAACTTGCACATTGTAGGGAGCTCAGAATTGTCCAGAATGGTAAGGTAGACGTCGGTGTTCTTGACTTCCTGCACAACCACCAAAAGATCTAGACGGTGCCTTCTGAAACAAGGCTATGCCATAAACTCACCTCTTCCGGGCTTCATCGTTGTAGCAAGATTCGTCACTGCATTAAACCCATTTTCACTGCTCTAGGGACCACTCACGATGCACTCTGCAAGGCGAGACCACTCTCGTTGGAGTTGGTTAATTTTAACCTATTTGTCGCCGCTCCTCCATGATAACCGAGGCTGCGGCTTCCCATGCCTAATATGTTCGGACAGACCTTAACCCCTGTCGACCTTAAACTGCCGGTTGATATTTTTCAGGGATGCCTGACGAGACCGTTGTACTACCCTTCCGAGTACAGTTTGGCTACTTCGAGTGAACTTCCCTTTTCCTCCTGTGCGTTGGTAGATGGCGGTTGTATACCATCACACTTCATGATAACATCACCGATGTGCAATTTTCAATGGTGTAGGCTGTCAGCAATTGCTCTAATTGACAAGCCAACCGTGTGACATCCGACGATAACACCTCTCTCGAAATCAGTGAGCTTGGCTTTACGTACTATGATGAGTACAACAGTCTTGTAGCTCACAGTCTTCCTGTTTTTCCGGTGAAGTTCACTGGACTATGAAAACAGTGACGCTCGGATACTTTTGAAGGGTAGTGTATTTAAAGGCGATTATAAGATATGACGCTTCCAGAAGTACAGATGAAAGATTCTGTTAAAATAATATTTATTTAAAAATCCAGAAATAAGCATAACAACAAATGGATTCCTGGTTATATTTGGAAGTTTTAATTATATAAAAAAAAGTTTAATATTCTTTTAATACAATGCATACTAAAGGCAGAAATTTGTTCTTACCATGCTGTAAGCCGGTTCTGCGATCGTCTTTCTGCATTTTATTTTTATCTTTTAATCTTATTAATCTCTCAGTGACATCGTAGAATTTTAAAGTTGGCGTCCAGACTTGGCTGCAAAGAGCTTTGCTCTATACTGATAGAAATAAATCCTTTAATTATCTACTTGTTTTATTCCCTGGAATACTGTTATACGGTACTTTTTAGGTTTTAGTTATCCTGATGCTATCACAGAATCTGGTTTTTTTTTTGTTTAATTAGCTTAATATGAATTACTTATAGGTTCACTCATGAATGCTTAGTCAATTTGAAGAGCTTCCTTTAATATCCGTCCTCCAGTTCACTCTAGATTTTTGAGAACCCGACCTCTAGGTTGGCATGAACTGTCTCAGCAGTCTAATATCTGTCCTTCTGCAGCCCGAAATGGAATTCTTTGTTTACTGCGGCGAAGAATAAACCTTGCCGCAGTAAAATGCACATTCCTGTTTTTCAGCCCACCAACTGGATTCTCATGCACCCATCTTAAATACATAGCATGTCAAGAATTAGGTCTCTATAAGAATGCAGAGATTCTCCACAGGAGTCACCGTTCTATGATCAGAAAAATATTAACCGAACGTTGATGAAATGGATATTTAACTGTTTAAAAGGGAACATTCTTTTGAATTATCATACTTCAGAAGAAAACAACAGCATTCTTCGTTGTATTAAACCAAAGCTCTTTAAATTGTAAAAACACAACCAATAATCATAATGGAGCTTAATCAACAAAGGTTCTGTTGCCTCTTTATACTATCCAGAGAGGGATGGATGATGCTGGCGAATGTTTTCACTATACATTTCGTTATTTTTTGCATAATAACATGAAAAATATCTTAAAGTATGGAAAAATAAGGTGCATCGAATTAATACGGCATAATAATCATAAATAACATGAAAGGGTCGCCATTTTCTCTTTCAATTTTAAAATTTTTATGTTGAGGAAGAGTTTGATGTTTTCTTAAGTGCAAGAAAGAATTATATAACCCGTAAAATGTAAGTACAGTTTTTAAATACAACAATAGGAGTAATTTAGAAACATACAGTGCTCAGGTATCCAAAAAGAACTGTTCTAATGGTTGGTCGATCGGGTGGATAATGAGAAGACCGTCTAACGACACTGTATAAAGAGAAGTGAGGAAAGCTTCTTTGATAAACAAAAAATAGAGTGATACCCGAAGCTTCAAAACTACGTACATCCATTAAATCGTATGTGATAACACATCGCATTTAAAACTAGCATTTTTCCTTTCATATATTCCACAGATGCTACAATAATGGGGCAAAGCCTGAGCGCATTAAATTTTGAATAAGAAACTGTTCTAAAGGACTATGAAGCGGTTATTTTTATTTTATTTTCTTAATATTTCTCTACGATATTTGAATGGTATGAAGCTGGGAGTATGCAACCAGGACCTTCAGTCGGATGAGTTGAAGCAGCTGGTATAATGTAAGAGTATATCTTTGTATTCCTCAACTAGAAAAGATTTCTTAGCTTGTAGGTGCTTTATTGTTTGTTGTTTGGTTTTTAGGAGCATTAGCAACTGAGGCCATATTGCTCCGGGAATATGCGGTGGTCATTCCCTGACCTTTCCGCATCCTCCGTATTTGGTGGTGACGGGTTCGAACCCCCGGTCTAATCAAGAAGCGTGTGCTACGCACTGTTGCTCCTTCCCACCTGGCTACGGAGGCGCCTAGGTGCTTTATAATAACGGGAAATGTGTCTCAGGTCTTTGTCAATAAATTTCTTTAAGAAATTTATTGACAAAGACCTGAGACACATTTCCCGTTATTTCCTACATTTCCCGATATTACCAGAAGGCAAGATTGTTTACCGAGAATTAGAAATTCTTACATTTCTTCAGAAGTTTCTGAATACTCTCCTGCGTAGTCGTATCTAAAATAAGTTGACTCGAAGTTGCCTTAAAAAACAGAAAAGAAAAAAAAAAACTGCCAACTTAAAAAAGAAAACTCAGTGGGGTAAACAACGAAATAAGCTCCCTGGCAACAAAAAAATAATACGCTTCATTTGTTATCATTAAAAATAGTACGTTATATTTCTACCAGACATCTGAAAGAGAAAAAAATGACGAAGTCGATGGTCTAACTCAAATTGGATTGCAGACGCAGCCTTCAGATCCTTTATGAATAAATGCATTAATTAAAAAGAAACATCTCTCTATCTTCCGGTTTCCTCACCACAATAGGATCAATGCGAGCATATGAATTCTCAAGGTTTCCGATGAGCAGACACGAGACCTGATTTCTTTCCAACTAATTTCGAAGATCCGCTAAGATTCTTCTCTTCTCTGTTATCTCAGGTTCCCCCTCCTTCCCTCCCCACCTCGTGTGTACGAGACACGTGATTAATCCTTTGGTGACACCACCGAGGCAGTTTCGCAGCCGTCAGCACTAGAGAGGGAGAGAGAAGGGTTCTAAACAGCACTTAGAACGGCACAGAGCGATTAATGACAGAACCATTCGTTGCGTGTGTGTCCCGTTGTGATGTATGGCCTCTCCCTTTACTCTGAGTCCTGGTGTTTCCGGACTACGTACTTGGATATCCGGTAGAGGAAAACTGCTGACACCGGAGTGACAAGTGACAGACGCACAGCTTCTTGTGATAGCAGCGACAAAAGCAGATCTTATCTTGCGCTGATTAGATTCTAACTACAGAAAAATTAGCGATACCCACGAAGTGTGCGCAGTCAGATAATTTATTTACTTCTGAAATTGTTATAAATGGGACTATTTCCAGACTTGCACAGAAACATTAAAAATTACGATTTACATATATATTTTTTTAACTACAGCATTGCGAACTAATACATACACCCGGACAGTCCAGCACTGTCGGTTCTAAATGTCGTTTCTCTGAAAAGACATTTAATTAGGGAGCACTGAAACCCCAAATAAATGAAGCACATTAGTGCATGTTCTTTCCAACATAATCACCCATCACAACCAGACATTGTCCCACGTCATGGGTACAGTAATACTGCCGCCGTAAAATTCGGATCTCCATTCCAGATTTCAACACACCATTTAACTTCATTGTCATCAGAAAATCGGTTCCCCTGAATTATGGCATTCCAAAGCCCGAATAGAGAGGTGGTTCAGGGCGAAAAAGACTCAGGCACTATAATTTAACATCGTATGAAAATTTCCATACAGATTAAACAGGCAGTTAGGAATGCACTTGATGTGCTGTTTATGATTTATGGGCCTTTTTTCTAGTAGGAAGAAGGAGGCCACTTTCCAAGTCTATAAGGCGATGGTTAGAGGGCATTTGGAATATTGTAATCAGATCTGGAGGTCGCACCTAAAGAAAAGAAAGAGCTTGTGGAGAGGGATCAGAGAAGAGCGACAGGATTAGGGACGAGTGCAAAGCGACGCACATATGAGTAACAGCTTGGAAGGTATGGATTGCAGAGTTGGGCAATCCACCATCTAAGGGGAAATCTGACTGAGGTGTATAAGGCACTGAAGGGATTGAGTAAAATGAATGGCGGTTTGTTCTCCCTCTTGAGTGAGACACGAACCAGGAGACACAAATAAAAAACCACAGTGAATAACAGAAGATTGGATCTCACGAAGTTCACTTATGGGCAGCAGGTTGTCGAATACTGGAATAAGTTGCCTCTCAGTGGTGAAGGCTGTGAGTCTGACTAAGTTTATTCTATTTAGTATGAATAATTCTGTTTTCTTTGATTATTACATTCCTAATGCAAAAAAGTTCGCTTTTTTGCATCATTCTGCCTAACTAATATTAAATCAGTAGAGTGGAGATCTGGAATGCGCAGTGGGTGAAAAAACGTCTCCTATCCATAAGCCTGTAACCAATGCCGTGTACGGACGACATTGCCCTTGTTTGAACTGGACGACACTATAAGCTTGGACATGATTATTGGACCAATAGACAGCTCAGCTGACATGCAGTTTCTGATGGATTTCCACTGGTAAGAGACCCATTAGCAATCATCCACATTTTACGTAAGGAAGACATTTTAACCCAACTGCCCAATATCAACAAAGGTGTACAGCGTCTTCTATCAAGAATTGAAACATCGAATACGTGCGAATTTCTCTATCAGAGTAGGCAAGGTTTCTTCGATAAAGTATATATTATTTTACTTTTCAAACAGCTCTCGTAGCATAAATAGTTTCCTCCTAAATAGTTATGCCAATATTACATATTTCTTTACAAATGAATATCAGGATTTGTGAGAGTCTAAATTTTCACTAATATTTGAGTTTTTCGTTTGAAAAACTCAAAGGTTTAGTTTCGGGAAACTCTGTGTTTTCCGAAACTAAATTCCTGAAGTGAACTTGATAAAGGAGCCGAACTATAGAACCCCCATTTTGTAGCCTTCAAATATCTTCTTCTTATGAGTTGGGATGGGTTATTTAGATTTGCCCAAAGGCAAGTACTAATGCAGCGATGTTGGTCTATCTATGTTAACTGCTGTATAGCTTGATGTCTGCGTTGTCGGATGAAAAATTGAACTTTGAGATAAAAAAATATGAATTTCTCCGCCTGAAGCGAATAACCCAGCATCTTATGAAATGCTATTCTTCCTAAAGATTTGAAAATATGCTCAAGAAGCGACCTTTGTTACCCTCTGAATTAAAGAATTCCATCATCCAAATTATTTGAATTTACTATTTTGGTCATACTTCATATTACAACTTATGAATTTTTCATTTATTTTTCGTTCCTTTGTAGTACGCATAACGCCAAGTTTCCTGAACATCTGAAGGAAATGTTTATCGAAGCTACTAACTTTGGTGGCTTTTGTCTAAGAGGCGGAGGACACCAGCAGCCGCAGCAAAGTCATCCACGCTCTACACAATACGCTGTCTTGAATAAAGAAAGAACTGTAGGCAGATTCGATTATATTTCGTCGGGAACCAAGGAAACTTATTTTCGTAGAGTATTGGCTCTTAAAGGCTTCAAAAGTAAAATTTTCTCGAAGATGAATGTTTAAAATTCTTTCCCTAAAGACTTGAATATGTCTGGATAATATTGTTAAAACAGTTCTTCCTATTTCCTCAGATTAGTAATGCTCCCGTTTTTATTTAGCGATGTAAAACGTGACGCTCTATAAAGAAATGCTCTTTTTACGTCTCTAAAGGGTAGCGTAAGAATGCAGAAATAAAACTTAGCAAATGCTTTCGTACAAGTTTTTGTTTCCTTAAAAATAGAGTTGTTAAGATTCTTTTCTTAGAAGAACGAAGCAGACAACTAAAATATTATTAAAACGCTTTAAGAGGCAAAGAAAAGAAAACAGACAGCCGAGAGATGAAAAATATACATTCGCATAGCATTTTATTCTCATATTTTAGCAAAGAAATAAACAGGCGGTCTTTAAGGAAGAAAACGAAAGATGAAAAGGTCATTGAAAGCGATAATGATCTCCAAGAAATGTTTGTCGTGAATGAGAATATTTTAAATGAAGTAAGGAGAGACATTTTAAAAAATGAATCACAAAATATAAGCGCAAAAGTAAGATCGATTTATTTGTACAAACATAGACATCCATTTTATAGATATTACCACATACCCTTATTTCAACACGCACTACCGCGATATAAAGTTGAATATATTAATGTGGAAATTCAGTTTTCAAAATGGACACCACTCTTTGAGGATACTCTGCAGATCCAATGAAATTTCGCTCATTTTTTATCATCTGAATGAATTAATGAATTAACTTTTATATACAATATGGCTGCACTCAAGTGTATACGGGGCCATCAAATGTCCAGAAATGGTAGCTCAAATGTTGTGGATGAGATCAATAAAGAAAAATAATTTATACGATCTGTTCTTATTGTTAATCAATGCAATACGGTTTAATTGGAAAAACGGCAACCATTTCAGTACGTGGAAAGGTTCCTCTGCTAGTTTATAGATGTCCAGAGTGGCGTTTCAGATGAGATTTATATCATTGCTGAAGCAGATACCTTACATGTTTATGTTCTGTTTACCCTTTCTTTTGTCATTCGCCTGTCCTTAGGCAGCTTTAAGTAGTCTTTAAGTTGAATTTAAGTAGACGTAATAGAGCCTATTAAGCCATTAGCAGAGCTATCTGGCTTAAGCATCACTCAGAAAATGGAAGAAGAGAAGAAGATCGTGTTAGTAATTGCTCCTTGGGAGTCCTTCGGAAGAGTCGTGCCGCTTAACGGCAGAAATAGATCTATTTGAAAATCTAGTTGGCAATCAGACTCGACTGTCAGCGGCAGTTCATGCCAGTGCGAATGACCTACGATTACAACGTCGGAAGCAAGGCCGAAAGACAACCGATACGTGTCCTTTCGCTAGAGAACAAAGTTGGAGACAATTAGGCTCGGCGTGATTGTCATGAATTACTCTAACGCGGGATAGAATCGGGGGTCATCGCCAATATCTGAAAAAGACGATCATATTTCTTTCTCTTGTTCCATAACTCTGATTCTATATGAATTTAGTGGAGATCTTCGATTGATTCTAGTCTTATTACGATGACTGCTTTATTCATTTGATTCTGCTGTTGTTATAGGGTGTTTTAGGAGCGTTAGAAACGAGGACCATATCCCTCCGTGTATACTGTCTGTAAATTGCGTGTTCTGTGGTTGATTTTCTGTTTGATGGAGTTTCCAGGAGAAAAAGCCATGAGACCAACTAACTCACCCACTTGGGGAAAAAAGCCCATTAAAATTCCTCAAGTCATCGACGAGACTCGATGGAAGGGCTGCGATTCTACCAACTGTGCTATCTACGAGGGTTCATTTGATTCCAGTCCAACTCTAGGAGTGAACTCATTCTCAATAATAGAAGTCCGAAGATCAACAAACTATAACTAAATTTTTTCGTATTATATCAACTCTTAATTGCCTTAAGGCCACCATTTTTGCAGAGTCTGGCGCCTTTATATTCTTGCTGTCATTCTGATTATGATATTAACCAAGGAAAGTCGGACCATGAGGCATCATTGTGTACTAAGGACGGTTTGACTAAAATATAAAAATACTTCTGAGAAAACCCTATTCTGCCTGTATTTGGATAACCCAGCCCCCCTAATTTCCGATATCGTAGACTGGATTTCAAACCTCAGTTTTTCCAAAACGGTGAAAATGCTACTGTCCTCCCTTGGAACAATTAAAGTGTGCTGCGCACTTATAGAGTGTTAGAGTTTTCCAATGGTATATTGGCATAATTACCAAAAAACTCTTATAGATGGCGCCTGAAGAAAGTAATTAAAGAATGAAAAAGGCACTTTTAATTCATTCGATTTACACCTTTACGTAAAATAAACGAAATGTGCCCACTTTTTAATTTTGTAAAGGTCTCATTACCTTTATTAAACGTATCTTAAAGAAAATTTAGTACAAAGGAAAATTTTTGATTTTTTCATTGAAATATTTGGGATATCATTCTTCAGCAAATTCATCCCAGACACTTTGTTTTTTTCTCGGCATTCTGTGAGTATAATTAAAATTGTTAATCAGACCCCTGGCAATAAAAATGTTGTGTATTACTACATTAAAAGGACTTTAAATAAGATTTCCCCGACTTTCCTCGCACAGTGCAATGGTTTTGCTTAAAAAAAGCGCATGTACCTTATTAATGATTGTTTATATTGAAATAAAACGAAATGGAAGTTTGAGGAGAGTAATACCAAATACTATATTTATAAAAACTATTTTTGGCCTATTTCTAACGTCACGCAGCGGACAAAGCAAGCAAAACGGAGGTCGCATTCGTAGAACGCAAGTCGTGTTCAATAACCCAATAACCGTCTCCTTCATGCCGAACTACGACAGCGAGATGTGCTCATCTTTCAAAGATGCATATTGTAAGCGATGGAAATAAAATCTAGCCATAGTAAGTAATATATATGCACGTGGAACAACAATCTATGCAGAAAAGAAAACTCTGCTTCCTTCAAAGTAGAACTTTTGTGCTTCAGAAGCTATTTATATGAATTATGAGAAAGTTCACATTCGAAATAGTTTGCTGACGAGTTGTAACTTTGGGAATCAACTCTTCACTCGAAAATAAAATTATGTATCGTTTTTCACGTCTGATGCTATTCAATGATGTACCAGGTTTTATCTTCACCAATATACACTGGTGTGCGAAACTTAAGGACCAACACTATTTCTAAAGGTTACAACCACAAAATCAATCTGGGGCGATTTAAATAACTGTGGCCGTTCAGTAGAAAGCTGGTGAACATGCAAAAATTGGAATCGTGATGAGAGGACTCACACAAACAGATAAAAGCAGGAGTTCAACAGTTATGTACACATTACCGAATGGTGAGCACGATTGTTACAGACGTTCGATTGGTTTCAAACAGTGCTACAGACAACGAAATTGCCAGTAGACAACATCCGGATGACTTTACCCGGGGTCGAATAACTGGGAAGCTCGAGGAAGGTCGAACTGCGAGGAGTGTGGCTGCAGAGTTCGGTATCGCCCATAGCATCGTCTCACGTGCGTGGTCGGCCTTCAGAACGACAGGTACACCTGTTCAGAGGATCAGTGGTGGTCGCCGACGAAAACCAACGGCCAATGATGACTGATATATACTTCTACAGGCCAAGAGGGACCGACACCATCACAGCGGGATCCATTGCCGACCAGCTGCACCGGACGCAGAATATCGGGGTTTATTGTGGCCGGGAAACACCACAAAGGTGGACTGTTTGCCCGACGGCCAATGCGCAGTGTCCCTTTAACACCTGTCCATCGGAGACACCGTTTACAGTGGTGCATCGAACACAAGGACTGGACAGCAGCGCAATGGGGTATGGTACTCTTTACTGATGAGAGTAGATTCAGTCTTAGCAGCGATTCTGGAAGTCTGCTAATCTGACGAGAGGTTGGCACACGGTATCACCCCGCAAATATCACTGAAAGGGATCGATATGGCGGTCGAGGTGTTCTCGTATGGGGAGGCGTTATCTTGGAAGGCGGTACTGTAACCGGCGAACGCTGCTGTACTGAGGTAATCCTTTCCCATGTGCGTCTGTTCCGAGGTGCCATTGGCTCAGAGTTCGTGTTTATGGATGATAAGGCCACACCCCATCGCACTGCAGCTGTTGATATGCTTTTGGAAAGTGAGGACATGACATTGTTCGTATAGATTGGCCTGTCTGTTCCACCGATCTAAATCCCATGAAACATATATGGGACGCTTTGGGGAGACGCCTAGCGGTACATCCACAACCACCAAAAAATGTTCACCAGCTGAAGATGGCGCTGACAGAGGAATGGACGATGTTACCGCAAGAACTTATCAACAACATTGTTCTAAGTATGGACAGGCGATGCAAACCCTGCATCAACATTAGGGATGGCCAAAGCTCCTACTGAGGACCACCTCTTCCCTTTGTTCCATCTTTGGCACTGATGCAGCTGTATCATGGCAGCCAGTGCTATGTTGCCATTTTCGAATACAGTCCCTCTGTATCGTTTTATTTCCGTTGTTGTTTCCTTCATTTCTGTACCTCACGAGGTTCCTTTGGTGTGCTTTTCCCATATCCAGACCACTCCTATGAGAAGCTACAGGTGAAAACTGACTGGTCCTTAAGTTTTGCAAACAGTGTGTGTGTGTTGTGTGTGTGTGTGTTTATATATATATATATATATATATATATATATATAGAAGAATATTCCGATTGAAGTCCTTTTACAATATATGGAGATTGGCCTTGGTTCGAGTCCCTACTAGCGGAACGAAGTGTAAAACTTTATTTTACACGTAACAGTGTTAATTGGTCTCTCTTGAAGTTTGGATGATCCCAATCCCTCCGGACCTTGTGAGTTTCATCCAACAGAACAGGACGACCGACTGTAATGTAGAATACACAATTTAGAGACAGTATATTTTGCCCCTCTTAGTCTCCCTGGGCAAAAGCTAAATCGAATCAAATCAAACTTTCATGATAAGGATAGCTTCAAATTATGCAAAAAATATAATTACTATAAAAACTAATTCATACAATCCCTCTCACCAAGAGATTTTAATCTGTTTTAAAGGTTATATTTGGACATGATTATTTTAAATGGTAAGCAACATGATTAAAATATAAACATACGATATATTTGTTTGTGCTGTCAAATTCTACCTCACTTTCGATCCCTGAGCGATTTAGACGAATAAATTAATAGCTGAAGTTAAAATGGAGCTCGAAAGATCCCACTACCATCTTACTCAGAAAACTAAGATACAGCAATTATTCGGCGATCTTGTAATTATATACATAGTGATGAGAACTGCGACACGAGAATTGTAACAGTTACACGTAAAGATATTAACCATCCACTTTGTCACGAAAGTCACACAACAGCGTTTTCAATACACCCAGGGTGTGGGTGGCACTTATTTCGCTGTACGACTATTAAAAGTTTCACCATAATGAGTTATTCTTTTCTTGGTACCTGTGACTTGGAACCCTCAATGTAAATGATCAGACATTAGTTTAATTCCAACTAAAACACTATAATGACAAATTAGAATTAATTATGAAATACTGAATTCAATACATTTTTCTCTAGATACTTCAGTACCACGATGGCCTGGTTAATTAGACCGGAGAAAAACCCAATTCTAAAGATGCACAGATGTAGATTTTGTGCTGCTACTCTAGTAGATTTAATATCTAGCTTTCTAAATATTTAAAGGTTTCAATCATACTATGAGGAATGAAATTGTTTATTACGCCATCTGGTGGGATAATTTACTGTCTCTACTACTCTCTGTTGTTGTTTTTTGGAACCAGGCTAAGAGTAAAACCGAATTATTGCAAGATCAAACAAGAGAACGTACAGTGAATAGGATAATTTTACGATACGTATCGCTTGCTTTTAAATCGGATAACGTGTCCTAACAAGTTTACGAGATAAGGCGAAGAGTCATCTTACAAGAACCAGTAACTAAAACTGCTACAACCGAGGAATTCCTTGGTTACAGAAACGTCTAAAATTAAAAACAACATGCTCAGGCATGTCTGTAGTATACTGGCGAAAAACTTAAAAACCAACACTATTTCTAAAGGTTACCACAAATTCTTTACTTAAGGTACTGTTTACTGATGAGAGTAGATTCAGTCTCACCTGCGATTCTGGACGTCAGCTAGTCTGGCGAGAGGTTGGCATACGGCATCACCCCGTAAACATCACTGAAAGGGATCGATATGGAAGTCGAGGTGTTCTCGTCTAGGGAGGCGTTATCTTGGATGAATGTGCACAACTCCAGATACTGGAAGGCGGTACTGTAAAGGTGCACGCTACTGTGCTGAGGTAATCCTTCCCCATGTGCGTCTGTTCCGAGGCCATTGGCCCCCTAGTTCGTGTTATGGATGATAACGCCACACCCCATCGCACTGCAGCTGTTGATATGCTTTTGAAAAGTGAGGCCATTGTTCGTATGGATCGGCCTGCCCGTTCCCCCTACCAAGCTAAACCCCATCGAACACATATGGACGCTCTGGGGAGATGCCTAGCGGCACATCCACACCCACCAGAAAATGTTAACCAGCTGAAGATGGCACTGACAGAGGAATGAACCATGTTACCGCAAAAACTTATCAAAAACATTGTTCTAAGTATGGATAGGCGGTGCAAAGCTTGCATCGACGTTAGGGGTAGCCATATCTCCTACTGAGGACCACCTCTTCCTTTTGTTCCATCTTTGGCAGTGATGCATCTGTATCATTGCAGCCAGTGCTATGTTGCTATTTTTGAATAAAGTCCCTCTGTACCGTTTTGTTTCTGTTGTGGCGGTGTTGTTTCCTTCATCATTTCTGTATCTCACGAGGTACCTTTGGTGTGCTTTTCTATGAGAAAAGCAGGCCACTTCTATGAGAAGCTACAGGTAAAAACCTGACTGATCCTTAAATTTTGCACACCAGTGTAGTTCTTCCAAATATTATGTGATGCAGTTTGCAGTGAAGACAATACACACGTGTTCTTAATGAATCTAAGGTCTCTTCTTGAATTAAATGGGATGTGGTGTGCTTTACTCATATTCAGCAGTTACAAGAGTTCTCACTTAAATGAAAATATACTTCAGGTAATAAAATACTGAATATTATAATTGTTAACCGGGGCAAAAATCATCACAGTAATGGAGGCAACAAATTTTTAACGTCTCTGTACGGTAAACTGCCTTTCGCTCTTTCCTGTGCTGCTATAGTTTATCCTCCAAAAAACGGGGTTCTTACCCCCCAACAACGTTCACCTTGCACCATTAATAATCCCTTTGCTTGAAATCAGTGATGCAGTTATGCAGTCCTTTGTTAGATACAAATGGTCAAACTTTAATTTCACCTTTCAGATGATTTTCTTTACTGATGAATTGCTTGCTGTATAAGGTTTTCTTGGGAACAGTTTACTTTTGCTCACCTGATATACATTATTAACAATCGCTAGTGTCTCATCGCCCCTTCGATGAGTTTGCAAAGATCATAGTTCAAACAAGTCATAATCCTTAACACTAAAGGAGATTAGGTATGGTAAGAGCGAGAAGGAAGAATGTCAAAAACCAAAGGCAAGTACATGCAAAAAAAATCATCTTCTCAAAGAACGAGACTCCCGAGATTAAATGCAATGCGTACATAATTTCATGTAAATAAGCATCAAAAAACTTCCTCATTCCGATTCGGTTATTTCATTAAAAATGCTACAGAATAAGGATGGCTCTTTCTTCCTATGAATCTCAAACTAAACCACATTTGCTGATCACACAGTAATTAAAATAAGACTTTTTTTTTCTTTTGTAATTAAGCCGCGAATGTGATAGAAAAATGAAAAAAAAAAATGATGTAAGAGATTCCTTCTCGTGTATATGTTCTGGAAAGATACAAAGAAATTCCTTTTCATTGATTCTTCTGAGATGTATGTTAAACACAAGCTAATTGAAGCATAGCAGGAACAATAAAAGGGACTCTATTACTTTATTTTTCTGGCTAAACCTGTTATGTCTGTATGAAAGATACTACTCGCCTGAGGGATATCGAAATGGAATCAGACAATGAAAGTAACAAGCTTTTCAAGCGATCGAACCTAAGCATCCGACTAACTCACAAGCGCCATGAGCCAGACATTTCGAGTCTTTCACAACAGTGATGGGCAACTGAGAAATCTAAGTAGGGTTACACCGGTCAATAGTTGGTACAAAAGTCAAACTTTTATCTATCTTTTCCCCTGACTTTACGTAAAGTTCGATTCTCTGTTCTACTACAGTGCAATGCGGTGAAGCGATATGTACAGGTTATTAAAACACTGAAACTTCAATATGAGCTTGGAACCCTGCCTTGTAATTCCACTAACGGTTGCCATTTTAAATTACAACTTAAAAGACAGTTTTTTCACACAATGATACGCATGTTTTGATCAGTTCAAGTTTCTTGAGTGCGCAGAATCAATAATTCTTATATTTTATTTTTTTAGGATTATCAGAATTTGTTTTGTTAATACACGTATTCAGCACTTGTCACACAGGCAGTATTAAATTCTGATATGCAATTACAAATAAGGAATTAATTACTTTAAGTTACTTGATATATTACCCCGTAATATCTACGTGGGGTATAACATCTCACACATGAAACACGTGTGGAGTGTCATTAACCTCAAGTTCTTCTAATTGCCAATTGCCTTTGACCTCTCCATCTAATATAAAATTATCTTTGGGTAATTCTTCTCCATACGTAGGACCATATAATTGCCAATATCTGGCCATCTCTGTGACCATTATAGATCCTCCCAACCTATATTTCGTCTGCGAATTTTATCATAGTGCTCTGAACGCTAACAGCCATTTAAAAAGTCAGAATCAAGAGGAAGGTTGTAGCACCCACCCAAGATGGATCCTTCCACTCACACCTCTGGTCCACTCTGAAACCTTCTGCTTATAACTACCCTCTGTACCTATCTTTCAACTGTCCTTCCATCTATCTGAGTATTTTGTCCGTAATCCCAACCTGCTCCAGTTTGGTCAATAATATTCATGAGGCACCATGTAAATTGTTTTACGAATGTCCAAGTAGTGTATATAATACTGAAGCGGTTTCTAGTATAATCTTGTTAATGATGTCATAGTTGTTTATCAGGTTAGACAAGCGTAATCTTCTCTTCATAAGCTCATGCTGCGTTCGATCCCCTGAGTATTCCATTCCTGGCAAAATATATTGTAACGAATCCTTGATTACGCCTAGTTTCCACAAATTTCCCAACTACAAAAGTCAAGCTTGGGAGTTTGTAGTTCCTCATTTCTCCTAAGTTCAACCTTGTGGGTCGAGAGAGAGAGATATACTGGCACTTACTATCCAATAAGGTTACTGTTGAGTCCAGCATTGATCCTATAATTAATCCTAATAGCGTGACGTACTAATATTTCGCCGCCTTAAATATAACCGGGTATATCATCAGCACTTTGAACCTTACCCTTTTCCATTTTGAATAGATTCTTAGATAATCTTTGATCAGTGACCAGACTATAACTTATTTTTAAGTATTCTACATCACTATCATTCGTTTCTTTATTTAATTTTAAAAATCGATGCGAAGTATCTGTTCAGTCACATTAGTTGGGTTATCTGGCTTTTATCTTGTTAAAAGTCAATCTTATATAAGTGGAATAAACAAAATTTAATGAAGGCATACGTCAGCAATTAAATGCAATTTTCTAGTTCTGTATATCACTATATTACATAAGAAAACAATTAAGGAGTATATAGCTATTGTAGCGGGTGTACACGGCTAAAATTCTAAATGCAAGCCGCGCACATTTTCCGGAAAAAATAAACTTTTTGAGAATTGCTTTTAGTTTCTAATTTGGACGAATATTTTGGCCACTGCCTCTTTAGGAGTCATCTTTATTGTCAAAAGGAGAAGAGATGTACGCTAGATGGAGGGGTGGCCAGAGGGTTTCGTGATGGAAGTAATTTTATTGCGATCTTGAAACAAGTTCGAAATAGGTTTCATTATGCACGATGATGAAAGACACGAAATGTAGACTTCATTTGCTCCAGCTAGAATCTTTGCTTGTTAATTTTTAATATTCTGCAATTGTGTTTCACGGAAATGAAATATTATCTATCCCTACACATTTAATAAGATTTTTTTTCTTGCTTAATAATACGGATATTGAGTAGGTCCTATCTCTTGCTACTTCTAAACACACATGCTTAATTTTAATTAGAATACGATGATAGCAATTCACTCAAGTATTTTAATTAGTCCCAAATTATGGGACCACTACAGAAAGAGGCGCAAGCTATGAAAATATGCCTTATGATTTAATACAAACAGATCTAACCGTCCAGTAATAACCACAGTAAACGACCTGCGCGTTTGTTAAAGTTTTTTTCCAACCCCAGTTACCTCTTTTAAAAGGACCTGGACGAAAGATGATGAATTAGGATGCACACAATGCCTCCACCAGGCATTGTGTGTATCTGCTGGTGCGTGCAGCGTTCAGGAACTGGAATGAAAGTTTCGAGCCTCGGGGGAAAAATCACATATCCGCGGGGGTGGCTTCTGCGGAACGTCTGAAATGTATCTCTCGCTGTGTGTCCAACAAAGAAATTTAATGGTAGTGGTTTTCTTCGCTTGTGATTCTAAGAGATGTTTGGCTCCATTTTTCTTTTTCTTTACTTTTTTTTTGCGTCTGCTGATAACTAAGTGAGAGAAAGTCTCACGCAGTTACTTATAAGATCTTGGGAATGATTTGCAAGTTCGCCTGTTAATTTGTTTGCGTACTGCACGATTCCCCTACCGAATAAGCCGAGCGCTATTATAGAATTCATTGTCACCCTATCTTATATATATTTGTGATGGTTTTTATCCGTAGTTTCATCTCAGTCTCACGTGCAGCAGATGACTCCATTTGGTTTAACCACTCAGCCGTTTATCTCGTACCGGTATATTCTTGGATTTGTTTTTCATCTTAAAAATCGATACAATTCGTTGTAAGATGGCTCGTTAAATTTCAGTTCAAGTAATGATTCTAATGACACTATCTGTGATATCTGGTTCAATAATTCTTTCCTTATTTGTTGATTGATTTGAAGCGCTTACTGTTCGCTGAAAAATATATCTTTTTAACAGCTTTCAGATGGCTTTTAATTAGGTCATTTATATAAAGGAAATATAAATGTAAGTCGCAAGAAAAACACATTACAAAGTCCACGTTAAAACTTAAACAAACGTTAGGAGCACTGTTTTTTTTCAAAACTGATCAGCGAATTTGGTATATTTGGGGACCGTTCTTGTGATTAAAAATGGTCTAAGAAAGTCGAATATTAAATCAAAAAGCTGGAAAAATTTTATAATATCACATGATACCCAAGTGGTATTATGCCACTTACACCATGTAGCACAAAAACAGGCAGCCAGGGAGGTACATTTTATCTTATCAATGATTTATAAGAACCTTTGCATACAAGTAGAAGGAAGTTATAGTTCCAGTATACAAATCAGTTATAAGGTATGTTCGTGTCAGACGGCACCTGGGATTTCTCCCATCTCCGCGTGTGTTTGCTGTATCGAGGACAGTACACTCTCAAGCAAGAGACTTGAAAGTGTGTGGGCCATGTCTGTGCAGTGTGATGTGTTGTGCCCATTCTTTGGACAGCTTATTGGCCGCCACGCCCCTAATGGAGCCCGACGTTGCCCATACCTCGACACGTGGAGGCTAACCGTGTGTATCCAGTTTCACAAGTTGCTCTGGCAGGTCCTGCCACCTAGTTTCCTGGGATTTCAGTGGCTAAGGCCTATAAAAAAATAATAAAAATAAAAATAAATAAATAAATTAATTTAAAAAAAATTAATTAAAAAATAAAATAAAAATTTCACACGTTTCACGTAAATGCTTAATGAGATTGTTGTTAGGAAATCGCTGGTTGGGATTGAACTCTAGAGAAATGTGTTAAAAGGCCTAACAGGTCGGGCAAAATTTTGATTTTTTTAAATTTAGACGTGTGGGCTATACGCTAGATGAAAGATAATTGTGGGAGGGAGGGGAGGCTGAAGACTGGGGGTAGAGGTAAGGGGTCGATAGAAGAGATGACCCCTGCTAGGCAGTGTGGCATGCCCATGCCACACCAGAGGGAAGTTTGGATGGCAGGTGGGGGAGGTGCCAAAAAGTTATCTCCGCCTGCCAGGGATAAAGGTTGGAAGAAGGTTGGAAGAAGGCTGGGCTAGGTGTCCAGCCTGGGTCGCCGTATGGCTTACGCAGCGATCAGCTGCTGTCCTGGTCTTCGTTTCAGTATCTTTGTTGTCCTTTCCTTGTGGTGCTGGTCATTTTGTCACATCCATGTGTTTGATCAAGTATGATTGTTCTTTCCTTGGGATTAATTTCCTTTTGTCTTATCTCTGGTTTAAGTCAGTGCACTGCCGGTTGTCACTAATTCTTGTGATCAGTTGTGGTTGTTGAGTCAACTGTTGGGTTGGGAGGAAGCTGTTTTTTGTTATTTGCACTTTCTCCATTGTTGATATTTCCTTTTGTTTTCATTTTTCTCGCCCCTTTCCTAGTTGGGGTTTGGTGGTTGCGGTAAAGTTTGTCGCTTGGCATATACGGCCTGGGCAAAGTCTGAGAAGGTTCTGAAAATCTCGGCACTCTCCAGAAGATGGTGTTCATTATTTCTCGGGATGAATTGAATCTTGTTGATTAATACATGTACTAATCTGAGGTTCTCGTAGTGTTGGCATTCGTGCACCATGTGGTTCCAGGTCTCAGGGGACCGGCAGGCACACAGGGGGTTGTCCAGTAGTCGGAAGGTTGCCAGTTTACTTCTGATTGCGCCATGTCCTGTCATCAGTTATGTAACATGAAGACCAGGGGAAAACCAGGTCGGCAGCGTTGGGTAGACTGTATTTATCTCAAGATTGAATTTTTTTTGTTATTTGTCCCTTTGTTTGGGACCAGCGTTGTTGCCATATCCAATGGAGGTAAGCTAGAAGCCGCTTCTTTTCACTTGCTCCGTTGCTTGCAGGATCTGTGGTGAACCCTTTGTATGTGGTGCTTTTGCCCCGACCAAGCTGGAAATTCATCCCAGCTCGAATCACCTCCAGGTCAAGGGGCAGGCTTCCTGTCATCACTTGTAGCGGGGGAGGGGGTGGAGACTGTGTGGCAAGCTCTTCTCATGGTGAGTAGCGCTGGTCTTTGGATGGTGAGAAGCTTTCTAGAATTTACTACAGTCGTGGCTTTACTTGCAGCAGGTCTGGCAGTTTAGGTGGACTCAGTCTACAAAAAGAGAAGTCACCAGAAAATTCATTCCTATAATAGCAACAGTATACCCAAAATCTCCCACATGGTTCTCCCCTGGCCTATTTGTTTTTAGCTTTTTTTTTTTGTTAACTGGCCATGGATCTATCAGAGGAAAGCTCAGTGCACTCGGGATCAGCGAAAACCCACAATGCCTCTGTGTTTCCCTCGAAAGTTGGGACCACCTGATGTACGAGTGCGAAATATATGAAGATTTGAGATGCCTCCTCCTGACTAGGATACATTACCTTCCTAAAAACCAAGAACAGCACATCCTCGAAAGAGAAGAAGACTATGTCGCCTTTATGCGCTACTCACAAGACTTATTCGCACGACGGAAGACCCTACCATGGATATAGTCACTATCCCGATCATCATCAAAACCAAGAGAAGACAACCACCTATATTTTGGGAATCAATGCAGAGGCCTACCAGCAAATAAGACTACACCACCACCAAATCTGAGAAGATCCAGTACAGGACAACCACAGCTGCATTCCTATTTATATCCCTACTGACTTAGACACAGATCACCGGATGACATCACCACTGAAATTGACATCACGACCGGACCTGAATGAGAAGAGCAAGAAGATTCTGCCAAATGGCGATCACGCTTGTGCTTTCTTGCACGGCAACTTTTGTCCCAATTCCATCCTTTACTTTCGCCTCATGGATGCATTCCATTGTACCTAGGGGATGCCTTCTTCTTCACCCCCCATATGTCTACCTGCTCCCCCCTTTTTCTTGACTCTAAAGCCCACCCGCTCTAACTCTCCTTTTTTTATACATTGGTCTCTGTCAGGAAGCTTAGGCGACCCTGCAGAAACTAGCCAGAGAATAATGGGCAGCCTGGCTACCTCCTAGCAGTGTGTGTGGGCAATGTGGTGTTCCACCAGGGGCCCTGCGGCCAAATTCCAGGACACCCAACAGAACCCAACACAACACTACGTATTCAACACAGAACAGTTTTCTGGCATTTACAGTAGTTCTGTATTTCTTCACAGTGTACATATGTCGCAGACGTGGGAAACCACAGGGGCGCCTGACCCTAATACTATGCACACTATGCAGTCGTGGCTTTGTTGTACCATACTTGAGGCATAAGTCACCGCAGGGATGAATACAGCTTTGTATAAGAGTGCAAGGGTGCGCTTCTTCAGCCACAGTCTTTTCTTGCCACTCTATTTATCATCGCTACATATGTTTTCATTTTCTTCTGTAGATTTTTAGGTGTGGTAGGAATGTGAGGCTTCTGTCCAGGGTGATTCCCAGGTATTTTAGCTCATTTGTTAGTTTAATGGTTTTGTCCTGTATTTTGATTAACGGCGGTCTCGTTGGGGCAAGGTGCCCTTTTAGCAAGGTGGATTGAGTTTTGATCGGTGATATTTGTAGACTATGTACCTTGGTCCAGTGCTGCAAAACAGTCAGGGCGTTGTTGGCAGCAGTTTCAATTTGCGCCCCAGAGTTTCAGGCTATGAGAAAGGTGAGATCTTCCGCAAAGGCTTGCACTCGGCCATCCTCCAGATCCATGGCCAGAAATTCATCCAGCACATAGTTCCAGAGGGGAGGTCCAAGTGCAGAGCCCTGCGGGCAACCCCTATGTATTTGTCGTTCTAGTTTGGCAAAGGGTGTCTTAACGGCAATTCTTCTATTTGAGAGGTTGCTTTTGATGAAAGAATATAGGTTTTGGGGCAGTTCCGCCCTTCTCAGCCGTGCAAGGACGCTCGGCCACCAAAGGGTGTCGAACGCCCCAGCGAAATCAACTGAGATAAGCAGCACATATTTGCTCTGACAGTTTTGAAGTGCCAGAGCAATGTTTTCAAGTGCGTCGGTTGTGCTTCTTTGTGCCCTGAAACCATATTGGTTTGGCGCTGGAAGTTGTACCAAGTTGTAATACTTTTCTATTCTTTCTCGGAGGAGTTGCTCAAAGACCTTGCTCAACACTGAGGGTAAGATAATGGGTCGATATGACTCAGGTAGGTGCGGTGGTTTGCTGGGATTTTTGATTAGAAGCTTAATGACAGCTTTCTTCCAATCTGTTGGGAATTGTCCCGTTGCCAAACTGTGATTATAGAGGTTTAGCAAAAGGTCCAGAGCAAACTCGACTACCTTTTTTGCAATCTCAGGTTCAATCATGTCTTCTCCAGGCATTTTCCTATTTCTCAGTTTGCTGATGGCTAGGTGCAAGTCCATCATTGTGCGGTAGTGCTGTATTTATCATTGTCGCTGCAGAGTTTTCCCTCTTCAGGGCTATTTTGGTCGTTTGGGGGAGTTAATATGGCGTCCAAAATGGTGCCAATCGTATTTCATACAAATCAGTTGTGAAACCGAAATTGAAAGTTTTATTTAGGCTGGAAGCCGCATCTAATGAAAGTTCTTGACTTTTTGAACTGGACCAGAGGTACAGCTAGACTGGAAATGATTCGAAAGACATCCGTTGCTGAGATTGTAAAGTAGACACCTGGGAAAGGATGTGATGGAAGTATATATTGTCCTAAGGGAGGATGGTGTATTCTCCTTGGTAGGAGAAAATAAAAACAAGGAATCATAAACTTAAGGGCAATACCAATGTATAATTTGTTTAAGTATTGGATCCCAGGATGTTTATCTGTAATCGATGAAAGGTTAATCATGGAATTGCATGTGTTCTGAGGTCGATTTTCTGTTTGGAAAAAACAGGCCACCATCTCCTGAGGCCGATTAACTCAGCCATCTTGTGGAAAAGGCCCATAAAAATTCTTGATTGTCTTCGACGGCTCCTCTAGTAATCTAGACGGTCTTCCCTCCCCCAGTGGGAGCAGCAAAAGCCGCATTATTTGGCCTTTCAGATGATATGATTATTCCAAGCAATATATTAACTGTTATTGGGTATTAGTCTATGGACGATAGTAAACCGTAATTTGATAGTAGTAGATTTTTAACCTAACCACAGTAGTTACATTGTTTCATTTCCTAATGGTTGCGAAACTGTGGAAGTTCCAATGCTGGTTAGTCTAGTCGACTGCGCCTAAGAGTGACTACTTCATCACGGCTTGAATTTCTCATATAAATTCCAGAAGTCATCGTATATTAAAATATTATTTGGCTGCAATATGACATGTATTACGTTATAAGCAAAGTCCACTGGAGTAGTAAAAGCGTTTAGCAAGAAACTCACCAGTATGCTCTGACGTATAACTATCTCAAAATTTGAAGGAGAAACTCAACCTTGACCTTTGTCAATCTTCAGAAATAAGGAAAGAACGTGGTTCCAAAAAAGTGGAAAATAAGGTCAAACATCCGGTTAAATATAGATTTCTTCCTGGAAAGTTTGCATTCCGATGAAATAGTTTTAAGATTAATGGTCTCCTGCATCAATAACTTACAAGGTCACAAGTAGGGTAACCCAATACTAAAACCTGTAGTTTCCGATATGTGCGTTGAGCCATCATCGGAGAATGTTTTTTTCTGTCTTTTTATCTGGAATGCCAAAACTGTAATTATACTCGAACGTTTATATTTTGTTTTAGCGTATGTTATTTCACATCTAGAATAACTAATCAAAATCCACGCGCATTTCAACATGCAAATTAGTCTATGAGATAAACAAGAAGTTGTCCTATGATTTATAAAAATCATAGGGTTATTCTGATTTTCATAACTGTTACCTTTATTTTGTTCACAAGTGTATACAGCAAAGTTCAAAGGCCCGGCCATTTTTTAGCTCGTTTAAAATCTTCATCGCTTGGTTGATTTTCAATAGTCAGACCCTGGTTTTAATTAGATGTGGGGCATTATATAGTTCTTAGGAAGCTATCCCCCCCATGTTACTTTGCGTATATGTAAGCGTTAATTGCCACGGGGTTTATGAATGCACGTGCCTATAGCTTTTAAAATCATTTTGAATTTTTACCTTTGTTCTAGCCTCACGTACGTCATGAAATTCCGTAGGTTGTTCACGGATTTTTAGTTTGCCCATTAACTCAATATTTCCGGGTGGTATTACGGCGCATTCTATGGCCGTTAACGTTCTCTGCTAAGATTTTATTGCAGTCAGCTTCTTTGTCATTCTAAAGTAACTTTCACGGTTCAAGGGACAGAAGCGTACTCTTCTGTTTCTTAAACTCGTTACTATTCTACTTTCATACTGAGCTACCGAGAAGAAAAGACACAAGGAAAAAAAGAGAGAGAAAGGGATAAGGGATGTGCACACATCCGTCTTGTTTTGGAACTTTCGTAGTTTCTATAAGATTCTAACGAATAGTTTTAAGAATGGAAAGAATCTTCTTGTGTCATGGAAGAATCTGACCACTGAACTGTATAATCCAGATTAGATAACTCAGACGGTGTAGCTCTGGATGAAACTATACGTCATTTACACTTCGGTGCAGCGTAATCTATAAAATCAATGAAGTAGATCAGTGAGAATATTTCTAAACATTGCTCAAGCTGAAGCTAACGTAATTTTATTAGGATTGTTGCATTTTGTTAGCAGATGGTTATAACAACATTATGATCGCACATTTTTAATTGTTTTCTTTATTTGGCAACATTGGAAACTTAAGGTTCATCCTACCCGTATGGCAGATTATAAAAACTTCGAATATAAGCAGTTACGGGTATTTGTAGATTGTTTTCTTAATTTTATGAGGTATATGAAGAGAAAGAGTCAGATAAAGTCAGCCTGCGATGTCTATTAAAGATCAGAATACGTCAGCAAACAGAGATGAAAAGTATCCGAGGATAGATGAGATCTGGAAATGTGTTTGAATATCCTTGAAGCAATCTCCATTCTTATCCAATTCCATCATCAAACTGCTCCACCTCTCAGTTTTATGTGAAGGTAACAGCTCTTTGAAGATGTCAACGCTGCTTCTCACAAAACTGATCTTGCGTTGTTTCTGTTGATGCAAAATACTTGGTAATTTCGTATAACCAGGCTTATAATGAGTATGAGGGGATTGTGGAGATCTTAAAGTTTCGTTCATACCGCTTGGGTGGCAAATTTTTCAATAAATTCAAGATTAAATATTGCGCAGTGAAAATGCAATAAACAACTTGATATTTTTAAGTAATTATTAAATAAACGCAGCTTCTTTTGTAAGCCACTGAACTGTCCCAATATATTTAAAAAATCATAATAAATTTCTTGTTTATTCTCCGGAATAGTCACACGGAATCAGAGAAGTTTACAAGATAGAGAAGATACAAGAACAGCGCCGAATTGGGTAGCACCTTGGTTCAAGCGCACATGAACGTGTCCTTGAACCACTTGAAGCACTCATCCACAGTGGCGAGAGCCATGTGCAATAATATTATAATTTTATAAATAATTAGTTTGTCTCTATTCCAGGACAGACCTAAGGACGTGTTTATATAGTGCTGTTTTAAATTTAAGGCAAGAAGAGGTCAGTTTTAAGCCATTTATTTTAGCATAACTCAACTGAAGATAGCTTTATTTTCCATTCCTTATAATTCCCTTCATCCGATAGTCATTAAACGACGTCCGTGCACTTTTCTGAACCCCTATTTCGTTAACATATTCACTTTTCTGTTTTCTATTACACCAGCGTCTTCATTTCTTATGGACCAAATATTTCCTCGACGCTTTTATCTCTACACATCCATATCTCCATTTTACAGATACCGTCTAAACGCCAATAAAGCAGAGATAACAGTTGAACGATTTTTCCTTTTCTCCCCGATTTTTTTTCTTGCAGTGCATGTCATCTCGGTGCTTTATTTTATGGCTAAGAAGACCCCGGAAAATGTAGTGACTTTCCTATGGTTTTCGCCGAAATGGATATAGTCCTTCCAGTGATCCAATAACGATGATACTTGAAGCAGAACAATGACGGTAATTCTCCTTCCACTGTTGCACATAACAGCAACAATGAAAGTTAGAGCATGTGGCGTTGCATCCACGCGTCTCGCATGAGAACGTGGAAACCAACATAACACTACAGTAATCCTCCATTCTACTCGTGCTAGGCCAGCATGAAAGAATAATGAACCGCTGTTATGAGCCACCGTGGCATCCTAGCCTTTGCGTTTTACTATTAGACTCCATCAAACCAGCAAAGAATCGCATGACATCTGGAACTTACTTGTTTGTTGCTCGTGAGCGCCATTTCAGCACCGTCATAAAAATAACAGCGTCTTTTTTTTTTCTCCCCATCATTATGAAGTAACTTTTGCGCCCTATATTAGTTACGAAGAAAAGTTTTGGATCCAAGTTACATTAAGTACAAATCGCCTTTCTGTAATAACGTGAACTTTGACTTCCGAAAATTCTTATTGACCGCATCATTAAAAAAAAAATTGGCGTAGATGGTTTTATGCGAAACATCCTTCGCATTTCTGTTAGGTATTTTTATTACGAAATAACAATGGAATGTAACTAAAGTGCGAGACGAAAACGAAATTGTTGACAAATATTTGTATTGTTGCAGTTAAATGACAAATACTTGTATTGTTGCATTCATACTGTTCAAAAAATGGTTACAATCATATGGGTAATTAAGCTATTGGCTTGGATCTTGCGCGTCTAGCGGAATCCACAGAAGACGTCACTTCCGTGATGCATTTTTCGTGACCGATCAGGTTTACTCGGTTGTAGGTGCCCTCCAAGGATGTTTAACATCAAAAATGGAAATATTTTCGACACTTTTCTTCTTCATTTATAGCACTGGACAGGAAAAATTTTACTGGATAAAAGAAATTAATAGTTTTATATAAGAAAAGTTTACCCATCCTCGTATTTACATCTTAGAAAATACGCCTCTTTTTTATGTTTCTGCCAACAGAAGTAACTTTATAAAATGCACTTGTTCAAGTTCTGCGGTAAATCTTCGTTCATTCCCCATTATCGTTTGCATTCAATTATTCACGGGATCCTTAGTTAAATTACTACCTCCAGAAGTGCGTCTGCTGGCCTTTTCTGCCATCTGTCCTGTCCACTTTATTTGTATATTGAACTCAAGTTACCAGCATGTGGCTGATGGGATTTAATGTGTTGCTTCAGCAGTATCGCAATTAGAGAACTTCCAGTCGAAATTCTGATCTCCAAAATCCTTAGCTTAAATTCCAGACGCGGATACAGCAGGAATGGAAAATCCTGTCTTCAGGTTATCAGCGAGGGTAGGAGAGCTACTGCCTCATTAATGCAGAGGAAAGATACCTAATAATTAACGACACATTTCTAATTAAAGCGCATGCGCGCATAATATAAATCCGTTGTAATTTGTGTGAAGTCTGAAGAAATTGTTTTAGCAAAGAAATTCATGGCAATCGGTTTACTATGAAAATTTATGTCAACCATCCAATTGGACACATGATCTGGATATTTCTATATCCTTAAAAACATAATATCGCTACAGAATATTACAAAGATAGTCTATTTCCAGGTTGATGTTAATGCTATTCCAGTTACCGTACAGAACTATACATTATCAAGTTGCCATAAATAGTTATCACGCAGTAGAGACACATTATCTTCTTGCCAGTTAATTTAATAATGTATCCCATCAGTGTAACCACAGCAACCCAACTGTGTATTATCGGCTGTGCAATACAGTGCCACCATGTCAATTGCTATTAGCATTTCACTGTACTATGGGCGGCTATATCTTAACTAGGCATAATCACGACATTGCCAACAGGGGCACGTGTCTGAATTCAGCAATTCAAGGTTCCAAAGAGCTGAGTTTTTCAATTCTTAAACAGAATGCTTTTGAATCGGTAAAGAAATGGTGGAACACTAAATCTATAAAAATTATATTATACAAGGTGTGGCTAAAAGCAAACGAGTTTCTTCCCAATGCCTTACTAATATGTATGTCAACAACATTCATATCTGCTGTAGCTTGTTTTTTCCTGTACAGATCAGTTTCGGTTTCGTTATAATCGGTTAAGTTATGATTGAACTGTGTCTCTTTAAGTGAATCAGTGTTTTAGCATTAGTAGAGGCATATGATTCAAAAAAGCAAGCTTCTACAGCATCAGGCAAACAAAAAACCTTCCCATTTCACCCATACATTCTTCATCGAATTTATTTAAGCTATCAACTTCCACAACGACAGATGGAAGTATGTTCCAGCAATAAATTACCTGCTGGCTAAAGGCAAATTTCCGCACATCTATTCGACAACTGTCTTTCCTCAATTTGTTTATGCCCTCTCAGATTTGTAATCTGAGCAAGAGGAAGAATCCCATCAGCATTGAGTCTGCTCAATCCATTCAGGGCCTTATACACCTCAATCCTCTCTGGACGCTGCAATTTGCAGAACTTAAGTCTTTCTTCGTAAGAGCACCCCTTTGTTTCCCTTACCAGTCTTGTTGCATTTCTCTGTACTCGTTTTAGCAACCTGTTATAGAAAACCGCCAACTTCAACGACAGACGAGAATGTTTAAAAAAAATCAATTGTGTACCAAGAAAGTCGGCGAGTATTCGACTAATTGCAGAAGTTACACATTGGCAAAGAAACAGTAAGAGAAATCTTGACAGATAGTTTTTCATCGTGAGAATGCGCCGTGCGATTCCTCTGTGGTAGTGACAGAGTTTTAAACGAAAAACAAGATAACAACATTGGAGCACCCGCTTTATTCTCCATATCTGTTTTTTTCTGTTCCCAAAATGTAAAATCCATCTCAAAGGGACTCTGTTTGAGGACTTAGCTGACATCCAAAAGAACACAATGCAGCAATTAAAAGAAGTATCTTCCGATGACTTCCGCTGCTGTTTTAGATCCTGGAAATCTTGAATGGAGCGCTGTTTGGGCGCGGCTGAAGAGTAATTTGAAGGGGATCATTGAAATTGTTGTATTTAAAATTAAAAAATATATATTTAAAAAAGTTTCTCGTTTCTTTTTAGCCGCACCTTATAGATATATATCTGTTATAATGTCCTTGTATTTTAAAGTGCATCGAAACTCAGCCAAATGATGAAAGATTATCAATGGAGTTTAATAAAAATTTCATGAAACACTTGGGAAATGTCCGTAGAACAACAGTTGAAAAACAGTGTTACAAAGAACAATGCCGTATATTTCATACAACACTAACTTATACTTACGGCAATATGTTTATATATACACACACACACCGAGTGGTCACTTTATTAGGTTCACCTAAGAGCAAGGAGGTCCCCTTTTATCCTTCAAAACAGCCTGGATTCGTCATGACCACAGGATTTCTGACCAATGTTGACTAAATTGCTTCCTACAGTTCTTACAAACTGGATAGTTGCAGAACTCCGAAGAGCTTGTTCCATCTGATCCCACATATGCTCAATTGGATCGAGATCGCTAGGTCATTCGCTGATGAATTCCACAGCAACTTAAAGTATCCTGCAATGCTCTTAGTGAAAGGATTTTTAAGTCGGATGTAGTTAATCCTATACAAAGGAGTAAAGATGCAGAAGATTTGCCCCAGACTCCTCTCTATGAGATTGTAACCGACGATACGATGAGACTTTGATGAAATTCCATTTATATTAATCGCTTGAGACTACTATTTGAGTTGTAATATCTTGATTTTATTCTATGAACCTCTTCAAGTTCAAGGCTAGTTCCAACAACCTGAACATTCAAAAGATAGACGGGAGCATATCGAGCACATACGAGGTCCGGTTTTCGGAGACCCTCGTCTATTTGGAATCGGGGCTCCTTTCTCATCTCCCAACCCCTCTGACGAAGTAATTCTCAACCAGGTTAACTACAGCGTCGTAACGCTTGACTCTCATGCCATGCGTTCTATAACAACGTTGTGCAATTTTTGGCGTGCGACTCGACTGCGTTGCTTCCAACCCTGCATTGCCTATCAATACTACGTCCTCTAGATGTTCTTGAGAGGGTAGGAAGGGCATTGATTCTAGTTTTAACTAGATCAACATGGCCGGATAGCAACTTAGTCCCGTCGGCTACCCATCTATGCTGTGTACGAACTTGGGAGGAGTTCTTCTTAAAGCATCCTCCGTCAAAAAAGTTGTGGAACAGATACCTCCATCTCTTCTTTATTGCAGCCTTATTTTCCAGTGATATATTTCCATCTCTAAGTAAAGCTTTAGCTGAGTTCAACTCCTTTTGAAGAGCAGAGCTGATGGCTAAGTACGCTAATAAGTCATAAGAGAAGGCATGCAGCTTCTCAAGTCGTTGCCTCTTTAATAGTGGAATAAACCAGCTTAAAGAGGGAACTCCCAACCCTCCATCCACTACATCGGCATAAAAGTAGGCTGTTATCGTGTCATTGGGCAATCTTAATCATTTTTTGATAGCTAGTCTCACCTAGTGTCCCAGGCATTTTGGCCTAGAAGCTGTTATCCTCTCAAGCATCATAGAACGATACCTAGGGAGTAGATATGTGCTGAGGATAAACAGCCTCTACTGGGGCTTCAATGGAACTTTTAGAAGCTTCTCTAGCAGATTAATCAGTGAGACACTAACAGATGACTTGCCGGAGGTGTCATAAGCACTTGGGACATTGAATACCAATGCCGTAATTAATGCATTCAGCATAAAAGCTTCCGTAACGTTGTATCACTTGGTCACTTTTCTTAGCTCTTGAAAAAGATACTTTATTTTCTATGTGATTGTAAACACAAATACAGTAACTAGGTTTAATGGCGACCAAGCTACTAACTCAATACCTTTCCCACTGCCAAATAGCTTGCCGTCCCGTTGCAGCCTTTCATCGTGCCTCAATATGGTCAATCCCCGAACTTTTCAAATACTCCTTGTAAAATGAAGATATTCAAAGAGAACGCAGTCATTATACTCATTATGCGGTATATCAGAACTGCAAAACGACTTCAAAATGCAGAGGAACAGAAAAGCTGCAAGTTGACGGATCACCGCTATCACACTTCAAGTCCGTAGAGCGGTAGGAGAAGGGCACATAAGGATTATATCCGAAGTACAACTTCAAGACACCTTTGCACTATCTCGAAGCAAGAGATGAGCTACACAGCCAAAATCCAGTTAAAGTGCATGAATTTCTTGTCCACCAAACTTCTAGCATATTCTATAGAGGTTTTAATTGAATTTTATATTCATTTTTAATAAAATTTTGTTGTATCGCGAACCGTGTTGAATTTTGATTAGATAACTCTGTACGCGAATTTTAAATTAATTATATTGGTGCATAAATATATATATATACAGCTGCAGTATATGATTGCATATTTTTCATTTACAATAAATAATTAGAAATAATAAAGTTATAAATCCTGTAAAAAATCTCCGAAATCAGGCTGTGGATAATATTAAGTACTTATTTGTTTAAACTACAAAGAAAAACGTTGTTTTATATCAAGAAAGCGCTCTACTAGCCTCTTATATCAGCTAGCAGAGCAATATCCATGCCACTTGAATCCTGACAATAGCAAAGTGCCTTGTCGTTTTTCACTTATCTGACAGCCTTGATGGAATATCCATCTATGTCTTTATGTGGTTAGGCAGCATAAAGAGCCAGTTAAGACAAGATACGAGAGCTAAAATGCGATTTCAAGACTCCAATAGGATTAAAAAGAACATTCTGATAAAAACGAAGTTTTTTTTTCGAGAAAACCTGGACTGATCTGAATTCATAAATAATTTACTGAAAAAGACCTTTTTGCATACTTAAATAACCATTAAATAATTTTGGATTATTTATTTAGATTTCTGGATTTTCTAATACCAGATTATTAATTTCCTCGGTAACTTTTGAGGGCTCGAATCCACAGTGTATGGTAATTTGTATGGTACTCAAGTTACTACCATTTGAAGTTATGTCTGTGCAAATACACTGTGCTGCCACTTTATTAGGTACACCCCTGCTGTGCACATAAATAGTTTGTCTCGCAACTTTGCAAGTCACATGACCACAGTTGTGGATATAAATGTAGCAGAACAACCTTTCTAGTATCAGTTAAGCATACAAACCGTAGCAAGAATGGGGAAAAGGTGTGATCTAACGGATTTCGAACGTGGCATGGTAGTAAGTGCAAGACGGACTGGACAAAGCTTCTCTGAAATGGCAGTTCTCCTGAACTTTTCACGCACCACAGTTTCAAGGGTATATCGAGAATGGTGCAACGAACAGAAAACGGCAACGGCACTCCTATGGAAGAAAATCTCTTGTTGATGAGAGCGGTCAGAGGAGGATGGCTAGAATTGTGCAAGTAAACTGATGGGCCACAATGTCGCACATCACGTCAGAATACAACCTTGGTGCGCAGAACAAAATATCGCAACGGACCACTAGTCGCACTTTATCGCGAATGGGCTACAATAGCCGACGGTCACATCGCGTAACCTTTGTTGCCGATGAAGAACAAGATAGCACGCCTTCTGTGGGCACAGCAACAACAACACTGGACTATCGAGGATTGGAAAACAGTTGCTTGGTCTGACCAGTCGAAGTTCATGGTGCATCATGTTGATGGTAGACTCAGAATTTAGCGAAAACAACATGAAACCATGGACCCGGCATGTCTGACGACTACTGTGCAAGGTGATAGGGGCAGTGTTATGGTATGGGGAATGTTTTCTTGGCACACGTTGGGTCCATTGATACCCATAGATTCACGTCTGAATGCCACATCGTACCTAAACATCGTTGCTGACCAAGTGCACCCGTTCATGTTGACAGCTTATCCTCAGTCAGATGGTTACTTCCAGCAGGATAATGTGCCGGTGCACAAAGCCCGAATCAATATGGAATGGTTCCAGGAACATGATAATGACTTTTCTTTGATGCACTGGCCCGCTCAGTCCACGGATCTCAATCCTATTGAACATCTTTGGGATGAGCTGGAAAGGGCTGTTTGCTGCAGGCCCACATCTCAAGGAACTGCGTGTCTGCATGGTACTCCAGTCCTGCACAACGTTTTCAGCATCTTGTTCAATCCATGCCTAGATGAATTCAGGCTGCTTTGAAGGCTAAAGGAGGCTCAACACGCTACTAGGTAGGCGCACCTAATAAAATTGCAGCACAGTGTATGTACTCACAGGTCGATTTGCATATTGTGCGATATTAAAAATACAAGATAATTCGAGAAAGTCTTACTCTCGCTGCCTAAGATCGACTACTAATAGCCCTAATTAAAGGAACATTTAAGAATTTCTTAAATGTTTCTTCGCCTGATGGGATTTGAACCCGAACCTCTTCAAACGAGTATCGAATAGCGAAAACTATTTTGACAAGAGGATACGAATTCCAAAATTGGTCAGCAAAGTAAGTTACAAAGTAAAGTATCATTACGACCAATTTTGGACATGGTATCCCCTTTGCCTACAGAACCTAATTTTTGGATCAAAGTCATATTGGCCCTCCATCCAAATAGTTGCCTCCCTTGTAACTCTTCTTAAGTCCTTCAGAAAACAGACAGCATCTACAATAAATACAATGTGAGGCATCTACAATAGATACAATTTGGAGTAGTATTGCACTACTCCAAAGCCACGGAAAAGGTTTTCATTAAAATTCCATGATGTTGGGAATAATTACATCTGCATTACTGAATTCCTAATTTGTTAAGTATAGACCAAAGTTTCTTTGACATATTCTTTTTTTTTCTTTGAATCATTGATCTCGCAGCTAGATCTATCATTAAGGCATGCTAACAACTGAAGAATTACTTGAAAGTTGAAACCATTGTTGTTTCAGTGTGACAATGTCCAGCGACAACCTTGTTCCGAAAATGTATATTCGGATTTAATTTCTGATATCAGAGGTTTAGTCACCTACACTTCATAGAGAGGAAGATTCTGTTTCAAGAAATTGGTTATTGGAGATTTTAGTAACTCACATGCAGGCATTTATTTACTCCTTATATTCAGCTGAAGGATGCAGATGAAAAAGGCAGCCACTCCGACGAGGTTGGCTTTGACGCTCTTTTAGCTGTTCCTAACTCTTATTTACAGGAAAAACTAATAATCGTTAGCCTTGATGATAGCTTCTAGTCCAGGTCCAATCTCCACATTCATTTTTTTTTGTAAATATCTGATATTTTTAGCCATTAGGCCATTAAAGCGGAGACCAGTTCAGTTTCGAAACTTGAATCCTCAAACCAGTCCGCTATAATGTGAAGAGTATGCTATGGAGTATTGTCATATAGCTCATTAGGAAAGGCCCATCACTGCTAATAATGTAGGTAATGTAATATGGTCCAAGACGTCTACACAAACCTCAGCATTCATGGTTTTGTCCAAAGCAATCAACGGTTCCGGGCCAAACCATATAAAACAGCCCTAAACCATCACGATACCTCTGCTAAACTTCCTTCATTGTCCACATGATACAGTCCGGTACGTTGCTGTTTCCAGGCATCCACCATATCCAAACACGACTGGCCAACCAGGTACCTTGATCAGGTATAATCACTCCAAAGCACAACTATCCATTGGTCTATGTTCCAAAAACGACGGGCCCTAAATCAAGCTAGACAGCGTCTCACATTAATCGGGGTGATTAGTGGCTTGTGGGCGGTTGCACAATCGTGGTAACCCATGTCACGAAGCGCACTGTGCATTGCTGGTGCTGACGTATGTTTTAATTGTCTCACTGAGGACATACGTGTACTAAGACAACGTCGACCAGTGTTCCGAGCGGACGACTCTTTGTATCACTTTCCTAAAACGTTCTCTCAGCTCTGGGAGGGTTTTCTGAGTTCTTTCGAAACGGTGTCACCACCAGTCGGCATCCATTCCCAACCGACCTAGGAGTCTTTAGTGTCGTTGAAGAGTCACGTACAGACGGATTGCTGATATGGCATCCTGTTATCATTCCAGGCTGTTAGTCTGTTTACTCCGTCGATCGCGACATGTTGCATTCATTGTGGTAGTACCATCTCCTCGAATGGCTACGAGTATATTTATAGTCGTGTCCGGCACGTGTTGCTTTCGTAGGACGTGATTAACGGGGTGAGAATTCCGGATGGTGTATATTTCAAGTTCACTGTGATTTAAAATAAGATGTTTTCCATTTGACCACGGTTTTAAACACGATTGAAGCACGTTAGCTCTCGCTAATAATCTATATACTAGTAAGAAGTAGTATACTTCAATATGGGAGAGAGACTGGGTCCAAGGCCTTGAGTTAATTCGATCTTGTCTTTAATAGATAGTATGGAACAAAGTAAAGAAGGGGTGGATCTGCGTGATATCAAAGAATGTTTGCATTTTCGGTATTGGTTTGTACCAGATATTACTATTTTATTCTTAACATCTAATTAAGACTTCGGATTTAACACCACGTATTCCCATAGACATTATACAAGTTTGCCAACGAAGTCAAAATCTCGTTATACATGGAATGCAAACAGCATGCAGCGCTTGAACAATTCGCAGCCAGCTTAAATCTAACCCGGTCCCTCACCTTCTATTATGTGTGAGAGTTGCAACTGCTAACATTCCCACACGTTCTACATGGTCCTTGCAACAATTAATCTCTTGGATTGGTGTCGCGTGCAACAATCACTTCAACGAGGAATACAATCGTTGCTTTCAGCGGCCTACAGTAATGCGTTTGTGAGTGCAGTGTGTAGAGCGTATATATGGCAACAGACGCACGTGCATACACACAAAAGGAAGATTAATACGGAACCTGTTTCGCTTTCGGAGTCCATTAAACCCATGATAGCACCTTGTACCGCGCTGAAAGAGGAATTGATTTCCCTTTCATGAATTAATTACAGTAGAATGTTAAAATCCATTAATTAAATACCATTATTGTTTTGAATAATTTCATTTACATTTCATTAGCCTTTAATTGACTTGGGATGTAACGTAACCATTAGACTATACGCTTACCAAAAGGTTGTTAATGGGCATGAAGCAGATAAAAGCTCTCGGGATTGCCCTAAATATAACGTCGCTTGCTGTTTATAACGAGCGAACGATGTGGGCAGAATTAGATAATTGAAGAAAATTCTTCCAAAAGAAGAATAAAGCAGCACATAGTGTACAAGGAAACAATGTGTTAATTATGAGATTCGAATCTACTCTTTCTCCAATACTCCTCCTTCAAAACAGCGAGCGAATTTATATTTTATTTTATCACTTGTATGACTGTTCCGAAGGTTCTGAATAATCAGTCAGGTTCTCCAATCATATATACCCCATGTACAAAAACGGTGGGCGGAATGGTAACAATAGTCATCAGAAGGAGGCAGGTTGTTTCTTCATATTCCACCTCCTCTTCTATGGCCGTTTCAAAAACATTAATTGGCATTTAATTTTGTGCTTTGTGGTCCTTCTACCATAGAAAAACGTCTGACGATGACCAAAACTCATCCGTCACATTTTGAACTAGATGCAGTTCAAAGAAACAAATCATCTGATTGAAGGGAGCTGGAAAATCCATACTCTGTTCTTCTTAATATGAATATCTGAGGAGGGAAGCTAATCACTACCATCTCTTCTAAAAGTACGCCATGAAGGTTAACCGTCTAAGTGCCTGTGACCCTGGGGAATTCCAGAAGTTCTAGAAAATTTCTTCTCGGAATATTCATTGATTGGTCCTATGCATCGCTAGAACAACAATGTACGGGACCATTAAATATCGATTTTATTATTACTAATAAGTGAAGAGTTACCGAATTTCCCCGTTAAATGAATAATGAACAATTGTACACTGTCCTCCAACGTGTACTGATAAATCTCAGAACTGGGAAGTATAGTAACAGTTAATTCCAGTACTGGAGTGAGTAGTACAAAGAGTCCAGTATAAACTGCCTTTGTAGAGTTTCAAGAAACAGAAATAAGAATGGCTGGCTGTCAAATCTTAAATACATAAGTGAGAACAACATATTTGTTGAAATTACCAGTTCAAGTAGCCACAAACGACAACGTTAAAATCAGCGCATCTAAGTGATGATATAAAACAGTTCTGTTGATATCATACCATTACTTTCCACAGGGGTGGTCCCAGGATTTTCTAAAGGGGGTGCTAAAGCAGTGTTCCGGTGAATCAGTAAGCTTTGATCGTGTAACAGTAAAAGTCCTAGTTAGTTCCTACCTGGGACTGCCCCGGATTTCCCAGGCTAACTAATTTAACCAGTTGCGAGAACATTCTCGTTTTCGTAACGTGAGGTTGTCGAAATGGTGTGTGGCGTTCGCTAGTCAGGACATGGAATAAGTGTTTTGCGGCATTTGCCAAGAAGTGTAAACATGACGCCAGTTGCGAAAGGTGGAGAGCAATACTTTCCTTATCACAGCTTTGCAGCCTATTTCGTATCTGTGAATTGCACCAGTTGCCTACACGCCGCCCAGCACTCTCCAGATGAGTGTTTACACGAAACCAATTGAGCAGCCGTCATATGGCAATACGGAGAACGCACTTTTGGTACATTTTGAAGTGAACTGGCCGTTTTCGCCTAGGAAACGGCCATTTAAATTTCAAATAATTCTCCTATTTATTCGTTATCCTTGTGTCAAGATGTTCTCTGGACGTGACGATAACAAATTTGTTTCTAAACAGACCACAAGTGAACAAAATTCGGTTTCATAAGAATATCTGTCAGGACCTCTTAAATGACATCTGTCAGGACCTCTTAAATGACATCCGTCAGGGCATTATTTTGACAGTCCCCTCGTTTTGTGTTCATTTTATTTCCTCTTTTACGTGGGATTCTTAGGGAATTAAAGTTCTAATTTACTTCTGTGTTTATGAGAGAGGAGATCCGTCCCAACAACACTTGTCGTCCGTTAATATTCAGCTTAACTCCTATTATTAAAGAATTAGGGCCGACGTGATCCTGTGATAAGCGCACACAAGTCAGAGGTTGTGGGGTCGAGCGTGTAGGTTGCCACAAAGATATGCCTGATCCATTTTGATATGGCACTGAAAATCTGGCAACCATTTATCATTCAATACGGACGCAGTCATGAAGAATTCAAACTCTTCTGGCCTCTGTCATCTAGACAACAAACCGAAATTTATTTACTATTTATTAGTCTCGTATTTCCTATTATTATTTCTTATGTTTTGTGCAAGTTCTACCTCATGTTGTTTTCCTCTTGTTTCTTTTTCCACCTCTTTATTATGTCATCTTTCATTTCTAGTATTTTATAATTTTTATTAATGCGTTTATCCACTGCTGGAGTACACATTAATATGAAAATGGATTACAATAACAGTAAATAAATACGAGATTACGAAATCCACTGCTCCATCTGAAAGTTCGTCGAATTGATTTCAATGAACTAATATCAAGTTTCATATTTTCGATTTTGTTTCTGATGCGTTTATTTATTGCCACTGTTCAAATTTTCATTATGATTAATCATATTAACAATCGTTGGAGTAAAGTGGCAAACAAATTTTTATGTTTCAGCTTTTCACAAAATCGTTTGAACTCGTGTGACAATTGAATCTACAGAAGTCTAAATGAATATTGGTAATGGACTTAATTCAATCATTAAAAATAGTCTGATCGTTCATTATCGTACTAATATCCAGCAATGAGTTCTGAAAAGCAAAATGGATTTCATTTTATTCCATTCGTGCTATTATTTAGTTTTTAAGTCTCTGCGAAATGTTTCTCTTCAAATCTCCAATACTCCCATTGCTTATCGAGACAGTCTGGAATCTACACCGTGAACTGGGGATCATCGATATGTCACTCCGTGGCAAGCTGCCACCTTTGGAACAACGCAGGCATGTCGCAAACTTCGGAATCACGGTTAGCGAAGACAGCATTGCCAAGGGGCAAAGCCTGAAAGCAATATCGAAAACATTTGCTTCTCGAGATCACCGGGCTGACATATAATTATTCAAATATCTGCTTTAAAATACAAGAAGTCTGTACTACACGTCGACTTGGCTAAATGCAATATGTGCGAAGAATTTATCAGAATAAACAAAGTCGTGTTGTTGTTGTTGTTGCTGCTGAAGTGTAGCTACTTTTTGAGAGTGTGGCACACGAGAAGCGTGGTGGCAGTATCGAGAAAACACATGACAGTGACATAAGAACGCGAGGCGTACGCTGCAGGAAAGACAGAGAGAGACGAGCGCGGAGCACAGCTGGCCTACTCGCAGTGACAGGAAAAGCAATACCTCAAAAACCATTATTTTCAGGAATACGCACCGAAGTAAAGTTATAGATGCTGCATTTTTGAAATGGCGTTCCCCTCCCCTTTATCCCCTGGTTCTGAAGTTGGATTCGGGGTCTGACGGATGCATGTTATGCGCCAAGGAAAATTCTAAGGTGGAATTTTCTTCCTCTGTCTCAATTTATTCAGAAACCAAAAGAACCGATAAGTGCATGGTGTGTGATGATGCTCTTTTGCACAGACAGTTAGCTTGTTTCGTTATTCGTTTTTTCTGGGTTAATTAAAGGGTGTTTATTATTATTATTAATCATTCTTTTTACTTAGGCGTGGCTTCTAACCGCTACCGTGAGGTGTATACCGAAAGTACTGGCGTGGCCTCCAATGTCACCTGATTTAAACTCTCATGGTAATTACGAGTATCTCAAAGACCAAGTTTTAGAAGAACACTGAACCATTCTTGGTCTGAAGACAGCGATGGAAGATTAGTATTTTTTTTGTTGTTGTTAAGGAGGATACGTTGAAGCATATTCTTCAGAATTTCACACCTCCACTGCGATAAATTATTATTAAACGTGGAGGACCCATTGAACATGTTGTGGCATGTTCCAGTGTCCTCTAAATAATATTTTTGCTTTTCAGATGAATAAAAAATAAATCCTCCTGTATTTTCTTTACTAACAACTTATCTTTGACGCTGCCTTTCACCTCAGATATTCTGCCTTCTCAAACTTTGCATCCGACTTCTCTTCAAGTGATACGTAAGAGAAAAATGCCACCTTGATAAATCCTAAAGTAAATACCGACGAATAAAACTAATTTAATTGCCTTCCTTGTCTTCTTCACAACGTTAACAATCGTAGGGGAAAAAGTCGCAAACAAAATTCTGTTTCAACTTTTCGGAAAATCGCTAAGGCTTTATTATTCCTTTTGGGTTCCGATTCCGCAGTACAATCTGTCCTCGTCCGAAAGGCTGGCATCCCCCACCAGAGCAAATCTTCCTCAAAATCACATTAGAGTCAGGCTACGAGCCACTTTTATATTCTAGCAGCGACGCTCGGGATTTCAAAACCATTTAACTGGCGTTCGTGTAGTGTTCAAGAAAAGGTTCACGTCTGAGGGGATAACGAATTCTTGAGCTCGAGGATAAACATGCAATTAAACTTGATTTAAATTTTATTAAAACACAATTAAATTATTTTCTCGAGTTAGGAAACTTAAATTCGACTTTCTTTTGTAGTTTATTCATCGAACATTAGTTTTTCAGCATTTAATAGGAAATTATAAGAGAGCTGTTCGGTTGCCAGAATTATAAAAGAAGGGGTTAGGGAATGATGGTGTGATGTGGGTCTCAAACGGAAAGAAAATAGATTAATATAAAGTGGGTCTGATACCATTTTGGAGGGAGGGGGGCAGAAGTGTGAAGAACATAAAGAAAAATGAACTGAATCGGGAGGAGTAGAATAAAGCGAAAGGAGAAGGATACCTTCAGTGTGTGTGTGTGATATAAAGTATTCTTCTTTGAATGTAAAGACGTGTACAAAATTAAATAACCGAGATCAAGCCAAACTATTTTAATAATAATCCTTATATCACCACGCTACGCATGTTCTGATTTGTGAAAATAATTTTGCTATCAACATTTGTACACATGAATGAGATATAAGGTATTATTCTTTGAATATAAAGACATATAAAAAACAATTTCATCATTCGAAATTCAGTCTATGAAATCACAAGGAATTATTAACTTCTGTAGGGCCTCACTTGCAAGAGGAATCAAGGGGGGGAGGGCGATGGGTTGGCTGCCTTGGATCAGATCACCACTATAAGGTATAGAAAAGAGGAACTAGAATGGGATGTTGGCCAGCTGAGGCTGTTTGCCCTACTCCTTAGGGTCTGGTCTCGCTCTTGACGCCCCTCCTCGTTTGTGAACGTTTTTGTAATTTTCTTCACATCGTGGAATGTAATATTGCCGGCCAACCATTACTAATTTTTGTGGGTTGCACGAGAATGTGCAAGTGTGACCTATCGATACTCTACGTTTCCACAAGCAAACTTTCTTTGCTAACTATTAATATGAAGTTACTATATAAACAGGAACAAACTATGATGACGGGTAAGATTCTAAAATGGATAGAAAGATGGCTGCAAGGCAGGAGGCTAAGGATTATAATTAATGGTTACTCTTCAGATTTGTCTAATGTCAAAAGTGAGGTTTCTCAAAGATCGTTTTTACTGTTTCTGATTTTCATATGACATCGCCGAAGGGATTGAGGGCCCGACGTCAAAATGTGCAGATGGTGTAAAGATTGGGAGATTGATCATTGGTCATCGCTAATCGGCGCTCCTTTAGGATGATTTCATGTAGACTCAAGAACGGTCAGAAAAGTGGACGCCATGTTTTAATCAAGCAAAAACACTTGGGGAACAGCAATCCCAAAATAACTTATACTCTTTGTGGGGTTGAATTAAAAACAGCAGAAGAAGAAAGGGATTTTGGTGTTACGATACTGGCGGACACAGTTTTCCGAGCAGTACAGATAAGCGGCAAAGAAGGCTCATTATGCAGAGATAGCAGGAGGTCATAATCCCATTTTATAAGGCAACTGTAAGACCGCACTTGGAATCCTGTGTTCACATATCAATATCTCATCTAAAAAACTATGCATCGAACTGCTTAAGAGAGTCCAAAGACGGACTGCAGAGTTTGCAACTATGAACTTCAGAGGGGAAGCCTGATTAAAGTTTATAAGGCCTTAATCATGGGATAGAAAATTAATCAGGGCGAAATTTTCACTGTTATAAAGATTCCAGACGTAGAGCCAGAAATTTAAATTAAAGGGAAGAGTCGAGTGGGTTGCAGGGCGCTTTTTTTTAGCCTGCGAATTGCAAATTATTGGAATAAATTACATCCGCGGTTGTTGAGATTGAAAAATCTGGAAAATTGAAAGGTCAACGTGATAGTTACCTATATGAGGAGAAAAACACATTGGCTGTTTTTATACTATTTATTTTTGTTCAGTTATTTGTATTATTTTTTGCCTAGTGCAGAGAAAGCACGTGGCTTTTTTGCACTATGTCTAATACTAATATTATCAATGCTTTGCATCCATACTTCTATTAGATAATTATGAAACACTTGTTTTAATATGAATATTGCACAGACTGCAGACCTGTTTTCTTTTCTTTTTAATTTTTTTTGGACGTCTGTGTTGAAAGAATATAGACGTCCAAGAACTGCTGGAAGTTCTCTCTTATGTGATGGGTCAATTAACATATGACATATATAACATATGACAATTAACATATATACGAAAGCAGATTTTGCAGTTATATTATTATTATTATTATTATAATGATTTAAAATTATATACTTCTTTTGTAAACCCATATATAAACAAAGATGGAAATCAAAATAGCATACAGAAAAAGCAGTCATGGAAAACTGAGTGATCGAATGGTAGTTAGTTCTGGAATGAAAGCTAGTAAATATACATAAAAAAATCAAGAAAATATTGCAGTGACATCTTTATTTAATCGAAATGGACAAAAACTACAAGTTGGGGAGGACAGAGAGAGAAATGCATTTATATTAGATCTGTTTTGAAACCAATTATACTGTCACAGGGGAATCCTTTGGAGTTACCTTCCTTCGGGCAGAATGGTACAATGAGTGAATTCGAAAAGAAATAGTCCGAACAGTACTTCTATCTAAAGAACTTTTCTAAAGAACAACTGGAAAATTCAGTACAGGATACACCAAGGTGTTTGTACAACCATTTTCGATTGTCACCTCAAGACTTTGGTTCTTGAGGTGACAATCGAAAATTGGTTTAACGAGATTTCATATAGTTCGCGCTAACGTTTTGTAGTTTCCCATATAGTCGGAGAGTTCTCAGTGTTAAGACATTTACTTGTGGTATCACCAAAGTCGAAGAACTCCTCTTCCCCCCAGCAATAATGGAATAGCTGATGTTCTGTAGAGAAGCCAATGTTACGCCAGCTTTCCTCATCACTAAATATATCTGTCAGATGCCTTAAGACAAATCGAGGTTCCAATAACAGCTGCGATGTTCCCCAGGATATCAGCTTGTAGGGTAAAGGAAGTGGCAATCATACGAACTTTCTCTGTCCCTGCTAACCGTTCCCATTTAGGTTTCTACTTTGTGACAGCTGATTATTAACTATTGACGGAATGTCTGGGCGCAGATATTTTCTACTGCCAGCTCCGGTAGTGCCCACATCTCGATCTTGTAAAAGTACCACGAGGCATAAATGAAGATGTCTTGCCTCCCAGAGAATTCTAAGTGCCATTCTAAGCAGTTAGCTCGTTCCCAGGGAAACATCCGATGCCTTGAATATTTTAAAACACATTACAGACGAGAAACCACTCGACTTATTAAGGAAAGCCGTTTCGGATTACACCGAAGCTGAAGAACAGCAATTTAAGCAAACACCACGAAACTATCTTGTTTACTTCAAGGTATGTTTAATCGAGTCTGTACTTGAAACAGAGGACAGCGTGCTGCACGTGTAGCTAAGTGGTGTCAGGTAGCGTCATTAATGGCACTGTATACTGGCTACATCTCCCGGCGCAATCGATCCCGCTGGAGCGAACTATAGTCTAACTTTAGCACGATTACATATTGCACGTATTGCTCCTTCAGGAAAACAGTTCAAACGGATTATTCATTTTCCCGCCTATTTCCCAAAATAAAAAATGGGCTTATGTTAAAATAATCATTTCTGTGCATTTGTTTCTCCATAATGTTTTTGTTTATAGTCCGACCAAAGTTAAATAGGCATTGGAGTACCTTGATGAAGTGATTATCCAATGCAAACCAAATTTAGAGTACTGAAACTGGGCTTAATTTCTACAGGTGGGATTAAATTTGCTTCTGTGCACTCTCTTCTAACAAGATTTAAATAGTCTCGATGAATTTTACGTAGAACTTTGTTTTCATTTGCAGTGCGTAGAAATTTCCAAAATTTCTTAATATATTGAAATTCTGAAATGCACATTGTGTATATTGTAAATTTAAAGTTTATAATCATTTTCAATGTTCACATTTTAGCTTCATAATGGTTGTTGCAAGATCCACTTACAATGCAAAGTCCAAGGATATCTTGACCCACATGGAAATGCCTGCAGGCATTTCCGTTGTGAGTCATGAGCTCGTCATTTATATTAGAACTTTGGTCTAGTGGACAAACCTATCTCAACTGACCATTATTTTCTTTGCACCCGATGTAAGACGTGTATCACTCTATCTCTTGATGCATTACGAGAGAATTTGAGGCACTGAAGAAACGAGTGCTTGTCCTAGAAACAAATGTATGAGAGCTCGTCAAGGACACAAGTATCTCATGACCTTTCAAGTGATGCACCCCCAATTCGGATCCGATATAAAAATAGTCAATTGCATACCACTCTGGCTGAAGGTGATCTAGTTTTACTGTGACTCGACTATTGTACAGTCACAATATTTTACTGGACTATTGTCAGGGAAACCAGTAATTTTTTTTTTTTGTATTAAAATAGGTGGACCAGAACCATGGTGTGTTTGCCGGGAACAACACTTGAAGATGTTACCAGGAGATTGTCAGATGTTAAGGGGGATTAAAGAGAGAATTATTATTCATCTGGGGACTAACGATATTAAACGAACACTAGCTGACCATTTGTTCGATAAATATAGAACCATGGTGAAAAATTGCCACGAGTTAGGTCTGAATGTGTATGTGTCGGCAATTCTGCCCAGACACGATAGGAATGATTCTATGCTGAAAGTCTTGTGGATTAAATGTCTTGTGGATTAAATGAAGACTTGAAGGAATGTGCAAGACTCAAGGGAGGGGGATATTTTATTCAGCGTGGCCCACACTTGTAGGTAGAAGAAATCTATTTTATAGAGATAAGTTAGGACATTAATGCTGATATAATAGGCCTAACAGAAACGTGGTGACACCCGGAAATTGGGTATGGCTATGTCCACTATTGTATGTATAATGTATTTAGGGAAGATAGGAGGGATGGTGCTGTAATGCTTCTTATCAAAAGCATCATGAGCGCGAAAAGTGCTTTTTCTGAGTTGAAGTTACCCCTTACCGGTATAGAAACCGTGTGGTGTGAGTTGAAAGCAAAGGAACACAGACAGTGCGAGAAATACACAGACCAGAAGATTGTGAATAATATCACGAGGATTTTTACATGCAAATAAAATGGGCAAGCAAGCACGGACATATTATGGGTGACTTCAATCTACCCCAGATTTACTGAATAAGTGGGAACTCAACTTGGGGAATTTTCTTTTTCTAAATAAGCTACATTCTTATTTTTACCAGCCTGTTAGAGATAATACTAGGGGTGGAAATATTCTTGACCTCATCATTACTCACGAATTAGATGGTGTCACAGGGCTTAAAATAAAAGAACCATTGGCAGGTAATGATCATGCAATCGTCAGTTGGAAGAGAAAGAAAGATGTTGCAGTAGTTAAAGGTAAAGGTGCGGGTTTTAATTTCAAAAGAAGAGACTTTGACAGTTTAAGGCGGTGTATAGCATCTGTCAATTGGGCGGATTGCAGAGTGAGGGTAAATACGCTTGAATTAATGAATACCTTTAAAGCAAAAATCACAGAAGCCATAAAGGCATACACACCATTAAGCAAATACTGAAGGAGGGGGATCGAGAAATGGATGAATGCAGAGCTTGCCAGTCAAACACAGCAGAAAAAGAGAACATGGGACAGTTATAGAGCGATGAATAGTACTCAAGACTACAACAGCTACAAGTTGATTTTAATAGTATCACAGATAAAGTTAGAGGCCAAGGATTCGCATGAGAAAGCATTGGCTAAGAGGGCAAAGAATGAGGACAAGGAATTTTTCATGTACCTGAATACAAGGAAGAAAAAAGCGAATCAGATTGGACCCCTGTGCACTGGATGTGGGAAAGTCTCAGACAACCCAGCTGATGTTGCAGATGAATGAATTGAACAGGTACTTTCCATCTGTCATTACTGTAGAAAGACCCTTCATGCTGAGGAAAGTCTGTGAAAGTGAGGCTCAGTCATATGAAATTTGAGATTTCGAAATTAGAGATGACTGTTTATTCGAAAACTTTTCGAGCATAAAGGCTACCGAAGTTGATGGCATATACCCAGTAATTTTGAGCGACGCTGCCAGGGAGTGTATATTACCTTAATTATCAGAGCATCTTTGGACTCGGAAGAGATTCCTTTGAATTGGAAAAGTGCAACGTATCACCAATACATAAAGGCGGTTCCAAGAGCGAACTACAGACCGGTTAGTCTGACTTCACTTAGAAACAATGATTAAGAGTGCAGTCCAGGGACATTTAGATAAATGTGGCATTCTGAATAACACACGGCATTGTTTCTTTAAGACTAAATCATGTTTAACTGACTTAATAAGCTATTTTGACACAGTTACTCATGAGTTGAATATAAGGAGCAATTTCTAAATTGTTCGAAATTGTTTTATTTGGATTTTAGCAAGGCATTTGATTCAGTTCCTCATGAGAGATTATTGTATAAGCTGAAACATGTTGGGATTACTGGAAAATTGTAAGATGGATTGCTGAGTGGCTGCAGGGCAGAAGACAGAGGGTTGTGGTTAATGAATATTCTACAGACTGGTGTAAAGTCAGATGTGGGTTCCCCCCAGGAATCGGTTCTTGGACCACTGTTGTTTCTCATATCCATAAACGACATCGACGATGGGATAGAAGGCTTGATGTCAAAATTTTCAGATGGCATAAAGAATGACAGAGTATTTAATGATCAGTACTAAGCAAGTTAATGATCAGTACCTTCAAGATGACTTGAACAGACTGAAAGAATGGTCAGAAAAGTGGTAGCTATGTTTTAATGCAGCAAAGGGTGAGGTCTTACACTCCGGGAATAGCAACCCAGAAATAAATTTTACACTTGGTGGGGTTGAATTGAAAACAACAGAGAAAGAAACGGCCAAATACGAAGTTTTCTGAGAAGTGTAAACATGCAGTCAGGAAAGCCCATGCTGTTATATCGATGATTTATTGTGAGCATTATTCTGTAGAGATATGGAGATCATAGTCCCACTGCATAAGGCAATTGTAAGCCAACATTTGGAACACTGTGTTCAAGCATGGAGACCTCATCTAAAAAAAAAGCCACTGAGCTTCTTGAAAGGGTCCAAAAGGCCGACAAATCGCATGGCGACATCGGAAAATGAGCGACCATATGAGGAAAGACTCCGAATATATGGGCTACACAGCTTGGCAACCAGGCACCTCAGAGGAGACCTCATTGAAGTTCATAAGGTTCTCAGAGGGGGAACCAAGACGAAATTTTCACTGTTATAAAAAATTCCTGAACTCGTGGGCATAAATTCAAATTACAAGCGAAGAGGTTGAGAGGTGTGTTTTAGCCACCGAGTCTTTGATCGCTGGAACAGGTTGCCTTCTCGGGGTAGTTGATGCTGACAGTTTTAATGAATTCAAAGGTCAACTGGATGACCTGAAAATACAAGCAAATAATTTGTATTTTCTTACTACTCGTTGTTTTTTTTCGACCAATGCAGAAAAAGCCTCTAGCTTCCCTGCACTGTATGGCTATTACTATTGCATTTGGAATGCACACAAATTTTTCAACCATCTACCAAGATTAGATGTATTATTACGGTATATTAGTGTTTATTTATTTGTAAACAGTAAAGTAAAAAGGTAAACATTAAGACAAAGGAAGATTCACGCATGTACTATTCTGTAGTCATCTACGCGTACTTTGCCAAAATGAGCACAAATCATTTTGTTTTTAAAATACTTCATATGAACAATTCACTCCCAATTTTGAAGTAGAATCACTGTAAAGCTCAGTTCTGTAAAACTGTTCTTAAAACAGTTCCACTAGCTCTGTGAAACTGTTTGTAGAACTGCTTCACCATAATAAAAGCAAAAAAAACCTGTTTATACTATTCCTTTCGACGCAATTAGTTTGTTAGTTACTGCGCCGAGCATACTATGGCAAAGAGGAGTCGGCTTATTATTTAAAGTGTTCTTTTCTATCAGTTTCTCATTTAAATATTTAATTTAAATGATAACATATTCAGATAATATCCGAATCTATAAACTTCAGATAAGAGATGGTAACTTTTGCTTGATAAATTTATTGTGCTAAATAGAGTCTTATATTTCTTTAATTTTAGAGACAATTTGGGGAAAAAAACAACCAAAAAACTGATATTTCTCTGGCTGTTATTATCCAAAATTAATGATATCTTTGTGAAGGCCACAATTTGAATCCCTGTATAACTGCGTTCCCATAGAGAAATTAAATTTAAACAAATGCAAAATCCAAATTACGCCCAATTGTTAAACAGCTGCCAAAAGACAAAGCTGATGTTGCTCATTTCATTGTTGTTTGTTGCAAAGTGCGAAATATTTCTATTTGGAAAGAGAAATGGAATTGTTGTGAACTCTTTTCATCTTCGGGGCAAACATTCAATTCGAAATTCTGAATGTGTAGCCAGCCCTCTCTCTAATGAGCGCCTTATTTATACGCTCATGTCTTAGTTAATCTCCAAGCTTTCCCGAAGATATCAAGTGAAAACAATGAAATGTTTAGATAGTGATTACCATAGTACGGTCTACGCGTGACGTGCATGCCACGCAGCGCGTTGGAAAATTGCCTGCTGTCGTTGTTATGTTTGCGTCTGCGTCTATCTCATTATCTAAGGCTTAGGGATCATTTTATTCACAAAGCCTTCCCAAATACCTCCTCCTCTTCTAGCTCATTACTTCGTAATCAGATGCAAAATTAATTCCGCTGGGATAAGAGATGTTGTGGTAATGAGGATATGTATTTTTTTTCTTTGCCTTTTAATGAATCTGAATGTCTAAACTTTTGTTTCTTTCAGTTGACTTATATTTGTTTTAAAACTTAGCGTGTTGTGCGCTCTCTCCAAGCCTAAATATTTGCCCATAGATTTTTCTTTTTTCCAATTAACCCAGTCGCATACTTGCCTTCATCTACACGTGACACTCAGTTGATAATCACCTTAGGATTTTAATACTTGTTTCTTAGACATGTCACTAACATCGGTTCCTTTTAAACATCGCATTTATTGAAACAGTAACGTCCCAATGTTTAAACAGAAAACAAATTCAAATCAAGAGACATTTCCTTACCACAACATTATATAGTTATGTAACTGTCTCTTTAAAAGAATACAGATTGGAGAACATCAACGAGCTAAATGCATTTTGAAGGCTTCTCGGTATTGTAGAAAACAGCTGTGATAAACAGGATGCATCATTGCTTTTTGGACAGATTTCGATGGGGAGTATAAAGACTCAGCTTGTGCGAACTGAAGATAAAATCATCTGACTAGGAATCTGTCAACTGAAATAAATTGTTTATTTTTTTAAGATGTAATTATGAATAAGATGAGCTTTATCTATATTCATGATTATTGGAATTCGATTTTAGTGCCGTTATTATTATTTTTTCGCTATAGTCAGCAAGAAATAAATGTCTAGCAGATTAAAAATGGAGCACACAAAAGACAAAGTAGCTATAAGAACACCTTTCCTCATATGAACTGGAATTCAACCCAAACAAATCTGCACAGGCCTTCTCTAAATTGAGAATAAAGATAGACATCCAGATGTAAAGAAATGGATGACAATCAGTCACACATCATAAGGAAGTAGGAATAACGTGAGACACTCTTCTCCTTTGTTCCCTACTTCAAAGATCTGAGAGCTAAACATTACGCTACTGTGTAATTCGCAAACAAGAGTCCACTGACTGGCGCAAAACCGAACTTGTTCTCCAGTATGCCAAGAGATGCGTGGCTCCTGTAATGCTCTACCCACACTTCTGCCAAATCAGAAACGGCACCTAAATTTTGAATATTGATTCAGAGATTCTTGCTGCTGTTTTAATAAATCACCAAGCCACAGTTCAACGTTTCCTGAAGCCATTACAGAAGTCAAAAATGGTACTTCTTCTTTCTCCCTAGAAATGAAAGATAAGATTTCATCATATTCGTCTTCATCAAATCTTACTTCATTAACATTTTCATGTGCCTGAATTGAGTGCGAATCACTGGCTTAGCCAAGGATCTCAAGCAAAGCTGGATCTGATATAAAGAAAAACCTTGGAAAGACCCTTCTCTTAGTTTCTAGATACCTGTGTAATCTGTGGAAACTAAAAGAAGAGTCTTTCCAAGGTTTTTCTTTATATCAGATCCAGCTTTGCTTGAGATCCTTGGCTAAGCCAGTGATTCGCACTCAAATCAGGCACATCTCTTAGGTATATTTGAAAATGTTAATGAAGTAAGATTTGAATGAGACGAATATGATGAAATCTTATCTTTCATTTCTAGGGAGAAAGAAGAAGTACCACTTTTGACTTCTGTAATGGCTTTAGGAAACGTTGAACTATGGCTTGGTAATATTGATTCATGAGATGGCTAAACTGGATTGCAAGAAACTGTTCACAATTTCCAGGTCTGAATTGTACTCTAGCCTGCACATTACACCGTGTGTGGAAGTGGCTCATGCTGGCACGCAATGTCGTAAAGTTTAGCCAGCTTGTTGCTCATACACTTGATACTCCAAACATAATGACGTCATTTCAACGCAGAGGAGAAATAAGTATACTGCGGAGTCCAACTACCGAAGAACTCAGCAGAATCAAGCGTGCATCTCGTGCATGTTCCCAACTAACACAATAGCCCTATTCAACGATTTGCAGATTGATCCCAAAAAGCTCTACTTGGACAAACGCAACCGAATCGTTACCAACGTCTTCTCCGTAGTCGAAATCTGTTGATGCAAAAGGAACATGTAATCGAAACCCGAAATTAAGTCGTCCGATATGTTCAAGAAGCTCTACCGAGAAGCCAATCAGAATCACTTAATCCTTTCAAAAGTCAACCGTTGGATGTAATTACATATATATCACTATGTAGACGTAAACGGATTTGTAAATAGTTGTACCAAAGAGAACTTGTTATACTGTTGCGTTGTAAATAATTTGTAATACTGCTGTGTGTGTGAACTCTGCTAACACATTTTGCGGTCCCGGAGGGAGGCCCAGTGTCTCAAGCTAAAAAATAAATAAACTACTCTGTTGCCGAATTTACTTTGTCATACACCGGTGATCAATGGATTGCACGATAAACGGATAATCTTGTATGAGGAAAATTCAGTTAGTTACTAACACTCGTTAGGGCACAGTAACTACAAGGCCACTGCGGCTTCCTTCTTGGTCATATTTTTTTTTCTTTTTAATTTTATGCTTGAAAAAGACAAAGAATTATTTCGGGAAACTATCGAACTACAATTACCTGTTGCACATTTACGTGCATTGAATCTGATAACATTTCTCAATAAAAACAAATTTCCTCAACTATATGAGCATCTTTATCGATTTTTCCAAACTTCATAGTTTTCAGAAAATTTCTCTATCCTACCGAATGAAATGGAGCACTCGCAGTTATGAACAAACCACGTCTTTATTCAAAGGAATTAACAACACATTAACCTGGCTTTGGTTATGGTGATTGCTTCAACATGTCTCGGAAGACTTTCTACTAAATTCTGGTTGAAAACTAATGGTATCGTACTCTACATTCCCTTCGGAGTATTTGTGAGCTCCATTAACAAAAATTGGTCTTGGCCTTGGCTTACTTCTGTGTTCCAATTCACCCCAAAGATTGGTTTAGATCGGCGCGTTAGGCTGGCCACTACAAAGCTCTGATTACATTTTCTTCAAGTCAAGGGTCCAATTGCTCTGTGACACAGAGCCTTGTCACGTTGGAAAGTTATGGGTTGCTTCCATAAAATTGCTGCATTTTCCACAGTATAGGACGGAGCATTCATGGTTCCGTGAACTGCGACTAGTGAAGCCCATACTACAAGAAACACTCCGAACACTACACTCCTGCCTCATCTCTTAACTCCATTTCTTCAGCACGTTACGAACGTTTAATTCACAAAAGCGCGCACAAATATATTTCCCCACATCTGAGTGTCAGTCCAACCCCACCCCGAAACCCTGGCAGCTCTTTCTGTGCATTCGCTTGAAAGTAACTCACCTTTAGAGGCAAAAATATTTCAAAATTCCTTAGTAAACCACAACTTTGTCACGAAAGATGTCTCCCACAACTTTTGGCAGGGCAGTATGTATTATTTATTCAGACGTATCTAAATTATCAACACAGGTTAAACGGATGCCAAAATACAAAGATGATATTTGTTCTTTCCACTGTTTGTTACAGAAAGTAAAATATTTTATATTTTAGAATGGAATTGCTGTGTACCTCTAATTTATAATCTTTGTAATTTTCTTCTCAACTGCAATTCTTTATTTATTGACAAATCTAGCACGCACAGTGCCACTTTTTAAATTGACCAATGAACAGGCTTAATGTTAAGTTAAAACAAAACCGATTTCACTGATTTTTTTCGATAATATTGATCTGTAGTAAGCGAATGTTGGGTGTCCAAGTGAGGAATGATGTCCAACAGTCAACATATCTGAGTTTGTTTCCCTATCTGTCAGCGAGAAGGCAGGCCACCTAATAACATTCTTTCTCGTGCTAGAACACAATGCCATTCTATATGTCAGCTGCCACAACTTGATCTAATGGAGCTGGAGATTTGCGCTCTTGTCTGCCACGTTGATTTAGCAGTAGTGGGTATCTTGTGCACACTGTCATGATCACACACCGCGAAATAACAGAACGCCGAAGCATTACCTTGTGTCATGTGTGCGAGGGCACGTTTATCTCTCAGCCTGTGATATGTTCTGCCGATTAGAAGGGGCCATCGGAAGTAATAAAAGGAACTTCGGGTGCCTACAGGTGAGAGACGCAAGCCAGTGGAGGAATTTACTAATATTTTACGCTTAAGGTTAATTATATCAATCCATATAAATCAACCAATAAACATACATCTCGTATTTAAATGGGAAATTTTCGGTTTACACTTTTAAAAACTTTTTAAAACACTTTTAAAAACGGGCTTTATATTACCCAGTTATGTCCTCAAAATTCTGAATGATCATTAATCCTACAAAATATTATTCAAATATTTATTAGCGCAAAAGTTAAGTTGTGGCTGGAAGAAGAAAGGATATCACATTCATCAATAATTACTGCTCTACGATTAAAATAATTAAAGTAATTATAATTTGTTCTGGATAGTGTCATTACAGACAATGGAAGAGTCTCTTGGCAGATGGAAAGGACAATGAAAATTAATCACAGGAAATAGTTTAGGAGCATCAGGTTCGCTTCTAATTAATTTATTGGTAAATAGAAAGTCCATTAATATCCTCGTGTCTTGTAGAGTTAAAAGATTCGATTGAATACACTGCGTTTATGCGGTGGAACATAAAATTAAGATACACCTGTTGGAAATTAAATTTCCAGCAGGTGTATCTTACAAATTCATTTCCAGATTCCAGGTTTATGGTTTCAGCTGCATTTTAAGTAGTAATATTTTATGATTTATTAATAGTGGGTGTGATAACGATATAGTACGTGTTTATCAATGATAACACTTCGGTCGTTATCTTGAACAGCTCTCGGAAGAATATTATTTATTGAATACTTTATTATTTCAATCAACTGACTTGAGTCCATAATTTATTAGCCATTGTTGCTGTTGTAGTAGGAAAATTAGAAAGGTATTAGAAACCGAAGTCATATTGCTCCGTGTATACTATCTGTGAATTGCGCGTGTTGTGTTGTGCGGGACTCGAACTCACGTCTTTTCCACCCGGTATTGGGAGGACGGCGATTCTACCAACTGTGCTACCCACGAGGGCAACTCAGTTGGCTTGTAAAACGGAAGTTAAAGCACAATCCGCGTAAATGAAGTGTAAGGTTCTACCTCTGGATATTATTAATCTTAGATTATCTGATTATTTGAGAAGCTACAAACTGTGTCAAGACTGGTAAATCACCTCACTATCGCGCCTGGGGTTGAGGTCATGGTGAGTTGATAAAAAGTGTTCTGCGATTGCAGAGTGTTCAGAGTCACCCAGGCTGTTGGATCTGTCATGTTCCGCGAGGCGGTCCTGAAGACGTCTGGAGCTGTCCACTACATAGCAGCTGCCACAATCGCAGCAAGTAATCCACCACATAAACGCGGTGTATTCAATTGAATCTTTTAACTCTACAAGACACGAGGATATGATTTATTCCATTTCTAACGATTTATGTCATGTTTGCATTTCTATGCTGAAGGAGGAGTTCCTTACTCCAAAAGCTGTTTGTCGTATTAACTGCTTCCACTAGCTCTGCTGTATTCTCTTCTTCTTCTTCTTCTTCTAAACGATGGAAACCAGTACCACAGGCCCATTCTCTTTCATGAAAATTTTGTTTTATCCAAAGTGTCTTAACTGTTGAAACACTTTACCACGTAATCCTGTAAAGGTGAGGAATTTTAATGAAGGCTTGGACAGATCCCAGGATGAAATCAGGTAACTATTTTGTAATAAAATATTTTTATCTATTTTATAAATAAATAAGCCTCGCTTCTTTGTTAATATAATTTTGTTTGTTAATAATAATACTGGCAAGATCAGTGGCAATCAATGAACTTTGGTATTTCCTCTCAACAAACTCCAGTAGGAGTTCATGGCCTCAAACCTTTTGTCTGAAGTAATTTTCATTCTGTGATTGGACTTAAGCTTCTATAATCTCGTCTAGAGAACTGGATAAAGACAGATGACGTATCGTTTATTATCTTTTTTTTTCTTATTATTTATAACGACAGATTGTTGGTACGTCATAAGGAACGAATTAGCTGTAAGTCACATTTGCTGTATCGTAAGAAATACTGGTGTGCAAAACTTAAGGACCAATACTATTTCTAAAGGTTACAACCACAAATCTTTACTTAAAGTACTCTTTACTGATGAGAGTAGATTTAGTCTCAGCAGCCATTATGGACGTCAGCTAATCTGGCGAAAGGTTGGCACACGGTATCACCCCGCAAACATCACTGAAAGGGATCGATATGGCTGTCGAGGTGTTCTCGTCTGGGGAGGCGTTAGACTCTGGATACTGGAAGGCGGTACTGTAACCGGTGCACGCTACTGTACTGAGGTAATCCTTCCCCAGGCACGTCCACATCCACCAGAAAATGTTCACCAGCTGAAGATGGCGCTGACAGAGGAAGGGACGACGTTACCGTCAGAACGTAACAACAACATTGTCCTAAGTATGGATAGGCGGTGCAAAGCCTTCATCGACATTAGGGGTGGTGGCCATATCTCCTACTGAGGACCACCTTTGGCTTTGTTCCATCTTTGACAGTGATGCTCGTTGGTTGGGTTTTATTGGCGCATTAGCAACTAAGGCTATAATGCGCCAAAACTTGGTCATAAAAAAGTAAAACTTTCATTGGCCTAATGAATTAGGTCACTAAGTCAAGATATAAAAACAAGTAAAAACTGTAAAAGGCAAATATCGATGAACAAGTAACAATAACAAGGTAGATATTTTAAATGCGAGTCAAAAGGTTTACTGATTTTAGGAAGCTAAAAATAGCAGACACATGGTCATTGTCAGACAATATCTGGCTAAGTGTATAAGACTCAGCCAGATGACTAAAAGCGGTAAAACGTTCGTGTCTAAAACGTGGACACTCAGTTGACGTGACAAAAATTGTGTCACAGTTCTCACACATAGGACGGTCATCTGCCCTCAGCAGAAATGCATGTGTAAGTTGACTATGTCCTATGTGGAGGCGAGCTAAAACAACTTCCTCTCTGCGGTTCCTGCGCAGACTAGACTGCCAATGTTGGATTACAGGCTTTATCTGATACAGCTTTTTTGTGGCCTGCCCATGCCAAGATTGTTGCCATTGGGACAGTAATTTTGCATGTATTAGATGTCTGTAGTTTGTATATGGGACTAACAGGCAAAGAGCATTGTCGTGTTGCGGTGACTTGGCTGCAGCATTAGCCAGTTGGTTCTCCTTGATCCCAATGTGGCTTGGGATCCAGCAGAAACGGATGTCGAATGAGCACTCAGAAAGAGAAAGTAGCGTCTGCTGGACCCGGGTCAAGGATGGATGATAATTGAACCTAATCCCAGATAAAGCCTGCAGTATACTTAAGGAGTCGGTATACACCATACACCTTTCATACTTGTGGGTTTTTATGTGGTCCAAGGCTAATTATATAGCGTACAACTCAGTCGTATATATGCTGCATTCGTGGGGAAGTCTTCCAGATAGTTTTATTTGGGAAGATGGCAGCAGATCCGACAGATGACTTTGAACTCGAGCCATCAGTAAAGACGGGCAAGAGGTCAGGGTACTCGGCTCGGTGGGCAGCATAGAGTTGTTGGTAGACAGAAGATGGGGTGATAGCCTTAACCCAATTTTTAATGGAAAGGTCGCAGGATGGTAAGCGAGCATGCCAATGGGGAAGTGGTTGCCTTGGTGACTGGGCAACATTGTCTACCGTTATATTAAGCTCTCTGAGGAGATCTTGGACACGGATACCAAATGGACGGCTGGCAGTCTGACGGGTATTGTAGAGAGTTTCCCATAGTGACTCGAAGACGGATGTCCACATAGGATTGTCTGGCAGGGATTTCCGTTTAAAAGTATATGTTAATGACAATTGCTTTTATCGCACGAACAGTGGCGGTTCACCTGCTTTCGGCGTATAAACTCTGGACTGGAGATGTTCTGAAAGCTCCAGTAGCAACGCGGATGGCTTGATGATGGACTGGGTCTGAATTTTGGATTTTGGTGATCCTGCCAACTCTTCTAATTCTTTCTGGATGAAGAAGGGTGACATCTTCCCGATTGACTGCTCTTCGGTGGAACGGAGAATGAGGAAAAGCGGTGTTACAGATGATGTTTTATCCTCAGTTCTGGCTCTTTTGACAGAATTAGTGTCTTTCTCATCTGATCGATTAGGTAGGGGCCTTGTTGGGGCCCCAGAAGAAATAGGATTTAAAATACTCATAGGAGTAAAATAAAAAATTCAGATGCCCTAAGTACCTCACCCACTACGGAGCCCTACGATGGGACGCCTACTCGTGAACTAGCAGGTACTGTGTACACGAATGGGACGCCAAGTTCGCTCAGGAGCATCATACCCACGTTTCCAATAAGCCTTGATCCCGTCCCAGGACCAAAGGGAGGGAGACTTATTGGAACGCAGTTGACTCTAGCAGTAAGAACCACCCGCCGATTGATCCCAGTCTGGCCGGTTCGGGACCATGCGTCTTGGCGAAGCAGGGGGCCGAAGTGATGTATTAAGGCTGGCCTCCTCAACTACCAGGATCCCCCTTTTCGAGTTTCCACGGGTCGCGGCGCACGGCTGCACACGCCAGATGTAACCCTGGAACCAAGGTATGGGCGTTAGATTCCAGTGATGCTAGTCTGGAAGGCCAACAGCATCACTGGGAGGTTCCCCTCACCACGTGCAGGTGCCCACGTCGAGGGGGCAGTGATGCATCGATATGATGGCAGCCAATGCTACGTTGCCATTTTTGAATAAAGTCCCTCTGTACCGTTTTGTTTCCGTTGTTGTGTCGGTGTTTGTTGTTTCCTTTATCATTTCTATACCACACGAGGTTCTTTGGTATGCTTTTCCCATATTCAGGCCACTACTATGAGAAGCTACAGGTGAAAACCTGACTGGTCCTTAAATTTTGCACACCAGTGTATTAAGTATTATGATTCATATAAATAAATAAATCTTCATTGTGAAGTAGAGTTACAGCACAATAGCCCATCACGGCGACGAGCGCCAGGGGTTGATACAGACCCCTGTATCAACCCTTGGGTATACAGGGTGTTTCAGTTAAACGTTTCAGAACTTCTAAGAGGGGTAGGGTACATCCTGACAACTCGAAATCATATAGCAATGTGGGGTCGGAAATGCTTTCCTGAAGCGGTGTTGTACACAGAAGCACCATAAAGAAAAGAGACCGTAAGTGAGAAATCGTTTTAATAATACATGAAAAGAAGCAAAAGGTACATGGATTAAAGTAAGTGTTCGAAGTTTCTTCCACGGGCTACAATGCACGCCTCACATCTCCGACGCATGGACATCCGAACATTCTGGAATACTCCAGGCGAATTTCGAATTTCTTCGGCAGCTACTGCGATTCTTGCAACCAGCTCCTCAGCATTGTCAATAGGGGTGTCATAAACTAGCGATTTCATATGACCCCAGAAATAAAAATCAAGACATGATAGGTCGGGTGACCGAGCAGGCCAACGCACGGGACCACCACGTCCGATCCACTGTTGACCAAATGTGCCATCCAGGTAGTTACGAACATCTCCGCTATAATGGGCAGGGGCTCCATCGTGTTGGAACCACATTGTCTGTTGCGTCGATGCAGAAATCTGTTCATCTCTCAAACGTTGTGGCAATACTTGCTGCAGAAAGATCAAGTAGATAGGTCCGGTTAGACCTATCTACTTGATAATCCATGTACCTACGGTAATCCATGTACCTTTTGCTTCTTTTCATGTATTATTAAAACGATTTCTCACTTACGGTCTCTTTTCATTTTATGGTGCTTCTGTGTACAACACCGCTTCAGGAAAGCATTTCCGACCCCACATTGCTATATGATTTCGAGTTTTCAGGATGTACCCTACCCCTCTTAGAAGTTCTGAAATGTTTAACTGAAACACCCTGTATAATACAGGCCATGAACATGTTCAAGCCTACTTCAAATGATATCATATATACACTGTGCACCAAAAACATTACATTATGACCACTTACCAACTAATGCGTATGTCCTTTTTCCGGCGAAGCAAGGCCTCTATAAGGGCTCTGAACGCTGGAAGCCGTGTGTTGTAGTATGTCGCGAGACCGGTGACCAAGGTAATAGGAAGGTCGCCGTAGCCTAGTGGTAGTGCGGGTGCATAAGTACACGTGCCTTGAGTGACCGGGGTTCAAGCCCGTAACTGCTGAATACGGTGCTGTTTCTTGTATTCTGTCTATCTTGTGAACTCCCCTGACCGTTTGGTCGTCCCGGAGTATAAAGAGAAAATTTAATATTTTAAGTAGGAGCCACTTTCGTGTTCGGCAAACCAGTTGTAAATAATGCCGGCAACGTGACAAGGAGCTTTATCTTGCTGTAATACACACTTTAAAACAGTCACCATGAAGCGTGTAACTTGATAAGCCACAAGGATATGTAGTTTTTCAGTATTCACAGCACAGTCTAGGGGTATGAGTTCTCCAAAGAGATTCCGAAGGAAACCATTCCTATACACTGCCGCCACCTGCATGTTTGTTTCACCAGAACATCGTAGTGATTTCTCTCCGCTTTTGTCGCGTACCATTCTTCTACCGTCCGAATGACAAAGTAGGAAACGAAATTCTTCGGAGAAGACAACTTTTTTCCAGTTGTAGTTGGCCCGATGACGCCGTTCAAATGCAAACTGTAGATGTCGTTGGCGATGGGTGGCCATAAGCATTGTTGACCGGGCACTTTACTACAGTGGCCCATACGGAGAAGTGTTATTGGATTCTGATCTTGGAAACATCGCTGGTCATCCGTTCCAACCGTTTTCATCTGTTAGCTCGCAACAAGATGGGCAGCCTACGTCCGTCCACTACGACCATCGATGAGGCGTGGGCACCAGCCATTGGCACAGAGGCTGCTGCTCTATCCACTAGCCATCCTCTCGTGGAACACTACAGCACTCCGCGAACAGCCCACAAGATTCGCAGTTTCATTAATACTGCCACCCTTCAACCGGTACCCAACAATCATCCGTTTAACGAAATCAATCAAGTCGCGTTCCTTGTCGGTGTTTATCAAGAAAACTTCATTTGGAACGCCTGCCACGATCCTGGTTTTCATCATGACATCTGAAACAAGAGGGTAGGAAAGGAAAGGCTGATTATTAAAACAATGAGACATCTCTTGGACCGATGTCTTGCGTACCTTAGTGAACTTTGAAATATTACCTCCTGATTTGTAAATTTAATTGATATTATATATATATATATATACACATACACACACACACACAACGCGTACTTTTCTGTAGTTAGATATTTGGGATCGATACCTGTTCCTAAAGAGATAAAAAATTAAAACCTTCTTTAGCTTAATTAAGCTTGACATGAGAATATTAACATCATAATATTATTTAATAAAACACGCTTGGTATGTGATAATATATCGACAATTTGAATAGTCTTCAGTTTTACAAGATTCCAGAATTAAAAACATTGGATTACAATAAATTGCCTACATCCGACTTCCATTTGTCTTTTTCTTGTATCAATGAAATTCTTCTTGGGGGAAAATTGCCGATGTTTAGTATAACCGTGAAACTTTGCGTTGAACTTTTTTAAAATTCTATACATACAAACTAAACTTTGTATTTATTAATTACGAAAGCCTTCCCTTCAGGAGTTTATTGAAATGATGCTTAGGCTGTTAAAGATGACAACAAAAAAAAAGAGTTGCTAGCTGGAATTAAGATAAGCTTCCTTAAAATCGATATTTTCAGTAACTTTCTTAATGCCCTCAAGAGAATGCGATATCTTTCAGACAGAAAATTCTGGCATGCAGTAAGCCAGTCAATAGCAGCGAACGGCAAATGAGTTTTGCAAAGGATATATTCGAGAAAGTGGCACAACTGAAATATTTAATGGATAGCGAAGTTATAGACCTCAATGATGTTTCAGTCAGAAAAAGTAGAAGGTAGAAAGCGGAAGTGAAATATTTTTCCATGTCTATAAAATGCCTTATAACAATGATAGTAACCATTCCAACAATTCGCTGGTTCCACGATAATTTATCTTGAGGAAATGAATGTACCCATTGGTTCTCGCTCTGAAGAAAATCCATTGGCTGATTGTGGTCTAAGTTGCAAGAAGCTCTCGATCACACTGGTTATACCGGTTACAAAACAAGTCTTGCATTTTGGTGAACTTCCATTAGGTGTTCAATTTGATCTAACACACAGCGTTGGCTCTTTGTTTCTTTGCCACTTTTTTTTTTTTTTTTTTTTGTAGATAAGGGGGTTCGCTTGAATTTATTTTAATATTGAAGAAGGCAATATAACTTTGTTTATAAAGTTTATTATATGTTTAAAATATAAAGGTTTATTTATATATTTATATTTTTAAACTTTTTTTGTGAATTTAAGAGTTCCATCTAAAATAAATTCCATCTAGTTGTATCTAAAATAAACCTTTGGTACATTTTTCTTAAACTTCAGAGCTAGTTCCAGCTTTGTCTTGTTCTTGGGAATTTTGGCAATTGATCGCTCACGCTATAGTGCGCCAATCCTTATGGAATTCCAGTTCATAACGGCTTCGAATGTCTGCACACGGCTTTACTTTTGTTAAGAATCATCATTCAGTATCCTTTTTATTACAATATTCGCTTAGAAATTAATTAAAGATAATGACTGATACTTTTTTTGGTTAAAAGAATTCATTGAATGTGTTAAACGAAACTATCAATCCCAATTAATCCAGCCATCAACCCCAATTAATCCAGCTATTAATCCTAATTAATACAACTATCAATTCCAAGTAACCTCGATTGTCTAAAGAGTCGTGTTGAATTAAAATGGTGTGAAAGTTAAGATAATATAAACGTAAATTATATTTTAATTTTGTATCATGAAGCAACTATAGGAGAATGGAAAAAAATATTCTTATCTTTGCTCAAACAAAGATATAAAGTCTCTATTCAGTTGTGCACAGAACTCAAAATAAAAAACACTCACAGAGCACATCAATCTTCAACCATAGGTACTTGTACGTATTTTAAGCTCGGAATGCATTCTGACCCAACGTTTTCTTCATATTTTTCTCAAGAAAGCAGACGTTCTGGTTAAAGAAAAAAAAAACATGAAATGCAATTCAGCAACTTAATAAGAAATAAGAATATTGATTCCATAAATTCGTTCTTCTGGTATTGTTGGGTCGCACGTATGCATGTTTCCAATGAGAAGTTGCCTAAATGTAGGACTCGCAGGTACTGACAGAAATTTAAGGTTGGGAGAATTTCTAGGGAAGAGGGGAACTTGATGGGGATCACATGGCTCGCATAAACGAGGTGGATACTTTATTCGTTAAGCTTTTAATTAAAAGATTCCTTGCACGCAAAATCGATTTTTTTCATAGTTGCATGTTTTTTTTTTTAGATTTTATAAGAAACCGCATTCTGATTAAATCAGCCTTCCAGTTCTTTAAATGAGATACATGTCCTCAATATTTTTCCTTTGCCTTCCAAATGAGGAGATTTCAAAATTAAAATTAATGATCTTTAAGGCACCTGTCTTCATTAGTATTTTCATTTATTTCCAATTCAACTGTTTATTGCTTTTTTTTCGCATTTGCTGTCTCAGCATCACTGAAAAGTTTCATCCTACATTCAGAACTCTTCATTTCAAAAATTCAAACCATTCACCCTATCAAATAACACGATTGCATTCTGACTTGAGAGACAAGGTGTTAAAATTTCTTTAATTAAGACGAAGCGTGTCATTATATTACGATGAGCTAGAGGTCGCGCCTCATATAAGTGTTTTTATTTTAACGATCTCTAGAAGCGTCTGTTTTCTTAGGTTTATTTGCATGTTGCTAGCAGAAACACATTTACACCGCTGATATCTTGAAGAATTACAAACTGACCTAGAAGAATATACTATAAGAAAAAATTGGAAATGCACTTATTAGCGATAACGGACACTGCTGACCATTAAGGGAACTTTTAATCAACATGTTTTGTGACATTTTTGTGTGAGTGTAATCAACTCAATTCCTCACTAATTGAGCTGGAAACTGGAAAGTTGCTGGAGAGGCCTTCATCCTGCAGTGGATTGAAAATGGCTGATGATGATGATTGCCAATACATTATATTAAAACCGATTACGTAATTGTAGCGGTGTTTCTACTTAAGTGTGTGTGTTGTAGTAAGTTTTTCGTGTCATTGGTTCAAATTTAAGAGTTGCCTTATTTATAACTGTAAATATGAATTCATAGTTATAGGAGTTTAACACTTTCTCTCTTCAGCCATCATCTTCAGCCATTGTCGATCTACTGGAACATGAAGGCCTCCTCAACACATTTCTGGCAATTGCAGTCTTGTGCTTTCTGTTTTCATCGACCCACCTCATTTTTGGACTTTTTCTTGAGCATTTAGAGTCAAAATTCGTTTGGACCATCTATCGTCAGTTCTTCTTGATATGTGACTTGCCCATTTCCATTTTAATTCTGGTTTGTTGACGAATCCATGCACATGTTTTTCGGTCTCTTTTGGTTATGTTTCGGCGCTCCATACATGTCTGTGTGGTCCTCAGTCTTTGTAAAGGTTTGATGTTTAATGTCCATGTTTCACAACGATATGTTAGGACAGGGAGGATATATTGATCAAAAACCTTTCGTTTGAGACAGACTGACAATTTTGTTTGTCGTTAAGACTATATTAAGCTTTCCAAATGCTTGCCATCCCAATTTTATCTGGTGTTGAATTTCTATCGTGATGTTTCCATCTGTTGAAATTTCTTGTCTATAGTAAACTACCTTTCCACTTCTAGTTCTAAATTTGTTCAACATAACCTCTCTTTTCTTGATATTCATGCTGCAGTTCTTCAATGTTTGCTGCAATTCTTGCGGATCATGGGAAAGAGAATGAATGGACCATAATCTGCTACGCTGGTCCAGTGTGGGTTGGCAGATCGATTGTATTTAGCAAGTAGGGACTTGAACTCCGGTCTAATCAGAGAGCGTGTACTAGTGTACTCCAGTTCCTGACCACTCCGGCTACAGAAGCTTTATGTAACACAAGTAACTGAATTTTTTGTACGGCATCTGTATATTTCTGCTTATAGAATACCATATCTAAATCGTAAGCTTTATACCGAATAATTATGCTCTATTTATATGAAAAATCTCAATATTGACGCTACCTTTCTCAGTCTTAACGCGAAACAAAAGAATTTTTATAAAAGTGATTTCAACTCTGCAAATTTTCAGGGATATATTTAAGAAATAGCCCAAGAATTCTGGAGAAGGGATAGAGGGAGAGATATAGAGAGACATCGAAAGAATATCTTGAATCTGTTTATATTTATTAGAATTATTTTCAAGCAGCATTCAGTCTGTAAGTGGAGCATATTTTTTTATATAAACACAATTACATGTACGAAAAGATTGCATACGTAAATAAATTAATTTTCTGTTTATACTCCGAGATCACCACACAAAGCAAGGAAGCTCAAGATGGAAACTACAAAAGCATTACTGTTTGGCGATACCACGTAAGGTTTTAGGAATTCCTTTTATTTTCAAACATAAATAGATTACTTGATTGGCTTAGCTTTTAGGACCGCGAATATTGTTTTTGTTAAATAAAATCCGCAATAAATTTTCATGAAATTTAATCACCAAAACTACTCAGAAATTTTAATTTTCCACCAAAACTCTTAAACTGTATAATTCACATTTATCATATTTTAACCTGAAGACTTCCCGCATGAGACAAATCATATTGTCCAACGGCTTTCTTAAGTACAAAACACTTTCTCCTTGCAATATATTAAATATAATTCTCTCTCTCTCTCTTCCAGACTGAATGTCAGCACATTCAAATAAGCATCGTGGAAATAATTACTTAAATAAATCACCGTGACCTCTATTTGGTAAGTACCTGGTGGCTTCTCATCCGTCTATAATAATTAATATTAATAGTTCTAAAGAATGCCACTGCATCGTTTTAGGGTGATGATTTATTGCTTAAACTTTAAACACTGCAAACTCTTTCATAGAAAAGAAATTAAGAGTCGCAAACTAATTTAATGAAATTTCTTTTCTCTTTCTCTCACTTCGCCCTATTCTCTGTTTACAAATCTCTTAATATCGACCGCATCTTGTCGAGTTGTCTTGACTTTCTCCTACTTTTCTTAATGTCGTCCAGATAACTATCTCCCTGTGTCACTGTAGATTAATTTTTAACATTTTCTTGCCGAGTTGGATCCCTTCTGACAGGGACTCTTTTATCGTGTGAGTTAATAATCCAACGAGCTATTTTATTAAGACACTGTAGAAAGCCGTTAAGAGATATTTCATTTAGACTGTGTACGCTGCAGGTCACGAAGTGCTTTACGCACCAAAGACCGGAGAAAGTTTTCAAAGATAAACTTCAGAATGGGCGGACGATTTCACTTTTGTCTTCGCTACCGATAGGCAGACCTCCAACACGTTCTTCTTGAAAACACCTTAAGAAGTTAATCTAGAAAGATGTAAACTGCCTGTCGATGACTCTAACTTCTCTCTGATAGCACAAAAAGCAAAAGTTTGTGGTTGCTAATGAAGTATAGAGAATGTTCGTAGGAACAGGTTCCTTCTTTTATCACTGTTCCAAGGGTATTAACCGTGCTCTGTATTTGACGTAACATAATTCAAGGCTTCATCATTACTATAACATCGTTTATTTAGATTTCTCTTTCTATTGATCTCACCCCACACTGCAAAGAATGTTTTCTCCATTTCATGAAAGTATCCATATTAGGTACAGTCGTGATGTTTACCAGGCCTTTATATTTTAAGAAATGGACACGTTTAGATTTAATGCACTCAGATTCAAAGTTTAAGTTATATATAACAAAACTGCAATAATTGGAAAAAGAATTCATACAAATTCTTCCGTTACATATCAATCATGCAAGCAGAAGTAAAAATTTATCAGTAATCTGAGATCACCCCCCCCCCAAAAGAACCTACTTTAATGTAACATTAAAAGGTGTATCCAAGTTGTCAAAGTACGGAACTTGATTTGTCTATACAGTAATGCCAAAAGTAATCTAATCTAAACGAATTAAACAAATCAGTGCTTTTGATCAAGTCAGCAAACGCTGATGTAGTTGAGGGTTTCTAAGACATGATATTAGGGATTGCCCTGACTTCTAATCTCTCTTGGCATAAGCAGAATACAAATATTGCTTCTTCTGCATCTAAAATACTGGGTTTTCTCTTTTTCTCTCGGCGGCATTACTTTTCTTCCAAAAACTGTTCACTCTTTACAAATCGCAAATCCATCCTACCATTGAATATTGTATCCACATAATGTGGTGGTGTCCCTAAAAGCTCCTGGTGCATCTGGACTCATCTATTTACTATCCAAGGATATGGCTGTCTCCATTTATGACTTTACCTTAGACCCAACCAACAGCCGGACGACAGAGAAACAACGAATAGTGGCTCACGTGTTGAAGATTTGGCAGCACAGATGGGAGATGTCGCCAAAGGGTCAAGTTACAAGACGCTACATACGGATAGTCGCAAAAATGTACCCAAAAGCCCCCTCGTGGTTCTATCCTGGGCTAAATACAGCCTTCCTCCTGACGGGCCACGGCCCATTTAAAGCAAAACTGAACGCACTCGGAATAACAGAAGAGTCTACATGCACCTGTGGAGAACCTGAAACCTCGCAGCATATTACGCACGACTGTGAATGCTACAAAGAACACAGAAGTAGACTTATAATTGAGATTCAATACTTGCCAAAAAATCAAGAGTACCATCTACTGGATTCAGAAGATGAATACAAAGCCCTCAGCCGATTTACTCTTGACGTCTTCAACAGACGACGAACAGAAATAGCCATCCACAAATAATAAATAAAGGTAAACTGATAATAAACATCAACAAAGAGGAAATAACTAAGGACAAACGCACAAAGAGCAGACCCTTACGGCGTAATATACAGCAGAATAAATGGAGCACCAATACTATTACTGAACCAGAATCGACCTAGGAACCAATGAAAGTGGCACTAGCCAGGATGTGGTTGCTCCCAGGATGAATCCACACAACTAGAAGAGGACTAAGCCCACCAACGAGTCAGAATCGGACTGCACTTGCTGGCGGACACTAAAACTGCTGCTATGGCAAACTGGGCTGGACTCCCTTGCCCGGCCCACTTTCTTTCCCCATCCCTGGTGGGGTGAAGGGACGGTCTGTCTGCCCCCTTCCCTCCTCACAACCCCATTTCCCTCTGGTGGAGCATACCCCACTGATATAAGGTGTAAGGTAAGGTGTAAGGTATATTGATGTCATGCGACACCAGGGGTTCCCCCATCTCCGCATTGCTTTCATTGTGGGTGTACCAGTTTGCAGGGAATGCCAGAGGTTTAAAAGTGTGTGGGTATTGTGCATGTGTAAGGTCGTGTACCGTTGTTCATCTGGTCATTTAGCCGCTGGACCCCTACTGGAGCCCAGCGTTGCCTCACCTTCGCCCCTTGGAGGCAGACCAGGAACCCAGTAGACTTAGTTACTCTGGCAGGTCCTGCCGCTTAGTTTCCTGAGACTTCGGCGGCTAGGACCTAAAAAAAAATTCATAATATGTATGTGTATATACACATGTATATACTCATTTCGCTTGTCTGCATGCAACATACGTTGTATGCCCGTACACACCGCTGAGGGGTTTGATATTACGTAGATGAATAGGCCGATACTGGGCGAAGATTATTTTGAGTGTTGTTAAATTTAGTCTGTGTGGGGCGTTCGCGTTGTATATAGATAGAGTAGGACTGGAGACAGAAGACTGGGGGATAAAGACAGAAGTATGGGAGCGATAGAGGAGGTGCCCCCAGTTGGTTAGTAAGGCATGTTTCCTTTCCCCCCTTTCCCCCCTCATCAGAGGGGGAAAAGGGGGGGATTCGGCGGGGGTAGACAAGGTATCTCCTCCCCGCCGTGGTAGGATTGGAAAGGAATCGAGTCAAGTGCTCGATTCTGATCCCCAACGAGGCTTGATGGCAGCGAAGCTGCATGATTCAGGTCCGTGTGGCCCTTTTGCAGATTCAGGTTTCAATCAGTCACAGAGTTGTAGACCATGTCCTTTTATTCTCGTTGGAGGTATGGAATTTGTTGTGGGAATAGTAGCTTGTCCCATTTTATATTGTCGTTATGTTGATTGTTCCATTCTTCGTTGCCTTTTGTTACTTGTTCCCACCGTTTTGGTCTGCGGGTCTTTCTGCATTTGTCACTCCATTTAGTTTCCAGTTGTGTTGTTATTTGCTTGTTGGGCCAGTGTGGCCCGGCGTCTGTTAAACAGTTTCTGTGCAAATTCAGTAAATGCCATATATGGTTTTTTATTGTCGAGGATCAATTGCTCCTGGTCCTTGGGTTAATGTTGTAGTCTTGTCACCAGCTGACAGCGGATGTTGTCGTATTGGTGGCAGTCAAACATTAGGTGCAACCAAGTTTCTGGATCGCCACAAGTACAATTTCGATTTTCAATTATTCCCAGAGTTGCTAGTATGGCGTTTAAGGCACCATGTCCTATGAGTAGGTACGTCACAAACAGATCAGGTTGCGTACCAGGTTGGTACGCACCTGGTCTGTTTGTGACGTACAATTTAGGTTGGAATCTAGCTACATTTGGAAAGACCTCCACCCCTCTACTTCAGGAGTCGTAGATTGGTCGTTCTTTTGTCGGCAGCACGAGGTGTAAAGGTCCAATATTCACAAAGTCGGCAATGGACAGCTTCAAACGTTTTCCTATTTGGACATCTTCGTTCTGGGAACATTTCGTGGTACAAACGACGAGCCTCCAGAGCATTGCCGTCCCCCAAACAGTACATAAAGTGCATATCCGCTTGCTCCTGATTTGAGTACATGGTGGAAATGGAAAACCACCAGATTCTGTCAGTACCTTGTAATTGAAGAATGCACTGAAGTGCAGAAGTTCGGAATGGAGGTAGAAAGGCCCCTTCGCCGACTTCCCAGATTGGTTATTTTTGACGTTAGTTCGGATGTAGATCGTGAGTCCTTTAATAACGAACTATGGGAAAGGAATTTGGTAGATGGATTTGACAATAAGGATCAGGTGCTCTCTGAAATAAAAATACTAGCAAAGAATAAAGCAAGGAATTCCTCAGGATATAACGTAGTGGTGGAGGTCTCCCCACGTATACGAAGATACTTGTTGAAATGTTCTAGAGTATTTTTAAATTGGAGTTCGCACCGTGTCCGGGAATTGTGGACTCCAACACAATGTTACAAATGTATGGCGTATGGCCATGTGGCCCGGCACTGTGACGCAGGCGAGTTCTGCAGTCACTGTGCTGGGAGTGGACATACATTCAAGTCTTGTACGCAGAGAGCTGAAGCTCCAAAGTGTGTAAATTGTTGGAGGAGGAGGATGCCTTCTGAGCATGAAGCTAATAACCGAATATGTCCAGAATACTTAAAAGCGGTTGATACCCTAAAGAGACGTACAGAATAGGATTAGCGGTGTCATGCGGGGGGCTTCTCCTCTCCCAGTAATTGGAAAAGACTTCTCCCAGCAGTGACTGGGGTCGTCAGTCACAGTGGCGTCAGTGTTGGGGTCTGCAGGAACCGGACAGGTGTGTGTTTGCAATGATTGTGAGTAAATTAGTAAGATCAATTGTATTGAATGAAATTTGTTTTATTATTTAGTCTGAGAGGTGTCAGACAATGTTTTTGCTAGATAGGGCAACCTACCTCCTCGCGGTGGGGACGGAAACTCGTGAGGGGGGCGGAGATGCCGTCTCCCCCGCGAGGCTAAAGGTTGTGCTCTCTTAATTGTTGCCATAAGTCAAGTTAGACTTTGTAATTGTTGTTTTTGTTAAGGTTGATCGACCTAAGAATTGTAACAAATAAACAGTTATGAAATATTGGTAGATGGGCTTCGGCCCAGGTGACCAGTTAGGAATAGCTTGAAATATGGAGTACCTTGTAATGAAGGAAATCACCTGCGGGAGATAAGACATTCCGGTTAATATCTCGGGAATCAAGCTTTTCCGGAACTATGTTGATATAAAATATTTTTATTGTCTACATATGAAGAACTCATTCCTGAAGTTATGACGTGTATTTTTGAGACACTCTGTGTATATATATATATATTATTTTTGACTAATGTAATAAAAATCCTTGCTTTTCTGAGCCTACTAATACTAAGTCAAGGAAATCTATCGTGGGAGAACGTTATATTTTTACAAAACAGTTCCGTTTATGAACTGATTTGAGCAAGTTCGAAATTACGTATTTATATAAGTAGCTCATGCATAAAATTTCGTTGCCTTTGACATTCTGGCATACAGGCTCTGGTGGTGTTAGAGCTTAATACCATCAAGAGCTTTAATCCTATAACCCCAAGAAGGTAGGCTTCACACCGTAGAGAAAATGTCTTGGTTTTAAAATCCCTTTGACGGGGGCAACCTTTTTTTTTTTTTTTTTCGTTGTGGCCAAGTTAGTCACTCTGGTCAAGTTGCATAGTATTTCATCCTGTAAATTGCATAGTATTTCATCCTGTAAACCAAAGCATACTCGTAGTTTATATCTGTGACTTGCAAACTCCTAAACTTAATTTCTTCCGATCAAATTCAAAACAGCAACTGGTAATGTCAAACTCTTTTAATGTTTTTTGGAAATGGTTGGTTACTCGAAATCTGTGTCCTTTCATTATCTCATAGCTGTTCAATGGGATTCAGATCTGTACATCTCAATGACCACTTGATTAGAGAAATACTCTATGAGGAATATTCTCTATTGTTAGTATTATCGGTCATTAGAAAACTTTGAACCTATTCTAACATGTCTAATCGATCGCCACTGTATCTTACAGCAGGTATGGTTCCTCCCTCTCTCTCCAATTCCTAAGCATTACTGAAAGGAACCGCTAGGGAAAAGATAGAAGTCTGATCATCTGGGCAAGCATAATGGCCAAGGCCTTTTCACAGCTTCAAATCAGCCAAGAAAGCTAAGTAGAACCGGCACTAAACATCACATTCGTAGTTTCCAATAACTTTGTGACTAACCTTGAATGGTTTACTTGTAGCTAGATTGGATTGCACTCTCTTGAATTTGCGTGAAAGCAATCAAGGCCAAGACGTGGCAGTGTCTATGCATATTCAATGATTGATCTTTCCCTTTCGACGGATAAAAACAAGTTCGGTCATGGTGTGATAAGTTCTGATAAGTTCCTCCCGTCGAAACATGATTTAAGAGCAATCGGGTCTTTTCACAAGGTGTGATGGACAATAATTCTAACCAATATGCTGTTCCCAGGATCTTTTTTTTTTAATTCGGGGAAAATAATGCACAAATTGAGTTCATAGATACAGAACTAAAATATTTAGATATAATCAAAGCTTCTAACTGAATGTGCACATACTCGTATTATCAGTAATAAAGTGAGGTAAAACTAAAAAGAACAGAACACGGTTTCATGTCCTTAACTGATTATGAACTCTTTATAACCGACAGAATTTGGTAGCAAGGATGGTTCTAAATTCCTTTCCCACCTTTAAAAATTGATATCACATCGAATTGAGGCTTGTGCTTTGTAATCAGTATGTATGAATTTTTCTCTATTTTTTTAACAACTGTGCAAATTGGCTTTTGAGTTCATTATAAGAAAGAGTGACTCTAGGTTCAGAGAAACAGAGTTTTCCTTGTCGCAGTCATGTTCTTAAGATAAAAATACTAGACGCTGTAGCGGAAACTTAATTAACCAAGTCAGCTCAACTGCCAGGATTTCTTGACTGTAGATCTTAGAGCTCCAGAAATTTGTGGCATCTATGCCTACAGAGTTATAGGATCCGAATGTGTTAACAGGAACATTGCACAGCCTGCATAATCTTAGGTAGTGCAGGTTTTGCAATATTGATCTTAGACTACGTGTTGCACTGGGTTCTTTCAATGGCGTGAGGATTTGCGATAACTTCCCAGATGTCAGTCGAAAATGTTGTCTAAACGATGAATCACTTTTAATTAAATTTTATTAAAAGAATGGTGATACTTTTATTGTAGCCTAAGAAAGTCAGAAATATGTCTCTAGGCCTCTTTGTTAGAGAATAACTGAATTAAATAATATGAGTTGTTTCGTAGAAGACCACCTGACATTAAAGTGTTCATCCGTCAGCATTACAAGAAGTCATTCAAACACCTGATGAGGTGAAACAATTTCAGATTTGAAGGACGCAATCTATCGGGATGTAGTAAAAATTCCACTTTAAAGTTTGAAGACATGTGGAGGAGACATTTTTCTTTTGTCTTCATTGCTTATTAGAAAATAATAGTGGACATTTTATAGTTATAGAGATTGGAAAAAACTTTACCAATAATATAATGATTATTTTTTATTATTTTTTGTTCCACCACTATTCTACAGAAGACAACAGTATTTTGCGAAAGGTCGCTGTAGGCCAATGAGTAATATAATTATCTTGAAATTACCGTAGTTCCGCAGATATTCCAAGCAAAGTCGTAGTACTTCGTTGCACTCGAGATCTTTTACAATTTTGTTTGTTTTTTTAAAGCCAACAACATGAAGTAGAACTAATGGTAACGCATTTCCATAGTGAAAAAACTGCTGTTAAACTCGATTTTGAGACATAAACAGATAAAATTCATGGTTCTTCAAAGCCTTGATATCCCCTGTATTTCGCCGGAATTCCAGACAATTCCACTATACGAATTTAGCCATTACTTGAGCTTCGCGGAAGAGTCATTGGACTTCCGAAGAGCTGAGTGTCTCAATCTTGGATTTATCCTCTTTGGGAAAGAATGGGTTTTGATCGATGTCCATTTCTTTCTCTGGAAAAGTTCCAAAACTAATTAGCGAGGAAGCTCATTAACTTCGAAATCCATTTTTGTGTGCTATCAGTGGCACTTCTTTACCACTGGATTTTATTAGAGGTAGTGCTGTACAATACAGGGGTGCAAAATGAATGAGACTATCGCCTTTCTGCGGTTTTTGAAGGATGCAATAATGTGAGATTGGAGAAAATGACACTTCACGTGGAGTAATAATTTCACATCGCTTTCCGACTGAACATCTCCCTGCAACTTTCTGAGCGTATGAGGCGCCTCCGTAGCCAGGTGGGCAGGAGCAGCAGTGCGTAGCACACGCTTCTTGATTAGACCGGGGTTCGAGTCCGTGACCACCAAATACGGAAAGATCAGGGAATGACCACCGCATATCCCCGGAGCAATATGGCCTTAGTTGCTAATGCTCCTAAAAACCAAATACAACAACAACAACTGAGCGTGTGCAGCTCCGTTGCTATTTATAAGTTTCACCTCTTTCCTTGCCTCCTACTATTATATGTTCAGCTCTGCCTTTAATCTTTGCATTTCTTTTACCTCTTTCCATTGCTGGGATCCTTGAGATTATGTGCTTGCTGTCTTTATCAATTTAGTATGTGCGAGTTTTGAAGCTGAAAACAACATGACATAATTTAATGGTCCATTGCACCACATTGAACGCATGCAAGGGCACCAATAAAGCCTTTGCGAGTGTCCAAATTTCTGGCAACTGAAGCACCTTAGTGGGGTTGGTATGTACGCCCTTAACTAGGAAGTGCAACTAACCAACTGTAACCGAATACGGAGACTTGGTGAATTGAAGGATCAGGTTTACAGCGGGAACCGATTCCATTTCCTACGCACGAATATTCGTTTTGCAGTTGCTATTCCTGGAGTTTTCAGTTCAGAACACTTTCCTTATCATCCACTTCAAGGAGATACGTTCTAAGATTACGGGCCACAGATAAGTTTAGTGTCTTGTGACGGTGGTGTAATGTTATTGGTATTCCCCAATAAGGGTGGTTTTAATACGTTTCATGTTTGGTTTCAACAACAACAACAATGCCCTCAGAATGCATTTATTTTACAGTTTTAGGAGAATTTGCCAATTCTTCAGGATAAAGAAGGGTAATAATTTTCGTAGGATTTTTTTTTTTTTTTTTTTTTTGCTATTAGTGTGTAACTTCAAGAATCTGGGTAGTGGATTCTATGTCTTCAGTTCTGGATTTATTTGTTGTGGGGGATGCGCGTGATCGTATCAGTATTTTCTGATAGGAATCGTGTTGGGAGTCAGAGAAGAAATATTTTACATTATTAGGATCGATAGAGACTTTTATTATTAATAGAATCCACCATTTTTTTCAGAACTCATTGGCAAACGAAGGCCAAGAAGATGGAAAGATTACCTATCTTAAACTCAACAAGCAGTATGCTTAACGGAAAAGAATGAATACCCTTCGCGTGGAAACATAGAGCTAACAAAGCGCCATACCCGCCCGCTCTTTCGCCGCCTTGAATCTTGGTTCCTTAAACTATGTGGGTAGGGATATGGCATTGATACTTAAGGGTGAACACACAAGCGGATTAATCCTCAGCTAGCTATCCCAGAGTCTCCCATCTTATCGAAGTAGAAGCCGAAGTGGAGTTTTTAAACTGGGCCCTTTAACCATCACGATCCCTCCCCTCCTAATTTTCACGGGTCGCAGCACACGGTAAAAACGCTGAATTTCTGTATCCTAGGAATTCAGCGTTTTTACGTCTGGAGTCTATGAAGAAAGATACTGGATTCAGGAAGAAAAAAAAATTCTAACTTGCGAATACTTTTTAAGAGTATGATGTATAACTCTTGATATGCTGATAATGTGTTGTAAAATGAGAAAATCCACTGCTGGCTTTCTTGCTTGGTTAACTTCGAGTTTTGTCGATAATTTCCAGCCTAAAACATCGCGTTAAAACAGCAAAATGATATAATAAATTTCCCTGCCCATGCGCTGTACATCACATTCCTTAATTTGCTACCGTTCTAAATTAGTGGACCTGAAATTGAGATAAGAGATCCCGAATAAGAATCAGGAACGATCGCGCCAAAGCATGCCAAGATAAGAATTGTAGACCGGAATTACACTCTTGCAAGGAATCTATTATCACTACAGGTTTTAACGCAAAGTAACGAAGGGGTATTACCGTCTTGAGACCACGCTCATATTCTTACGCCCAGGGAGGGATTAAGTTGACTAGCAGCAACACGCCCGAGGTGAAGGTTTAAATGTTAACCCAAGTGACAAAGCGTTAATCTGGCCATAAATCATCTCTCCCATTACGGCATCAAGGGACGCACTTTAAGGGTGTAGAGAAAATTATCAGAATCCTTACTTGCTCTGTAGCAAACGGTATTTTGATTTTCCATTAAATCCCAGAGGATGTTCGGGACAGAAAGCTGCAGATTCCTTGGTAGAGTTTTGGCTGATTTTCTTGACTGATGTAGTTCGTTAAGAGGAGAATGCAAGTAGCTAATAGTCGACTTGAGCTGTAGTCTTTGAATGCACTTAGAGACTTTGTTAGAGAAACTCGTTTCTCTCTGAAACCATGTGATTTTGCGGCTAATCAACAATCATCATATAGCTAACTTCGCACTTATATTAAGAATATTTTATTCTCTTAAGTACTAGTTGCCAGAAAGGGCAAAATGTCGAAAGTTTAGTACGCAATTAATCCAGAGATATTTGTGGTAAATGCCACAACGGATAAGATATTTAAAGATTGTAGTTCAGCTATTATTAACGACTTAATAAAAATGAAAGTAAAAAATCTTGGATTTCTAGAATCATTAAATCCAAATAATTAGCGAACAAAAAGAAGGGTGTCTTTCAAGATAAGACTATATTAAAAAGTATACTTTTCCGCATATAAATTTTATTTTCTAGTTCAATTCCCTAAATCACTGATGGGATCTTGAATCTGTTTTGAAAAGCATTAGAAAGTGTTGAGAGTGACTGAAGATTTTAATCAGAGATTTTTAATTAGAATACCTTTATTCCTTTTCCGCTTTCTTTCTGGATTTTCGGGGTAAAACTATAGAGAACTCATTCAGCAAAAATTCATAGAAATTTTGTTAGGAAAGATTACCTTTCAGACGTTATTTCTTTTCGTGGCAGCATTTTATTTTCAGAATTCTACAAAGAGATCCATTTTTAAAATTCACCAACTACTGTTGATGAAACCCAACAATAAACCGCAGTTCTATTTCCCTGAAGTCATACTGGAAATTAAACCTTGTTTATTCTGCCAAATTACGCTAATTTAAGATGTCGGTTTTTAATACATAAAATCCTAACTTATGATTTAAAAATATTCTCTCATTTTTTTGCACAGCGTTTGCTTGGATAACATTTCATATGAAATCTCCAGTGGGATTAAAATAACTAAAAGAAAAATACGTCTTAATTAAATGCAATGCATAAACTGAATTCAGTGATCAAAGAGAAAATAGGTAACGTTAAGTATTAGTCTCGGTGACCTTTTCTCTCTCGCATTAATTAAGTAATCTAGCAGCTGTTTTTCAGTTTCCCCCTCATAAAAGGAAAGCGAAATGGCCCAACAACAAAAGATGCATCGCTTAAGGAAAACAGAAAGCAGCTGTTAAGTCATTTGGTTTTATGAAAGTAACAAAAAAAGAATAAAGGCTTGTAAGACATTACGTACGCAATCAGGCTCAATGCGTTTTCCCGACTTAAATGAGTTCGCCCTTAGTTACAAAAAAGCATGAAAAAACTTTACAATAGTTAATAAATGTCGATGTCTTCTTTCTAGCAATATAACATGATTTATAAATGAATTATTCACAACAAATACAGCTTGGGTGTTTCCAAGCAGACCTTGTGTTTTGAATACCGTCAACATTTTCCCTGTAGCAACATTCATGATACGACGCAAATGTTCTTTCCTTGTTTACGATTTTTACTAAATTTCTGCGATTTCCATTTACCCAATTTTCAGCAACCGTGTACACAACTTTAAATGATCATTTGAGAATACGTTTACCATTCGTATAACATTCCCGACTCCAAAAATTAACTTAAAAGGTGTGGGTACTGATGGAATATATTTTATACAAGGCCTTTATGATGTCATGTCCTTGTGGACTCTATCAAGGACCTTTGAATGCAGACACGATAGCAAAAAATAAGAAAACGAATTCGTAAACTGGTATGAAAGCACCAGAGTAAACTTACGTATCATGATAACGTATTTTCTACAAAAAACCAACGTAAATTCGCTAGTTTCGCTTCCCTCCCATAACTATTAAACTCCATTGAAGGTTTCGTGTGGTTTTAGGCACAAAAAGCGATCGTAATTGAGAGCAGATTAAAAAAAAATAAAAGGGGAAAAAGATGAGAAGAAAAAAACCCAGGAAAATGCATCCTTTTCGACCGGAAGTACTTATCGATTTCGGTTTGCGAAGGGAATCAAACTCTGTCCTTTTCCACATGGTCTTAGAGAAAGCAACAACAATATTCACTGAAACCCAAATATTTTTAATTTGAGCTGCCGAAAAAAATCTATTCTTGATTTGAAGCACTCGAATCTTTAATGTACTCGTTCACTGATCCAGTGCCTTGAAACTTTACCATCCAATTTCGGAAACCAAGTTAAATTGTAGATGGAACTTTTTCAAGTTTACCACTTTTGATTCCGTATTATTTTATTTTCTCTCTCTTTTCTGGGGACATGTTAAAGACCTCTGATAGAGGAACATCTGTTCATATTTGGAACTAGCGAAGTGAATCGTTTACTCTTACTGCAATCAGTATTTTATGAAGATTTTTGGTTTCTAAGTTAGTTTGCACAAAAAGAAGTAAAATGATTTATTTTCGTACACAAAATATTACAACGCTTTAAAGCCATTTGAAATCAACAGTTTCTGTATTTATATCTCTCTCCCATTGATGCATTAATTACTTTGCCTGAAGAAGCCACCCAGTATTTCCATACGTGAATCTGGACCAACGCCCACTCCACCGCAATTGAGGATGGTATCGTGAAGACGAATGTCAGAGAACTTGACTGATAGACGGATACTTGCGAATAATCCCATAACAAAAGAACAGACAATTCTCCCTTCAGTCATCTGTATTTAAACAGCAATTAAAATCTTGTACATAACAGTCGACTTCACTAATTTCCAAAAAAATGATCAGTCGCAGATGGCCTTACAATGATAAGAGAGTGAATTAAAAGGATGTCAAATCGAAATGAAAAAAATTTGCAGAATAAATATCGAAAACATCAAAGTACTTCACGGATCACTCAGTGGAAATGCTGGACATTATTAAGGGGGAAGAGAGAGATTTGTAAAGTACTTTGATATTCTCAAGTCAGCTGTGGAGCTCTGAAAATATAATGAACAATCCCAAGGCAAAGGTTGAAAGACTCGGTGGAAATTTCTTAAAAAACAATTAGAGCCTGATAAAACTAAAGTAATCTAATGGAGGCTAAGTGGTAAAGCTCCAAGCACTTAGGTACCACTTTAGTCCATCTTCGTTGCGCGAGCGTTCAAGTTTTAAGTAATACAGTCGTAATCAGCAAACAGAATCGACGTTTGTCGCTAAGAGCCTCTTACTGGATGATGGCATGACGTTCTCGAATTTTAATCAAATGTCAGAGCGCGCAGGAAAGAGTCTGTCTAAGTTCAAAAGTTTCCATTTTGTTTGACTTCAAGCTCTGCTGCATTGCGCAGAATTAACATGTGCTGTGCAAATAACCAACTCGGTAATGTAAACCAGTGGTTTTCAAACTAGGTGGTGGAGTGGAAATAGACAAGGCAACAGCGAAAAAACTATATATATAAACCCGGATAATATTATAAAATAACGAAGATGAATTTGAAGTTCGGTATTTAAAATTAAAAAGGGGGAAATAAATTGATATAAATTATTGAATATCAAAAAGAAATTCTCTTACACTAGTACACTACCAGATAAAGTTAATGTCGGATTCGGCCTTAACTCTGCATTGAAGCTTTGACCACTCGACTATAGTCGTGCCTTATGTTCGAATACTTTTATTTATAACGGATTTTTATTTTATGTTAAATGGAAACTGAATTCTCAATCATCGAAAAAAAAAACATGGCTATCTTTAAAGTATATTTTAGAGATATACGAATGATTGTAATGCAGAGTTTCTTTCCCAAACACTTCCGGCCTCACAAGCAATGTACATCAAGCAGTCCGTTTTATCTAGACAAACAAAGGTATTAAATCCAGTTGGTTGGTGGAGCATTCGCTATTCTAGGCAAGTACGTACTCGTTCTGTTTATCCAATGTCTAGCACCATCAGAGATGCTCGACTCTCTTCCAAGATGACTTGATTGTATAAAATGCACTTCAGAGCAACCGGGGGAAAGCATCCAACCACCCCATCTCTACAGAACTGTTTCCTGAACAGCGCTAAAACAGAAAGAAATTGGAGAAAGGAAGCGGAAAAAAGTTAATTAAAATTTTAATGAGAAACAGCGCGTTCTTGCGGTGGACTACGTTCATGTTCAAGCGTTTTACTACGAGATGAAGGTTAAAGGTGAAAAGATTATGCAAACTTAGCGATAAAGCCTACTGTATTTGTTAACACTTGTACTTTTCCCACGAGGGTGCTTCCAGGTTTTTTTTTTAATGCCAGAACACAACACGATGTGCCATGTTAAGCGTGACGAAAAATAAGAACTTGTAATTAACGAGAAGCCAGTTTAATCCTTATAATTTGCTTTCATGTACGCTCCGGCCCATAATAAATATTGATGCAGCATTTCAATATTCCGCCCTGGAGGGCAGTTTGTTTTTGGAAATTGAATAAACTTTATTATTGCCCTGGTCGGTGTCGAAAACAGAATAACAAAATGTCGTAAATAATTTCTTAATACTGGATAGATTATGTTTACAGTCAACGTACAAGTTACAACTTAAGGAAATGTGTTCCTTATGAAAATAAGAATGAGTCAACCATTTACCCCTCATAATAATAAGTAGTGGAGCGATTTTCATAATATACTTTCAAGTATGGATTAAGCGGCTCTGTGGAATTGCTGGTCTCGCTGGCGGGCGCAGCCCATGAAGTGTTTGTTACCATTTTTCAAATGTTATTTATTAACAGCGATGGCAAGAATTTTAAACTCAAGGTCACAACAAGCTGCATATGCTAACAGTATGGAATTAAAGCTAATATTTATAAATATGCACAAAAATAGCAAATTATTATAAAAAAAATCAAAATTTCTTATCTAAAACAGAAGATCTTGGATGGGATGTATCTTGGATTCGATCCCCATAATGACTTTTTCTTTTTTTTTATATTTATTTTGACAAGAAAATTCCATTCGCTGAGAGAAAATGAAGTACAGCACATTTCATTTTAATTATTAATCTTTTATTTTTATGTTTTAACTCCTGCACATCCTACAGAAAATCTTACCCTAATAACTGAATGGACGCGATGAGCAATGACCTCAAGTTCACACTTATTCAGAGTTGAATAATCACAATAAAAATTAAAAAAAAAAAAAACAAATGTAATGGGGATATCAGCTAGTCATTCACCAATGCCTGGAGAGTAAAATCTAAAGGAATCAGATCAAGGGATCGTCGAGGCCACAAAAATTGGTCCTCCTCTTCTAAACAACTTTACATAAAACAGTGTGTTCAGGTATACACGAACTTCTTTGTGGTGATGCAGCGGTCTTATTGGAAAATTGTATTCAGGTCTGAAGACCATGCCCAAAAACAGACAGAACTTCTGGAGAGAGTTCAAAGAAGGGCTACCCGATTAGTGATGGGTGCAAATCGATGCACATATGAAGAACGTCTTAAGAGATGCGGGCGCCAAAGTTCGACAACTGGACATCTAAGGGAAGATCTAATTGAGGTTTATAAGGCACTGAAGGAGTTGACAAAACTGAATGAGGAAGATCTGTTCTGGGTTGTAGGTGAGACAAAAACCGGGAGAGGAGGCACAAACATAAAATATGAGAAGATTGGTTTTCATGAAATTCACCTGTGGGCAGCGGGTTGTCGAAAACTGGAATCAGTTTCCTCCGAATATGTCAGAAGCAATGAATCTGGATAAATTCAAAGCGCAATTAGATGGTTAACTTGTCGGAATGGGAACAGTATTAATATTCCTATTTATTTTATTATTATTTCATTTATTTATTATTATTTTTGTGCTTCCTTGAATCAATTGGTCTTACCAATACTAAATTAAACTACTATCATCGTTATTCTGCAGTTGGAGCATAAGAAAATTCTCTAACATACCTACATACACCATGCTTAAAACTTCTTCTCCAAACAAAAAAGGTCTGTTCGCTTTTTTGATGTTGGTAATTCCGCCATGATTATATTTGGTATCATGCTGCCAGCTTCTGAAGGGTGCCTTTTCCAGTTGTTGAATAAAAATTTGAAGACATATTCTATCGCCTGGAAGCAGTTTCAGGTTTGTATCCTGTGCCCTACTCACACAATAACGTTTTAATTTTGTGAAGAAGGGTTTATGGCAATCCTATATATAGAAGAGAGTTATTTAAGTGAACTGGCATCTTAGACGCCCCCTAGCCTCTCGATCATATGTGTCTAATTCTCATCTGTATTGAATAACACAAACTAAATTTAGTCGGTTATGCACTCAATACAGAGACCCTGATCTCCGGTCAACTTAAATAAACAAATAAAATAACATCTAAGAGCAACCGTTGGTATATGAAAATATATTAAATACATGTACATAAATAAATAAAATATAGAAGTGTACATGTTATATTTATTCATATATTTTGTATGTCATACACAAAAAATTAAAGAGTTAATACGTATAGTATTATTAGAATTGATAGAATACATTTTGAACAAAAAAAGGTTGGTGTTTGTTTTTAATATTTCTATTTTTTTATAATAATAAGTATGGTATACGTATATCGAAAATAAATAATATTTTAAATTATAATGTAAAATTATCGATATTTTGTCATAAGATATTCAGGTGTGGCATGCTCTGATTCGGTGAAGGAAGTATCCCAGACTTCCTATGCGTACCCCGATTTCAATATGTGAAAATGTGCCAACCATAGTGATATATTTCACTCTACCAGAAATGCAGAGTGGAAAACTGCACGAAACGTTGCTTATTCTGTATTTTAAAGAAAGTTATATTTGAGTGATATTCTCTACCAATCTTGAACAGTTCGGATAATCGACATCCCACTGAATCAAGCGCAGGAGGTGTGTTCAGTCATCTTATATTTTTGTTTGCCCTCTTCTGGCCCAGGAGATTTGAAATTATTCCATTCTTTGAATAGCTACTAAATTGCAAGCTTCTTCTTAAAGGAGTTGAGTTATCTTGGATCGGTGTTAAAGACATCAAGACCACAAGGTTCAGGTGGATCTGGTCAATGAATTAGGTTGGTTCTAAGGATCATTTGTCCTTTTTTTGCAGAATAAAACCAGTCGGAAAGCCTCAAAAAACTTGCAGCTTTGCAGGCCACCACCTAACTTAAACGGCTTAACAAATATCTAGCTTGATATGACTGCATTCGAACCTGAATCTTTCTGTCTGGTTGTATAGCCACTTTACACGCACAGGCGTGTTTGTAAGACAAATTGCAGCAAAATCAGACGAATCTGTCAGACCAAAAACATCAAAATTACCAGTTATAAAAACTGAAGTTATGTCCGAATTTTGAGGGGATCTAGATCTAAACAAGTCTGGAATTCAGTTGGTTAGTTAAAGGTCTACTTCTGTCTTACCTCAGACTTTGATGCATGGCATAAATATCAGATAAACAGCACTAGAACACAACGACACGCTGTATGTATTGGCTTTCATTTATGCCCAAATTCTGACGTACTCATAAAAACGTTTAATATGTATTTTATAACTAAAAACTGTTTCTTCACCATTCCTGACATTGTACTAACTCATTAAATGCAAATGTAGAATTTTTCATTTTGTTTTATACAAATGTTGATTACATTAGGTAAAGAAATTTACAGAAATTAAAGTAGAGATTAACGTTATTTCTGTCTCTTCGTTATGTGCCCATTTTAAATGCATTATTCTTTGGTACAATGACATTTTCTTTAAAATTACATTCGTCATCTGTGCTTGCTTAATGGACTACGAAATCGATGGAGTTCGGGAGAGACTTCTTTCTTCAAGTTAATTCTGTTGTTTAGAAAGTTCTTCTTCCCTTCTTTCTGTTGATGTTCGTGTTTGTTCCCGTAATATTTAATCGAAAAACTACGCGAACGTTACATTCAAGTGCCTCGATTAATTAATAAGCTTTTAATGACACAAATGTTTGAACCTGAGGCATGTTTGGAAGTTAATTTTAGATTAACAAGAACTGGATTTAATTTTATAATCTTGAAAGACAAACATAAGCATCTTTGAGGTTAATTTTCCATATATTTTATGTAGAATATCAAGTATCAATGAATGTTTAAACGGAGCACTTTAATATTGAAGAAGGGTTAGTAAACCAGAATTTCCCGGGCCCTCGACTTAAATATAAGTAGATTGGAATTTTCAGGAAATACAAGTATATGGCGAATGTAAAGAAGAGCAGCAAAGTGAATGAATGAAAAAGAATAAAACCGTTAGGTCTGTGAGTTCGAAATTCAATCATAAATTAATGCTGGCTAGATCATACTTTTTTTCAAATTGGTCCACCTATTAAACATACAACACTGATAGCCATCACCAAGTTTTCATGACTTCCATTATCTCTGTTTACTTAACTACATTTGTTCTTAGGAAAGATGTAAATATCATTTATATCAGATGAAGAGATCTACAGTTTGTACATGTCGTTAAGTCCTTACTGAAGCCTTAATGACTTGTATAAATCCAGTAGGAAGCGTACAGATGCGTATTAATGAAAATGGAGGAAATGTCCGATAACTCATCATACAACCGAGAGAATATTACGAGGAAATAATCATGGCCGGAATTTCCCAGAGAAGACTACCAATCACGGAGACACATAATCAAAGGACTAGACCGACATATAATGGAAAGCCATAACTGCAGTTTGTTGCAGTCAGCTGGAAGGAATATGAAATAAAGGATTAATCTTAGCGTTTAGGAGAGTGGTATTGTTAGTGATTAAAGAATTAAATTACCATAAACTATTGAGAAAAAAAAAACTATTTCGTACAAATATTGAACGACCTTTAATCTCAGAGCAACTCCAACTCTATGCCCACATCTCAGCCGTCTCCACCTATCCGATAGGTTCCTGCCTTTTCAGCTACTTTCGTATGCCAGTCCTTGGATTCTGACCGTAATAAGTTCGCTTCTGACAGGAAATACAGACGTCGCATCCTTGAATTGTACTTCCTTGTTCCTGATCCTTCTCCTGGAAGCTCGTCTTAAATCTTCAAGCCATCAATACCACCTGATGTGAAGACGGCATACTAACTTTTCAGTATGACAGTTTGTAATGACGAACTAACTATTTCTGTTCAGTGCAGAGAACGTTACCGGTTTATACTACTGTGTGTATATGAAATTATTTGTTTCCGTCAATATCTTCTTTATATATTGCATTATAAATAACTGTATGATACTATACTTGAAGTTTTGAGTTGTACTTCCACATATGCATGTTATATATATCAATGATCCCTATTTATATTGTATTATTACTGTTAACCCCTGGCCTGGTGGCCGTGAAGGGCAACATTGCAATCTATCGAATTGTATTTTCATTATTATTATTATTATAATAAAGATTTCTTCTAAATCAATATTTTGCATCTACATTCACACATGAGGAGTTATTCAGGGAGGGGAATGCCAGAGGTGTATTAAACTCTGGCAGTAAGGTAGATGGTTTTGTAATAACAGAGAGTAAAGTGGAGGAGAAATTGTTGAAATAAACATATGAAAGGCACCTGGAGTGGATGGGATCTATCCAGTTATATTAAAGGAGGCAGCAAAGGAAGTAAGCAAATCCTTAGCCACAATTATGAGAGCTTTCTTGGACTCAGGGGAGGTACCCATGGACTGGAAATGTGCAAATGTGATCCCAATCCACAAAGGAGGATCAAAGGGAGACACAGGTAATTACAGACCTGTTAGTTTAACTTCTGTTCCAGGAAAATTAATGGAGGCACTGGTTAAAGGCATTGCAGGATCATCTAGACAAGAATTCAGTTATAGTTGGGACACAACATGGGTTTGTTAAGGGGGAGTCTTGTCTGGCCAATTTGATCGGATACTATGATGTAGTCACAAAGGAACTGGATGCAGGGAATAACTTTGATATTATATACTTGGATCTTATAAAGGCTTTTGATACTGTTGCACATGGAAGACTGCTGCACAAATTGGAGCAGTGTGGCATTGGAGGCAAATTGCTGCTATGGATAAAGGGGGGTGGTTGAGGGGGAGAAGACAGAGAGTGGTAATCAATGGACACTGCTCTTCGTGGACTAATGTTTTTAGTGGAGTACCCCAGGGTTCAGCGTTGGGTCTATTGTTGTTTTTTGTATTCATTAACGATATTGATGATGGTATATGAGACTTAATGTCCAAGTTTACAGACGATTCGAAGATCGCGGGGTTTTTAATGACACTAATGACAGGACGCTGCTGCAACAGGATCTAGAAAAGTTGATCAGATGGGCTGAGAGGTGGCAACTGAAGTTTACCATTGACAAATGTAAAGTACTGCATACAGGAAGCAGTAACCCCAAGTACCGTATCAACTGTGTGGTACTACACTGACAGTGGTAGAGAGTAAAAAGGACCTGGGGGTAATTGTGCAGGCAGATATGAAGTTTTCTGAGCAGTGCAGACGGCCTGCAAGCGTAGGTCATGGTGTCTTGTCAATGATATACAGGAATTTTTCTAGCAGGGATAAAGAGGTGATTATTCCCTTGGATAAGGCAATGGTCAGCCACACCTTGAGTACTGTATACAAGTGTGCAGGCCTCATTTCATGAAGGATGTAGAGCTGCTGGAACGAGTACAGAGAAGGGCAACAAGAACAGTGAATGGAACAAAGGGCTGCTCTTACGAAGAAAGATTTAAATTTTGCAAATTACAGTGTTTGGAGACTAGGCACCTGCGAGGTGATCTGATTGAAGTGTATAAAGCCTTGAATGGTTTGAACATGCTCAATGCTGATGATCAAGAGAATCCACTTGTACCCAAGTGGATTCTCTTTATGTAGTATCTCTTCAAGTAGCATCTATAATCCACGGGTATTTTTTGGCTTTATTATTATTATTTTTTTTCTTATTTAAATTCTAAATATGTTAAATTAGTCAAAGTTTTGATTTTTTTTCTGTTTTTAAATGATGACTATTTTTATATCTTCCAATATTAAAATTTATTCAACACGCTGATATTTGTCACAAATATTTACTACTGCTTGTTCCGCATACACTATGTTTTTTTTTTATATTTTGTTAATTAAAATAAAATAACTTTGAATGCAGTAAAGAGAAACATCAGAAACTCAAACAGGTTTTTAGAAAACTTGGAAATCTTTATTACACTGATGATTACGAGAAAAATGCCCCTTTCGCTAATTACCAACACCGTAGCCTGATAATACATAGATTGCTCTGCAAAAATATAGAGAACATACCAATATCACACAAGGCCATTTATGGATGACGACAAGTGCTGTCCTGCGTGGCATAAATTCCGCAGGGTGTACACAGGAGCCTCTTGTAATGTTATTCAGGTCCTTTTCGAAAATCACATTTAGATCCGTCAGATTCATTGCTTTATGAGATATCTCTGAATATGCCGTTCCAGATTATCCCACAGATTCCTGATGGATCCATGTGTGGCAAGTATGCGTTCCTTGCCAGACTCTGCGTATCCCCTGAAATGATGTTCACACTATTCCTGCATTATTTCCACCCTACGAGCTGTTGCATCGCAGACTTTAAACAGTTCGCCGCAGCCGTCTGGGTGTAACGTTAACATCTTGTGAGGTAAACAAGGATATTCAAAAGGATCTTGAATCATTGTCACCGTTTCCAAGAATACTAGATACGGATATGTTCGCCGCTCATACATAAGAAGCTTGCAAATGCCATAAAAATACGCAGACCCATTGATTGTACATTGCTCTGCTTGATGGGGTGACCGAAATTAGTTCCTTCGGTCCAACGGTGAAAGTTTGGTGAGTGTATGCAATGTATCAATTGATTTTTGCGATCCAGACTGATTTATGACTTCAGAGATTCATGTCGCTAAAGCCAGTAACAACTACCTTTACCATTCTACACCTTTACTGAATCTAAAAAAAAGAAAAACTGTAGGTCTTCTTATAGGGTCGTAGTACAAAGTGATCCTGTAGGTCAAGGAGTATTTCAGTTGCCCACTAGAAAAGATTCAGCGTCATCGGAAGGCTGATTTGTTCCGATGATGCTGTATAAATTAATGGAGCAATGCATATGCGCAGACATTTCTGTGCTGAAAGTTCACACAAAATTCGCTTCCTACTATTGGAATGAGCACCTCAAAAAAAAAAAAAAAAAAGAATTGCTGTATGATCCTATTCATCCAGGCAATTTTTCACTGCAAGAATCTCGATCTACTTTCCATGCTACTGCATCAGATGCACCAGGCAAAAAACGTTAACAAGCATCATCTTTTATAAGATGCTTGTTTATTGTTTTTTTTTCTTTTATAAATTCTGGTCCAACTTTTCATTTAATTGGTAAGTTTTTCAAGCTGAACGAATACCCTAATATTTATGAAGATTTCTGAGGTGAAACTTGTTCTTCGCAAAAAACCTAAATAATGAATTCTTTGAAATGAAACAAAAAACGCTTCTCCCAAGACAAGGCTTGCGTTCTAAACAACCCAGTGTTTACATTCTTTTCGTTCGTATGACTCAAGAGATGCGCTCTTGTTTCCTCATCAAAAATATGTATTTTCTTCTCTTCCGGCAAAATAATTGTCTTTTGAATAATCTTCCTATTTCTGTTACAGGATCTGTCTATCTTAAAAGAAAGAGTCATTTCCGTTGAAGAAAAGTTCGTAGTTAAGTCACCGTGGATAGGATGACTAGGAAAGACCCTCAGGTTAATAGCATGCATCCAAGAACGGAAGAAAAATGATTTTATGTGTGTGTGTGTTGTGTGTGTGCGCGCACACGTCTGTGTTCTTTCCTTGGTCCGGTTGCTTCGCATTTCCTGTACTCATTACCAGCGCTTAGGAGATAACATTCCCCCCAAAGTCTTCGCTAAGCACGATGTGCTCTCCGAGCTCATTATTTTGTAATCGTGCGTTAATTATTTCCGCGGGAATATGAATGTCATAGTAATGAGATACGCTTTCTCCACTAATCCGCCCGGATCGGCTGTAACGATGTTAATTAGTGGCAGGTGTAGGCTGGCTATTTTATCTTTTGCATTCTCATTCCGTTTTCTTTTCTTGTTTACTTCGGGGATTTCTTCCCCGACACACATTCACCCACACGTGCTGGATTATCTTGCTTAGCCATCGGAATTAAATACTCGGTAATTTGTTGTTTATGACCTCAGTAAAAATAAGTTAGAATTTCGGATAGGATTACATATTCGAAAAAGTTCCCTAATAAATATAATTTAATTGCCCATGGAAAGTCTGTAAATGTTCTGATTGGGAGGGAGAAAGGGGAGAAACGCCCTCATTAATCAGCAAAACACAGCTTGTCCTCAGTTCTTTGTTTTACATTTTTCCAGCCGAGGAATTCTTAATTATCGAAGCGCGTATTAAACGCTCTACTGCAGCTTGGTCATCTTCAGAGATTAATAATTGGGAGGAATACAATGCTTTTAACTACAATTTTCACTTTTATTCATTCTTCTTCTTCGGTTTATATTAGCTCTGCAACCTAATATAGTGTTTGGGTGTGATACGACACCGAAATCGAAAGACTTTTGTTACATGGTTAAAGAAACCTTTAATAATCAACTTTTTATGAATTTGGACAATAATTTGAATCGCTATTAGAGTAACCAGTTCAAAGAAATATCTACCTCAGTCCTGTTAAAAAATTATCGACAAATTCCAGCTGCATTAAAACTGGTTTTGGACAGGTTCGACGCTCTTCACGAACGCCTGTATTATCTGGAAATGATGCAGTGATATAATTTTATGTGGGATCAACACTACTGAAACCAAGAAAATCTTTCCAAACAAGTGGTCATCTCATCAACCTTTCCTTTTCAAAATGGAATCGTCTTCAGATCAAGGAAAATCCACAGGAAAACGAAAATATGAAAACTGAAGAGAATGCATTAGTATCCGCCCTTAAAAAAGGAAAATTTGGGTCTGGGTGGCTCCGTATTAAAACTAACTCAGGATATTAAACAAAACTGCAGAGAAAAAAAATAATATTCGAAAAATACCGAAGAAATCTCTGCTGAGTAGCAAATTAGTTCATTCCATCTTCTGTATGTGACTTTTCTCAAATTTAATAAATATTTTTCGAATTAAGACCGACAGCATTTCATGAGGATGAGATTAAAAGAAACCCCACAATTTAGAGTATTAAGCCGAATTTGTCTGCCGCTTCTCTTCAAGTACTGAATCAAATTCTAATAATTCAAAACGAGCAAACTGTTTTAGCTCCTTACCTAATTCAAAAATATTGTTTGACAACAGCTCTTGTATTGAAGCTATTAATTAAGATGTCTATTTTTTTTAAGCCAACGATCTAAACCACTTCATCGAGTTCACTCAGACAGACAAGCCTGAAACAAATCAATGAAAAATTCCTTATGCCAGCATTAGCGCTTCCTTTAGTGTTCCATGGACAGTATTGGAGCAATTCGACATGGAGTTTCCGTCTGTTTGATGATGAGTTGGCAGAATTCGGTTGCTGAATATGATGCATTCATATACCGCAGTCACGCCACATTCAAGAGCCTCTGGTCTACCTAAACATTAAATTGAATGGAAGTTTCAGCTAAAAGCAAAATGTCATTTAATATCTATGTCAATCTGGATTGCATTTATACCCTTCCAAATCTACGATGATAGATAGTGTTTTCCCTGAAAGCAACGTCTGCCAAAACCACCTAATGTTCTGGGGCACCTCAAATCCACGTTGTTAACAGACATCTAGACTTTGGGATTACTTTTGACACCAAACTAGGATTTAATTCCCAAAAGGAGAATTTTCTGACCAAAGTCTCGCTGATACACTAGTTGACTGTACTATTTCCAGGAGCTTTTAAGTCAATATGGTTATGTGGAAGACAGATTATCTTTCCGATTTTCAGAAAGTTTGAGCACGTTTAGAAGGAGCCACAAGTAAGAAAACAAAGAAAATAAGTGATGTGCCAAAAGCAACCGTCTCAAACTTATTCAATGAGTGTAAGACTAAAGGAGAATGCAACTACAAAAACAGCAAGAAATCCGGCAGAATGTTGGTACTCCAAGAACAAGACCGTAGGAATTTAAAGCGAATTATGTGTCAGAACAGAAGGTCCAGTGTGCAGCCAATGGCTAAATTCAATATAGGCAAAAAGGCATAATTTCGAACCTAAGTATACTTCGGGAGTTGAAGAACATGGGATTTGGTAGTTGTATACCTAAACGAAAGCAAAGCCACTTCTTTCTGCAAAAAATCGAAAGGTTCGAGCGGAGTTGTGCAACCAACGCCAAGAATGTACTCTGGAACAGTGAAAAACAGATAACGTGGTCTTACGAGTCTCAATTTACACCTTTTCGTAGCGTGAAAGCGTGGAATGAACCTCATGAAGCCATGCACCCAGGGACCAACTTCACGCTGAAATTCTTTGCTAAGATGCTCATTTTTATTGGGATGGATTCTTTAAAGGTGACAACGCAACTATCCATCGTGCAAAAAATTTATCTAAATGTTTCGAAGAACATTCTCAATATTTCCAATATCTAGCCTGGTCGCTTAATTCTCCAGATCTGAATCCAATTGAGAATGTCTGGATTATGTTGTAAGGGGCATTTCAGCTTCCTTGTTCCCTACCGAATAAACAATGCAGCAACTGGCAAATATCCTGATGGAAGAATGGTCAAATCTGAAGCTAGACTCCCTCAGACACTTAATGGAATCCATGCTACAGCGTAGTCTGGCTGCAATACGGGTAAAAGGTGACCCTAGCAGATACTGAATAAATATTTCTAATTTCATTGGCTAGCCCGTATGAGAATGAGTGCAAGTGGAAAAAGGTGCACGAAAAAAAGATCAAGGTAAATAGGCCCAGGGTTTAAAAAGATCAAGGGGTAAAAAGGTCCAGGGTTTAAAAAGACCCAGGAAAAAAAATATAACAGCTTTTGGGGTAAGGGAAATGTCCCCTAACTCCCATTATTTTAAAATATGGGAAGTGAGTGAATCGTTAAATATACATTTTTGAAAATATCATTTCCTCCTTTTCGGATTGGGCATAGGTTATATACCCCCCACATGTCTTCGTTATATATCTCCAAGGTGTTCAAGTTGTTTTCATCGGACCTTCTTCGTGGGTATTTTTGACTTAAATCTTAATTCTCGAGATTTACGAAAGCTACGAGAATCTTATCTCTGAAGTGAGCAGCACTCAACCATATGACTTTTCAGCTCAGTATTATCATTTAAGAGATATTAGACATTTCTCTTATACATAAGTTAATCAGGAAACTTAAAAGAATGAGAACTAAGAAATCTGCTGTGCGCCTATGTGCTGTTAATTATTCATATGTTTACTATCTCAACTTCGGCGTATTTTAAGTAGGCTCAGATTTCCACAACTTTTTTTCCCTGTGAACTGACAGCTAATTAAGACGGACTCTGCATAGAATATTCATCCCTTCAATTACTTAAACGGTGTTCTTGACTTTTGACACAGAAATTCGATGGGTTCATGTGTATGTAGTGCTTACCATATTGCGTGATTTTAGCTTATAACAGGTCACTTGTTCACTAATGAATATTCAAAATCGCTTTCTCTCCCTCCCTTATTTTCCAACCCTTAATAACGTATTGTAATAGCTGCTACACAACGTACGAAGTCTTTAAAAGCTAGCAGTTTGTCCCTATTAAGCATGCATCACGTATGAACGTGCTGCAAATGCATGCAAGCACTCGGCGATTGCATAACAACGTGACAGCTGTAATTCCTATTGAGTCCTAATTGTCACACATCGGACTGTAGCAGTTCAGCATAATTAGGGACAATACGAGAGTTCATCGCATTCCAATATGCAAAGCACAAGTCTAATTGGAAAGTGAAACAAGTCAGAATGTTACATTGGTGACATATGCGTCGGGATGAAGTATCTAGCAAGCCGATTTCCATTCGGTATGCTAATTTCCTTGACGTCACTATGGAACCTGCAAGAAAATGTCAGGAATGTATTAAAAAGGGTACGCATTTACGTATCAGAATTATTTATTCTAATTTCTTGGATATCAAGGCGTTTATTGATCTAGAGATTAATTGTAATACTGAATTGGGTAACGTTTCCATTAAGACCTCCTCGCTTTGAGCTTAAATTGAGTCAGCAGAATAAAGAGAAATCACTAGGGGGTGCATAAAAATATAAGGAGGGCATAGGACAAGGGTCATACTCTTCTTGCCCGTCGATATCGCATTCCAAGTGCGTTGCCAAGTTGTTCCCTAGAATCATGAATGGTAAGCTGTCTTCTTTGGTAAATTCCCTCCTTTGTAACCAAACGAACATAGTTATTAGATTATTTTCAAGGCTTTCGTAATGATCGCTCTAGTGAAGCACTTTAAATGGACTTCAACTTTTGTTGGACCAGTTAGATTTGCAAGTAAAGACTCTTACTTCCATGCACTAAAGTTTGTCTCTAAATGAGAGTTTAAAAAGATAGCAGAAGAAGGACTCTTACTCTGTATAAAGCAGAATTTACATTTTACTTATCTTTAACGATGAACGGATATTCAAATATATATAAAAAAAAGAATAATTAATCTAGAGAAGACCAAGGAACTGGCATTGGTTCCAGAACATGATGCTGTTAAAGGTTGATAAACTGTGGTTTATAAAGGTTGATAAACTGTGGTTTATAAAGGTTGATAAACTGTGGTTTATAAAGGTTGATAAACTGTGGTTTATAAAGTTTGATAAAGATTTATAAACGGTGGTTTATAAAGGTTGATAAACTGAAGCATTAATGGTTTATAAACTGAGGCTTTAAAGGTTGATAAACTGTGGTTTATAAAGGTTGATAAACTGTGGTTTATAAAGCTTGATAAAGATTTATAAACGGTGGTTTATAAAGGTTGATAAACTGAGGCTTTAAGGTTTATAAACTCTGGTTTGATAGTGTAATAATTTGTAGCTATCTCCTAAAAAGGCAATTTTATTAATGTTAATTCTTTACCTATTTCTGAGATGAAGGATACTTCATCTCAGAAATGTAAACTTCAAGAAATATTTCTCATCATACAAGCATCACACTTTGATAATTTTGTTGTGTTATCTAACTCTCCTTCGCGTTCTACCACAAACTACCTCAACCTTTTTCTTTTACTACAAAGTGGTTGCAGTAGCTTTGAATAACTAGCAAAGCAACTCAAGGTCTGAGGAGTTAATATGTGTACTGTTCGTGTACAGAATTTCTGCTGTTTCTGCTAATTCTGTCATGAAGTGTTTTGTATACGATTCACAATTCCCCTTGTGTTTTATAAATTGAAAATTCGGATCTGCAAAGCCCGTGTAAGCACATCCATTTGTAAACTGCTGACAGCCCATCTCGGTGTGACGTGAAGGGTAAAATAGCGAGCAAATCTTGCCGAAGACCGCGTGAAGCGAAAATATTTCACTCACTCCTTTCTTTTCCAGATTTTTATTTTTAGAAATCGCACAAGGGCTGTGCCTTCGCGACACGCGCCACTTCTCCAGTTGGCGGCACGGATGCTGACGACTTCAATATTTTGCTCAGGGGCTTTCGTTGCGAAATATGATGATCGTCAGACGGCTGTACGTGACTGCGGAACAAGGTGCAAGAAATCGTGAAGCTGTACAGTTAACACGGAGGAATGTTTAAGGGCAATGGGAAACGATGCGAGATTGTCCAGGTTCTTCGGTTACAAATACGCAGTTTACAGCGTCTTACGTGTCTTAAGCGTAAGACGCGAGGCTGTCGCTTTTAACCGCATTTCCTAAACCTTTCTGACGGCTACACAAAATCATTTTCATATTTCAGAAGGAAATTGAAAGTCTGAAACCATGTAATCTCTATAAACCAAGACAAGCAGAAGAAACCGCAGATTCTGGGTAAATTCTTTCCTTTCAAAATATCCTACGAAAAAGGCGATTATGACTCATCGTTCTCATGGAGTTACACTATAAACTACAGTATTTCATAAATGTACAAAGGTGTTCTAAATATATTTATATTGATGTTATATACACAAAATGTTTTTTTAGGATGAATAATTTTATTTTTGCATTTTTCAATGGCGCCATCTTGTTCTTCAAAGGTCAAGGAATTCAAATGGAACATATCTTGAATAAGTCGTTGCACTTTCCCCCGTACATCTAAAGTAGTACTGACTTCCTTTCAGAAAAAAAAAATTATCTGACTTCTGGGATATCCTTGTTGTTGTCATTGGGTTTGTTGGTGCAAATTTTTGATTCTGACATAAAAGTTCAGACAAGGTGATATTTATCAATCGATTTTAGAAAAACAAAAACATCATCCATATCCTGACGATCTCCTAGAACATTCAGAAGTGTTAATTGATTGCAATTTTCGAAATATGAAGAGAAAGCAGTTTTTCGTTGTCTTAGATATAGTGGGCATTCTATGACGATATGCTTTACAGTGGGGGGGGGGGGCATGAACAGCTACTGTATTTTGGGGCATCTTCCTTTCTTAATAGGGAACTGTGGGTGAGGTATGTATGACCAATGCGCAGTCGTGCTGGTACAGTCTCTTCTTTTCTATTTCCTCTTAGACTGGACTGCCACTGTTTGGGTTCTCCATTTATTTCAAAAAGTTTATTATTTGTTTCTTTTTCCCATATACGTTTCCACTGTTCTTGAGAGGTCTGTTGTATAATGAATTTATAGTCAACGAAATTGGGTGAGATCGGATTTGAAGCACTTTTAGCGGCTAAATCTGCCTGTTCATTCCCTGGGATTGCAGAGTGTCCAGAAATCCAACAAAAAATTATGCTGTGACTACGTGTATGAATTTCCATTAACTGAGACCAGATTTTCTGTATCAGAAGATGATTGCTGAAGCGTTTACATTGTATACATTTCACAGCTTAACGAATCGGTATATATGGTGGATTGAGTATATGAGACTTATTTTGTGTTCTCCAGGGCTAATAGGATACCATATGCGGTATAAGTACTACATTCTGAGGGGAGCTGATTGGCAATGATAACATCCGGCAAGACTACGGCTGTACCAACTTTATTGCCAGTCTTGGATCCATCTGTATATAGCTGTACGTAACTTCTAAACTGAGTGGAGTGGGCCAGATGTAATTGACTAATGTTAATATCTGGAAGATTATTCTTCCCCAATTACTGAAAATATCTGTTGACGTGTATTGTGGGTATTTGCCATGGCTGGATTTCCATGCTAGTATCCTGCAGTATGTTATTCATTCTGAGTTGAAGAATGAATCCTAGAGCTTGAAGCCTAATGCCAGATGGGCATTAGGCTTCAAGAGGTTTTCCCATTTTGGTCTGAAGAGATATTGCCATATCAGGTGATGTGGAAGGCTGCTGATTTTAGGGAGATAATTTAGGAGAAGAATTTGTCGTCGAAGGGCTAGCGGCGGTTCATAGGTTTCCGTATATAGACTTAAAATTGGAGGTGTACGAAAGGCCCCCAGTGCAACTCGAAGTGCACTATGATGAATGGGATCAAGCCATTTCAGTACACTGGGCCTGGCTGAGGCGTATGCAGGAGATGCATAGTCTAAGAGGGATCTAATTAATGAGCGGTATAAATTTAGCAACATGTAACGATCTACACCTCATGACATAGAAGAGATTACTCTGAGAATATTTAGTTTCTTAAGACAGCTGGTGCGAGTATATTTTATATGTTCAAGAAAGTTTATCAAGTATTATACCAAGAAAACGAGTACTTGGCTGAAATGTAATACAATGAGAGAGTCTAAGTGAAGGTCTGGATTAGGATGCAATGTACGTTTACGACAGAATTGTACTGCAGTTGTTTTGGATTTAGAAATTCTGTAACCATTGTTTTTGGCCCAAGAAACTATTCTATTAATGGTGCCTTGTAGTCTCTCAATAAGTCGCGTATTTTGAGAATGACATGAGTTGGCAAGGTCATCATCATACAAGTATGCATCAACTGTTTTAGGTATACACTTGGTTATAGAATCGATCCTGATGGAAAAAAGGTGTTGCCCTCAGCACTGAGGCACTCCCTCTTCTTGTACATACGTTCCAGAAAGTGACGAGTGGAAGCGGACTTGGAGGGATCTGTTAGATAGAAAGTTCTGAATAAATTTCGGAGGATGACCCCGAAGACCAGATTTACATAAGTCACGAAGAAGACGATAACGCCAAGTTGTCTCAAATGCTTTTTCGATGTCAGTGCATATCATCACAAAGTGCTCATTTCTTAGAAAGGCGTTCCGAATATTTGCTTCCGCTTTGATAATGAGATCAAGCGTCGATCTACTTGTCCGAAAACCATATTGGCTTGGACTCAGGAACGTTTTGAGTCTCTAAATACCACGTTAGTCGGGCGTTAACTATTTTTTGCATTGTTTTTTTTTTCAAAGCAATTTCTTAGGCAGATAGGCTGATAGTTTGGTGGATCTGTGTGGTCTTTTCCTGGTTTCGGGAAGGCTAACACATAACAATGGCACCAGCTAGTGGGAAAATATTCCTCTAAAAAAATTCTATTATAGAGAGTGGTATTAAAATTCAGTTTATACTTTTCTGTACTGCAATTTAGCGACTGAAAGGCTGGTTCATAGGCGGAAACAGCTGAGAATGTTTTCAAAAAGACGAACCGAATGCATTAGCAACTTTCACAGGTTCAGAAATTCCCTTCCCTTTCAGAAATAAATAGAATGTGAGTATCTGCCATTGATACGTTTGATTTTTTTTTCCAGACTCTAGCAGTATCTGTGAATCTGTTTATGGTGGCAGCATAATGTGCCCATGATTCGTTTTTACTCATTCGTCTTACAACGAGCCTTAAGCCCTTGCTCTCTTCGACTGTAGGAGGTTGGCTGTGGTTGGATGTTTTCTAAACTGCTTCCAGTATTTATTCCTTTCTATTTTAGTAATGCTACATGCTTCATTCCACCACATTTTTGGATGGAGTCGGATTTTAAATGATGATTTAGCGATAGCAGATTCAGCTGCTGTCATTATTTGTTGTGTAATATAGCTTACTGCAGAATCAATCTTGTCAGTTGCAATGATAGTGGAATCTAAATGAGCTATTTCTTGATATTTAGTCCAGTTGGCCTTGTCAAATTTCCAAATTGTTCTAATGGTACTCTGCGGAGGAGAACTTGTACAGAAATTACAGATGATCGGAAAGTGGGCACTACTAAGAGGGTTGTCTGTAACTGTCCAGTCTATGAGAGGAAATATTGTTGGAGAACATACTGATAGATCAACGGCAGAGCTTGAACTAGATGGTATCATCATCATCATATTTACACTTACTTGGGCGTTTCCTGAGCAAAAGCTCAACAACGCAATTTCACTTCTTTCCGACCTATTTAGCCTTCCCAGCAGCAGGAATAGTTCCGCTACTAGGAAGTTTACCGTCCCTAGCCCCGTGGAGGCAGGTCGCTACTATCTTTAATATTTACACCATCTTAATTCTCTATTTGCAACATTTATAGATCTTTCTACAAAATTAGTTAACTCATTTAGAAAGTCAAAGGAGAATTCCTCTATTTTCAATAATACGATTTCTATTTACACTAAATATATAATGCAATCATTGCTGTTGCGGTCATTACTAACATTCGCAAGCATGCGGGAATAATCCCCCGTAGGGTCAGGTATCGTCGGGCGCCACCCCAACGATACCACTACGTGTATGTAATGCAACGACAGTTGTTGCGGTCACTTCTAACTTCCGCAACATGCGGGAATAATGAACCCAAGGGTTCAAGTAGTGTCAGGCGCACTACGAATACTGTTTACCTCTTTAAGATAATTTACAAATATAGTATAATTTCCTTTATTTTCAAAGAGCCTCTGCATCTCATGAGGAGAGGAAATCCCCAACTGGCTAATTAGCCTCCGCCTTGGTATGTCATAGTGAGGGCATTGTAAAATAACATGCTGGCTATCCTCAGTCTGCCCGCAGCGACAGCGATCACTGTCCACGAGACCTAACTGGAATAGCCGCAACCTTAACCCATGTCCTGTTACCACCATTGCCTGAAAAACTCCCAGTCTAGGCCACTTGTTTATTTGTTCGAGTCTTGAGATGTCCGGTATCATCTCATAAGTTATCCTGCCCTTGACAGAAGCAGCCCAACGCTCCTGCCAGAGGCGATGGATGTCCAGTGAGATTCGTTTGCTCTCGTCCTTTAGGTCAGTTCTGCTGTAGGTTTTTCCCGCATCAGGGCAGCAGCAGATGCCCATGAATTCCAGGGGTTGGTTATTCCTGGTGCGGTACTTCATTAGTCTCCCTAGGATCAGAAGATCAACTGGCATAGCTCCTGCTATGACCTGTAGGGCTTCCGTGGAGACGGTGCGGCACGCCCTGGTCACGCACAAGAGAGCAAATCTCTGTGCAGCCATCAGGTGACGTCTCACCACGCAACCGTCAATCGCCTGACCCCAGGCTCCACATGCATATGTTATGATTGGCACAAAAAGGCACTTATAAAGTATATCTAGGTTCCGTCCTTTTATTCCCCAGTCTGACCGGGTGATGCGCCTCAGTTTCCCATACAGGTTTTTAACCTTATCCCGCATGGCTTTCGCATGGGGTATAAAGTTCATTCTCTGATCCAGGTTGACACCTAGGTATCTGACAACTGGAGCAAATTTCAGAGGGAGCCCGCCCAGTCCTATAGCGGGTGGTCTGGTAGGGCTGAATTTACCCTTTAGCATCAGGCATAACGACTTCGTCGCCGATATCATCAACTTGTGAGTTGCTGCCCAGGCCTGGACTTTGGTCAGTGCCCAATTGGCCTTGGTCTCAAGCTCCAGGCGGGCGTCTGCACCCACCAGAACGGCCACATCGTCCGCGTATGCTACTATCTCCACGCCATTCCAGTCTTGGTTTAAAAGGTCGTCCAAGACGAAGTTCCACATGTAGGGCCCAATGATGGAACCCTGTGGAACCCCTCTGGAGACTACGTGGGTCACTTTCTCGAAGCGGGTCCGTACCATCACACTTCGCTCTTCAAAGTAGCTACGCATCAGGCGATGCAGTGCACCCGGGCGACTCACGAGTCTTAATCTGCTTAGAATGCTTTCCCACCAGAGGCGGTCAAAAGCTCCCTTAAAGTCTAGAAATATGCCCAGGACATATTTGTTCTCCGAACAACGGATCGTCGAGAGCAAACGCACCACTGCGTCCTCGGCGGAACGGCCCTGCTTGAAGCCGAACTGCCTGTCTGACTCTTGGTGCTTATCTCTGTAAATGGCATTTAGGCGACCCATGATGAGTCTCTCAAAGGTCTTGCCTAGGACTGGAAGTAAGGCAATTGGCCTGTACGAAGACGGGTCTGTCTTCTCTCTGTCTTCTCCCTTCAGGAGAATTACCAGTTTAGCCTCTTTCCAGCATCGTGGAAAGGTACATTCCTCTAGGCACTGGTTATACAATGACAGGAGCAAATCAGGACATTGTTTATGGAATTCTTTCAAGATCTCTGCAGTAATGTTGTCCGAACCAGGAGCCCTGCGGTTCCTCATGCTTTTTACAGCAAACTCTAGCTCCGCAACGGTAAACATCTCGATGGATGTACCAGAACTACAGTAGTTTTGGTTTGCCGCGCGGTGTGCTATTTGTTCAGCCGTCTCCCCAATGACATCGTCACCAGGAAAAAGCGTCTGAAGAACCGTGAGCATTGTATCCCTCCAGGTCTGAGTCTCGCTCAGTTCTCCTAGGACGGAATGCTGGACTTGTTCAGGTCGAACCCTCTCCATCGCTAACAGATACGGCAGTCCCCAAGGATTCGTGTTGCCTCTGTCAGAGACAAAATCCTGCCAAGCCTTGCGCTTGCAGGTTCGAATTTCCTTGACATAATTTCTCTTTGCCGTTGCATACTGCTCTCGGTAGCTGGCAAGGTCTAAATAACCTGAACGCCTGGCTCGTTGAAACTTTCTGCGAGTTTGATTCACTAGGCGTCTGAGTCTAGTCAGTTCCCCGCACCACCAGGGAACAGACGTGGTCCTAGTCCGACCTCTCCTCATAGATGCATTACAGGCTCTTTGAACTAGATGGTATATGCACATATGATCACCGGTGTTTAAAATAGTTAGGTTGTGTTTATCCAAGAATTTCTCAATTATTTGTCCTCTGCAATCAAGCTGCTGAGAACCCCATAAGGGGTTATGGGCCATTCCAGTCACCCAGAGTACAGAAAGGAGCGGATATTTGCCTTACTAGGTCATCTAAATCAGCAAGGGTGTAAGCGTGGTTTGGTGACAGGCACAATGAGACTAATGTTATCGTTATGCCAATGGTGTTTGCAAGTGAACAGGTCTGGGGGGAATTAAAGAGTTTATTAACAGCGTTACTCCTCTGTGTGCTGCATTAGAGCAGTTTCTATATTTTCTATACATGGTGAAATGTTTGATTGTTATAGATACTGCATTCGTCAGGTTCGTTTCCTGTACGAATGCTGCAACAGGCTTATATTCACTTAGATCGTACAGGTCATCTATTTTAGCCCGAAGTCCTCAACAATTCCATTGAATTACTGTGTGCATTGTTTGGTTTTAACTGGTGGGTTTGGTTACTTACGGCGGATATTTTTCTTTGCGCTTGTCTACTTCTGCGTTTTCTGTTTTTGGGAAGATTGGCCTACCCGTGTCAATGTCATCCTCTGGATGAATCTCAAGAACTGAATCATCTTCATCTATCTTTTCATCAATATCCATAGTATCGGGTATAAATTTAGTTGCGTTGCTTTTTTCAGGGCTCTAGGCTAGTTCTTTTGGTTGCTCGTTAAGTTTCTTATCTGGAGGTATTGTTACAGGAGTATTTGCTTCTTAGTAGCATATTCGGGAGTAGATTGTTCCTTTGATGAGGAGAAGAGTGATTTAACCGGGATTTATTCAGATATTTCACTTAACCGTGAAAAGTGATTTATTCAGATATTGAGATATTTGTAGGGACTGAGCTGTCAGTCTGAGTTGCTACTGAGCGTAGCCGTTGGGTAACTGAAGCATATGTAGGTGACTTAGCAGGTACTGCAAAACGTTTCTTAGCTTCTTGATATGATACTTTCTGCTCAATCTTATATTTTTGAATATTCTTTTCTCTTTTTCCATTGAGGGCATTCCTCAGAAAAGGCAGAATGGTTACCATAGCAGTAAGGACAACTTTGCATTTCAGTGTTACAGTTTGTGTGTGTATGCTCTTTTGATCCGTAGGTAGCACAAGTGGCTACACCTCTGCAGACAACTTGGGAATGACCAAATTTTTGGCACTTAAAGCACCGGACTGGATTTGGAATGTATGGTCTTACTTGACATCTAAGATAACCAGCTTTAATGGGGGTAGGTAGATTTGGTGTTTTAAATGTTAGTATCACTGTCCTGGTAGAGGCAGACTCTCCATCTTTTTTAATGACAATTCTTTTGGCTTGTACCACGTTTTGATCTCTTGATTCATGCACAAGTTCATCCTCTGATACGTTTAATAGATCCCATTCTGAAATTACCCCTTTAGAGGAGTTTAAGATGACATGTGGGAAAAACCTTCGTGGGAAAAAGTGTAAACTGTATTCCTGTCTAGCGGCACCAGGGGTTTCTTGGGAATTCCACCAAAAGCAGATACTTTCAAGTCTCTCAGCATGCTCGAAAATGTGGCTGGCCCTCCAAAAATGGTTCGGCGATCTTAATCGCCGAACCATTTTTGTAGGGCCAGCCACATTTTCGAGACATTTCTGTATCAAAAATGGGGACAGCTTACTCATTGGTTGGTTTGTGGAGGAGTGTAGTATTAAAAAGACAGGAATGGTATTATCCGTTCCTTCTTTTTTTGTCTCTTAACATGGGATATGTTTGTGTCGTCATGATCGGGATTATATTTGTCTAGATCTCGATCAAGAGATCCACACGAAGACTTTATTTTGCCCATTGTTGCTGCTCCTTTTAGCCCTAGGAGGGTGGCTTTCTTCTCCCAGGTTTCCAGCCCACCACGTGGAGGCAGGAGCGGTACCACCAGTGACAAAGTAAGGTTATTTCTTAGTGCGTTAGTCCTGTGTACAAGAAAGGTGTCTTTCCTTTCTGTTAGGTAAGCTGACTTCTTTACTTTAGAAGAGCGAAATTAAATAACTCTGGAAAAATATGAAGATTAACGCTATAATTGTCAGCCGCTCTTTAAAAAAATCACTTGGAAATCACTCAGAAATCGCTATAGTCACTCGCTTGGCACTTGGGGTCGGAACATCCTTTAAGTACTGTTTTTGATTTTCCATAAATTTTTCTTGTAGCACTATTGCACAACATGTCCCGATGGTTCTAATGATTACTTACAGTTTGATTGAGCTGAAAAGCTCGGAATTACCCATGGTAAGGTCTTCGGCTAACTACAGCCTCAATTAAGATTAAAAATTCTTCCACTCCCCGTGTATTTGGCCATCGGAAACAAGGTTCAGTGACCTTCCGGAAAAGAGGGTTTCCTGTACTGTTTCCTATTTTGATTCTTATAACTGAAATGTTAATAGAGCCAAATTTATATTGTTTTCTGCGTTCATGGATGTTTAGAATTTTTACTGCGTCCTTCTTGCTTCCATAACGTGAGGACATCATCATCGTAACAAAAGCAATGCTGTCGATATTACGTGACGTTGCTGAATCCCGCCAGTTTCGAACAATTCCATTAAAATGCCTTCTACATTGGTGTGCAAAACTGAAGGTCTAACACTATTTCTAAAGGTTACAACCACAAAATCTTTACTTAAGGTACTCTTTACTGATGAGAGTAGATTCAGTCTCAGCAGCGATTCTGGACGTCAGCTAATCTGGCGAGAGGTTGGCACACGGTATCACCCCGCAAACATCACTTAAAGGGATAGATATAGCGGTTGAGGTGTTCTCGTCTGGGGAAACGTTATCTTGGATGCACATACACAACTCCAGATACTGGAAGGCGGTGCTGTGACCGATGCACGCTACTGTACTGAGGCAATTCTTCCCCATGTGCGTCTGTTCCGAGGTGCCATTGGCCCCGAGTTCATGTTTATGGATGATAACGCCACACTCCATCGCATGCAAGTGTCGTTATTCTTTTGGAAAGTGAGGGCATTGTTCGTATGGATTGGCCTGCCCATTTCCATTGATCTAAATCCCATCCAAAACAGATGGGACGCTCTGGGGAGACGCCTAGCGGCACGTCCACACCCACCAGAAAATGTTCACCGGCTGAAGATGGCGCTGACAATAATCCAACTTGGACTGATTTGCTTCTGAGGTCCATGTTGGTAGAGGGGGCAATATTGTTAAGTCTAATGCTATTTCTTCAGAGAAAGCCCTTTTCTTCACCTACGGAAACTAAACTCAGTTTCATCCATAACTAAGATTCCAGTTTCCCTGTCCTTATTTTGTTAAATGTGTACTTTTATAGACAGAAGAGAAAAAAATCCTGCCAATGAAATTAGTGTTCATATGAAAATAAAAAGTTATAGTTGCTATTCTCGTGGTTCAGGAAGGCATGTACTCAATTTTACGCATTCAGTATGCACCCCAAATGGAATATTACGGTGTTTTGCTCGTCTGATAAACAAAGTCGCCTACGGAAATCAATCCGTGTAGGACGTATTATTTTGCTTTGATCACAAACAGACTCGAGAACTCCATAAAGAAATTGAAATAAAAGCATTTTCTAGAAATGATCTGTAGTCTTTCTTTTTTTACCTATAATATCTGATAACCAGGAATACACTCTGCCTTTGTTTCTTCTTGCAAACGTCACTGGAAAATTAAGGTGAACGTCGGCTATGATCCGACACAGCAGCTTTTAAAATGCTCATGAAATTTAGCGAGACGGTCGTGTAAAATCCCAGTAAATCTCCTTTTTCTCCTTGATGGATGACAGATAAAACTCTAGACTAAAGCCGTGCCATAAGGCAGATGGTTCTTTTTTTCTTCTTATAAATCCCGCTCTAGTTTCCCCCAAGGAAATCAGGAGCATAAACGAGTAGGGGAAGATGTCTCCGTCCAGTCGAATTTTATATTGCATTTTAAAAAGAAATAGAATAAACCCCCCCCCCCATATAATGGAGGCCATTTTCTCTTCTGTTACTGTATCACAGGGACATTTCTTACATGACTCGACTCGAGTAATGTAAGAGATGCTTGATTTGCCATTTCTTTTCGACAACAAAATTCTGCGAAAAGATATCACTCATTTTATATATTTAAAATTATTTCAGTACACTTAAGGCTTAATTTTGGCTTACAAATATCTGCACAACGATGAACCCACGACATTGGGATTGTAGCCAATTCGTTTTGAAACTTGAATCAACATTGCAACCCAATGCCGTATGTCATTTTTATATACTTTGCACCATAATGGAGAAATCCAGTATTTTCATCCCTAGCCCATAGTGCTTTCTGCATTCATTCATAAAACGGCACTTAAGCTATTATCGAGCAGATTATTCTTGGGATTTTGGTAATAAATTCCTCGGCAAATGAAAAGAACAGCTGACAGAAGTATTACTTTTTATTTTCTGAAGCAGTCTTTCCGATTACTCGACAAGTACTCCTCACTTCTCCTATCAGTTAATTTTATGAAACGACAAGGAAACATTTTAAATAATTTAGTTCTATCCAGGGAGCACGGCCGTTATGGCTAACTTCGCTGATCCACAGGTTGTCCCAAAACTTCTCGAGTGCCTTCTGGTCGGGGATCCGTTTCCCTACTTCTCCTCTTGTCCAATGTTCCTATCGAATCTCTCTGATTTCATTCAAATATCCTGTTGTCTGTTTTCCTCTAGGCACTCTTCCTGTATCGACAAAGTCTCTTGCTGACTGGAGGAGAATCTGCTTGAGGGTGTCAAGGTATTCTTCGATCCTCTGATTATAAGTCTCGAGTTTTCTGTGGCTGTTTTCTTTCTTGATGGTCTTCACTTTTATGATCAAATTCTGACTTCTTCTGTTACTCCAATGGTACTGAGTCAGATGGCCTATCTTCGTTCTTAGTTCTTCTATCTTCTGCTATAGAATTCTATCTCAGAAAAAGACTAAAGCTGAACTTCCTAATAGTTCCATGTCTTTGCGTTTTGTTTTCTGTTGGTCTCTGGTTTCTCTTCCGTTCCTCCGTGGCTGCAAAGTGTTACAATAAATGACTGTGCGGATGGCATATAGTGTTGATTTGACGTTATTGAGTTTGTTTGTTTCTTTGGGGATTTATTAGGTTCGTCTTCAACATACGTATGGTAAGTATGTATGCTATTTCTTGTCAGATAGAGATAATTGCAAAAACTAGTACCAAAAATTTGTTTTTAAATAGCTGAAAGAGGCGGTATGCGTTAATCGTTTTGAGAAAAGTAAAAATGCTTACGACATTTGTTTTATTACCCAAAAGTGAAGTAGGATCTCCTACTGTGGCTGAAATGAAGAGAGATTCTGGCGTTCTCTTGCACATTGTGTGCATTCAACAAGAATATGCTTCACTTAAAGCACAGCGTTACAAGGGGGGAGATCTCCCTTCTTAAAAGATAACCATAAGTGATATTTATGTGACCTATTCGCAGTCGAGCCAATATTACTTCCTCTTGTCGAATGAACTGAAAGTTGAAGGTCATCGCTCAAATTTGGCTAGTTACTTCGAAGCTTATTGTTACGTTATTATTTACCATATTAGTTGCCACTGGTGTATGAATGCATTTTTTCTGGATTATTGATTTTCAGTCCTGATATAGGAATTTCCAGTTGTTTCCAGGTGGTAAGATGGCTGATTTTGCAGTATTGTCGACTAATTGACGTAGCCCAGTGGTCAGGAGCGAGAGTGCATAGCACGCGTTCCTTGAGTGCACCGGGGTTCAAGCCCGTGACTACTAAATACGATAAATATTTGTATTGACGATTTATTGTAAACTCTACTGACTTGGTTGTCGTGCCGGAGTATAAACAGAAAATTTATTTATTATTTTTTTTATTTTAATTCATTTCCTGGAATTGTCATGTGCCCTAGAATCCAGCGGAAGTGTATGCTTTTTCCAAGTTCAGATAAAATATGCAAAGAGGTGGTTATTTCCTTTATGATTGAGTGGGTGATTTTCAGTGCTTGAAGTGCACTTAAAGAATCTGAAAAAAAAAAGTATCAGAGGACCTGATATATGGCACTTCAGTGCAACCTGAACTGCTATTAGTTCGGCAGAAAATATACTGAACTCATATGGCAATTGATTGGCTAATGTGATATTCGTAATAACTGCGGCAATTCCAACGTGGACATCATTCTTTGATCCATCTGTATGCACATGATACAGTAGTAAGAAATTTTCTTTATGTAATGAGAATTTATTCCATTTATGAATGGTATAAATCGCATGAAGGTGCTAATGTTCCAAAGAGCAAGGGAAAGTGGAAGGGTATTTGCAAAATTATTATGAGGTCTGCAGAGCTGTATATAGTACTGAAGATGTGGTTTGATCACTGCCTTATACAATGGGATAATCACACCCTGCTATCAAAAGTTCTGTATATTATTGACAAACAAAATCCTGGCATCCTGTCTGCACTGCTTGGAGAACTTTATATCTTACTGCACAATTACTCCAAGGTCTTTTTTTATATTCCACTATCCTGAGCGTAGTACCATACAGTTGGTGTGTTAATCTGAGATTACTGCTGTCCATATGCAGTGTCTTTCATTTGCCAATGTTTCAATTGCCATTTCTGAGCCTATCTGCACTAGCATACTTTGATTACTATCATTAACCATCCTGCCAACATTTGGAACATCTGCAAACTTAGACACTGAGCCTGATATACCTTCATCAATATCATTAATAAATACTGAAAACAATAATAGGTCTAGCATCGAACCCTGGGGAACTTCGATAGTAACATTATTCACGAAGAGCAGTGTCCATTAGTAACCACGCTCTGTATTCTCCCACTCAACCATTGCTTTATCCATAGCAGTGTCTTGCCCTTAATGCTGAATTGCTCCAATTTGTAATAGCAGAATTTTTATGCGCATCAATATCAAAAGCTTTCCTGAAATCTAAGCATATAATATCAAAAGTATTTTTTTTTTTTTTTTGAATCTAGTTACTTTGTTATTCACCATGTCATCAGAGAATCCAGTCAAATTTGTCAGACAAGATCGCCTTTTAAGAAATCCATGATGTGAATGAAGTATAACTGCATTCCTGTCTAGATGGTCGTCCGTTACTTTAACTGGTGACTCAATAATTTTCTCTGGAATAAATAGTTGTTGGTGGTCATGGTGGATTTTTTTGGCGCAAGGGCTGCTATGGTCAAATTGCGCCTCTGGAATAAAAGTTAAGCTAACAAGTCTGAAATTACTGATGTCATCCTTTATACCTTTTGTGAATAGGTGTACATTCGCACACCTCCAGCCCACAGGAACCTTTCCTGAATCCAAGGATGCTCTCATAATTAAGGCTACCGATTTACCTATTTCCTTTGTTGCCTCCCTTAATATATTTGGATAGATCCCATCCATTCCAAGTGCCTTTATGTTAAACTTCAATTTCTCTTCCACTTTGCTATCAGTTTTCAAGAAATCGTTTAGCTCCCTGTTGTAATTTGATAAACTTGTGGCATCCTCTCCTCCCTAAGAATTCCTCATATGTAAATATAGATTCAAAATACCTATTAAGTTTGTCAACTATCTGGGCAGGGTTATCGCAGTTAAACAATTGACCCGACCACATCAAGTGGCCCGATGTGATTCAGTTCCTTTCTTCTACTGTGAATAAGCATAAAAGTCTTTGCTACTATTCGTTGCCAGATATTTCTCGTAATCTGCCTTTGTTCGCCTAAACTCCTTTGTGACTTGATTGCAGACTACTCTATATCTACCATAGGCATCTTTATCACCTGATAATTTATATCATCTCATACATAAAGTATTAAGAAATGCTTATTGCAATAATAATAATGATGATAATAATAATACAATTCGATACATTGCAATGTTGCTCATCAATGCCACCAGGCCAGGGGTTAACAGTAATAATACAATATAATAATAAACAGAGAGCATTGATATATCAAACAGAAGGAAATGCGTAAGTCGAAGTACAGCTCAAAACTCCAAGTACAGCTATTTACAGTACAATATATAAAGAAATTATTGCGGAAACAAATAATTTCATATACATATAGTAATATAAACAGGCAACGTTCTTTGCACTGAACAGAAGTAGTTAATTCGCCATTACTCACTGTCATACTGAAAAGTTAGTGTGCCATCTTCACATCAGGTGGTACTGATGGCTTGCAGCATTAAGACGAGCTTCGAGGAGAAGGATCAGGGACAGGGAAGTACAATTCAAGGATGAGACGTCTGTATTCCCTGTTAGAAGCGAACTTATTAAGGTCAGCATCCAAGGACTGGGCACACGAAAGTAGCTGAAAAAGGCAGGAACCTATCGGATAGGTGGAGACGGCTGAGGTGTGGGCATAGAGTAGGAGTCGCTCTGAGGGAGGCCCCGAGTGCCAAGCGATAGTGACAAGCGATTTTTCCCTGCGATTCATAAAGTGATCTTTGAAAGTGATATAGTTCTATTTTTGTTGTGCGATTTTCTTCTGTTTTGTTCACTTAAAGTGGTTCTTTGCTTAAAAAATCTTACGTAAGAACCCAGAAAGGGAATCTACCTTTCTTCTTTAGTATATATATTAAATACCAACTCACCCTACTAATCTTAATAACCGCTTGGTCACTGGTGGCACTGCTCCTGCCTCCACGTGGCGGGGCTGGTAGTCTGGGAGAAGAAAGTCCTTCTCCCAGGGCTAAAAGGAGTAAACATGGATACTAATGATTTCCCACGATTAGAGCCAAAGAGCTCGCAACATGACAACCACGAAACTGATCATGACTTCTCATTGTCGAAAAGACTAAAAAAGGATGCAAACAAGCAGGAAGCTCCAGCTTTCCTGATCATCCATTCTCTGTCTTCACAATCTGTCAGCAAGCTTTCGCCTTTCATCATACAACGATGCCTTGTAAATGCAGCAGCATCTCCAAAAATGGTGAAACGCCTTCAATCTGGTGACTTGCTAATAGAGACCTCGCTTCCAAGACACTCTGACCTCCTGTTAAAACTTACATCTTTAAGTGGAATTCCAATTCAAGTCACTCCACATAACACCCTGAATTCTTCCAAGGGAGTGATCAGTGAATGGGACCTATTGAACGTTTCCGAGGAAGAAATAATTCAGGAACTAAAAGATCAAAATGTAACTCAGGCCAAGAGAATCATGATACGAAAAGACGGCACCTTAGTCCCAACCCGTAGCATAATTTTAACCTTTAGTTCGCCGAATCTACCATCCTCGGTCAAAGCAGGCTATTTAAACTGTCGTGTTCGGCCCTATATCCCGAACCCTCTGAGATGCTACAAATGTCAGAAATTTGGCCACTCCCAAACAGCATGCCGTGGAGATGCAACATGTCCAAACTGCGGTTGCAAAACTCACACTCAATCTGAATGCAAGACACAAACTCCGCAGTGTCCTAATTGCAAGGGCAATCATCCAGCCTACTCCAAAGATTGTGATCTTTGGAAGTTAGGAAAAAAAATACAGAAATATAAGATAGAAAATAAAGTATCTTTTCAAGAAGCTAGAAGGCAAGTAAAATCAAGTATTCCAAAAACTACTTATGCTTCGGCTGCCCATAGTTACAAATCAGTAGCATGTCAGACAGAAGTGTCAGTCTCTCCAGACAAATCGATCGCCGACTGGGCTCGATTAGTGCTATCAACTCAGCCTACATCTGAATCACAGTTAGTGGACCAAAGTAATAATACGCCACTCACAATTCCAACTCAAAACCTAACCCACAATACAGTGGCAGAAATATTACATAAATCAGATAGTGTGGAGGTGAAACAACCAACAAGCATGGATACAGATGATATGCCCAACCAAGAAGATTTTCTTGAATTATATGCAGATGGAGATGTGGAGGATAAAAATGATTCAGGACGCCCTAATTTTCCTAGAAAAGAAAAATCTAAATCTGACCGTCACAAACAACCTACGCATAAAAAGCAGACAGATTCATCTTTCTCTTACAAAACCAAATAATGGAACATGTTATCCAATGGAATTGTAGAGGTCTTCGCAGTAACTTAGATGATATACACGAATTAATTCATCAATATAAACCTCTTGCAATGTGCTTACAAGAAACTAATTTAACATCTCTGGTCTCAGTTTCAATCAAAAATTATACTGTATTCAGACAAGACAGGGCTGACTCCAATAACCCTCATGGAGGAGTAGCGATACTCGTGGACTCAAGCATCCCCGCAAGACGTATTCCATTACAAACATCCTTAGAAGCCGTTGCCACGCGTGTTGTTAATGGAATTACTCTAACATTGGTTTCCATTTATCTTCCGCCTAGTCATCAATATACTATTCAGGAACTTGAAGATCTTGTTATGCAGTTACCATCACCGTTTTGTTTACTAGGAGACTTTAATGCACATCACCCATATTGGGGTTCCCCCACCTCAGACAGACGAGGTAAGCTGATCGAAACGTTGATCGATAGGCAGAATTTAACACTACTGAATACTGAGTCTCCTACATATGTGCACGGCGCCTCCGTAGCCAGGTGGGAAGGAGCAGCAGTGCGTAGCACACGCTTTCTTGATTAAACCGAGGTTCTTGCCCGTCACCACCAAATACGGAGGATGCGGAAAGGTAAGGGAATGACCACCGCATGACCCGGAGCAATATGGCCTTAGTTGCTAATGCTCCTTAAAAAACCAAAACAACAACAACATATGTGCACCTCCCTACAGGCTCAACATCTGCCATAGACCTTTCCATCTGTTCCCCAATCCTCTTTCCAAGTATAGATTGGATATCTCTAAGTGATCCTTATAGCAGCGACCTGTAAGGACCCGTCCTTACATTAATTAATAAAAATGGTTAAATATTATGAGAATTTAACTGTAATACGAATAGTGGTTTTCTGGTAAAAACAACATGAGTTAAGTAGCACTGGAATTCAAAAATACCTTCCGGTCACTCCTTGTGTAGTTGTAGCCTGTTTGTATGGAAGTTCTTTGACGAGTCAGTAAAAGTAATATACCATGACAAATCCCCATTAAGACAGAGGCAGATGCACCATAGTAAGGGCCAAGAGTGCTTAAGCTGGCCCTCTTAAGAAATTTCACGGTGAAACGCTATTAGAGGTAGGCAACGTCACCAGGTGTGCGCGCGTGAGGTCACGGGAGGAGCTGTGACGCTTCTCAGTTGATCGGAACTTCCGCCTCTCCTTCTGGATTGTTCTCGTATGTTCGAGGTCCACGGAAGTTGGGACACAAAGAGTAAAGAAGACCCGCCCACTGAAGAGGAGAGGAGACAAATGAGAACACAGGAAAAAGGATGTGCAGATCTCCTATTGGCCAGGAAGAAAGTAGAGGGAATTTTGAGAGGAAGATTCTGAAGAAGTTTTCGGGGGATTCTGGAAAAGTTTTCGTGACATTCGGAAGAAGTTTTCGGAGGAGGCTGAAGAAGTTCACGGAGCGGTCTGGAGAATGAATTGAAGGAGTTGGAGAACGATACTAAGCAGAGCAGTAGTCTGATTTGGGTGATAGCTGCAGACCTGAGATAGATGGAAGCAGTGATAGAAATTCTGCATATCCCGACAGTCCGTAGGAATGTTCACCTGTAAACATGGAAGCCGTAGTGAGGAAGAAGGAAGAATCACACCCTGAGAATTATATAGGCAAAGCCAGTTGAATGAGTGATCGAACCATTGACCTACTCGAAAACCCCTCTATCCACGGAAGAAGAAATGCTGACCGGTAAAGAGTATGCGACACTGATTGATTCCAGCCGTGCAGTACCCGGTAGGGAAACACCATAATCACCGAGATCCCCAAATGAGCGCCCCCGCATTCCAGTACCTGAATGACCGATATGAAAGGAAGCCGAGCAGAGAAGGAAGTTCCAGGTCAAACACGTAAGTGCTAGAGAGTTTACCGAAATAGGTGTACTTAATTTATTAAGGAGAGGACTTTAGGAGAAAAATGTGTATATTTAAGTAATGAATATATGAATAAAGGGGTAATGTATTTAAGACGGACGCAGCCTATAATTTGGAGTGAAGCTCCTCATATAAATGCTTGCTGGAAGGAGAGGGTATAATAGATAACTGAGAATTGTTTAAGATTGGAAAAGGTTTTTATAATATGTATGAAATTGAGGTTGAAATTTCAATTTATTATGAGTTGATTGGGGGAGAGTATTTCTGATTTGAGTAGGGGCTAATTAATAAGTGATATATAAAGGTATAGAGGATTAACTGTTCGGAAAGGTAATGTTAAATTGAATTGATTGATATTTCCTGTTGACCTGAATGCAGAAAGGGTGTCTAATTGAATAAATGCAATTTTTTTACAAATTGAGACACGAACTCTGAAGGTTTTTGTGAGCCAGTTCATTGGCTGGTAGTTGTTAGTTTATTATACAGACTGTTCAGAAGAAGAGTGGGAAGAATCTATGTAAAGTGTATGACACGACCTATTGAAGTCCCTGTAAAGAACATGAAGAGACACCATGTCATAATGAATAATAATGTGTATTAGAATAGGATATCAGATGATGAAACAATTGAGTTTGAACAAGATATTTACACATATAAAGGTTAATGAATTAACAAGTCACCAGCCAAATATAGTTTGACCAAATACTATTGCTAATTTCTGTATGATATGTTAATAAACATTGTTTTATTTCACATTCATGTGTTGGAGTCTGTCATTCCGAAACTCAGCCAATCCGGCGGAAAAATACCTAAATTAATTGGGGTCCCTGTTGAGTCTGGTAATCTTCTGAGAACAAACAAGTCAGATGCTAAGTGGGAGGATTGGACTACGGGGATATACATATAAAAAAAGGGGATAAATTATAATAATTAAAATATAAAGAAAATTAGGGCAACCAAGAAAAACAATAATACCGCCCCCAAAATTGGCGAGCACCACCCCCACAATTGGCGAGCGTAAGCCAGGATAATTCTGCACAACGGAAGGCTGAGTTCAGAACGACAGGAAAATATATATACATGTATATATACATGCAATCCAGTTGCTGAAACTGATAGAAAAAATTCAGCTGGCGAGCCAGAAAGCGTATGTTAGAATTATATATGTATTACTGAGTTGATTATTGTTGAATGAATTTTAGATGGAACAGGTAAATAACGGTGGATTTTAGAGACAAGTATTGATTTAGCGTTGAACTGGAAATTATTAATTATGTACAATTGAATTAATTAGTGAGACCGGACAGGGAAACTTCAAGGATAGATAAGTAAAACTTAATAAGTTTTATAATTATTGGGTGTTGAAATTTTACTAATTGATTATTGATCAAGCAGGTAAATGTTAATGGTAAATTGAATTAGATTATCTAATAGTTAAAGAATTGTAGAAAGATTAATCGGCAGACATATTAATTAGTTAAAGTTGATAGCTAGAGATTAATAAATAATAAAATAAAAATGCCAAGAAAGGGTAGGAAACGCGGCAAGGACTGCAAAAATTTTGGGGGCCACAGTGACGAACAGGAAGGCCAAGAAAAACCAGAGGTGAGAATGGTAAGCGGGGTAGCAAAGGGGTCAGGACAAATCAAATACAGCAAGTATTTGAAACCATTCAAGGGGGAATCAGGTGAAAGAGTGGAAAAATTTATTAATAAATTAAACCTAATTAAGGATAAGGAAGAGCAAAGCGATATGGATGTTATAACTATAGGGGAATTTAAACTAGAAGGACAGGCATTAGAAAAATACAGGCAGGCTACAGTGGCAGAAGAAATAGTAACGCTCCACAGATTCACTGAGACATTAAGAAAATTATTTGGGAAAAAGAATGACTTGTTAACAAGCGTAGGAAAATTGGGAGGATACACGCAAACCACTCGCGAAACAGTAAGCGAATTCCACCAGCGCCTCCTAAATTTAAAACTAAACACAGAAACATCGGAATCGGAGAAACAGGCATTCGAAAAAATACTAACTGGGCAGTTCATCACAGGGCTCAGGCACAATTTTAAAAAAGAAGTACTAAGAAAAAATCCAGAAACATTAACAGAAGCGTACACACACTCATTAGAGGAAGAAAGACTCGAGAACTTTAGCAGAAATACGGGGGCAAGGGAAATAAACGCAATGACCGACAGAAAGCAGCCTGAAACAGGAAAGGAATCAAGGGAATGGGGAAGCGAAATCGAAGGGTTAGCTAAACATTTAAATAGCATCGAAAGAAAGATGGAGTGGATGATGGAAAGGCTCTCTTTAAGCAATGATGCTAGAGAAAATCAGCAACAAATGGAAGTGAAACAAAGATTGGGTACAGTTTCACGAACAAACGAGGGCAGGGACAAGGACGGCGGTCGAAAATGGTGTTATAAGTGCCAGAACTCAGACCATTGCACCTGCAACTGCAAGGTGAAATGGGGTACCAAAGATAACTGGGAAAGGGGAGAATATTGCTACAAAAATAGAAATCATCACGTGAGTAGGCCTATACACTCGGACCAACGGATGGGGGAAGGACACACTACGGATAAGAAGGGCAGATACTGGCAGGGCTACAGAGGAGATAGGCCAGCCTTAATACAAAAAAAATCCGTCACCGGGGAACCAAGTGGGCATATAGGGAAGCATTATCCAAAAAAGGGCATACACATAGAGTCGGTAAGAAGCAATGCAAGCAACGATACCTTATTTTGTGTAGACGGCAGCATCGGCGGGGTGGATAGCTGGATGCTCATCGACAGCGGGGCTACCCGGTCACTAATGACCTGGAATTTCTATTTAAAGTACAGGGACATCCGGGGAGAAAACAATGTACAGGCCTGCGAGGAATATACATTGAAGGGTATAGGCCGGGGCGATTGGCCGACAAAGTATTTAGTAACAGAGGATGCAGCATTAGGAAAGGGAAGCGAAGTAGTGAGATACCAGTTTCTAGTAGCTCCGGGGATAATGGGCGCTAGATACGATGTGATAGTGGGGATAGACCTATTAAGGGAGGCTGGATGCGTTATAGACCTGAAGAAAAATAAGTTATTGTTCGACCAAGGGGTCAGTTCACCGGTCTCAGGTATCACGAGAACCACTGGAGAGATTGAGACATGCGTGACTCAAGAAAATAGGGAGGTAGGCAGGGTTCCGGAAGGACCCAATTGGCCTGCGGAAGTAAGGAATCTGATAAACGAATATGGGCATTTGTTTACCGAAAGGGTGTCCGAGCTGGGCTCTACGAATTTAACCGAGCACGAGGTCCATGTAACCCAGGACAACCCCATTTTCACTCCGCAGTACCGTATTCCCCAAGCCCAAATCCCTAAACTAAATGAAGAGATCTCGCTGATGGAAAGGGCCGGAATTATAGAAAGGTCGCAATCCAAGTGGAATAGTCCACTGCTAGTCGTGAAAAAAGCTGAAGGGGGAATTAGAATAGTGCTGGACCTAAGAAAAATTAATCAAGTCACAAAACCTATCGATTTCCCCATGCCAAATGTGTCAGAGATTCTGAGCAGTCTAAAGGGAGCTACGTATTTCTCTAAACTGGATCTAAACTCAGGTTACTACCAGATACCTCTCCACCCTGAGCACAAGAAATACTTTGCTTTTCAAACCCCTTTTGGAAAATATCAGATGGCCAGAATGCCACAGGGAGCCCGAAATTCTGCGGCCTCTTTTCAATGCGTTATGAGCACTATTTTCGCAGACCTGCTAGACAGAGGGGTCATGTGCTTCATAGACGACGTTCTGGTTTATTCCCCCACGTTGGAGGAGCACAGAGAGCTGTTACGGGATGTTTTCCAGAGACTGACTGAGGCCAACCTATCCCTGAAAACATCTAAGTGCAAGTTTTTGATCCCTGAGATAGAATATTTGGGGCACACCATCTCCACAGAAGGTATAAAACCAAACCAAAAAAATATAGAAGCAATTCAGAATTTGAAGCCCCCTCGCATAGTGAAGGAAGTAAGGAGAGTGCTCGGTATGGCAAATTATTACAGGCGACACATAAGAAACGGTGCTGAGATAATGAGGCCGCTAACCGCTTTAACCAAAAAAGGGCAGAGGTTCGTATGGGATGAGCAGGCAGCTCAGGCCTTCAGAACCTTAAAGGGGGCTCTAACACAGCGACCTCTGCTGGCACACCCAAACCCCTCAGAACCAATTTTTTTGGTTTGTGATGCCTCTAGGGAGACTATAGCGGGGGTGTTGGAGCAAGAAACGGATGGGGGCAGGCAGCCTATAGGCTACTGTAGTCGGCCGCTGAATAGACATGAGAAGAACTATGCCACCTGTGAGAAGGAGGCACTAGCAATCGTGTTTGCAGTGAAGAAATTTAGATTTCTCCTATATGGACGTAAGGTAATCATTCTGTCTGATCACCAACAGCTAAGGATTCTGCGGGACATAAGGGACAAGAATGACAGGCTGGTCCGGCGGAGCATAGCACTGCAGGAGTACGACATGGAGGTGCAGTACATACCGGGGTCACAAAATGTGGTGGCGGATTTTTTGAGTAGAGCCGAATATGACCATCAGGGGAAGGAACAAGGGGACACGCAACAGGTACACGTATTAGGGGTAACTCACGAGGGAGACGCCGGGATCTGTGGAGAGGACGATTGGGAAAGGGTTCGCTACGCAAGGCACAAAGGGAAGATCCCGACCTAAAGGCCATCATACGAAACCTGGAACTAGAGAGTGGTAGTAGCAGCAAGGAGAAAGAGGGGAAAAACAATCGTTTGAAGTTGGATGGCGAAGGCATCCTCCGTTATGAAACGACTGGGTCAAGGGAGAAAGGAACGGAGGGAAGGCTCGTAGCCCCTAGGAAAATGATAGAGTGGATATTAAGACGGTACCATTCTCATTCTATGGCTGGGCATATGGGCTACCGAAAAACAAAGGAGAGGATTGAAACCCGGTATTATTGGAAGTGTTTGGATCGGGATGTAAGGGAGTTTTGCCGTTGTTGTCACGAATGTCAGGTGCGGAACACCTTCACGGGTAGAGCCCCCCTACAAGCACACCTGAGTCCTAATCAGGCTTTTGAGGCGATCTCTATGGATATTGTGGGACCATTGCCCATCACTAGGAATGGAAATCGGTACCTTCTCACGGTGATTGACATGCTCACCAGGTATCCGGAAGCCATTCCCTTGAAGGATCAGGCGGCTTCAACTATCGCCAAAGCATACTTAGAACACGTGGTGTGTAGATACGGGTGCAGTGACACAATATTAACTGATCGCGGGCCAAATTTCCAGTCAGAATTAATGTTGCAGGTATGCGAGTTACTAAAGATAAAGCGAATATTCACGGCACCATATAGGGCACAATGCAACGGGATGTGTGAGAGACTAAATAGAACATTAAAGAAAGCACTGTCTCATCTTAGTAATAGAGTGGGAGACAACTGGGATGAGCAAATTCCCTATGCATTATTCGCTGTTAGGACAGCCATCCACCGCAGTGTCTTGGAAAAGCCATCCTTTCTGCTCGGGTTCGATCCTAGGTTCCCGTGGGATTTGTCGGATGACAGCACCCGGCCGAAATATAATGACATTCAGGATTTCAAGAGAGAGCTAATCGATCGATTCGAGACCGCTAGAGGGATGGCCAAGGAAGCCAGCCTACGAAATAGTGCGAGGAGGAGGGATAAGGTCAATGAGGGACGGATACATAAGCAGATTAATGAAGGAGACTGGGTTTTAATTAAAAATGAGGGACAAAAAGAAAAAAAATGGCTTAAACAAGCTAAGGGGCCATTCAGGGTGATAGCGAAACTTTCCCCCGTAACTTATAAGTTGAGACAGGTAAATAACCTTCGGAACGAACGGGTTGAACACGAAGATAGGTTAAAAAGGTATCACTTTCAAATGAAACCAATAATAAATGATTACGTTTTGGAAGAAAGAGGGAGGAGAAGTGTGCAAACACTGTCAAGAGAAATAACCACTGGACGAAGGGGGGAGGAACAAAGGTGTCCCCAACAAGTCGGCAAGGAAAGGTACCGGTTTCGAAATACCCCAAGGACGGACTATAGGAGACTTCACCAAGGTGAGTTTAGTGTCAGAGGATAATATACCATAAGTAGCCGTGTATAAAGGAAATAAATAGGATGCAGCTTATGTATCTAGGAGCAGTATTCGACGAAAATATGGGATGGGAGTAGTTAATGAAGCTTGATATAAGTTTAAGCAATGTCTGATATATAAGTGTAATTAGAAAAATAGAAAGGCAATTAGAGGAGATTGGCTGTCGATAAAGTGGATCTGGAATAAAGTCATATCCGTCTGAGGACAGAAACAAAAAAAATTTATATATGGAATATAAATTTTTTTAGGGGAAGAGGAATGCTATGTAAGGACCCGTCCTTACATTAATTAATAAAAATGGTTAAATATTATGAGAATTTAACTGTAATACGAATAGTGGTTTTCTGGTAAAAACAACATGAGTTAAGTAGCACTGGAATTCAAAAATACCTTCCGGTCACTCCTTGTGTAGTTGTACCTTGTTTGTATGGAAGTTCTTTGACGAGTCAGTAAAAGTAATATACCATGACAAATCCCCATTAAGACAGAGGCAGATGCACCATAGTAAGGGCCAAGAGTGCTTAAGCTGGCCCTCTTAAGAAATTTCACGGTGAAACGCTATTAGAGGTAGGCAACGTCACCAGGTGTGCGCGCGTGAGGTCACGGGAGGAGCTGTGACGCTTCTCAGTTGATCGGAACTTCCGCCTCTCCTTCTGGATTGTTCTCGTATGTTCGAGGTCCACGGAAGTTGGGACACAAAGAGTAAAGAAGACCCGCCCACGGAAGAGGAGAGGAGACAAATGAGAACACAGGAAAAAGGATGTGTAGATCTCCTATTGGCCAGGAAGAAAGTAAAGGGAATTTTGAGAGGGAGATTCTGAAGAAGTTTTCGGGGGATTCTGGAAAAGTTTTCGTGACATTCGGAAGAAGTTTTTGGAGGAGGCTGAAGAAGTTCACGGAGCGGTCTGGAGAATGAATTGAAGGAGTTGGAGAACGATACTAAGCAGAGCAGTAGTCTGATTTGGGTGATAGCTGCAGACCTGAGATAGATGGAAGCAGTGATAGAAATTCTGCATATCCCAACAGTCCGTAGGAATGTTCACCTGTAAACATGGAAGCCGTAGTGAGGAAGAAGGAAGAATCACACCCTGAGAATTATATAGGCAAAGCCAGTCGAATGAGTGGTCGAACCATTGACCTACTCGAAAACCCCTCTATCCACGGAAGAAGAAATGCTGACTGGTAAAGAATATGCGACACTGATTGATTCCAGCCGTGCAGTACCCGGTAGGGAAACACCATAATCACCGAGATCCCCAAATGAGCGCCCCCACATTCCAGTACCTGAATGACCGATATGAAAGGAAGCCGAGCAGAGAGGGAAGTTCCAGGCCAAACACGTAAGTGCTAGAGAGTTTACCGAAATAGGTGTACTTAATTTATTAAGGAGAGGACTTTAGGAGAAAAATGTGTATATTTAAGTAATGAATATATGAATAAAGGGGTAATGTATTTAAGACGGACGCAGCCTATAATTTGGAGTGAAGCTCCTCATATAAATGCTTGCTGGAAGGAGAGGGTATAATAGATAACTGAGAATTGTTTAAGATTGGGAAAGGTTTTTATAATATGTATGAAACTGAAGGTTGAAATTTCAATTTATTATGAGTTGATTGGGGGAGAGTATTTCTGATTTGAGTAGGGGCTAATTAATAAGTGATATATAAAGGTATAGAGGATTAACTGTTCTGAAAGGTAATGTTAAATTGAATTGATTGATATTTCCTGTTGACCTGAATGCAGAAAGGGTGTCTAATTGAATAAATGCAATTTTTTTACAAATTGAGACACGAACTCTGAAGGTTTTTGTGAGCCAGTTCATTGGCTGGTAGTTGTTAGTTTATTATACAGACTGTTCAGAAGAAGAGTGGGAAGAATCTATGTAAAGTGTATGACACGACCTATTGAAGTCCCTGTAAAGAACATGAAGAGACACCATGTCATAATGAATAATAATGTGTATTAGAATAGGATATCAGATGATGAAACAATTGAGTTTGAACAAGATATTTACACATATAAAGGTTAATGAATTAACAAGTCACCAGCCAAATATAGTTTGACCAAATACTATTGCTAATTTCTGTATGATATGTTAATAAACATTGTTTTATTTCACATTCATGTGTTGGAGTCTGTCATTCCGAAACTCAGCCAATCCGGCGGAAAAATACGTAAATTAATTGGGGTCCCCGTTGAGTCTGGTAATCTTCTGAGAACAAACAAGTCAGATGCTAAGTGGGAGGATTGGACTACGGGGATATACATATAAAAAAGGGGATAAATTATAATCAAAATATAAAGAAAATTAGGGCAACCAAGAAAAACAATAATACCCACACCCCCCACAATTGGAGAAACAACCCCCACAGATCACTTTCCGTTAATCTGCAAAATTCAAACATCCTATTCTTTTCCAACAGAAAGTCCAATTAAATGGAAATTTTCAAAGGCTGACTGGGCAAAATACAGATCGCACATCTAATTTGACAACGATATCATTCAGTCTGGTTCCATTTGATTTGTGATATGTTACTGAACATATCACAAATCAAATGCTGGCAGCTGCATCCGTCGCAGTTCCTCAATATCAAGCAAGAAATAGACGAAAAATAAATTACTGGTGGAATGAAGATTGCTAATAATGCAAAAAAAGAGAAAAACAAAGCATGGAATCTTTTCCGCAAATATCCTACCACCTCCAATCTTATTAACTATAAATGGCTCAGAGCTAAAGCTCGCTATATCAGACGCAAAGCAAGAAAAGAATCTTGGATTAAATTCGCCACATCAGTTAATAAAAATACCGATATCAGATTAATCTGGAGACAAATAAAATGTTTGAACAATAAATTTCCACCTCTATCCACCCCGCTACTAAACTGGAATGGACAAGAACTCTCTAATCCCACAGATATATCAAATGCACTGGGAATTGTATTTTGTCAGTTGTCTTCTTGTAATGCTTATGATCACTCATTCCAAAAACGTAAAACAGTTGCAGAGAAAACCAGACTGAATTACACTGACAATTCTGCTTTATCTTATAATCAACCATTTACCATGTTCGAGCTACAGCAATCTCTTACAAACTCAAGAAACAGTGCTGCTGGCCCCGATGGGATATATTATGTAATGCTCCGAAATCTGGATCAAAGGTCACTCTCTTCGCTGCTCATATTTTATAATCGAATTTTTTCTGAACATACCTTCCCAAGCTCCTGGAGTCATTCATATGTACTACCGATTGCAAAACCCGGTAAAGATCATTCTGCTCCTCCAAATTACAGACCGATATCCCTTACCAGCTGTCTCAGCAAAACTCTCGAGAAAATTATACATCGCCGTCTCACTTGGTTCCTTGAGTCTCAAAACTTGATAAATAATAACCAATTCGGTTTCCGGAAAAACCGATCCTCACTAGATCTCATGATCAAAGCCGAGTCAAATATCAGAAATGCTTTCATCAAAAAGGAACATCTCGTCATGGTCTGTCTTGACGTTGAGAAAGCCTTTGACACTACGTGGCGATTTGGCATCTTAAAGGATCTACCTTCTCTTGGCCTGAGAGGTAATTTACCATATTTTATCCAAAATTTCCTTCAACGGAGATTCTTTCAAGTTCGTTATCGGGGAACCCTCTCTAAAATCTTTATCCAAGAAGAAGGAATTCCACAAGGGTCCGTTCTCAGCGCTACCTTGTTTGCAATGAGAATGAATCATATAATTGAACTCATTCCGAAAACTGTGGATTCATACCTTTTCGCAGATGATCTCTCAATTTCTTGTCATTCTCAAAACATGCACTACATTGAACGCCAACTTCAAATATCAATGAATCGCATCCTGACATGGATGACACAAAATGGTTTTAGACTATCCAGCCAGAAATCTACTGCCATACACTTCTGCTCCAGACGCAATATGCATCCGGAACCCGAGCTGCATTTGAATAACCATCCTCTTCCCATAACTAATTGCATTCGTCTACTAGGATTATTCTTTGACAATAAGTTAAATTTCCAAAAGCACATTGAACATCTCCGGACTACTTGTCAAAGAAAACTAAACATACTCAGAGTCTTAACAGCCACAACATGGGGAGCAGATCATTACAGCCTGCTTCATTTATATAGAACCATAATCAGATCACGACTGGACTACGGTGCACCTGTCTTCGACTCTGCTAGGGAGAGTGCTTTATCTCGCCTCAACCCTATTCAACATTCAGCTCTCAGAACAGCACTAGGTGCGTTCAGAACATCTCCAGTGCAAAGTTTGTATGTTGAAGCTCATGAACCTCCCCTAAATATCAGGAGAAAGATGTTGCTGCTGAACTATGCAACCAAGATCCAAAGCCAAATGACCCATCCTAATTGGTCAATACTTTATAATCCACAGTTTACGACCTTGTATAGAAACAAACCACAGTCAGTTCGGCCTGCTGGTATTAGGCTAAAACAACTAGCAGAAGATTGGGATATTCACTTTAATAAAATCTTACAAGATCCTATAGATCCTGAACCTCCATGGTCTGTCATCATGCCATCTTGTGACAGTTATTTCCAACAATGGGGTAAACACTCCCTATCAGATATAAATATCAAACAGCTACACATAGCGCATACTCAATGTTATCCCGACTTCATTAAAATTTATACGGATAGTCGAAGTCTGAGAGTGGAACGGGCGCAGCAGTAGTACTCCCCGATACTATCATTTCTCTATCTCTCCCAGCAGAGTGCAGTAGTTACTCTACTGAATTATATGTCATAAAGCTTGCGATAGAACATATTTTCCATAAGTCAATTCAAAAGAGCTTAATATACACAGACTCGCAGAGTTCCTTATTAGCCTTGCAAAACAACTCTCCGTCTAATCACCATCTAATAAAGCTCATTAGAACAGAGTTAATACGTCTGAGAGAGCATCAACAAAAGGTTATTTTCTGCTGGATACCTAGCCATACTGGAATACCAGGAAATGAAATTGCGGATGATGCTGCCAAACATCCATCGAGAGCAGCCCCAACGAATTCATTAGTACCGTTCCTAGATTATAAAATTAAGATCCGAAGTATATGTATTGGGCAATGGACTCTGCAATGGCAAGCGCAAATTCATAATAAACTTTTTCAAATTAAACCTATACCAAAATTATGGGCTTCCAGCCCCATTGCAAACAGACAAGAAGAAGTAATTCTGGCCAGAGCCAGAATAGGCCATACTCATTTAACTCATCTGTTCCTCCTGTCAGGTAATGACCCTCCTCAATGTAACCATTGCCATACACCACTCACAGTCAAACACATACTTCTGGAATGTACTTTATATAATAATGCTCGACTACTGTCATTCATTTCTCTGGCAAGCTTAAAGGAACCTTTGTCACTTAGTCATATCATAGGCGAAAAATCAAATCTCACAGAATTCTTCTCCTTCTTAAAACAAATAGGACTGTACAGCCATTTCTAACTGTTTCTACATGGAACAACACAGGCAGTATGAATCACTTTTCTAAGTGCAATATGGCCTAAGTAGCCATTGCACTTAAAACCCCAACAACAACAACTCTGAGCGACTCTCCATGAGCACAGGTCCCAGAATGATGGTGCCGAAATCTTGCCAACTATCATTTTGATAGTCGTGGTAAGACGTTTCACTCTGATCAGCGTGGGGAGCCTGTGAATTTGAATCAAGCTGGCCATTTCAGTTGTCCTTAGCTGTGGACGAAGTTTGTTTGTTTATGGCCCATTTTAAGAGCCAAAACTCAGCAAAAAAAAAATGGCCTGATTGTGCTTGTTGCAGCTGATGATCATACATCTGCAGCATATAAAAGAGGAGAGTATACTGTGGTTTTTATATTTTTTCTAGTAGCTGTGACTTCATTTATATAATGTAAATGCTGTTTAGCAATCTATCGGAGTCGAGCTGCCAGGATGAGGAGCTTGTCTATGTGGTAACTGAAGAGAGCTTAGGATCAAACACAACCCCGAGATCAGTATATAGTACGATAGGAATAGGAGAATTACACAGAATTAGTTGAATATAAAAGGCATTTTCTTTAAAGAGAATATCATAAATTCAGATTTTTCTGGGTTTATTTTTAAACCGAACTGGTTGAAGTAGTTTTCAATTTCAGTGAGTGTATTGTTAATTGATGCTGTTATCATGAGAAGACCATCGTATGGAGAAATCCGTGTGAGGAGCTTTATATCATCTGCCTAACATAAGGTTATATCATAACATCATACCTGGACTCAACAAGTGCTGTAAAACAAGAGCCCAGATAAGACACCACCCGGTGGCACGCCTGAAGAGATACTCCGCTCGTATGTGTGCCCATGGACAGTAAGCTGGATTATTCTGTTTTGAAGGAGTGAAGTGAGGAACTGTAGAATGTCTCCCTTGATTTGATATTGGTCTGAAAGCAGCTTCAGCATTGCAGGAACGTTTATAGAGTCGAAAGCTGCTTCAAGTTCTACATAGGTGACTGCAAGCTCTGCTTGGGATTCAAACGCAGAGAGGATAGAGCCGGTGGCGGCTAAGAGATTAGTCACAGTGGATCTATGCTGAAGGGAGTAATGGATTTGAGGAGGCTGATGTGGGGAAGTTGTTCAGTTAGAACGGGGAGAAGTACCTTCTCAAGGAGCTTTAGAAAACTTTAAGCATTGGAGATTGGCCGGTAATGCTTAAGAAGCGTAGGAGATTGAATTTTGGGAATAGGCTTCACAAGGTAGATGTTCCACTGCTGGGGAAAGAAATGGCTTGACAAAACAGCATAAACATAGTACGCTTCATAAGTAATCATTTGTTCGAACGGTTGTATGATTTTCAGTAACTTTAAATTAAAAATCAGTCCACTGAATATCTTGCTTAATAAAGCGAAAAAAAAAATAGACTCGGCTGTTATTTTTCTCTTGCTATGAACCTTAATAATTACATTAATTATTTAAGTAGTTAAAAAAGATGCACAATTAACGCAACAAAAGTGATGAAATGTCAGTTATAATTCCATGTTTGTTGCAGCGATTGAACAAAACAGACCTCTGCCATTACAATACTTCAGTGATGAAGCACACCGATTACTGGGAAATAATACATTTTTGTTTATGCTACTCACATATCTTGAACAACGAAAAAACATATTTACTCTGCCTGTTATGAGGTAGTTGACTCTAAAGTGAACAATCTATTCACTGTAGAATCAATTACATAATAACAGATTATCTGATCTGGTTAACTCTGTTGAAAGCATGAAATCGATCGAGAAAGAAGAACTCGATCGATTCTGGAAACCATAATTTCTTCAGACTCTGGAGCAGCACTAATCTCAGCATTTTTAGATGCTCAAACTTATCCCACCTTCTTTGTAGGGGTTTATGCGCATTAGCAACTTAGACCATATACCGCCTTATATAATGTCTGTAAAATGCGTGTTCTGCGATCGATTTTCTGTTTGCTGGATGAAAACCCCATTTACTGGGGGGGGGGGGCGAATAACTCAGTCGCGTTGTGAAAAAGGCCGAAAAAATTCTTCGCATCATTGATGGGATTTGAGCTGGTGTCTTTTCCACCGGGTGTGGGGAGGACGGTGATTATACTAACTGTGCTACCCATGAGAACTTATCCAGCCTCACGCATCGAGTTGCCATTGCAGACCGCTATCCTCTAGTAAATACTGATCGACTTAACTTAGAGCACTATTTGCTTTCAACAATTATCATAAATAATTTAGTAACATCTTCAAAAACAACTCATCTTGAAGATTTTTTATTATCGAAACATCATAATTATTGACGTCTTAGTAGTACGCGTGTTTAACTCGCGGCCACGTAGGCAGCCTCCAAGTCTTATGCGGCCCCCGAGTTTTGAATTAGTTTATCACAATATACCCTGCCTACCATTAATATCCGGACACCTACTTTAGCCCAAAAAAATGCTTTTATTGTATCATTTAGTATTTACTGCTGAAACTTTTTGCTTTTATCACGGCCTTCAATCTTCGCGGCATACCCTCAACCAGCTTTTTATGAATGTCAGGTGATATGGTCCTCCACTCGACCTTTAACGCAGCCACCAGTTCGGCCTTGTTCTTTGGCCGATCTCGACGTGCACGTACCCGACGATCCAATACATCCCAAAGATGCTCGATAGGGTTCAGATTAGGACTCTGGGCTGGCTAATACAACTTTTCCACACCCATGTCCTCAAGCCACTCTGTTACGACCTGAGCAGTATGGCATGACGCGTCTTCTTACTGATAAAGGCCTTCCCCGGAAGTTTTGCCATAATGTTTAAAGTAGATCATTGTCCAGGCTGTCCTGGTATTGCACAGCATTCATAGTTTTGTAGATAACGACTAATGGGCCCAAGCCAAGCCATGAAAGGAGCCCCACGCCTTGTCACTGCCTACATCAAACTCCATTGTTGGGAGGATACAATCAGGAAGGAATGTTCCCTTGGCATTTGCCACACCCAGGAACGGCCGTCAGATTGGTAGTGTGCAAACCTTGACTCGTCTGTCCATAGGACTGTTTTCCACTGCTCTACAGTCCAAGATTCGCGCTCCTTACACCATGTTAATCGGCGTCTAACATTTGTTGAGGTGATCAATTATGTTGAACTGTTGAGGTAATTCTGTTGAACGTGTCATCTTGCATGTCCACTTTTCCAATTGTCTGTTCGAAGTGCAGTGTGCATATTTATAGCAGGTTCTGTGATGTGTTGCAGTCATAGGACAGGATATGTTTCCCCATCCATGGAGGGGTGTTCGGATATTAATGGTAGGGCAGTGTATAATTTCACACTGACTTTTGAAAATATCCGTTTTAATAATATTAATTTTTTTTATAATTCTTTCTCGTGTTTCACGCATAATTCAGCAATATTATTATAACCATATAACAATAACAGTGCACTAATTGTTATTAGTATTATGTAATAATTAGTCGATTTTCGTATATAATTATTAAAAAAATAAATAACTACAAATGTAGACAATAAAAATGAAATTCTAGTTCCAAAAATGCTTAATCAGTTGTAAGGATCTGGCCTTTCGGCGAGCAACCTGCGATATTCAGCATTTTGTTTGTCATGGCCCCTGGCCAAATTAAAGGTTGGAAGCCTCAGATTACAACGATCGATATTAAAGAAACATATTTCATTATTCGAATTGAATATTTTCTGAAATTCTAGAACTGAAACTGCTCTATAAAAATAAAAAAACACAATCATATACATACTAAAAGTGGTAGCGATATCGTGTGTTAAAAATGATCTTCGCTCTGCTTCCCGAAACCTATTTGTTGTGTTTATACAGGAAGATAAAAAAGTTGATATGATGGAGTACAAAGATCTACGCCATGTTGCTCTTGACATGTCGACTACCCTGATTAGAGAACATTTTACTGATAATATATATAAGAGTTTTTTTGTTTTTGTTTTTTTAGGCGCACGTCTTTCTCAAACCCAACTCAGTTTGTGGCACGCGTCAGTCATCAATTAAACAAAACCTTCCCTCTTACTTCCATCGCTCTGTACTAATCGAGGAAAAATTCATATGAAAAAACTAAATAATTATAATTCTCTTGGCACTCTGTGACGACATACTGGTCTCGCCAGTTGTAACTCGTTTCCTTAGGTCGGAGTTCAAGTTATGTTAATGGGTATGGTTATTTTTTAGCCCTCACCACACTCAATAGTTCCGTGAACACAAAACACACACTTGTACATAAATATTACACAACAGAGCAAATGGTACAAGTTGACAATGCGTTTAAAACCCAGCAGTAGAATTCTAAATCGGTGATAGTTGGAGCAAATTTTGTGGGCTTTTGTTTCATATCGTAATGGAATTGGTATAGAGTGGTATTTCGGTGTTCTATCTCGCAGAAGCTCAGGTTTTTGTCCCATCAGTCAAACACATTAATGCTAACGAATAACACTCTTCATTTCGTGGGAAAGAATTGTATTTACTAAAGCTTCTTTAACACTAATATAAAGAATTTGGTCACTGACGCTGGTCGCAGACATTCTTTCGAGTATGACATGGCCGGGAACTGATTAAATTTATATGTAGGTCCCAATTCTTAGTCACGTGGACAGAATTTCTGCCAAGTCCGCTCGTTCTGCGTAAACCAGGTCTTCTGCTTCTCGATGGTGGGACTGTTGCTAACCCTGGGTATACCTTCCCTTGTAAGAAACACTGAACCTAGTCATTGTTGCAGTTGGGTTTAGAAGCATCAGCGACTAAGACCATATTTCTACGTTTTTTTTTTTTTTTTTGTCTGTCAGTTGCGTGTTTTCTGGAGTCGACTTCTGTTTGCTGGACGAAAAACCCGAGTTTTCGGAATGAAAAAAAAACTATGCTACCCTCGCCTGAGACCAATTAACTCAGCCACGTTGTGTAAAAAGCCCTTAAAAATTCCTCACGCCCATCAACGGGACTCCAAGGTCTTTTCCACCCGGTGTGGGGAGTATGGGGATCATACCAATATGCTCTCCGCGAGGGTACGGAACGTAGTATACTGGTGGTGACCACCCTGGTGTGATCGAAACAGAGGCCGAGGTGTAGGTGCATATCACACACACACAAAAAAAAATGCCGCCACTATTTCCAGCAATACTAGGTGGTGGATGACTCCCATCATACAGTGCCTAAATTTGCCAAATGCATGCTGAAGTGGCGAAATCAATGTTTAGTCTTCAGAGAAAAGCTGAAGCAATCCCCATCTCGTCTCTGTAATTATGTAGTATGATTTATATCTTTTGATGACCATTGAATGTCGTCGCGATGGACATCGCGACGACTTTCAATAGTCTTTGCATGTTATGGGGACAACTCTGGCACTTGTATCAGCTATAGAATAATCGCACTGCACATACTCTGCTAACTAGCGATTGAGGGTGTCTGAGTAGTGTGTGCGCGTAAGCCAATGTAAGCATCATGAACAGTGAAATTAATTTTTGTGCAGAAAAAAAAAAAACTGCAAGAACATTTTGGAAGGTTTAGAACTCCTCTGATAAAAACCTCACAAAAACTTTCTCGATCATTCTTCAAATATTCCGTTCTTAATAATGTCCATTTCTATCTGTAGTCTGTCCTTATTATTTTATTTTTCCTTCGTTGGTGGTACTTGTGCACAGGCGCGAACTGCCTAGGGCCACAAGGCAAAAAATTTCCTCCAGGACCAAAAAGCCTTTATTGTGTGTTACTGCTGCAAGACGTATGGGGCCGAAACTGTGTGAAACTGCTGGACCAACTGCAGCCAGCACACCTGTACTTTGTACACTTTGATATTCTTTGTCAGAGAATTCCTCTTCTGGAATCTACCATTCCGATGCCCTGTGACTTGAAATCTCTCCATCCCATTCTGTCAAATTCATCTTTTGTTTCTATTGTCCTTCGTACTCTAAAAATAAGGAGCCACAAAGTAGGAACTTTGTGGCTCCTATATCTTTGGAACTTGACTTTCACCAGTCTTAATTTTCCTTGGTGAATTTTAATGGTCACAACTCCAGTTGACTTCAGTTTAATTACAAAAGCACCCATCTGGTACAGATTTTGAGGGTTTTTTTTCTGTTAGTGATAACCTCACACAGCTTGTTCATTTACCTACCATAATACCAGACAAGGCCTACCGAACACCTAACCCTTCCGATATTTTTCTTAACAAGAAGTACGGGTTAAAGTATATGGTTAATGTTAGTAGTCCTCTAAACAACTGAGTGATTGTCCCTTCTCCTTTCGAGACACACTCTCTCTCTCTCTCTCTCTCTCTCTCACACACACACACACGTCTCATGTTGTTTCGCATTACAAGACTGCGAAATGGGATGATCTGTGATACTTCTATTCTTCTTGTCTTGGTTGGATTAGTTTTCAGTCTCCTGATCCCAATGTTTTCTCAGAGCATATCAGTTAAGTTATTTTTGTAGGCATGAAATTTTTCAGTCATACTATTATAGGCATGAAATCATTTTTCCAAATTCCACTCTAAAATTTCATTCTTTATCCAAACCTTGGTTTTCGAATAAATGTAGTAAAATTGTTCAAGATAATATCGTATTTGGCTTGTATCCAAATGTACAGCGTCATTGGTAGTTGAGAATTCTTCTCAAAGCTATTGTCCGCAATTTTTGTTCCATCTATATTCCTGTTACAACTTGATGGTTATATTGCATCTTCAGCTAAAGATAAAACAGGCTTTATAGCATCATACGTTTCTTCCAACTATTTAATCGAAGATCTTGGTAAATCGTCTCCTACCATATTCAATATATTTCACTCAGTGCCTCCCGTTGTCTTTCGACGGAAAAATGTTAGAAGAGTCCTGAACATTCTTGACGCCAAGAAATCTCCAGGTTCCAATGGAATTTCTCCTCTTGTACTCCAAACTTTTCCTGTGTTGCCATTTTACACTACCTTATTTCACTGGTGTTTTTCTTTCATCATGGAAATTTGCTCATATCCAGCTAGTTCTTAAAAAGGATGACAAATCCCTCCCATCCAATTACCTCCCCACGGCACTTACCACTATTCTTTCAAAAATAATAGAAAAATCTTTCATAAATTGTCTCAAAACCTACCATCTTATCAATAACACTAATATGGATTCAATCGGAGTCGATCCACTGGTAGTAATATTGCCTTATTTAATCAATATCCATTTATTCGCTTGAAGTCACAATACAAGAATTATAGCAAAGAACAAAGCTCTGGGACGGCCATCGTACAGAGTCAAATTAAAAATTGTACAATAATGATAAAATATTTACATTAATGAAATAAATAATTCAAAAAGAAAATAGTGAAAGAAAAAGTCAAGAATAAACAGTTTGACTCTCGGTCTCATAGACCTTGTTTTAGATTGTCATCTAGAATTCCCCACATTTTTCCAAACCAGCTCGAACACGTGCTGCAACCCAGTCAGCATCTATTTTCCTAAAATTTCAGACTAGAAATTCAAGCCTAATATAAACAAATATCTTCTCACCCTTCAACCTACACACTTTACTCAGTGCTATCGGCTCTAATACCTTTCGTGTTTGGGGTTTCCATAAAAAGAACTTAACCCACTTTACCTTTACTATAATCCTTCAAGAAATGTTTGATATTCTCAGAAATAATGATGCTACTTAGAAAGATTGATTGTTTTGTAAATAGGCGTCTCTTTCCGTCCTAACAATTTACTGAATAGATTCTTTACCTTTTTATTAAGATTAGTCACCAGCCTCTCTAGAGTACGACCAGTATGCGTCATTAGCCATCTTTTTTAAATTAATCTGAAGATTCTTAGCAATTGATGATACGTGATTTGGTGGCAGAAAGGCATACACACTTATAAAGGGAATATTTCGGATTAATTAGCACTGAACAAAAACAATATCACGTTAAGTGAGTTGCTTTTTTGAAACAACGTATTCGAAGTGCACCCTCGGGAATCGAATTTGTTGGTTAATCTCGGCGAACATTGCACTCTCTTTTACCTGTTTAATAATAGATATACGACTGAAAGACTCAGACCGTGATAAACCTGAGTGAAAGTTTATTGATATGACATTGGGCAATACCCAAAAGTTTCTGCGTTATGGCACTGTAGGAACAAACATTAGTGTAGACTTAAGCGATAAACTGCATGTTTTAAGATTATAGACGCTGAGTTTTTCCTCAAAATCCTCACCACGTGCTGAGCAAGGCTGAGACGCAATCTTTTAAACAGGATGGTGAAATCAGCATTATCAAAGATCATTTGATGGAGACGTGATACAAGAGCGAAATACCGATAGGATGCAACTACAACCAGGAATTAAGTTTGATGTCTGTAAGTGCTAAATCCGACAATAAATGTCTGTGTGGGTATTAATGTCTGGACATAAAGTAACTTGGAAGATTGGCGAAACGTAGATCACCCATGCCTTGTCCTCTAACAACCAGGTTGCTGGTTGTTTGTGGGTTTTTTTAGCCCATCGACTACTTTTGTCACTCAGCCAGTTCATACAACACCGGATCCTTCTCTTTTTTACATCTATAAAATTGCATGTTCACAGGGTCGATTTCTAACAATGCAGATAGTGGATTCGTCTCAACTATTGCAATTACTGAAATGGGAATGTCTTAGTTTACCATAAAAATTTTTAAAAAAATTTGCAAAGCAAGGAACTGATTGCATTTGATCCAGTTTCAGCGTTGAAATTTAAGATAATTTCAAATAAAGTAAGTTTATAAATCGAATACCATCCTGAAACTCAAAATTAGTTGAATAAGTAAAGTACTGTCCAGCTTTTCTTCGAGTTGTCTGTGCCACCGCGCTTCAAAGTAATTATCCATCTGTAAAACAAAAGAAATCGAAGGATTTTGTGGGATTTGGGATTGTTTTAAAAGATCAGCGACCCTTTTTGTAATTATTTTGCGTCTTTTATTGTACCGGTTTGTCATTCGCAAGTCGCGTATAGAAACAGGTTGAGGAAACGTGGCGTCCTTGACTTTCTCCGTTCGTATGAAATATTTTCAAGGATAAAATCTTAATAAATCCCCAAATGCGAAATCTTCCGCCCCATTCCTTACTCTTTTTTTTTTATCGTCAGTCTCAAAAGGTGATTTCCGATGAGCGAACAAGCAGTAGGAAATACGAGTCTCGCGGGAAATCAATCAGTCTCTCTTTCCTGTGTCAGCGGAAATACCCCATCTTCAAGGAAAGAGAAAAAGTAAAAATGAACTAAAATGAATCAACACTATCGGATTTTTCGATAATGCACTGGTGCTTTGGTTAGTCATTTCTTTAACAGTCAGCACGAATCGGGACTCCTGCAATTCTGAAACACCGAATGGGCTGTTAAGTGGCTTCGTAATGAGGTATAAGATGTTCTGTGTGCTTAGATTTCCTTTTTTCATTCACTTTTAATTACCAGCTAAGCAATTATGGTCCAATACACGAATATAACCATGGTTACGTTGGGGTTTTAACACAAACAAGTAGGGAAATTTTTTTCAGAGTTCTGTGTCGGCTTTTCTCTCCACTTGAAAAATAAAATAATTCAAAACTTAATGAGCGGAGTTCTCTTATGAAGCTTACGTTGCCATAATTTATTGAGTAATAAATGAATGCAAGTCTTGCATTATACCTTAAAAGAGATATACAGATAAAGTAGAATACAATTTCAAAAATGTAAATCATTCAAATATCCTAGATAAACATTTTCCTCCTCTTCGAGTAATTCTATATTATCGCTGGAACAATCCTACGGCAGTGGGTTATTGTGGCTAAAGACTAAAACAGACTGCCGAGAATGCTGCTTTGCATTATTGTCTGACTGAAATCGTTGTCCTTTCACTGCTTTGAAAAGACATGAAAACCTTCAGCGATTAGTTGATTCGTATAGTCTCAACGTATAGTTGAGGTTATTTCAGTAATTCTCATCGAAGAAGATTGATGGCTTCTCGAGAAACTGGCGCGGAGCTGAGAACTTCCTTTTCTGTTGGCCCTGACACTCTTTGAACTCTGATTGTCAGAGTTCAACGAGTATCTTTGAACTCAGGTTGTGACCTCATGTTAAAAAAGTCAATGGAACGGTCGTTGAAGGATTAAGAACGGTAGCATCCTTTTTCTTGTTCCTGGTATGAACTTCTTTGGTGGTGGTGGCGAGTTTTCCGAGCGCATATTCATGCATTTAACTACGCAAATACGATGTTAGCATAGTGACTCATCCTCTTGAAGAAACACGGAGAAAAAGTTCACCGTTCTACAATTGCGAATGACATCGCACAGATTGTTCATTTACCTACTATAATACCAGACAATCCTAACCACGCAGCCACAACGCTTGATCTTTTTCTCACAAACAGCCCTTCTATATACACGGTCGAGGTGATAGATCCCCTTTACACCTCGAGATCACAAATTGGTGATAAATCCTTCCATCCAATTATCGTCACATTGCACTTACTTCTACCCTTTCTAAAGTATTGGAGAAATCAATTAACCTCCAACTATCTAGAAACCTTCCATCTTATCAAAAATCACCAGTATTTATTCCGTAACTCTCAATCCACTGGTGATATTATGGCTTATGTTACCCATCTGTGGAAAAATTCAGTGGAAACGTTTTGTGGAACTCAAGCAGTTGCTCTTGACATTTCAAAAGCTTTTGATGGTATTTGCCATAAGTGTCATCTAAACAAGCTTCTGTCTTATGGTTTTCCAACTGTTTTTTGTAATTGCGTAACCTTTCTGACCCCTAACTGCGAGCAATGGTAGATGGGTGTTGTAGTTGTTGTTGGGTTTTAGGAGCATCGGCAATTAAGACTATGTTGCTCTGTAAATTGCATGTGTTCTGAAGTCAATTTTCCGTATGCTGGACGAAACCCCAATTTCCGGGAGAAAAAAACATGCTACTCTCGCCTGAGATCGACTAACTCAGCAAGGTTGTGAGAAAGGCATCCATAAAATTTCCTCCCGTCATCGACGGGATTCGAACTCAGGTCCTTTCTGCTCGGTGTGGGTAGGACGGCGATACAACGAACTGTTCTACTTTCCAGGTTGGTTGATGGCTGTCTATCTTCTAACTTCTCCACTAATGCTAGTGTTCCCCATGGTTCAGTTCTTTCTCCACTCTTTTTCCCTCGTTTATTAATGACTTTCTTTCATTTACCAGAAATCCTATCCGCAGTTTTGCTGATAATAGCACATTGCATTCCAACTTCCAGTTTAAGAAACCTTTCTTTGCACAAACAGCTTCAATTTTTAGAATATCCACTACCAATTCCTTAAATGCTGATCTCCAGATAATTCTACAGTGGTGATAAGATAAATTTATAAATCTAAACTATCTCCCAAAACAGAATTCTTCTGCTCCTATGCTTATGCTCCATGGTACCCAGATTTCTGGGCAAGATCATATATCTCTGTTGAGGATAACCCTGACTTCTGATCTCTCTCTTCGCATAAGAACATTTTGCTTCCCGTGCACCTAAAAAACTGGGTTTTCTGTTTCGCTCTCAGTGTTACTTTTCTTCTAAACAGCTGTTCACTCTGTACAATTCGCAAATCCGCTCCACCAGGGAATGTTGTTCACACATCTGTGGCGGTGCACCCAAAATCTCGCTCACCCTTTTGGAATCCATTCAGAAAAGAGCAGTTTGGTTAATTAATGACCCGATCTCTAATAGATTTCTCTCCACTCCCTATCACGTTCTGTTTCTGCTGGTTGCCTTTTCTTTAGATATTTCCTTGGGCACTGTTCTTCTGAATTGGCTTCTATAATTTCCGCTCTCTCTTCCAAGCCAGTCTGATCACGTGCCACAACCAGGCAACATCCTTTTACTGTCCAACTTTAAACTCGAAGAACCAACTTTTCTTCTTCCGCATTTATTCATTCAACTATCGTTTTCTGAACAACCTCCCCTCATACGTATTTCCTGAATCAAAGTCTAATGTCAACAAATATCTTCTTTCATCTTCTCAACCTTCAGCCCTTTCACGGTACTAAGTACTATAGGTTCTAATACCTCTCGTGCTTAGGGCTCTCATAAAAGAAAATATTTTAAAAAAGTTTGTAAACATACAGGAAAAGCTGCAAGAGCTCAAACTGTACAGAAGGCATTGCAGCAACATGGATTCCACGAGTAAGCTGCGACCCACCAACTTTGTTTATCTATTTAGATTTCAATGCAGCTTAAAATTATTTAAAATTTTTAATATCCAAAATCAATAAATAAAGTTTATTTATCTGTGTTTAATAATTACAACACCAAGAAGGAAGATTACTGCTCGACGCTTCTCTTTCAAGGGGATGGACATCTGTTTTCCATCGTGTTCTACGAGGACATCAGCCAATTCTAGTACCAAAAGGAGAAATTACTGCTTTTCCCACATTCTAGTCTGCATCAGTAAGTCAACGAATAACTGATTGAACTATCATTACTGATGAATGCGCCGAGGTATAGCATTACGAGTTATTTGACTTTCACGTGGTCGTTCGTCATGCATCTTAAATAGTGATAAATATGTTATGCCATGAGCGCAGCCTCAGCGGCAATGCATTACAACAGCACGTGGACCAGAACACGGGTACTACCAAGAAGTGATTTAAGCTAAGGAATATTTGCCACATATGTTCCCTCGCCTTTCTCCCATAACTCCAAATATTCTGAACTATGATCAGCTAAGGCTGCGAATTGGAAAAATATTTAAAAACTGAAATGCAATACGGTATGATTGCGTAATGGGGCGCAGAGGAATCGTCAAGTAACTTATGTTTCCTTTAACTTCAGCCCTACACCGCTATTTTATTATATATTAGAGGAGGACGAATCATCGGCGAGGTGAAAACAAGCTCTGGTTAAAAATCTCTGCATTCCTCCAGGATAGCGACACACGCACGATTCGTAAGGTACTAAACCAAAAGCATAATGTTGTGTGTTTTATTTTATAACGTCACGTAAGATTATAGACATTTTGGAAGTTCAGCTCTTAGCACGTCAGCCCGGGCGATGCATTCAGCTCACGCAAATTGGACGGTGAGTGAGTTGAACGGGAATGAAATAAGCCTGGAGGCTTAATGTAGCGTCCGTGTTATTTTCGGTTACTAGCGAAACCAGTTCAAACTACACGTGTATTTAGAGATAATTTCGGGTCTCATTTCTAGATCTCTGAAAGAGCTTTCATAAAACCCATTCAGTTTGCAAAGTTTTGTTTGTTTATGCGGTGTGCAAATACATTTTGCTTCTTTAAAGAGAAACATTCTTGACAGCACCTTTGATAGATTATGACTCGCAAGTGTCATCTTATATTTTCTTTATGATATTCTGCGTATTCAGCCACCCGTTTCCATAGTCTTATCGCTTTAATGACTTCTCCGAAATGTGGGTAGTTTATGATTTTCTTAAAGTTCTTTAGATATCTACTCTGCATCATCACTCGACTTTTTGTTTGTCTTGGTAAGCAACAAAATGATATCCTTTCAAAGTGTGGTTTATAGTGACCTCGGATAAGTATGAATTTGGTTTTTCAACTTATAGATAAAGTATTGAACCAAATAAACAAATATAAATAAGGTATTAAACAAAAAAAACAATATAAAGTATTGAACCAAAAAAAAAAACAATATAAAGTATTGATCCAAAAAAAAACAATATAAAGTATTGAACCAAAAAAAAAAACACAATATAAATAAAGTATCGAACCAAAAAAAACAAAATATAAATAAAGTTTGAACAAAAATAAACCAATATAAATATAAAGTACTGAACCAAAAAGTACAATATAAATAAAGTATTGAACCAAATCAAGCAATATAAATAAAGTATTGGACCAAAAAAAAAAAACAATATAAAGTATTGAACCAAAAAAAAAAACAATATAAAGTATTGAACCAAAAACAATATAAATAAAGTATTGAACCAAAAAAAACCCAATATAAATAAAGTATTGAACCAAAAAAACCCAATATAAATAAAGTATCGATCCAAAAAAAAACAAAATATAAATAAAGTTTGAACAAAAATAAACCAATATAAATGTAAAGTATTGAACCAAATCAAGCAATATAAATAAAGTATTGGACCAAAAAACCAATATAAACAAAGTATCGAACCAAAAAAAAACAAAATATAAATAAAGTATTAAACAAAATAAACCAATATAAATAAAGTATTGAACCAAAGAAACAATATAAATATAAAGTATTGGACCGAAAAACCATTAAAAATGAAGTATTGACCCAAATAAACCAATACCAATAAAGTATTAAACCAAATAAATCAATACAAATAAAGTAAATTAACCTCGGGAATAATATCACACATGTGTTACTTTTTTTTTTCGAGTTTACCTTTTCAGAAGATGCTTTAGCAAAAGCACAAGATATTCATTTAACTACTCGGCAGTTTCTTGCTAAGAGTTAACTATCTGGGTTTATCTTTACTAGTTTGCTGTTGCTGTCTGTGTTTGCTTGTTTTCAGAGACGAAATTGAAGCTTACTGGAAATGTAATTAATGAATACTTGAATATACTCGACAATATTATGAATATATACATTTTAAACACGCTTCCAAAGATGATAAAATCGTTGGGATCGGTGTATTACATTTCCATGGTAATTCTTTGAATGGGAAGCGATGCAAAAATTAGTTAATTAAACTAATACTAATTTTTATTTATAAATACCTTCTCATAACTTCTGAGTAATAGCTTTTATTTGGCTTTTCAAAGACACCGGGGTTTAAACGATTTAAGAAATCTTTCTGGGCAATACTTTCTCAATAACTAAGTAATAATTGCAGTTGTAATCATCTGCTTACAAGTTCTGAGAAAAAAGGAGAAATTTTAATAAATTTATTTTAATTAATAAAAAAAGAAAAAACTTCCAATTATATATTTTTTGTGTCTAAAAACCAAATTCATGAGTGTTGCTGGCCATGGTTAGCGAAACAGTCGTTTTGTCTTAGCAAACGCCAGGCTATTGTAACATAATCTATGTCCAGAGAATTAAAGGAATTCAGTGGTTTATTGTTAGACACTCCAGCCATAAATTCACCCCAATAAAAGAGAAATTATGTACCTAGAAACACTGATCGAAGAATTTCTCAGGAAAAATCTTGAAAGGGAGAAGCTTTGTTCACGTGACAATTGAAATGAAATGTAGATAATGTGGTTGGTGGAGAAGGAGCTCTTATAAGGAGAACGAAAAGAAGCATCTCTGGTTCCATTCGGCATGTGCGATTTTGGTTTTAGAGATCACAGTTTGGGTTTCGCTCTGAGTGGACCTTTATACGGAAATTGTGATCGCCGTGAAAAAAAAAAAAAAAAACGAACAGTTCTTGATAGTTCAAATGGAGGGAATGGATTAATTGTCAATGGAGTAGATTTTATTTTTCCACTGAACTAGTGGCAAAGAAAAAAAGTTGACCTCGAAATGCGAAGGAAGATCGTACAGGAACGAATGTGGTCCAGCCTACAGAAGTGGTTTCCAGCCATGGAGAAGCAGAATAATCAACTCATCTAAGACGGTTCTGGCTCTGAGGTAAAGTCGGAGACAAGTCGACAAATTAAGAAGCCGAACTGTAATTACGTTATATATATATATACACACACACATACACACACACACACACACACAGTGCTGCCACTTTATTAGGTACACCTACCTAGTAGCGTATTGAGCCTCCTTTAGCCTTCAAAACAGCCTGAATTCGTCTAGGTATGGATTGAACAAGATGTTGAAAACGTTGTGCAGGGATGGAGTACCATGCAGGCATGAGTGTGTCATGCAGTTCCTTGAGATTCGACGGAGGTATAGGCATACAGCGATCAGCCCTTTCCAGCTCATCACAAAGATGTTCAATAGGATTGAGATCCGGGGAACTCAGCGGAGGACTACAGCAAAGAAAACTCATTTTCATGTTCCTGGAACCATTCCATAGTGATTCGGGCTTTGCGCACCGGCGCATTATCCTGCTAGAAGTAACCATCTGACTGAGGATAAACTGTCAACATGAACGAATGCACTTGGTCAGCAACGATGTTTAGGTAGGTGTAGCATTCAGACGTGAATCTATGGGTATCAATGGACCCAACATGTGCCAAGAAAACATTCCCCACACCACAACACTGCCCCCAACCACCTTGCACAGTAGTCGTCAGACATGACGGGTCAATGGATTCATGTTGTTTTCGCCAAATTCTGAGTCTTCCATAAACATGATGCACCAGGAACGTCGACTCGCCAGACCAAGCAACTGTTTTCCAATCCTCGATATTCCAGTGTTGGTGTTGCTGTCCCCACAGGAGGCTTGCTCTCTTGTTCTTCATTGATAACAAAGGTACGCGATGTGGCCGTCGGCTGTTGTAGCCCATTCGCAACGAAGTGCGACCAGTGGTCCGTTGCGATATTTTGTTCTGCGCACCAAGGTTGTATTCTGACGTGGCCCGTCTGTTTGCTTGAACAATTCTAGCCATCCTCCTCTGACCTCTCTCATCAACAACTGATTTTATTCCACAGGAGTGCCATTGAGAGGATGGAGAACTGCCGTTTCAGAGATGCTTTGTCGAGCACGTCTTGCACCTACTACCATGCCACGTTATAAATCGGTTAGATCACTCCTTTTCCCCATTCTTGCTACAGTTTGTACACTTAACTGATACTATAAAGGTTGTTCTGCTACATTTATATCCACAACTGTGGTCATGTGACTTGCAACGTTGTGGGATAAGCCATTTGTGTGCACAGCAGGCGTGTACCTAATAAAGTGGCAGCACAGTGTATATTACTACCACAATGAAAGGCCATTTTTCGTGATGAGGGAAGAAAACCCGTGGGCATTTTGTTTCTCTGCATATCGCAATGTAAAAATAAAATGTTTGTCTTTTATTTTAACTGTACGCAAGAAAGAAAAAAAAGTTAGATTTGGATCCCATGTGTCCTAGAGAGAAGCTGTACATTAGTGGCCTACTTTAATATTAGTTTATAGTGCAGTATAAGATTGGCCAGGCTATCAAATCAAGTGGAACAGAACAATAGAGAAATCGTAAGATTATAAGATTGTTCATTTAATAAATGTAAAAAAAAATCTGATCTCTAAGCAAATGTATTCTAATGTAAAACTAATTGTTCTAAAGTCACGAAAGCTTACGATCTTTACAAATATTTGCCAAACACGCTGTAGATAAAGGGAACCCCCTATACAGCCTGGGAAATAAGACAACGCCCACCTAACGGCTTAACGATACGTTTAATGAGATCATACTGATGACCAGCACTGCTGAGAGAAATGACCTCCATACTAAGTGATTCTATGGCCAAGCGTAATCCCGCAACAGATAAATCAAAGCAGTCAAGGCAAAGCTTCAGTAATTTGTTTCTCCAAGTGAAGTCTGAAACTAGTCGAGCTATCAAGTAGGATGGCAGAGCTTATTACACACTGCCGTAGAGGTCCACCTGCAACTGTAGCTACATTAACCCTTGGGGGTTCTGACTAAAATACACTGTGAAAAGAGGAACTGCATTTGTTAAGTATATTCCACTGATTAAAGGAAAAAAATAAATTATAGTAACAGCGAAACGTCTGTACAAATCTATTCGATCATAATGGATAAAACAGAACAGCATTCCAATCACATTTCGAATATTTAAATTGGACTGAAAAATATCGATAATATACTATATCCATGCATTGATTTCAATGTGGGACGTTCGATATTTGCAGAATCTTAACGCTCTATCGAACTATTCATAGTACTGCGCGAAATACGTATTCGGCTTTCCTTAAATAAGGTCCTCTTTAACAGCACGGTGGTTTGGACACTTGTTACTCATTTGGAGATTGAGTACAAATCCTGTCGAAGATTGCAGGATTCTTAAGAGCTCTTCGATGTTAGTCAATCTCTGGAGGATCTAGAGTGTTTACCCTACAGTTATTTCGAATATTTCATTCCGCACAACATGGAAAACGGTCAGAGAACATACCTGTGCGGACATCATACGCAAACATAGATGGTAATTACTCTAAAAAAAATAATCTCTATATAACGCTGTGCAACATCAATTATCATGATACTTCTCTTGTGAAACGTGCTGTTTATTTGTAGTGACAAACCGAGGCAACTCCTTGAAACAGCTCTTGTGAGAAATCAATGGTATAAAAATGGGTATAGATATTGCCATTTATAATACTTGTGAATACACCGAAGTATTTGTTTTATTACTTTTCGCATAGAAAAGTAAATAGAGTGCACTTCCACCATCTGAACAGACCCACCTGTGCGACTTCTTTTACTTGAGGTTACTTATTACAGCATTTCTTGAGAATGCTTTAAGAGAATTCATTTCTTAAGAATATAAACATTTCGGAATGAAAAGTCCTCGGGTATGTGAGACATCTTCGAAACCAGTGATGTCCACAAGAGATAAGACAATAAAATAAAAATATATGGAATATAAAAAGATCTTTACGGTGACCTTGTGAAGTCGATGCCAGCGCTCTTTATGATTTAAAGGGTGCTTCCTGCAGTAAACCCATTAATATTCACAATCAGATTGTCCACGTCCGTACCTGAATTACCCCCTCGGGACCCACTTATGTGAGTAACACGCTCTTTGAACTCGAGATTCCGAAATCATAATTCACAAAGGAAGAAGATAACAAGATGGTTAAAACATTCCACTCGCTGCTGAAACCGAGCAACGTGATGGGGCTTCTTAAAAGTTGAGACCAAAATTAGAGGCTTGATTGAAGACCTAATTATGTTAACCAACGATTGCAGTAATGACCACCGCAGCCTTAATCACTCGAGATTATACTTTTTTAGTTGTTTTAATTCCCCGAATTGCCTTTTATGTTTGCAATTTAAAAATATTCATCGAGAAGAAGAATTCACACAATAATGAGATCGGTTTTTTTGATGTCTGGTAGTATTTCAAGAGCTATTAACCTAACTACGAACAGTCTTGTTCTGAAAGAAGATTAATACGCTAATACTTGATTAAGTTAGCACGCAGTCATTATAGCATTTGGTGGGCATATTCGTTTACGACTGGTGGGTAATCACCGGTTATGGGACACTCGGCATAGATTCGATACGACTAGACATCGAAAAATAAAAACAAAAATATCAAATGGTAGTAATAAAGATGAAAAGGTAGATGTGTTGCGAGATTAAATTGCAGTTCCTGATGGAGTAATTTTATTTTTCTATTTCTGTAATTCATCGTGGTGCTTGCGATTGTCAGAAATTCAAATATGCCGGAATGGATCTCGAAAAACAGGAGTTTCTGCTAATCTCCGATAGTTGTTCCTCATAAATAAGACTCGTCGATAAATCGCACATAAACACGTTTGTTTGTTTTTTTGGGTTGACAGAAGCGAAGATAATTTCCGTACGATAAAAGAGAATACAAAACACACGGCGGGTGTTTGATGACAACAGAATGAATTTTATCTTTGAGGATGGTGGTGCTGGTGAAATGATAGAAAAACTTTTACGCCTTCGTTTGTGTATTTATTTTATCAGTTCATTACCACCTAGTGGTTCCAGTAATTATTTATCTATTTTATTTCATAAATGATAAAAACAGAGTATTGTTAAAAGTTCAGAAACACATCTGAACTAGTCGGAGCTTGTAAGTGATGAATTCCATAGACTTCAGCTTTCCTAGACTTCATATTATAGGTCCATCGAGCGATCAAGGGCCAGGATCATTAGTTGTCCTCTAAATACGATATCATCCAATAGGGTCTGATTTCGGTGATTTGAAATCAGGGTAGTGGGTCATCTCGGGGTCGCTAGGAATAGTCCCAGGGGCAACATTACTGTTTGCTTCTACAATACTCCACACTAAAAGAGGAATATGGAATATTTATTCACATCCACATCTAAGGCATTGCAGTGACCCTGTATATTGCACCGTATATATTATGTCTGTAAATTGCGGGTGTTCTGTGGTCGATTTTCTGTTTGCTGGGCGAAAATCCTGAGTTTATGGGAGGTAAAAACCATGTTAACCTTGCTTGAGATCGACTAACTCAGCCACGTTTTGTAAAAGGCTCATAAAAATGCTTCATGTCATCGACCGAATTCGTAATCAGGTCTTTTCTACCAGATGTGGGGAGGATGGTATTCGCCGGAACAACGTTTCTGAGACTACAGAAGAATCTACATTATTGCATAATGGGATGTGAAGGTTCTCATTGGTTCTCGCTGCTGTGCTCTTACTGAGGTCGTACTTGTTAATTTGAATAAATCAAGGAAGAACTAAATAATTTATTGGAGCGGATGGGCAGGTGATATTCGATGTTTTTCTTTTTCTTTTTGGCTAATGCTTTATAAGCTTTCTTGCTTGCATCCTATGGCACTACTGCTACTACTAATAATAATAGTAATAATAATACGGGACATAAACCCTGCCCTACCATTAATACCCGCACACCCCTCCATGGATGGGGACACAGGTTCTATGCATGCAACACGTCACAGAATCTACTATAAATATGCACACTGGGCTTCGAACAGATAATTGCAAAAGAGGGCATGCAAGACGACAAGTTAAACAGAATTAACAGACTTGCAACATGGAATGATAGTAGGATGCCACATAACCAAGCGTTCTGTATGAGACATCCAGTCACTCTGGGGATCCCTAGGTTAACAGTTCGTGACGTCATATACAAATAGTAGAGAAATGGTGCTGAATCTACCAAAAAACCGCCTGGTAAACGCCCGAAAACTAACAGAGTGGGACAAGAGAATTCTGCGAAGAACTGTGCGCGCAAATCATAATTTGCCATTGTCGCAAATCGCACAAACCCTCTGTGACAGTATTGGAACTAATGTCAGCAGTAGTACAATACGAAGGGCACTTCATGGGTTACAATGCTCGTGCTGCTGTTCACAAGCCATTGACGCCGATTAACATGGTGTGTGGAGCGCGAATCCTGGACTTTACAGCAGTGGAAAACAGTCCTATGGATAGAGGAGTCGAGGTTCGCACTCTACCAGTCTGATGGCCGTTCCTGGATGTGACGAATGCCAAAGGAAGAGTTCCCTTTCTGATTGTATCCTCCCAACGATGAAGTTTGGTGGAGTCAATGTCATGATACGGGCTCCTTTCATGGTTTACTTTGGGCCTATTAGTCGTTATCGACAAAATCATGAATACTGTGTAATAGGACAACCTAGACAATTATGCTGTTTGTTTGTTTGTAGGCTTTACGACGCAAGGGCAGCAAGGCCACAATGCGCTTAACTATGGTTATGTTACATATCTGTGTAGATATGTAACATAACCTTTCTCTCCTATCCTTTCAGCTTTAAAACCTCCCCTCTCAGCAGAAATACAGTGGTTGTAAGAATACTAATCCTTATTCCGACCCCCACAGGCAAACCATCGTCAAGAGAACACCTAAAATACAAACGGTTTTAATTCTTCGCAGAAAAGTAATTAGTCGGACAAATTTCAACCTAAAGGCAAAGAATGGCAGAATCAGAAATTTCGACAAGCCCCCCCACGTGCTTCCGTTGTAAAGTGGATCATCCGGAAGCAGTAATCCAATGTACGTCATGTCGGCAATTTTACTGCGCGACATGTACCAAATGCGATATAAAGCGGTTCAACAAGCAGCGACGTCAAAAGTACATTTGCCCATTCTGCAAAGAAAGTAAAGGACAAATGACAAATGCAACGGAATATGTGGATATCCAGAATGATACGGAGATCGAAAATAACCAAACAAACGTCCAAACATCAAGATTTAGTCAGACTCACGCTGCAAGTCAAACTGACTCAGTAACGGTTAACCCGGAGTGTGAAATGGACTCAGATGTTTGCATTCAACAACCAATCATCGCGACACATGAAAATCCTGTGGAATGCAGGAAAGAAAGCCAAGGGGAAAGTGCCCTCCTTAATGATGAGCAAAACAGGTTCCTGAAATACATTGATGGCATCTGTACAGAACACATGAAATTGTTCCACATGCAAACTGCAGAATTTCTGGAAAACATAATGTGGAAATTCACATCAATCTCTGACAGTCTGCAGAATTTATCTGAAGAGAACCAGCAGCTTCGTGTACAGAACAATGACATGAAACAAGAAATAGGTCTCCTAACCAATCAAGTGCGTGAACTAACAACCTTATTTTTTCCCAATGAAAATAATATATCCAACAACGTGGCTCTGGGAACCTCGGAAAACAAGCCACAAGAAGTAGAATTGATACATGATTCCAACGCTAAAAGGAATTATACTCCCCAATTTATGTATAATGCAATGCCTCATATGCCTGTCACCCTTAGCACAATGGTAGCTATAACACAAGGAGATAATAATCAGCTTAGTAGCAGAGACACAGGGCCGAATGACTGTAACTCACCCAAACCTGCATCTAACAACACTGGGGGTAGCCACGCAAAGACCTCTCAGGTGGCCCTCTCCACAATACCGACCCAAAATACTACTAAATCTAAAAGGTTAAAGGAGACAATCCATACTGGAAAGGGTACAACAAGACCCACATTTGCAGAAGTAGTCACCGGCAAAAAAGATGCTGAGAATAACCAAAAGATCCCACCAGCAGGCCACATAGGCAGCCTCTATTCCCTGGCATCTCTCACCGACCAACATGTTCACTCAAAAGAAACCCGGATGACATATTCAACTTATCAGAACATGGAACATGGAAGACGACAAGGCAACAGAGATGCCACAGAACTTTCCTCTAAGGGTACTCGTGCTAATTCGTACAATATCACAGCAGTTCAGACTCGTGGTCGAATCTTTATATCTCGACTGGAACCGACTACTAAACCAGACAGCATTAAGGCCATGTTTACAGAAGTACATGGGATGAATATTGATGTGAGACAGAGAAGAACCAGGTATCCAACTTATGCCTCTTTCATCCTTACCTGCCACCCAGAGAAGATGAGCTTCGTACTGGATCCAAGGCTATGGCCCCCTGGAACCCTCATCAAACCCTTCCTAGATCAGAAGCCAAGAACCGCAAGAAACCATCAACATCAAACGCAATAGCAATTAAAGCTACCAAGCTCCCAAGCCAAAAAAACGCATGAGAAATCAAATAACTTCACTGAGAACAAACTTGCCATAGGAAACAAACTGTCCACATATCATTCAATCCAACTCTCAGCAGATTATAATGATAATCCCCAGAGCTTCAGACCTGTAAAGAATATCCCTGTACACATGGCAATGCACAGTAGACCAGTGCGAACCTTAAAAAGAGACCTGCCACCTGTACTAACTCCAGTTACTATGGCTACCACCATTCGAATTGTCTATCAAAATGCAAGGAGTATTTGTAACAAGCTAGACACTGTCGAACAGCTTCTCCTCTCTAAAACCTTTGATATTCTCTGCATTGCCGAAACATGGCTTGGGAACGGGCGGGACTCCCTTGCCTGTGCTCCTCAGGCTGGGTACCAGATGCTCAGTTCCTCCAGAGAGGATCGTAGAGGTGGGGGAGTCGCAATATTCTATAATACCACTATCTTCTCATTGGCACATTCTGTAGTAACCCAATCCCTTGCATTTGAAGCTGCTATGGTATCCCTCAAGCTCAATGCCAACCTGATAGACATAGCAACAGTATACATTCCACCAGGCCCAAACAGTGACATCATTGAAGATGTGATCCACTGGCTGGTAAATCACATCCATGCCTCTGCTAAGCACATTATTTGTGGAGATTTCAATCTTCCACCTACTCTCACACATCTTAGTAGGAAACTCATTAGAAGTATGGATTCATTGGGTATCGGCCTACTCAATTGCCACCCCACGAGAGGATCTAATCTCTTGGATCTAATGTTCTCTTCAGCACCATGCGACCTCGAAGACAGTCCTCAAAACCTATTTCAATCCGATCACGAACCCATTGCCATACTCCTGCACTTAGCCGCACCTAACTTTGATATCCAAGGCCCAAAAAAGAAAAAAGACATCACAGCACCCAAATTCATTGATCCATCACGATGTCTCGAAGCTGCATCCTCGATACCTTGGGAGGCTCTCAATAATTGTGATCTCGAGCTAGCTGTGGACCTCATGACCAGATGGATTCGAACCATTGCAAGTTATGGTGCTACAAAGACTGTCTGCATCACTCCCCGTTCGAGAGCTTGGTGGACACCAGCACTGAACAACAGCTTTCAACAAAAACAAAATCTCCATAAGAGATGGAAAAAATCAGGCGCTATACAAGATCGTATTGCCTTCTCCAGAGCCCGGGCAGTTTTCAACCGTCAGAAAATATTTGCAATTAAAAAGCATTTAAATTCAACCCTACGAAAAGGCAAATCGTTTTATGACTCTCAGCACACAGGAATCCCTAAAGCACTGGACCTTGAACTGTGGATGGACCACATTGCACGGTTCTCAAACAATGTGGCCCCGATGCACCTAGGCAACTTACCCATCAACGACGTCCCTACTGATATGCTCGCCACCGTTCGCATCAGCAGGAAGCAGCTTATAACTGCTATAAATGGATTGCCACCCACTGCAACTGCAGGCCCCGATCTTGTGCCACAATTCATGATTAAATGTCTTAGCTCGTTTATAATCGGTCCTCTACTATCAATTTTTAACCGTGTATTAACGCAGCAATACTTTCCCCCTCTCTGGAACAGATATACTGTGAAGCCACACCCTAAATGCCAATCTGCAACCCTCATTAAACAGTTCAGGCCAATCTCTCATTCTTCCAGCCTCTTGAAGCTCATGGAGAAGACATTACTTTCCACCATCATCAATCAAATCATGCCTCACAAACCCCCACAGATTCACTATGGCATTCCAGGTAGATCCACAGTCACCAATTTAACATCGTTAACCAACACCATTCTCAGTGCACTAGAAGCGAAAGCAGAGCTTTCTGTCACCTACATCGACCTGGAAGCTGCCTTCGACTCCATCAGTATCCCCTCACTTGTTCACCTCCTAGAAAACTACTTCTACATAAAAGGTGACATGTTGTGGTTTATCACAGCCCTGCTCTCTGACAGAACCATTCTTCTCAAAGTGGATCAACACACAATCTGGAGAAAGATCACTGCGGGAGTTCCCCAAGGCGGAGTTCTCTCCGGAGCATTATTCACCGCAATTATTATTCCGTTTGTGCAACAGAGAGAAGACATACTCTGCTATGCCGATGATATTAAAATATATACTCAGATTAACCCCGGCGAACATCTCTCAAACATCAATAAAAAGATCTGTGAAAAGTTACATAACCTAGGATCCTATCTCCATCAATTTGGCCTCCTCATTAACCCCGCCAAATCAGCCCAAATGGTCTTTTCTCTGAAGCGCCAACCCACTGAAATCCAAGCTTCTCTAGACGGCATTCCCTTCCCAATGGTCAAGATGCATACAGACTTGGGCGTCGTGTTCGACTATAAACTGAGCTTCAACCCCCACATTGACAAGCTCACAGCAAAATTCTGTCAAATGCGCTGGACCACAAAACAACAACTGCTCCACGTTAGGGATCTGGATGTGACTCGTCGATACGTATACACCTCAGTATACTCCGTCGTACTGTATGCCTCGGAAATTTGGGGGTCCGCAGCCCCTACCAACATCAAGCGCGTGTACTCCGCCGAATACTGGCTGCTTCGTTGGATCACGCAAAAACATCGTCGTCCACCCCAGCAAAGGACAACTGCGATGGCGACGTCACTTCACTTTGCCCGACTTCCAGATCTTGTATTTGAAAAACGCCTTGTTCTCACTGTCAAGATGACAACCGGAATGGTCTCGGAGCCAAGCATCTGGGAACTGTGTGGCTGGAGGATCCCTCTACCCGGACTGAGGTCAGCTCCCATGCTCACAGCTCACTATAACAGACTATCGCTCAGTGACCGCTTTCTCCCCAAGGAGATGCTCCCCACAATCGTTTCAATTGACGGCGACCTCTGTAGGTTTGTGAAGGATCGGGGGTACCGAAGACAGATCCTTAAGAGCCTGACCTTGGCCAGGCAAAGTGCACATTAATAAGAGCAGCATAATAATGTCCAATATATTGTAAATAATGTTGAAAGCACGATGTCTTTATGAATGTGTTGTAAATAAAGTGAAGAATATCGTTATGAATATAAATATTAATATAACATAATGTAAATATGAATATCTTTATTTCATTGTAAATACTGTCAAAACCATAAAATGTCCTGTAAATAATCTGACACTGATTCTATTTTATTGTTGGCTCTGGGGAATGAGCCCGAACTTCGATGTGGGCCCCGTCTCCCCAAGGCTATTATTGTCCACCATCCAATGTAAAACCCCTGGCATTGCTGCTGTGAAGGGTCTATTGTATATACCATGTTTGTATACAATAAAGATTATATATATATAGATGTTATTCAAGTTTATAATGCGTTGTACAGTTTTATCTGTTTGAGGACAATTATGCACTGCCAACATAATGTATCAGCAAGACAACGCGCTATGCCATACTGCTCGGATCGTAACAGAGTGGTGTGAGGACATGGGTGTGGAAAAGTTGGATTGGCCAGCCCAGAGTTCTTATCTGAACTCTATCGAGCATCTTTGGGATGTATTGGATGTCATGTACATGCACGTCGAGATCGCCCAAAGAATAAGGCCGAACTGGTGGCTGGGTTAGGCCTTATTCTTTGGGCCAAGGCCAAGAGGAGGAACATATCACCTGACATTTACAAAAAAGCTGGTTGAGAGTATGCCGCGAAGATTGAAAGTCGTCAAAAAAGCTAAAGGTTTAGCACAAAATATTAAATGACACAATAAAAGCTCTTTTTTGTCTAAAGGCAGGTGTCCGGATATAAATGGTAGGGCAGTGTATATATAGATATACGTAGTCTGTACGTACGTGTTTAGTCCAGGCACGAGTGCTAAGATACTCTGTGGAGACAGCTGTATTCATGCAGTAGATTCAACATAGGAAAACCTCAGAGTTTAGGTGCATCTGGGAAAACGTTCTATCAACAATTTCTCAGAAGTATGCAACATTTTTGTATTTGTTATTTGTTCAGAGTGTAACATCCAGGCATATACAGTACGAAAATAACTCGCTCAGCCGAACTTAAACCCAACATGATTGAGTGCGAATACAGGAACTAATCATTAACAACTTTCATGAGCAAGCAAGAATTTTCATTTCTCTCAGTCAGGTTGTTTTTCTCATAGTACTGTACTCTGTGTGCGTGAGACTCATTCTGTTATTATATTTTGAAATTATTTCTAAATGGGCTGATTTTGTTGGAGAAAAAATAGTTCTGGAGTGGTAAAAGTCGTTTTTCCTTTTTTAATCTATAATATACAAACCAGAAATGGTCCAGCATTTAATTTTCTCCCCTCTATTCCATCCCATCTGTTCTTTTTGTTCATCACACATCTTATTTTTTCACACTATCTGGCTCATCAGCACGTGTGTATACTTTCATGAAGACCAGATGTTTTTTTGTTGTTTATAGTTGGAGGAAAAAGAAAAGCAAAAATTGTTACCCGAAGGAGGTGTGGTAGGCGTGTCGGTTGATTCTTGTCAGCTTCGTTTTGGTCTTTGTCGCTAAACTCGTCGGTAACCAATGCATGCCTTGGGAATTCTTCACTTAGTCTAGTAAGCGCTCCTCGGATTTAGGACGTTACTGCGACCACCCTCGGATTTCTCTTTTATCATCATTGCGTTGGTCTCATACATGCAGATTCTTCTGGGATAAATGTCATGTCAGCCTAAAATGGGGTCTGTTGTGAGTTTAACCCATTCATTAGTAATTTTAAACGTAATGTTCAACCATATTTCGTCAAAATCGTCTAATTTTCCACGCACAATTGTTTAAGAAGGGAAGGTAATTATTACAAGTCCTTACCTGTTCTTATAGACTCTAGCCACTCATAAACGATACTGATCACTAGTATTTTTAATTATTCGATAAAAAATATAGACTAATAGCGAAAAATAAAAAGAATTTAAAAAAAGGAGGGGAGAGGGATGGCAAAGATGCTTGTCATCTTTCCTGGTTCTAACCAGGAAGGATGACAAGCATCTTGCGCGCGGTTCAAAATTTCAGCACACCAATAATGTTCTGCAATAGTAGAGAGAGAAAATTTAGCCTGCCAGCATGCTCCGAAATACGATCACATTCTACGCTTGGAATCACCAATGTAACAAACCACCACAATCCAGGCATGTAATCCGATAAACTGAGTCTGCTCATACTATCTCTACCTCCAAATCAATCCCTCGAAATCTGCACAAAACATCTTCTTTCTAAAGTGCAGCCCAACAAAGCTGGAGCCTTCATTCAACGCCTCTCTGTTCCAAGTGTTCAAACATACAAAGATCTGGGAATCGTATTCTACTTCAATCATTCAACGAGAACATTAACCTGATAAATTAGAAGCTGACGTTTCTACGGTGGGTCGCCAAGCAACAGCTACTTCGCACCAATCACCCACTCTGCTAAAAGATATATTGCGTCAAGTCCGTATGCAGTGCTCTATACACCTTGGCTGTCGAATCCAACCTTAAAATTATCTTTGCTGCGGAAAGCTCGCTGTTCAAACGGGCGAACACTGAGTTCGGCTTTCCTCCAGCTCTCTTAGCAATGTAGTTAGCAGATGGTCTTGCGTTCGGAGGAAAAAAGCAGCCGTTCGTGATCAAGATAGCCATGGGTTGTTGTTACTGGATTTTAGGAGCATCGCGACAAAAGCCATTTTGCTCTGTGTATATTGTTTGTAAATTGCTTTATTCTGAGGTCGATTTCCTGTTTGCTGGACGAAAAACCATGCTCCTCTCGCCTGAGGCCGACTAACTCAGCCACGTTGTGAAAAGGACCTATAAAAATTCCTGCCATCATCGATGAGATTCCACCCAGGTCTTTCAAACGAGGAGGGCGTGGACACAGGTAGCCAACTTTAAGGGATCGATCTCTTGGCGGATTCATCAGCCTTACTCCTGTCTTCAGCACAGCTATTAGCAAACCACAACTAGCTAACACTCACAATTTCACAATGGATCGTAAGATCCCTGCCTAAGCAAATGCTACTCTCATTTTAAGAAATCGACAGGGACTTCCAAGAAGGGTGGACAAGAAATGCTATCTAAGTGAAACATTTAGAATGCCACTTCCTTACCAACTGTGCGCTTCCCTGACTAACAGTGACACCTTCGTGACTACTTCAAGTGTGGCCTCAAAATGCCAATCGCCGCCCGCACCTGTGATCCTTCCAGACCACACGGCTCCAGCTCTTATAATAAAAGTGCAATTAAAGATTCTATTCTATGCTATTAATACCAATCAAATATATCATAACAAACAATTCTCGTGGCCAATGCACCTGTGTCTACTATCATTCAGTAGGAGTTTATATTTTCAATTAAAATCCCTGAACGCTAATTAAACTGGAATAATGTCATTTACAAAGACTAAAAAAATGGAATAAATAAAAAGTAAAATATTTGATCTCCAAAAACATTATTTACCAAAAAAAAGGCCTTTACAGATAAAGCAGGACAAACACGTATTGCTAAAAATAATTTGGAAGAGGCCACTTTATTATTAGAAAGAAATGCTTCACGTCTGCAGCAGCAGCATCTACAGATCGAAGAGAATTAAGTATCAACAGACAGAGCGTAATGATACCATTATAGTTTCCAAATGATCATCTCTGTGACCGAGTTTTGTATAACACCGGTATTAGCAGGAATCCATTACCAGAGGATAACGATATAAAAATCCGTTTGGATCGTTTCAGGTTTCATTTGCGATGCGAAATAAACAGAGCATTGGGGTGTGCGTGTCTTTGCAGAATATTCCACATGCGATCATTCTATGAATTCCACTGCTAAGTTTGGATCAATAATTAATTATCAAACTAAATAATTAACGTACCTATCGAGGATCTCGTCAAGTGAAATAGCGAAAACAACGAAATTCCAAAACGATCTCGTTCAAATGCAAATTTAATGTTCTTTGACTATTAGTGGAATCATATTTTCAAAAACACAGAATAAGAATTCTTATTCTTATTCTGTACAGAATAAGTACTGAGAATAAGAAAAACAAAAGCTTTGATTGGAAAAATGCCTTGTGTTTCGGAGACGATAGGGCAATGGTAATTTGAATCTGGTCTTGCAAGTCAAAGTGATAAAGTAGCAGTTATGGGACGTAGTAAGGATATCGCTAAGTTTCAAAAGGGCATGATTGTGGGAGCTCGTGTGTCGGGTGTTTCCATATTGGAAACGGCATGTCTTGTCAGTTGCTCACGCCACACTCTGGCTAAGGTGTACAAAGAATGGTTTCAGACAGGTCAAACCACCTCCCGCCGACAGAACTGTAAAGAATTACACAATGTGGAGGTTCGTAGTGAGAGAAAGGTGCAGCCCATTGTACGGGCTCAACAGCAGGTCACTGTGCAACAGTTAACTTAGCAATCAATATGAGGAATGCAAGAACAATGTCCCGAATGACGATGTGCTGCAAAAACAAGACGAATGGGGTTCCACAACAGACGACTCAAGGGACATCCTCTCCTCACCGCTGAGGTCGTCGACTGGAAATGCTGTGATATTAAGAACATGCTGGTTGGACACTAGTGGACCGGAAACGAATGTGCTGGTGGGATGAGTTGAATGTATTCAGTATGTGTTCATACAATTATTTGTGTATATAGGAGGTGTGGCAATACAGTTCCCGGAATGACGCTGCTATAGTCATGTGCGATGAGTTTGAAAATAAAAGTAAGTGGTGTGTTGTAGTTCAAACTCCCTCTTATTGACGGTGGCATAAACACTGTCCAGTAATCTCACAGGTTCCAAGTAACAACCAGTTTCGTCAGTAGCTTTAGAGTTTAATATCACGATTTTGCAATGAATCAGCGATCGAATATAAAATTTTGATTTAAACTAGGAATATCTGCAACTGAAACGTATGAAATGTTAATAACTGTTTATGCTGATGAATTATTAAGTCGTACTAAATGTGTGTGAAAGGTATAAGAGGATTCAAGACGAACGTGAGAATGTCCGCGATGACCCAAGAAGTAGTCGTCCGTCAAACTCTTGAAATGAGGATAAAGTTGCAAAAGTTCTGGAAGTTGTGGCAAGAATTCGTCGTTTGACTCTTCGAACGACACCTGATGAGTTGGATATGAATAGGATGCGATTTGTCAAATTCTGGATGGAGATTTAGGGAAAAGGAAGGTCTGTGCAAAATGTGTCACACACATTTCGTTGATTTCGTTCTTTTTGTTCAACCTCGTGGTTGAACAAAAAGAACGAAATGTGTCATCATGCGAAGACTTCATACATATTTGTCAAGACAATCCTAATTTTCTCGGCTCTATTTTCAGTGACGAGTGTTGGGTGTCAATTAACAACGGAATACAGTTGAACAACAGAAATAAAATCCAATCTATATTATATGCTGATGATCAAGTTATAATTTCAAAATCCGAAAATGAACTACAGATAGCAGCAAGTTAACTTAATAAAATAGGTAAAAAGTACGAGATGAAAATCTCCACCTCAAAAACAAAATCAATGCGTTTATGTGGAAAAAACATACAAAGAGTCGAAATTGTTATTGATGATAAAATAATAGAACAAATATCTGACTTCACCTATTTCGGAAATTTAATATCAAATGCATCCACACTAAACTACAAAAATATAATAAAATGAATGGAACGATTAAACGCCACTTCGGAAAACAAATGACAACTAAAACAAAATTACGACTACGCCCTGTTTTACGACTTGGGTCATAAATAAGAAATATGCACACAAACTAGAAGCAGTACAAATGCGATTTTTAAGACCATTATTAGACTTTACAAGACTAGACCACCAAAGTAATTTAGATATCCGCGAGAATTTCAAAGTAGATAACATAGTAAATGACATAAAACGGTATCAGGAATAATGGATCAGCCACATAGAAAGAACGAACCCAGACCGGATCCCAAAATTAGCTTTTAACTACAAACCTACAGGAAAGAGAAATGTGGGTCGACCAAGACAACGATGGTGAGATCAAGACCACCTCCAAGAGCTACAACGGAACAGGTCTTAAAAGACCTAAGCCGGACCAAGTTCATGATGATGATGAGTGTTGGGTGTTTCAATACGACCCAGAGACAAAGTGCCAGAGCAGGCAGTGGATTTCAATATCATCACCAAGGCGCAAAAAAGTTGTTTACAGAAGTCCAGGATCAAGATGATGCTGATCCTGGTTTTCGACAGGGTGATTCAAGGAATTTGTATCCGAAGGGAAGCGAGAGTCAATACTGCGTTCTACTTAAAAGTGTTTCTAAGACTACTGAGGCGCATTTCATCCGTGAGGCGCCAATTTCTAGAGAAAAGCAACTGGTTCTTGTTCACGATAATGCCCCCTCCGATTCCGCACTTGTGACGACGTTTCTGACGAAACATGGTACTGTACAGATCAACCATCCACTCTACTCTCCCGATCTAGCACCTGTGCACTTCTTCCTCTTTCCCAAGCTGAAAACTGCCCTAAAAGGAGAGATTTCAGGTTGTCGAGGACAAAGAGAAAGGTGACCGCTGAATTGAGCATCATGTCTTTGGACGCATTCGCTGACCCTTTTCAATAACGTTTGGAACTGTTTAATACGGGCATTCAATCAGGTGGCGATTACTTAAAAAAAATAATAATAAAACGGTTTCATTCTCCTTCAAATTGTGTTCTTTTTATTGTACTAGTCCATGAACTTTATTGCCACACCTCGTGTACCGATTTTTTTTTTTTTTTTTTTTTTGCCAAGTGCTGGACAATCATAATTTCATAGTATAAAATGATTGTTTTTCGTGCCACCATTCTTAGATTTGAAATGAAATTCTTGAATTATATTCTTCCATATTCTACAATGTACAGTATTCTAAAAATTCAGAATACTCTAAACAGAAAGCCAATACAGCATACAGTAGTTTGGTTTTATTTATTGAGATTCACATAAATTATATAGAACAGCATCAATTATTCAATTAGTGGTTATTTATATAAACGGTTATTATTATGTTATGAGCATATATTGTATAAACATCGAGAAACCAAACATGAAGTGTAGAACAGGGCGCACATTAGTATGACCAAAGCTATCGTCATATATTAATGAATAGGTCATTATTAATTAACTAATTCAACCCATGATACTGTGCGCAACCGGATAAGGGATGATTAATACTTAGAACTCATTAGAAATGAATCGGCCCTTGTTAGAACAACTGATATATGAGAGCAATTACTCTTCTGCTCAGCGGGCTATTAACATCCTAAAACTAAATATTTCTCAATGAATCGTGGGGAATATATTTCCTTACCTTCCAAGATTAAAGTAACTCTGAAATTGTGGGTGTGCTGTCCGAGCAGCCTTTTTTAAGGCACCCGTAAGGTCAAATTAAATTAATTTCAGTTGTAGATCTAATAAACTAATCAAGTGTTTAATTTTAAATATCGTTTATTTCATTATAAACTATTATTTTACATTTATTTCCAACTGGACTACTAAATATCAACTTTGTTTTGCTCTGGTATATTATTTTTAAAAACGAGAACAGCGCTACATGTTGCGTGATGTACCTTGGTGATCTATAATATAGCTTAAGAATTATTTTATGTTACTTTGAAAGAAAAACATGTAATTTGTTTTACTGCTCTAAACCAGTGATATTCAACTTATAGTCGTAGGACAGCCCGCGGAATATTCCATAAATCTGGTGTTCTATGGGGTTCTTTTCCAATTACACAGAAGTAAGACCAGCGTGTAGCATTGAAAAATGAATTAGGTATGGTATAATGTGCACGTTTGTTCTGAAATCACCATAGCTGTGTGTTTTTTACACATTAAGGTAGGAATTCCCTTGTCCGTAGATTTCAACCCATAACTATTAAAGTAATGGCCGTTCCTGGGTGTCGAATACCAGGGGAACAGTTCCTTCCTGATTGTATCCTCCCAACAATGAAATTTTGTGGAGAGCGTGTCATGGTATGGGCTCATTACTCGTGATCGACAAACCACGAATGCTGTGCAATACCAGGACAGCCTGGCCAATTATGCAATTCCAACGTTATGGCAATGCTTCGGGGAAAGCCCATCAGCAAGACAATGTATCAGCGAGACAATGCCCCATGCTATACTGCTCGGGTCGTAACAGACTCGTTTGAGGACATGGGTGTGGAAAAGTTGAATTAGAAAGCCTAGAGTCTGATCTGAACACTATCGAGCATCTTTGGTATGTATTGGATCGGCGGGTACGTGCACTTCGAGATCGCCCAAAGAACAGGGCCTTACTGGTGGCTGCGTTAAAGGCCGAGTGGAGGAACACATCACCTGACATTTATAAAAGCTGGTTGAGAGTATGCCGCGAAGATTGAAGGCCGTCATAAAAGCAAAAGGTTTCAGAACAAAATATTAGATGACACAATAAAGGCTCTTTTTTGTCTAAAGGCAGGTGTCCGGATATTAATGGTAGGGTAGTGTAGTGTATGTCTGAAACGTAAAATAATGAATCAATGTATACTCCCCACCATGACTTATGGAAGTGAAACTTGGGCACTCACCAAAAGAATGGAAGAGAAGCTGAGAACTACACAGCGAAGAATGGAACGAATCATATTGGGAATCAGACTGTTATATAAGAAGAGAAACACATGGATTAGGCAGCAAACTCAAGTAAAGGACATTCTTATCAAAAATAAAGAACTAAAATGGTCTTGGGCAGGACACATAGCTCGAAGACATGATGACAGATGGACTAAGAAAATAACAGAATGGTACCCAAGAGGAGCTAGAAGAAAACCTGGAAGACAAAGGCGGAGATGGATAGATGAAATTCATGAGTTTTCGAGTAGTAAATGGATGGCCAGTGCTCAAAACAGAAGGAACTGGAAAGTTGCTGGAGAGGCCTTCATCCTGCAGTGGATTGAAAATGGCTGATGATGACGATGATGAGTGTAGTGTATATGCCTATACGGCCCACCCCTAATTCGACTGTTTTCATACGGGTCTATTCACAAAAATAAAATTTCGGTCATCACTGATTTAACCTTATGCTGAAAATGTTCCAAATGAAAAATAAAAGTCAGTATTTCCGAATTCATTTCAAAATAATAGTTCTGCTTTTCCATTGAGGCGTATCAGACTAAGAAGAAAGCTGCATTCGATACGAAAATCAGTAATCAGCAATTCCTCCTCTCTTACATAGCACCGATATATATTAATTCCTGCTACCAACACAATTTTAACGATGTAAGCAGACTCTGATTGCAACAGTAGGATGTCAAATACCTCTGATGACAAGGAAAACATGAAAGCAACCAAAACTGTTGACACAGGTTGAATTAATTGAATTGATGGATACTTTAATCTACTAAAGAAAGCCTTGCGCAACTTTTAGGCTCTTAACTAAACACAAAATCATTTACTGGTTACTGATATTTGATTTTCGTTTTGCAGGCGCAGAGAAAACTCATTGAAATTCATTTTACATCGATGAAGCAAAAGAAATCGGTTCCATTAGATGTAAAGAATCCGAAGCCCCAGCAGTTACAACTGATGAGATAGTGCATCATTTGTGAAAATACATTTGTGGGAAGCTGAATCTAATGCTGTGCACAAGAATAATGTACTGATGCTGAACCACACGATTTTAAGTATCGTTGCGAGTATTGTATTAACAAAAAAGAAAGACTTAAAATTAAATTTAGAATGCCTGTAGCCAGCCCATACGCATTGTCAATTAAAACAATATTTTTTTTGGTATTCAATCATCCAACATCCATTTATTATGTTCTATTTTTAAGTTTATTATCTGCTTGTGTCGCAATACAAGGCTACAAACTTCACTCTAGTTCTTCAATAAATATATTTTAAGGAATAATATTAGTATTTGCTTAAGTCCGTAGTTATCCAGTTCTGCCTAAATTAATTTTGTAGATAATCCCCAAAGAAAACAGCAGCTGTAAACATAGTGAAGTGGTATAATGAAAACAGAACAGACCAAGTGTACTGATTAAGTATCATAATGCTGGTTGGCACATAAAATTCTACTCGTATTTTATTTTACAATATAACAGATTATTATTATAAAAATTATGCTGTTGTAGTAAAATAACTATAGGCTTAACGTTGGCGTGTAATGTTGGACATCTAAATAGAGAGAGGATGCAGCCGTGCCAAACAGCGAAGTGCTGCGCATAATAATCTTTCCAGGGGATGGTAGCGGACAGAAGCGTTAATCCTAGTCTCAGCCGATGATATCACATGTATCTACCTGAACACCTGTAAGTACTTAGCTGCCTGTCAAACTCGTTATACTGTGTCATTTCTGCTCCCATTACGGAATGGATCTGTGACCCCAAATTCCTAAAGATATTGTGTGAATATCGAAAGCCTAAGAGATGACCAACCACGCTTTGCATTCATGCAAATAACCAACAATTTCTATGCGTCTGATCGAAGAGAAAGCTAAGAGAAGCATGCTGAACATTATCCTAAAAGTAGTCAGTGAATTAATCCACGCATACTAGCTTCATATAAATATATACCATAAGAACTTCTTATAATATCTAATGAGCGGATCAATTCTCTCGCCGAACAGAAGCATCCAAAGGGATGTCGTGATCCACTGACAAATTAACTGTAAGCTAAACACATAAAGAGAGGCCATTCAAATACCGGAGGACCAGATCCTAGCAATCCACAAAACCACAGCGAAGTTAAGATCATCGTGGCATTTATAATTCTTATTAGGAATGGGAAGTTTCAGAAAAACCCTGGATTTGTGTCGTTCCACTGAAATGAAGTTTACTGGTACATCTAAATCTGTGCCATGGTTTCATTGAAAACGCTGTCTATTGAACAACACGATGCTGAAACCAAACATAGTTAAATCGTTTTACAGATATCAACCATCTTAAAGCGGTATTAGTGGGTAAGGTGATGTTCAAAATTCCGTGAAACATAAATGACTGCAACTTTCTTGTTCCAAGGATCATTAAGGATTTTATATATATACTCCTGCATTTATCTCTACTAGGCAAATAATAGCACTTTATAATCATGTACTACCACTTTAATTTGATTAAAAATAGGCGAAATTATGCAACCCAGTAACCTGGACATAAGCTGCCACTGGTAAACATAAATGTATAAATGCTCTTCATCACAAAGTAGAATTAAAAAAGGGTTAAGCATGGAGATTATGTGGAGAAGGAAAGTTCACAGCAATGCCCGATAAAAAACATCCCTTTATTTAAACAAATGATTATTTTCGTTTCATTCAATCAAAACTCTGTTCAAAATATCAACGAAATCGGCATTGTTCAGTACAATATTCAAGCCAGTACCAGCTGCAATGTCATGCTGTGCATCTATAAGTTCTGATGTCATGTATATAGATGGAACAGGCGAGTATAGATGAAGACAGAGATCCAGGACTTAATATACGTTTGTGAGACCAAAAACTTCGGCAACTGGTAATCTCCAGTAGTCGTCTTTGATTTTTTCAATCTGTGAATTGATTATCATAATAGGAAACTCAATTCTAGACTCTTCTGATTACTTCATCTCGCTTTGTTTCATCTAGAAACTGCTCGTGATCGGCAACGTGCTGTCCAGGATCGTACAAGGTAGCTAATATGTGTTAGTTTTAAATATTTATTTAAAATAAACTTAGAAAGAATTTATATTACTCGTGGTCAGAGGATAATCTATAACAAAATACCAGGGCACTCTTTGAAAAGGCTTAACCTACTCTTAGAGATAGGTGCAATGGATTAAACAGATACAACTTCAAATATAAAACTACGGCTATTGAGCAACCATTATTTTCATTAAAGATCATCGCTGAATTCTTATCCAATAAAGATCATCGCTGAATTCTTATCCAATAAAGATCATCGCTGAATTCTTATCCAATAAAGATCATCGCTGAATTCTTATCCAATAAAGAAGCTCATCTCCGATAAAACGTTCAGGTGTTTTATCCTAAACGGACAGGCCTTTGTGGAACACTAATTTCACACAACTACTCATTGTGTTGTACCCACTGCTTTATAATTAAATAAACTCAGACTTCATCGTAAAACTGTATTCGTATTATTAACTTGCATATGCCCGAACGTGAGAGATACTCAGTCTTCCATTTCCAAAAGAGCACTGTTCCCAATAATTAAAATTATTTCAATTTAGCGTTAATTATAATTTAAGTCGTCATTGAGACGTTCACCTCTCTTGTCTCATCAAAGATGCGTCTTACTAATAGTAAAAACAAAAACGAAATCGGCATTGTATCTGATCTCTCTCTCTCTTCATTTAAACTACTTAATGCGCGTGCCACGACAAAAAATAATGGCAAAAATAACTTTCTTTTTCCTCCCAATACCGCCCTACGATTAATGCAGCTGCTAACTGTCGGGCATTTTCCCAGGGTTGCAGTAACCCAGAAAAATGTAGCGTTTGCTGCGTTACTCCGCACAATGGGTCTGGCGTGCTGGAACGAAATTGCATTACGTGAGCTGCTACCTTTATACTTAACAATGACTACAATTCAGGATAGAATGGCGTCCAGCCATTCTCGTGCCACGCTAAGAATGGCGAGTGCTTAATCAACCGTCACCCGGGCATTAGTGCGTGCTGTCACGTGGATGGTGAAACAACTTTATTTTTGACAGATGTGTGGATTACCAAAACAACGAAAGAAAATTCGTGCAAAATATCATCGCCTGAATAACTGCAAAGACGTCCGCGTGTTAAGGACCCTTATAAGATAAGATTTACTCGCCTTTGAAATAAATCTTTGTAGAACAAATGGAATTGTCGTTCGAGGCTGCAAACCCTGCAACTCCGTTTTTAATGTTTTGTCACCTTTGCAAGGATGTGAAGTATTTCAAACAAAGACTGCGGTTAGGCTTTAAATCACTTCTTGGACAGATTGCAGTGTTCGGTAACTTCATTATCACGTACTTCAGCTACTGTGGATAAAATACACGCACACCTGAGAATAAACGATAATCATTTTGTCTAAAATGACCACGCATCTGCAATATGGGGGAACGTGCCGCATTTTGACTTCCTGTACCGCGCAGCAGAATGTCATAAGGCTTTCTTGGCTTAGATGAGAGCTACCAAGCTGCAATTGCTTCATATTCGAGACCCCCCTTCCTTCTGTCCTTATGAGGTTCCAGTCACAATGATTTATACTCCAGCTGTTTAGGGCCTGGAAAGTTTGACCTCTGCAGCTACTTATCATCAAGGGCAACTACGCCGGAGATTGGTTGTTCTGAGTTGAGACAATAACAAATGTTACCATAGTCCTGAAAAGACTACCATTGAAATGGCAGTTGCCTTTCCAGCCACAAGGATGCCTTGTTGTACTAATGGAAGGAGAATAACATTCGATGCAAAATTTCTAATAGGGCATATCTAGAAACCTAAAGTCTAGGACTCGTAATCTTGGAAGATCCTCTCCGATACTATTGACTCACACGAATAGACTAGCCTCTCCCACAGATTTCTTCCATATCTGTCATCGGTATCAGCAAATCAGACGAGGACTTACACAATTTGTAAAAGACAACAAAAACAGAAAGCGTATATTCAATATCGTGAGGTGCCTTTCCCCATAATCAACTTACCGATGCTCATCTTAATTTTAGGGTTGCCTGCATCCTTCCAGTTTGCATGGATTTCCAGTATTTATGGATTTCTAATAAAAGTGAGCTATAATATTCTCACGAGCGTCAGTTAAAACTTTTCATCCTCTTCTCTTGTAATATGCCTCGTGTTGGTCCTCCTTCCCTCCTGCAAGGTACTATATAAACGCTCATCCATGGATTATTTCTATAACTGGAATTAAGGATCATAAAAGATGTAGTCAGGAAACTATCTGAACATATTTATTTTTCAACATAATCGCCACAAACATTTCTGCCCTTGCACCTTTCCTTTATCAAATAAAATTTCTCAAAGATTTTTTTACGATATGTTACTTTATCCTCCTTGGATGTGTCAATAAGCCCCCTGACAGCACATCCATAAATGCAGTCTCATTAATATATAGTAGCTGATTCTGTGGAGGCGAATACAATCGCATTATGACTTCCGGATTTGCTTTCATATTTCCTGTTGACATTCGTGTTTTTTATTGCCCTTAAATATTACGTTTACTCCTTGTCGTATAAATCATATACATTTTAATACACCGTTAGGGAAATTTCTGAAAACCTTTTGCTCCTCTCCAGAAACCACCAAAGAGGTGAAGAGATTATTTTATGATTTTTGTATGTCAACTCTACCGTATAAGGTGACTAATAGACACATAAAATTGCTTTATAGCTTCGATCTGTGCGCATAGAAGGCCAAGAAACATGACGAATGGCATTTCGAAATAGTAAAGTGCCAGCTACAGCTATTAGATCAACAAAACTTGTAGTCACGTGAATATGCCGTTTTCAGATTAGGCATCCTTAGTCGGGATCAATTTAGAGCTGAAGTCTACTTTTACAGTGACATATTATTGCAGAAAAAGCCCTTAGAATAGCCTTTCTTTTAGGAAAAAAGTAGCCAGAAAGAAGAAAAGTAATAGCCATCCGTCTTATCTTCTGGGAACAGTAACTTTTTCGAGCAACACTATCTGGCGAATGTGTTGTCTTTCTGCCGAAAGACTGATGTGGCTGCCTGTCTCCCGGGAAGGATTTGAACGGAAATATATCCTATCGGGTTACTGGAAGTGTGGCAGGGGGAGATGAAGGGATAGTGAATATGTGAGTCGGCGTGAAAACAGAGATGGAAAGTGAATAAAAATAGCAGAAATACTGAACAAACATTTTGCGTTTTGATGATTGCCTGTATGGAAAGAAATGGAGAGTTATAATGGAGAAAAGTTTCCGATAATAAAACGAGACTCGAAATGGGTAGCAAATGGGGTTGCACTACATCACCATCAGGAACTGCAAAGACAACAGATTTTACGGAGCCCTTAGGAGAACGATGGAAAATTGTTTATTTTAAATTGGGCGGCTTTTGTCTTCCCACGCAGCATATGCAAAAACTGTTCTCAACAAGTACGCGGTAATTTTCAATTCTCAATAAAATATGGACTTAGTTTTTAGTTAGTAGGATTAAGGTCTTACGAAAAACGTAATTTGTCACTCCGACTTTTACCAACAGATTACAAAGATTCTTTTTAAAGTTGTATTAAATCTAGAAGAAACCGTTATGACAGTATTTATAAATCCCGAAGGGAATTGGACTTAAGTGAACTTACTTTTTTGTAAGATTAAGATATTGTAGAAAAGATCAGTGTCACTCAAACTTTGACTCTTGACATTGGGTAACTTCAACGAATAGCTTAAAAATATGAGCTTACAACGCAAGCTTTAACCAAGATCTGTTCACTGTGAAGTAGGGGTTTATAAACCGCCTAAGAGAATTTACAAACTTCTAAGGGATAGAATGGGAAGAGTGAAGAGATTTTTCTTCTCTTAATGGGCAGATTCTCACGAAAGATTTAATCGCGCCAGCAATGAAAGCTTGGACTGAAGGCCGTATAGACCTTTGTAATATTAATGAAATGGATTAAATATAACCTTCACTTCTGTTAAATATTAAAAAAAATCGTTCTCGTCACAATATAAAGATAGCTATTAATTTACTTAATTGATACTCTCTGACCATAGGAAAAAAAAACTATTATCTTTGAAAACCATATATTTTGAAACCTATTCTGTAATCCTATATTCTAATAGAACCTATATTGTAATTTCTCAATCGTATAACTTTAGAAAATCGGAAGGAAGTTAACTTAAAATTCTTCCCTTATATATATTCTGACCATTCATTCCAGTGACATTCATCCCAACATTGAAATACGACAACTCCTCCTCTTGAAACCTTCGAGCATACAAAAGCTCAGTGGGTAATTTTATATCCATGAAACATTCCATTAGATCCCTTCAAACTCCATGGATAAAATTACCCATGGAACGCTTCTCAATATTCCTTTTGAAGAAGGACTTTTCTGAAAAGCGATCATCTCTCGCTTGCGATCGATTCTTTATCAACTTTCTTACCCCTTCAAATGTAGTTTTATTCTGTTTTTCGGGCGAACAGGGAGTTAAAGTTCAGTTTCGTGAAGTTCTCATTTGTATAGATTATGTTTTATGAAAATGAGGTATACCTTAGACTTGTTTCCTTTTTGTATGGCTTATTTCTTCTCTTACAGCTTACATGTTTTCAGTTGTCGTGACTATTTTCTATTAGTAGTATCCATAAAGAATACTGCACTGGCATCCAGATTTAAGAAACAGCTGAACTACATGCATGTCTAAATGATGTTCCAAAGTAACGAAGGTTGTTTCCATCCACAATATCTCTATTTTAAATCGCTATAACACAGATTATTTTATCGATGGGTATAGAACCTAGATATCTAAACGTTTTCGTACATTAATATTTACAGAATGTCTAGTAGTCTGAAAGAATCCTCTCTACTTTAATCACCGCATAAAGTATGAAATAATATTCGTTTTCGTTAACGTCTTAGTAGATAAATATTCAGAACCTACGACTTTCTCCCAAAGAATTTTGTACCAAAGGATTTGGTGTAAAAATACTAAATATTCATAACATTCCTTTATAAACATTGATAAATGGCTTTTCGTAATGTAGAATTTTAAATATTCCTCAAATTATTACAAAAGGAATTAATCTGCAATTATGGATTCTGTTCTTATAATATATTTTCCAATATGGAGAAAAGAATCCAAGGAACCATGGTGTTTTATCTGGGAGGCAGTTAAGGTAAAATACAGCACGTCAACTGACTTCGAGTTCTTCGTCATACCCAAATTACCTTCAAATTTATCAGTCAGCTGACTGATTCTTCTAGAAATTAATTTTCCCTGAGAAGAGACATGATGAGCGGTGGGGTGACAGTGCAGCACTTAGATTAAAGTTCAGGAAATTTAGTAGTGGGCGTATCCGGTAGGCAGCATTAATTAAATTTGCACGGAAGTATCAAAGGACGAGTCATGACGTAATTAGAAATTAAATAATTCGGGGGCATAAAGCGGCACGAGTAGATGAAGACTGGAAACATTTTGTAAAGCTTCAGCGGTGTTGCTTAGTAAAGATTGTTTTCCGAGAAACACTCCATAGTGTACAAGAAAGATTACATTTTTTAATTTCAAAAATATGATTCAAATTTAATTACTGTCGCCTAGATAACTAATCAACTATTAACAAAAAATATAAAAAATCAGTGACAACATAAGAAAACCGATATGAAATTAACAACCAAGCTATTAAGGCTGAGCCAGAGGTTGCATTAACCTCCCTTGGTAATGGGGCAGTATTCTTCCAAGCCAGTAATGTATAATGAGTGGGTACAGTGTATCTTGGGTTGTTTGTTTGGACATTTTTCAACCAGATGGAGAGATACCCCAAGTCGGTATCTCATTGGCTTCCATCTCTGGCCATGGAGGTAGATCATAGCAACTAAGTACACTGTTGGAGCCTCCCTCAATACAACTTAGTATTGATATTATTTTTATGTTCGTTATACGAGGGGGTTTCAAAAGGTTTATCCCCTGATCTTCTTCTCTGTATTCTAGGAACGTTATGTTTTATTGACTGTATTGCTTGTTTATCTTATATATATATATATATATATATATATATATATGTCAAAAGTTTCATTGCTCTAACTCTTGTTTCTTTTGTTACAGAGCTCAATGTGTGACAGAGTGTCATCATAAAGTTCAATATCAGTCCATTATCAAATTTCTGTTTTTTCAAGGCAAACAGCCAATGACTATCCATGAAATCTACGGTGTATGAGGGATATCTGTCCATCGTATAGCGTTATGAAACATGATGGAGACAGTTCAAGTGCGGCCGGGAGAACGTCTATGAGGAAGAAAGAAGTGGGCTCCCATCCACATTTCACACTGCTGAATTCGTCCCAAGAAAACAGATGATCCTTATTGATCGGTGGATAACAATTAAACAAATCTTAGCTGAAATGGGAATAAGCTATGGATCAGTGAAGGGCGTAATTCACGATTTGAATATGAATCTTACAATCAACTGAAAAATAAATAAATAAAAAAGCAGGCCTGCTCATCTGAATTGATCGCCATGTGGGAAAGCGATCCTGACCTGGTTTTTTTTAACAGTGGCAAAACCTCTTATAATCATGAATAATTATGAATTATTATTCATAATTCCTATTGTCTTGAAAATTTGTCAAATCACTTAATGACCTGAGCAAATCCCTCTTTCGAGATGATTTTGGTAACTATTGATGAATCGTGTGGATACATCAGTTTAACCCAGAAACAAAACAGTTTTCAAAACAAACAAAACGTTCCTCATCATCATGAACTTCCAAAAGGTTAGAGTGCAACCATGTGAAGGGAAGGTGTTGTTGTCAGTTTCCTGGGATGAGATGGAAATTATTCTCAAAGATTACCTGAAGAAGGGTACCACCATCAGTGCACGCTACTACAGAAACTTATTGAAGCTATTAGTATTAGCAATGGCCACATGGTGCAAGGAAGCCTATGGCTTATGCTGCACCAGCCAAAAAAAAATAATAATAAATAATAATATTAATAAAATAAAATAAGAAAATTAAAATAATAATAATTTTCAGGTATTCCAAGTGTGATCTACCAATAGCCTTGTATAATTGAATTATTTATCTCTCTAGTTCGATAAATCTTCGATAGAACACATGGGCCTTCCTTGCAACCAGTCCATAATGCTCAAAGAACTTCATGTCTGACCGTATCATAACACCGAAGTCCCTTTCCTCCACTACCGGCTTAAGTTCAACTGCGCCAATGGTATAAGTTATTTTGGGGTTTCTGTTCCTCAGGTGCAATACCTTACACTTTGCTGGATTAAAGCATAGTTGCCATTAATTACACCCTCATTAATTAATTTTTTTCAATTTCACTCCCAGAATTTCTAATTAACGTGAAGGGTTTTTCTTCTGAAAATATCTATGCAAAGTAACTGTTGAGTTCATCTGCAACTTCAGTTGGGGTGTCTAATGCTATCCCACATCCATTACATAAGGGTACAATCTTGTTTGTTCTTCTCTTCTTTTCATTTATATATGTGAAGAATTCCTTATCCCTCAAACTTTTCTCTCTTTGCCAGCCTAACCTTTTCAGTGGCATTATTACAGATCAATTTGTACATATTATAGGCTTCAGTACTTTTTTATTGCTCTGTAACTTTTCCATGCCGTCTTTTACTGTTCAAGTAATCTGGCAACTTCATTATTCATCCAACTTGGAATCCTCCTCGTTCAGTATTTTTAATGGTATATACGCATTCAAGGCTTCTATGATTGTTTTAAAGGTATACGATAATTCAATTGTATTCGCTCTCTGTGAGAAGCAAAATGCTAAGCAAATGCGTACTGTTGCTTCATGGCAACGTACCAACCACTAATCCTGCCCAGAAAGTATGACTTCATATCTTGAAAGACCCGCCTTATTCCCCTGACTTGCCACCCCCTGGCTACTTTCTCCTACCGCAGCTAAAACCACCTTTCCGTGGAAAGCTTTTATTTTTGACAATGCAGAGGTAATTTCTGCGACAGAAGCATGGTTTAAAGAGTAAAGTAAGACCTTTCAGAAATGGCATAAGCTGCAGAAGATGGCAGAGAGATTACATTTTGGATGGTGACTAAACAGAAGAGTAATACATGTTCAAAATCTCAACATTCTGGGACGCGTAGAACAGAGTCAAGGGAAAACTTCTTGAAGCCCCTTCGTATACATATTTTATATTTATATTAAGGCGTTTATATTATTTCAACCGGGAATATACAGGCAGGATATACATGGTGTTTAGTAACTAGGTAGAAGATGAGTACAGCCCAATTATGATTTATTTTTTTGAAAGCCCACGAAGCGAAATATTGGATATATTTCTAGAAAAACATCTGCAAATAAATATGGTATTACTCATATTGCTCTCTTTTTTTAACTAAGATTAATTAACTTTTTTCTTGTAATTAAAACTGAAGTAACAACTACACCGTAAAGCTGTAACTTCCCTGTCCCTTCATGTACAGAAAAAGTTATTTCATCAATTTCTTCAACGAGCTAAATATCTTAATAATTTAGGTTGATTAGTGATATCCCTTTTAATGATTATACACGAATTTTGGCTATCTCTAAATTATCTCCGAGTGTAGTAAGTTACATATGCACGAGCAAAAAACATATTCATACATAAGGATAGATTTTGGAATATAGAAATTCATATTTATGGTTCACTGCAGAAATAATACATAAAGTTGTATGTGTGATCATATTTCTTGAGATTTATGAATATATTAAAATACCTGATAGTTTTTCAGAGAACTTATTTTAAATGGAGAAAATTATTGACAGATGAAAAATTGTAGATACATCGAGCAGGGCATTGGTTTGAATTTGAAACTCTGAATAATTAATATATTCTCTTATAATTGAACCGTTAAAACAATTTTAAACTCTAACTGATTAACATATTATCTATAATTCATGGGTATTCGTCATTGAGCAGTTTATTTATAGCCAAGAAAGAGGAAGTGGCTCTCTGCCAATTTAGTAGGAAAGTTTCTCATAAACTAACTTCACAGCGATACTTTGAACATATACAGAGAGGATACAATTACAGGGGTACAACTTCGGCAAAGACAGAAACATGAGTACAGTGTACTGTATATGTAAAAAGAATTAGTGAATTTTAAACTTTAACTTTTTTTTCGCCCTTTTTTTTTTTTTTTTTTTAATACATAGGATGATTGTTTGTTTCGGGATTTATTGGGCGCATCGGCAACTATGACCATAGTGCGCCATACATATGATAATTATGCATGCCATTTCTTCTCAATTACAGAAAATGGAAAAAAGAAACCAGAAAATAATTTTTTTTTTTTTTAACTAAATAAAGGAGGTAATATACTTTAATCATCTTGAGAAAGTTATATATGCTTGAGGCATTTGTTTCATTGTTTAAAAGTGAGGTAAGTGTAGGATCTTTTGTTGTGGCTGAAGTGCAAAGTATCTGGCGTTCTCTTGTATATTTTGTGCATTCAACCAGAATGCGTTTCACTGAGAGCATTGTATTACAGTGATGACATTGAGGAGGTATTTCTCCTCTTAAAAGATAACCATGAGTGATATTTGTGTGGCCTATTCGCAGACGAGCCAATATTACCTCTTGATGTCGGATTGAACTAAAGCTGGAAGGCCATCGCTCAAGGTTTGGCTTGATACTTCGAAGTTTATTATTAGGTTGATTTTCCCATGATAACTGCCATTGGCACATGCATTTTTCCTGGATTATTGGTCGATAGTCTTGATGAGGCACTTTCCACTTTTTCTCGGGTTGTAGGTGAGCTGATTTGGCAGCATTGTCCGCTAGTCCATTTCCAGGAATTCCCATATGTCCTGGGATCCAGCAGAAATGTATGTTTTTTCCAAGTTCTGATAAGCTATGTAAAGAGCTGACTATTCTTTTCACGACTGGGTGGGTGATGTTCATGGTGTTTTTTAGTGCTTGAAGTGCACTTAAAGAATCTGAAAATTATACTGTTGTTAATATCAGAGGACTCAATATGATTCAGTGCAACCTGAATTGCTATTAGTTCGGCGGAAAATATACCGAACTCAGGTGATAACTGATAAGCTAATGTGATGTTTGGAAAAACTGCGGCGATTCCAACGACGTGGACATCATTCTTTGATCCATGAGTATTTACTATTGAAAAGCTGGGAAACTGGTCCACTACTGCATGGTATAGTTGCGAGAAGTTTTCTCTATGCAAAGTAGATTTATTCCATTCATGCAGATGTAAGTCACATGAGGGTGGAATGATATTCCAAGGAGCAAGAGAGGATGGGAGGCTATGTGCCACATTGTCTAAGGTTAAATTTAGTTCTTCTAAGAGGTGTTTTATTCTCATACCCAAAGGACGATTAGAATTAGGGCGGTTTTGGTATAACCTACTGTGCTGTGATGTGAAAAGTATGGGCCAGTTCGGGTGTTCTGGCATAGATCTAATTTTATAGGCATATCGTAGTATCAGTTGTTGTCGCCTGATTGAGAGAGGGGGTTCGTGTGCTTCAGCATATAAGCTATGTGTTGGAGACGTGCGATATGCCCCTAAAGCAACGCGTATTCCACTATGATGGATAGGGTCAAGCCAGTGAAGGGCACTAGGTCTTGCTGAACTATAGACTGGTGCTCCGTAGTCAAGTTTCGATCTTATTAATGCTCTATATAACCGTAATAAAGTAAGGCGATCAGCTCCCCAATTGGTTGCAGAGAGAACCCGGATGATATTTAGTTTTTGTTGACATGATGTTCTTAGTCTTTTGATATGCTCAACGAAAGTGAGTTTATGGTCTAAAGTGATTCCTAAGAACCGTGTGCTGGGATGAACTGTTATTGGTTGGCGATTCAGTTGTAGCTCCGGATTGGGATGGAGTTTGCGTTGGCGGCAAAAATGGATGCAAAATGTTTTTTCCGGACAAAGTTGAAATCCATTAGTCTGAGCCCATGAACAGATCTTATTTATTGCCACTTGCAACTGTCTCTCAATAGTATTCATATTTTTAGCATGACACCAAATACTAAGATCGTCTACAAACAGTGCTTTATCAATAGTGTTTGGAATTTGTCCGGCAATGGTGTTTATTGCAGTTATAAAAAGTGAAGCACTGAGTACAGAGCCTTGAGGAACTCCTTCTTCTTGTGAAAATACTTGGGACAGTGAGGTTTTGAATCGAACCTGGAATGTACGCTTGCATAGGAAATTCTGTATGAAAATCGGGAGGTGACCCCGAAGTCCATGGCGATGTAATTCACGGAGTATTCCATACTTCCACGTGGAATCATAGGCTTTGGTGATATCAAAGCAGACTAATACATGGTGTTCCGATCTGAGGAATGCATTCCGAATGGAATTCTCTAGTCTGACCAATATATCTAATGTAGATCTGTTTTGTCGGACACCGTATTGTGCACAATGTAGCAGATTGAGATTTTCAAGGTACCAGATCAGTCGGCGGTTCACCATCTTTTCGAGAATTTTGCAAATGCAATTGGTCAGGGCGATTGGTCTATAATGAGTGGGATTTGTAGGATCTTTACCTGGTTTAGGGAAGGCAAGGACCGTAGCATGATGCCATTGATTAGGGAATTTATCTTCCAGGAAGAATCTATTGAATAGATGAAGAAGTAACTGTAATGATTCGGTACTTCGTTTCTGTATCATGGAATAGTGAATATTATCTGGTCCTACAGCACTGCGTCTAGATGTTGACAAAGCTCTATGTAATTCTTGAATGGTAAAAGGTAAGTTGTATTGTTCATCTCCTTTTGAAGAGAAGTTTAGCTTTTGTTTTTCTAAACTTGTTTTTAATCTTCTGAAGGTCGGTGTATAACTTTCTATTGCTGATGTTTTTGCAAAAGTTTCACCTAGTATATTGGCAATTACAGCAGGATTATTTACATTCTGCCCTCTCCATTCCATGATGGGTAGAGGTATCGTTTTATATTTGCCACACATTTTTCTGATTGCTTTCCAAATTTTATGTCTAGGCGTTGCTTGATTAATAGTCGAAGTGAAGCGGATCCAAGCAGCCTTTTTATTGCAGCGTCTAACATATCTCGCTCTTGCTCTAGCACGCTTATATTGAATGAGATTGGTTGTAGTTGGACTCCTGCGAAAAGAATTCCAAGCTTTGTTTTGCTCTTTTTTAGCCACAAGGCATTCATCACTCCACCAGGTTTTTGGATGAATCGGTAATTTTGATGATGATTTCGGTACGGTTTGTTCTGCGGCATGTAATATCGTTTTGGTGACATAGTACATAGGAGGAGGAAGTTTACAAGCGTCAATATGCAATGATTGTTCATTTTAAAACATTTGAAGTTTTTTAAATCTTTATTTCTGGATTTTTTTAAATTATCTTTACCATTCGGAAGCATTCACACTAAAATAAAATAAGAAAAGGAGATAAAAAAAATCCTGCACATTTTTGAGTAAATACAAGAGGCCAATATGTTTTCAGAGGATTTACTTTTGAATGAGCATATATTAGATGTTTTTTTATTCTGCGACAACGGCCCGTGAGGTCTAATTGGAAAATAATCATCCGCATTAACTGTGGCTAAAGACTTTCTGTACTTTCCTAAATATATATATATATATATATATAATTTTTACGTGGTGGGGTTTAAAATTTTTTTAACGTTTTCCCAGAGATATAGAGGGAGAATCCCTATAGGGCAAGCGCCATCATGTTTGTTACAACTTAACTTGCATTAGAACAGGAACCGCGCTCGTTCTTCTATGAATTATTTTTAGCGTGTTGGTTTTTGCTATTTCTCTTCCTTCCCATTGCTGTCCTTTATTGCAAAATAATAAGAAAGCATCTGATTTATTTTGATTGGATTGATTGTGCCAGATGGTGTGCGATAGTAAATTACTAAAAATGTACAAGAAAAACTCTGCCAGTTCACCTACTTCTGTGATTCACTATGAACTAAAATGATGCTTTGCACTAACTTGTTCATCTAGTACATTTTTAATAGTCTAAGGCTTTTTTTAAAAAATAAAAGATGTAAAAACGTAACTTTTGTAAATATTTAATGTTTTATTAAAAATTATCAAGTTGCATACAACGAGAGTTGTGATATATTAAGAAAATGATGAGAAATATTGGTATTCTCTAAGCAGAATTAAAAAAAAAAAAATATATATATATATATATATATATATGATTTTTTTTTTTTTTTTTAAAAATGGAAAAGAAAGTTTTGACCTGTCGGGGGTGCGCTGCCACCTTTTTATTAGTACAAGGGTCACTACCATTGCCGTATTATTAACTATCTATTAACTATTAGATCATCTATTTAGAAGTTAATCATCTATTAACTTCTAAATTGATGATTAGAGCAATGATTAATAAAAATGGAGTTTCATTTTGGATTCTTTTAATCGAATAAAACCAGATCACAGATAAAAGCCTTCTAGCGCCTGCAGAAAACACACTCTAAAAAATAACTATGCAGTAAGATGACGTAGTCGACGTTATCGCTCGGTGAAAGGCAAGCTGTTACTCAGAAAAAAAATTAACATCCGTATTGGTACTGAAGAGGATGCAAAATAATAAAATGCCAATTGCGGACTCTAAAACACACACACACCGTTGTGCGACGGAGGACTACGAAGCAATCTGCACTGGTAGCACAGTGGTTATATTCACCATCCTCCACATACCTGATGGAAAAATGCCTTGGATTCGAATCTCGTGAGGAACCAACTAACCCAGCCAGGGAGTGACTTAGTTATTTGGTCCAAGCATGGATAGCAAGACCACCGCTGCCCTGAAACTCTGGATCACACACGTAATATAAGTACATATTGCATATGGCCAAATGATTTGGCTCTCGGGTAGTGTTCATATGACTGTTTTTTTTTTTCCTTCGTGGCAGTTTTGTTAGCAAGGTACATCGTTGTCTGTGTGCCGCTAAATTTGGAGAGGTCTGGGTTTGGTTCCCGTGTATGACTGGTGGAAATTCTGAAGCAAGTTGAACAGGTTTTTTAGCTCCCCAACGAGAAACCAGTTAACATACAATTCTATATACACTAGAAATCGTACAAGAATCTGAGCTCAGCGATAAGCTCTGATTCCGTTAAATTAACCATTTGTGTTTTTTTAATTAATCATTTTTGTTTTCCAGATATACACATTACTTCATTCAGATATCGCTAGAATTACTCGAACATCTATTTTGATTTCAACATCCGAATTGAATCTTTTTTAAAGCTCGTTTCAACGGTCCAAAAACATTAAAGTCACGGAATAACGCAGGAGTAACCGAGTGTCTCTTAAGATCGTGTTTTGAAGCAATACTTGGATTCATTTGGGAACATGCGAATGTGAGTTTCATGATGCAGAATTATTTCTGCCAGTTGTCCCAGTACTTGCGTTTCATATTTAGGCGCAGACAGATCATAGTTTCAACATGCTCTTTCAAGTTAATGTTGGCATTATTCTTTGCGGCCTAACAGCAAAGCACTTACTGCAATACAACGGTTACTGTAACTAACCCTGTCGAAATTTGGGATCAACATTATTTAGCGCTTAGAAACCAAAGATGCTTCTACCATATTCCACTTTCTTTCCGCTCTACGATAGCTGTTTTTGAATAAAATACCTTCACCTTACATTCTGTAAACATTGCTGTAATTTCTTGTAGTTCTTACCCCTCAGCGATTAAAATCTAAATCTGCACACGCTGACTCATTTTATACTCACCGGAAATTCGATTTTCCATGAAAACAAGTTAGTTAATGTACGCAGTGTGTTACATTTCAGGCGTGTTCGATTTATTTCTTAAATTAATCGTTTTCTGATTAATAGAAATGAAAAGTAAATATTGTTATCCTCTTATCAATTAGTTATTAAGATTATAACGCTTAGTAAAACTAGTTTTAAGTTCTCTAAACTTTGCCATTTAGTATTAACACAGCTGTATAATATTTATTATTCTTCTCCCATATATGTATTTTCTTTTAAGTCTTCGAATCCACGTTCACGAGTCTGTTATTTGTTATTTGATTTTTAGGAGCATTAGCAACTAAGGCCATATTGCTCCGGGAATATGCGGTGATCATTCCCTGATCTTTCAGCATCCCCGTATTTGGTGGTGACGGGATCGAACCCCGGTCTAATCAAGAAGCGTGCGTTACACACTGCTGCTTCTTCCCACCTGGCTACGGAGGCGCCATGTTCACGAGTCTTAAATAAAAATACTACATCATAATTACATTTAATCTGTGAATTTAATTTTTACTTCCAGATTGTACGAAAATAGAAATAATAATTCCCGAATTTCTATTTGTCTGATTTCAATGAAATTTGGGATGGCTCAACAGATCTTTCTTCAAGAACTAAATATAAAATTTTATGAAAATCCGTCCATTGATAATGGAGCTATTAAGGCGGTGAAGACAATAGGCGCTTGTATATATATACATAAATCTTCTTATGAAGTAAAAACAGATGTATTGGTTTAGGTATTCTAACGTTCCTTTTCTTTTCATGCTAATAACTCTCACCCGTCTTGTATTATAGATGCACAGCTTAGCTTTAAGTTCTGAGAATGTCACAATTCTGTAATTTGCATAGCTTTTTGAAGAAACGGAACTTGCCTCTCAACTCTTTGGTTACGAGCTAGGTTCAGGGTTAAAGACTTCATTCTTTAAGTTTTCAGAGAAACTTAAGATTTGTTATATTAACTTTAAGTTTTGGAGTTAAGGAGATTTGTTCCATCAAACCAATACGCTAATTATAGAATTGAACTCTTTGCTTATATATTTCGGGTTTTCGTACTGAAATCATTTTACTGACGAACCAAATTAGGCGTCCATCAAGGTAAATCAAAAAGATCTTTAAACAACTTACCTTTCCAGATTATTTTGCGACTGATAGCGGTTTATCTGTCACTTCAATGTTTAATAATGATAACGTAGCCAATAAAATGAATTTCTGCTTCATATTAGTCGATTTTTATGGTAAGCTTACAATTGAAACTCTTTTCGATATTTGTTGTTCTTCTATAGATTGCTCAATTAACGAAATGAATAAATCAATTCCCTTATGCGTGTACCTCTGAAGAAGAATATTTTTGAATGAATTAGTACCATTTTTGAATCTTTTTGGATCATTTTGAGGGTTTCTTGAATCATTTTGGATCTTTTAGAAGGATTTTTGACTCTTTTAAGCGAAATAGGAAGTCTTTCTCTTCTCCTCATTTGTCTATAGAACCCTCTGCATGTAGAAAGCTGTTTTCAACAAGAACAAGCGCACTAATCAAGTCTGGCAGGTCTCCAGTTTGAATAAGATCGCCTCATGTGTCCTTCGGCTAAGATAGCAACAGGATACGAGACATCCATCGTGTATTGTAGAGAGCAGCTAAGATTTCTGCAGGCCGCTCTCCAACCTTACAGCAGCTAATTTAATAAATGTGAGCAGGATTTCGTAAATTAGACTATCTTTCAGTTCGAGCGTGTGGCTGGCTTCCACAAGACAATTAATATCTCGTACAATGTGAAATAATGACACACTTTGTAACTTAATACATCATTCGTTTCCAGCTTGCTGAAATTTCAGTTAATTCAGAACAAATTACATCTCATACATGGCAGAATTATTATTTTATTCCTTAGCTGCTGTGTTATGAAATGCGCATCAAACAACGAAACTTGCTTCGGGCTAATTTAACTATTTGTGTCTTTTATTTATTTTGCCTAACTGATGAATTGTTTAATATACTACGCGAATTTCTACTGGCTAAAACGATGTTCTACGTCAATCAAGTATATTACAGGGGAAAAAAAAAACAATTACCCGTTATAAAAATGAATTAACTACAGTTAAAATTAGAAAATGTATTTATTGTTATTACAGTTTAATAATGCGCATCAAAGCATTTATTTTTCACTCCTCAGTGTTTTTAAATGATGCCCCTTAAATGGCTATCTCCAGAGCGCACAATCATTTTCTCCTGTGTAATATTTCTATCGGTATTCTTTCCATTTCATTACGAATCTTTAGTTTCAATTGCTCAAGTGTCCGTGGATAGAACAAATACACTTTGGATTTCAAGAAACCCCATAAAAAGAAATCAAAAACATAAAAGATGGTGGTCTTGGTGACCAATTTATGTTACCAAAAGGAGATGTGTGTTTTGGAAACATTTCTTTTAAAGTTTCCATAGTATGTATCGTAAAACCTTCCTGTGGAAACAAGACATTTCGTAATCTGGCTTCTTTTTGGTGAAGATCCACTCTTATAAGTTTATTTTTAAGAATTAGTCTGCTTATTTTGTCAGAATTGGTATGCAAAGTGTCCTGTGAATAAAACAGAGAGAAGTTGGCTGATTCCTTTGGTCTCCCCAAAGCTGGCCTATCACTTTGCACAATGAAAGCAAGGTTTCACTGGACAGACTGGTTTCTATCAAATCAACAACTACAAAGAACTCAGGGTATTGACTCAGATTATGATAAATTCGCCACCTTTTAGCACGTTGCTATATATACACACAGAATTATTATATTACGTGTGATGTGAAAATTATGATATGTGTATGTCATGCTTTTTTTTGCCTTTGACGAAAAATGGGTGATCGAAATTTAGAGAAAAATCACTGAGATCAAATTTTTATCCAAATCCAGCAAAACCATAATCAAAAGTTATGTGCTGAAAAGATTTCATGGTGACGACAATAGCACTTGCCCCCTATTTGTGGAGAATAAGAGATTTGTGAACGGGAGAGAGATGCGCACAATGATCCGAAATTCTGTCGACCAATAAGCCCAAAAACAGAAGAAAACATTGAAATAATTCGACATTTGTTGTTGCGGAGTGATCGCCGTATGACGATTAGAATAATGGCTTTGAGATACCGAAGATGGTTCCAAAGTTCTGATGCACTGTCCAAAATGAAAAGTGTCACAAAGTGCACACATTCTGGAATGAATTGGAAAATAAGATTTTCTGAGCAAGTTTTCACTGGTAACGAATCATGGGACCTCCATTACGCCCCTGAATCTAAAAACAAAGCCTTCAGTGGGCAATCAACAAGCGTCGCCGATCAAGTAAGAATGCACATCGCACTCCAAAGTGAATACAACATTGAGCAAAATTTTTGAGGATAAAGGCTCTATGCATCACGAATATCTACCAACGGGACAAACGGTCTACTTGCTAAAATGCTCATTCTGCGTTATTAGTGAAGCAATGATGTCGACCCAACATCAAATCTCAGAGACAAAACACCGCCCTATTTGCTATTTCTCACGCGTATTGCGAACTTTTTTTTCTGTTTACAGAATGAAATGTTTCCGAAGGGGGGTACATTTTGATGACTCATATTAATAGATTCGCAGCAAAACATTTAAAAGATCTCTCAGAGGGAACTTCCAAAAATGTTTTGAAGCACGGAAGGCGAGCAAGGAGAAGATGCCAGAGAGTATTTTGAATACGCTAAACTTTGATTTCTATCGTAATTTTTCAGTAAAAAAGTTTTAATGACGTAGTCTTGTTTATTTTTCTACGCCTCGCGCAATTTAATACATTATTAATCTCGTGTTTTTCTTAGAACCCCCAAATGGAATTACGAACATGCCATGCCAGTGATATCTTAGCTTCTTTCTCAACCACAACACGAAAATCAGTATCTGAAGAGTATTTCCTCGTGTAAAATTTGCCCCTAACCTACACTGCCACACCTGTCAGGAATTTAGTCTACAGGATCTTCTATCCGCCATATCTTAAGTTGGACCTTTCTCAGTGTTTCACCTTCCTCTTTCACCCGATCTGAACTTGTGATTTGAATTATTTAAAGAAGCATGTGTATTTTAACGATTCGCCCACGTCAGCTGATTTAAAAGCAAGCACGACGCAGCGTATTAGCAACATTAACCCCAAAATTATCCCATTACTTTAGACGCGCTGCACTTCACGCTAAAACATGCAATTATTTGGTGTCAACTTTAATTAAATCAAAACAAAATGACGAAGAAAAGTCGAGCCCTATTCTGTGTCACGCAACCTGAAATATATCAAAAGTTACAATGACGTGTTTCGAAATTAAAAAGAAATATTACTCGCTTGCTTCTCTTCTTATAGCCCAAATCAATATTCCTTCATATACTTTTGTTTATCCTGTGAATAGCTTGCTCTTTAGAAACACTCAAAATACGTGAAGTTCCTTTTAAAGACAAAGTTCTTATTTTCTTTACGATGTTTAAAACCAATGGTTTTAAACATTAACATTCTATACGACTAGCATTTTACTGGGCAATCATCTCTAATGATAATTAATCCTTAAGTTATAAATATGACTAAACGATGTTTGATAAAGAGCAAAGAATTCTCTTAGCCAAATAATGTACAAATATTTGTACTACCAGTACTGTTTTTTTTTTTTTTGTACTTAGCCCTCCAAGCACGTTAATAAATATTACTAAAACAATCTCCAAAGATGGGACAAGACATCTCTCATTTACTAAAATATTTTCCTTCTATCGAAACGTTTTCGACTGCTTAAGAAACACGGAATCAATTTATTTCAACGGGTTATTTGTACTTGTATAATATTAAAGGAACAAAACTTATCCGGCAGATATTTGAGTGGAAGAAAATGAAAAAGAATCTAGCGATGTTCGAATGACCAATTTTGTTATGCAGGTACAAAATGCATTTCCAGGTGCGCTCATCTGCGTTGTAAAATTTTTTATCGAATATTTTACCATTCATTTTTTGCTGCGTAGAAATCGGAACCGTTCCGTTTCTTCGATAACAAGAGACACATCCGATAAAATTCTTCAGTTACCGTCTTCGAACATTTTTTTGTTCTTTAGCTGTTAACAATTCAGAACATTGATTTGTAAGACGTCGCTTTCCTTCACTGTTCTCAGGAATTCGATCGACTGCAGATTTGATATGAAAGAAATAACGACTGGGGTGCAAAAGTGGGCCAGAGATGCGCCATAGCCGAAGAGGTCTTTTTTTTTTCTTTCACTTCTGTTCTTTTCTTTTTAGTCTTCTTCTCCGAAACTACGAATGAAATGAAAAATACTTCTGTTATTTTTCCGAAACCGTGTTGACAGTCTGTCACCTTCTTTCTTACTCACAGACAAGCCTTTTTGTTTCTGAGAAATACCGTACTGTTTTATTCATGGGGGAAAAGAAGGTGGCAGAACTGTTCTATATTTACATCGGATGTTCGAACAAAACCAGCATCTGAAAATCTATCGAAATCTGAACGATGACGAAATAATTCAGAAGTTTCAGATATTTGATTTGCTGTAAGCGAAACTCTACTGAAAAGCATTAATAAATTTTACGTCAGTGTGCTTGGAGTATCCATCAATACCAAGGATACAGTTCTGGTCCAGTGACTGTTGTTTTTATGAATATTAACTAAACGCACATTAGATTTTGAACCTGTAAGGGTCTCGGGATAATTTAGACGACTGTAATGACGTTCACGGCACCATTAATAATATTGGTAACTGAATAGAATTGCTCCAATCTTGGATTTGAATCGAACCCAGAACTCCTCCAAACGACTGACAAGTAGAGACCCTATTTCCTTTCACGGAGGATGAAATATACCATGCATGAACTAAGAAAAGAATTGCCAAGATTAGTAACTTTATAAAGACCTAACATATGGGTCTAAAGAATTATTCTTACTTTATAAAGTTCGAACTGGTTTGGTTATAATTTTGCAGTTTTAATTTCTTCAAGCAGATAGAAATTAAACTTTGTTTTTTAATACAATTTAACATGAAAAAAATGTGTTTATATAATAATCTTGAATTAAACTAAAAAAATCAGGAATTATATCTTCCATCATGCTTTCGGAAGAAAAAAAGATGTTTTTTTAATTAAGTCAGCAGCTTTGTAATGATATACAGGGTGTTTCAGTTAAACGTTTCAGAACTTCTAAGAGGGGTAGGGTACATCCTGACAACTCGAAATCATATAGCAATGTGGGGTCGGAAATGCTTTCCTGAAGCGGTATTGTACACAGAAGTCGTCGTGCAGCACAGATTCGATTTTCGGTCAATGTATGGGCCGGTATTATGGGAGATCACCTCATCGGACCTTACCTGTTACCGTGTCGTCTAACCGGACCTATCTACTTGATCTTTCTGCAGCAAGTATTGCCACAACTTTTGAGAGATGAACAGATTTCTGCATCGACGCAACAGACAATGTGGTTCCAACACGATGGAGCCCCTGCCCATTATAGCGGAGATGTTTATTTATTTATTTATTAAATCTGTTTATTGCTCTGCCAAAGAGCCAGCCCCTGGACAGCTAGAAGCTAGGGGGGTGATATTACACACAGAGGTTAAGACAGGGACATGTGCCTGGCGGTTACATGGGGCCCATGTATGCCTAACCCGACAGGTACAGAACTTAGTGTTTATTATTTTACATAATTAACAGAATTAAAGGATATTATTTTCTCTAAATTGCTATAAATTACATAAGCATGAGGGAAATATACAAAATATAAAGAAATGAGGCAGTCCTTCACCGGTTGTTACACGTGGTATCTCTTCAATTCTTCAATCTTGAACGTAATAATGCAGCCAGGCGTCTTTGGAGTAGTAGATTCTAAGTAAGAGAGGACCAGTGATGGCTTCACCTATCTTTAACGGGATGCATTGTGGTGGCATTTTCCTTCTGGTGGCGTCTCATAAGTGTATGTTTGCATATGTGTCCTTTAGCTTCTGACGTCTGTATGAATGCTGTTCGCAGAATCTATCCAGGTCGATGGCTAGATTGTTCATCAAATCTACCGTGTTTCCTGGGAACATGCGTCTCAATCCTTTCAGGTTGTTCAAGCTGATTGTGAGTGGGAGCCTTAGGTCCATTTGATTCCTTCCGGCAATGCGTGGAGGTTTTATTAAATCAGTGATGTCAGGGGTGTCGAGTCGTCTTGTGATTAGTCTGGCAAGTGTAAGAAGATTTGCTGACACAATCTGTTGTTTCCATGGGGTGACTTCCAGATTTATGTAGAACTGAGCCCTAGAAATGGTGTATTGGTTGCCAGTCCGCCGGTTGAGCCATTTCAGGAGCCAGTATTCCAGGCTGAGGAACTTGTTGAAGTGTGTTGTGGGAGCAGAGGACCAAATGGTTGCGGCATAGAGAGGTATAGGATAGACACATCGGACAACATATTTCTTTACCAGGTCGGCGTCATGAATTCCCGTTAGTTCCTGGCGGATCGCCCACATAGTGGAGTACATTTTTGTTTTTGTGTTCAGGAGGTGAGCCTGGAATGTCAGCCCATCATCCCACACTAATCCGAGATCTTTGTGCGTTTTTACTTTCTGAATGGGTGATCCATTGATAGTAAGATTAATGTCATTGCGTGACTTCTTCCAGGTGAAGGACATTTGAGCTGTCTTTGTTTGGTTAATCTGTAGTCCGATGGAAGCCAAATATTGTTGAAGGTTATGTATGGTTTTATTTGCCTGCAAGGTAGTGCTAAGAACCTGAGTTTGGTCAGAGGATGTAATATAAAGTTTCAGGTCATCGGCGTATGATTGGAAGTCAGTTTGGGATGCAAGGAAGGGCTCCAGCGCTGCGGCAAATAGGGTTGGTGATAGGACTCCCCCTTGCGGGACACCCCTATTAGTAATGCAAGTTGTCTGAAATCTGCGATGTGATATGATGAGATGTCTATGCTCCAGGATTGATTTAATGATACGGAGAATCCTTCCAGTGATGTTAAAGTACTGCTGGAGAATGGTGATTAGAGCTGTTATATCTATTTTGTCATAGGCCGCTTTTATGTCAAAGAAAATAACATCAAGCTGTGTCCTGTTGTTGAGGGCTTTCTGGATTCTGGTAAGGATGTCTAGGAGGTTGCTATTAGTAGATCTCCCCTTAATCACAGTGTGGAGGTACGGAGGCCTGTGATTGAAACAGTGGTCTGCAATGGTGGGCTGGATTGCTTTTTCAAATATCTTTAGGAACCCACAGCCGATGGCAATCGGCCTGAAATCTTGAGACCGCTTGGGGTCCCTGCATTTAGGGACTGGCCGCACAAAGTATGTGTTCCAGATATTTGGAATCTCCCCACTTTCTAAGATTTTGTTAAAAATATGGACTAGTGGGTCTATAATATATGTACTGCAGATTTTGATTAGAAACAGAGGAAACCGGTCGGGACCCACAACAGCTTTCAGTGGAAGTTTTTTGATGACCTCCATCAGATGGTTCCGGGTTATGGCTATGAGTGATATTGGAGGTTTGAAGAGAGGGCCAAAAAGTGTAACAGGGGGTGGAACATGTGACTGGTCGGCCTGTTGAAAAGTAAGCTCAGTCCATTCTTTAAATATTTCTTCCTTCATATTGATTTGCTTATGGCTCTGTTTCTGGAGTCTTTTAGATCTTTTCAGCTTATCCAGGGCAAACTGGTTGCAGACAAGTCGTTTTTGTCTTAAGAAGAGAGCCCTTGCCTTTTTATAGGCGCTGAAGTTTTCGGTGTCAGCTGATTTTCTCCATCGTCTGTAAGCCTTCTGTTTCTGGAGAAAAGATTGTTTGATTGTTTGATTAAACCATACAGAGGTTCTGGAGGTGATGCGTATTTCTTTTGCAGCTCCCTCTTTGGCTATTCCATAAAGCTCTTCGGCTAGGTGGCTTAAGGCTACATCAGGAGGGACAGTGAATAGGTGTGTCCAGTTGAATTCTCTGAGACGTCTGAGGATGATTTCTGGTTTCAGGTTCGTAACTACCTGGATGTCACATTTGGTCAACAGTGGATCGGACGTGGTGGTCCCGTGCGTTGGCCTGCTCGGTCACCCGACCTATCATGTCTTGATTTTTATTTCTGGGGTCATATGAAATCGCTAGTTTATGACACCCCTGTTGACAATGCTGAGGAGCTGGTTGCAAGAATCGCAGTAGCTGCCGAAGAAATTTGCCTGGAGTATTCCAGAATGTTCGGATGTCCATGCGTCGGAGATGTGAGGCGTGCATTGTAGCCCGTGGAAGAAACTTCCAACACTTACTTTAATCCATGTACCTTTTGCTTCTTTTCATGTATTATTAAAACGATTTCTCACTTACGGTCTCTTTTCTTTATGGTGCTTCTGTGTACAACACCGCTTCAGGAAAGCATTTCCGACCCCACATTGCTATATAAGATTTCGAGTTGTCAGGATGTACCCTACCCCTCTTAGAAGTTCTGAAACGTTTAACTGAAACACCCTGTATAGAGCATCTCACGAATAAAGCAATTCCGTAAAATCGCGCAGTTAGCCAGACAACTTTACAGATGCCCAGCTGTTGTCATAAAAACCTAACGTTCCAGTCAACAAATAAATCTTCAGGATCTGGAAGATTCAACTGTCAAATAATGAAAATTAAAAATCAATGAACGTTCAGTGCAAGAGGATTCACCTACAGGAGTATCCTGTATACCAATCTTCAGTTCTGCTTGCTTAACCACACAAAGAGAACTGCAGCTATTTTTAAATTATTTCCAGGACTTCCAAAAGGCCTAAAAACTAAATTAAGAATTACTACTGGAACTGAAAAACTCGTATGGGTTAAATAAAAAAGGGAAACGGAAGACAACTGATACAATTACAAACTATTAAACAGCATGAAAAATCTTAAAATTTACAACACCGACATTAGTATCTGCAATTATAGCCATTATTCAAAAACTGATCTTATATTATACTTCTTTAGTAAGAAGCTCTCCTCCCTCTTCAGCACAGTTACGTACTTTAGATCCTTGTGATCATAACTCCTCTGAATCTCTATTAAGACCACCCCTATTGGATTAAAGAAAGATTTACATCTTGGCAATATTAAACCCGGTAATGAACAGGATTCAGAAACAAAGACAGAGTTCTCGCCCTTATCCATCATTCCTGAGTTTAATTTATCAGCGATAAGGAATGCTCAAAAACAAGTAATAGACAACACCACTACTACTACTTATTCCCAGACTGTTCACTTATCTAAATTTAAGCATGTAATCCTAATAAACAAAACAGTAATTCAGACCCTTCAAATCTAACTTCTACAACGAGTATGTTGAAAACACTCGATCCGAAATTTAAATTATTTATATGAAGAATGCAGGCTACAAAAACAGACGAAAAACATAATGGAGAATCTGTAATTAATATCCATGTAAGAAACCTTAAAACCAAACATATAAATCACAGAATATTCTGTGTAGAATATGCTTAAGATCCACAGTCACCAACCTCCCATCAGCATCCTCAAAATGTTTCAGGCATTTGAGAATAATTCTGAACTTTGTGATGTGTGTCTTGACAAAGACTCGGCATTTGACACTGTTAATATTGAAGCTCTTCTCCAGCTACCGCAAAGGTTCTTTCAGGTTAAAGAATTTGCCTTGGAATTCCCCCACTCACTCCTGACCTCCACAGTTATACACCAGTCATTCTCTTGACATGTTACTGTTAGCGTTCCCCAGGAAGGGGATTGGATTCTCTCTGGTTTCTGTTCACTGCACCAATCTTCCCATTTATCGACCTTTAGAAGAAAGAGCGCTTATGCCATGATGACAACATCAAATGCAAATGTTCTTCAAAAAAACATTTAGAACATCATATTTGTAAAATCCTTCGCTGTATAGCTGTGATGGTATGTATAATTGTAACTATACAATAAAGATTCTACTATTAAATTTCCCCAAGGCATTAAAATATTATATGTGGATTATATAAATCAATTGCAACTGGAATTAAATAAATTCAGCAGTTGGGCTCATAAAAATAATTTAAACCCTAATACTGACAAATGTAATCTATTTATCTCGTGGCCTGTCTGTTGATGCGCACATCTCTTAAATGCAACCAGAGCAGCAACGTCACAGTGCTACAAATAAAACATCGTGCCTTTTAAGCTCTTTTACCATTCGAAAGTACAGCTTTTAAAAACCTTAAGAAGAATACTCCTTTTCTAAAATGTTGTGCAAAATTATGAAAAAATTCGAAGTATCATGAACATGAGAGGACACCGTCCATTTGCCAATTCGTTGCTGTTGTGGGACATGGTTCCACAGCAAATGCACACCCGTCTGCTAGTTTCAAAATAGTCTTCCTAACTAGATAATTGCTTGCAAGACCCATGTGTTTCACCAGTGAACTCCTCATTATCTCTTCCCCTCCCCAAAATCGCATTTATTTCGCTCTACGATTTCTGGCTAGGATAGAGGCAATGTCATATGGCCTTGGAACATGTAATCCCAGTTATGAAGTTCACATAAAACTTCATAACTGGGCTACTCGACTTAGAGGTCCCAGTACTTGATATCAAAATGTCCACGTCACAGGTGAACGTTAGTGTGACCTCCGACACCATATCCTTCGTAAGGGGGAGTTGGAAAGAAAGAGAGAGAAGATCTTTCATTATTTGTTTCGAACCACATTTCATGATGACTATATTTCCTGGCATTTTTCCAATGCTTGGCCTCTTCGCTCTAGGAACCTTAATCCTTGTAACTTCTGGTTATAGACGTACCTTTAAAATATGAACAAGGTTTGTCAAGGGATTAACTCAATCTCTGGCTGACCTGAAAAAAAAAAAAAAAAAAAACCACCACGAGACATTCTGCGTGGTATTTGCAACATTTTTGCTGTTCTGCAACACTGTGCTTCCAGATAATTTGCAAAATGCATAGCGACCAAGCTGAGAAATTTTATCTTTCTAACCTATAGGATGATAAAGTAAACTGTACTATGTATCTGCTGTGTGATTACCATGGTATCACTTTATGGAGCTATTTTTGTGTCTTTAGTTTTAGCATGGCCCAGAGACTGTTTCACATTCACGTCTTGGACGTAATGGTTAGTCATCTGAAAGAGGCCATGTAGCCCACTTTAACTACATATTTGTCCTCCATCTCCGGCTGCAATTCACATACCCAAATCTCTAGTTAGAGTTTTTGCGGACTGTCAAAATCGATATATGAATAGTATGTATATATCGGAAACAGTAAGTGATATTAACCAAAATTAAATGTCATAATTTTAACTTATGAAATAAGATTGTTGAATGCGTCATCTTTGTTTATTTTTGAATTCCTTTAGGCAAAAAATGAAGTGAGACTAAATGCTAAAATAATTTTCGCATAAAGCGTTTTATTCCAAAATACTAGATTGAAGATACGAGGTGTTTATTTTTCCAATCGAATAAGTGATCTTCCATTTAGATTGCGGTGGATTTTTGTGATCTACTGGTAGTTGATTATTAGTCTGTCCACTCTGTATAAATATTTCTCGCGGATGTGACTAAAATGTTTCTCAGAGTGTAGATTAAATGGACTTTAATAGCAGTTGTTAATAGCGACTTCGGTGGTATTAATACCACTCTGAAAGATGAAATAGATCCCTGTCACCGGCATTGTAATACATCAACAAAACTAGAGCACTTAGGAGAATCCTCTAGGGGAAAAAAAAACACACTTTCTAAGCCTTTCAGCTGTAAACTGAAAACGCTGCATGCAAATCTCAGGGATTATCAGGGCGTAGTGCATATAATTATAATGGATTTGGCAGTGTATAAAAAATCTCAGCGGAAGTTTTACTTTTTCCATTAAAAGTAATTTTCTACAAGCCAATGATTTTACATAGCTTTAAATTTCCTTTTTTTTTAGAAGGGTTGGCAAAAAGCACGCACATTTGCACCCACAGGGATGCTGAAGTATGAAGCATGTGATTTCCAACTGCTTCGGACAAGAGTGTCGCACGAACGACATAACCGGAAGTGCAATTAAGTCCTTCCGCCATCCCCGATAATCTGAGGAAAATTACAATGTGGCTGCCGAAAAATCAAAGGAGAACTTCGGTGATGTATTGCTGCGCGCGCTCCATAATTAGCGACTTTCAGTGAGGAAGCAAAAATTGTTGCGATTAAGTGCAGTTTCACGCAATTCGTGGAAATAAATTCTTTAAACCGAGTATCGATTATCAGCGCTAACTAACGAAAGTCGATGCGAACCTACCGGACAGCTCACGAACTATGGGTAAATAAAATAGAAACTTATTATAGGTTAAGATCGATTTTTTTCCCTCTCAGTAATATTTTAGAAGCATGAAATCGCTTTTATAAGCATTTGCTGATCAAATGGAAAGACGCCATTGTGCATAAACTCAGCTTTAACTACCCTAAATCATACCATTTATACGCGTATAACGATAAATATTTTCAGCAACATAATGTATTCTATGTAGAGTAGTGGATATGCCCCGCATGCTGGTCTGCTAAATATAGGTTCAAATCCAGTCGCAGACGATTTTTTTTTCTATTTTTTCCCTTGAAAAATAGACAAACTCTCTGTGAAATATAAATGCTTTACATATAATTCCACATCCCGCTGGAAAAAAATTTTATCTGGCTGTTTTACCATAAATAAGTTGCTATATATATATATACACACACACACACTCACAGGAGATTCGACTGAACTTGAGGATTGGACTTATAGAAAATGGGGACGGAAAATATTTTAAAAATGGAAAGAAACCTTGATACCTCTTTGCTTCTATTTTCAATTTCTTTAAACTTTCGGAACTGAATATTTCTTTCCTTTTATACAGAAGGAATACAAAAATAGCAGAAATCCTTAGTTTTCCTTAAAGCTACATATAAAGATAAGATCAGTTTAACGATTTCAGATAAATCAAAACAGAATTCCCTACATAATGCACGGTGTTCTGGTGGGCTCTGATCTGTCTATGGAGACTTAAGGAAACGCAGCGGCTTTTGATGGCTTAGAGATTTATTTCAGTAAGGGGAAAACTTGGAGGGAGGCCTGTAAACAGGTGACGCATATCAATCAATTAGAAGAACATTGAAAAGATAGTGCCTTTGCGTCTTGTAGTTTGAGAGAATGGGAAAAAAGGACGGAATTCTCTTGGCTCATCTTGTCACCATCTACCATGACCTACTTGTATACTGTAAAGGGATTTCAGCAGAATAGCTGCAGAGCGCCTGTCGCTTGCAGAAGTGAAATACCTGCACTCGATAAGACTCGGAGAAAATTGTTTTGTTAAGCAATGTTTCGAAAGGTAAGTAGATTGCTTCTGATTGTTTCAAATTTCCTTTTCTACTGAAAATGGTAATCAATTTTACTGCTGAACGTTTTTGTGTGTTTAGAAGTACATAACCTTTTGATTTTTTCTAAGCATTCCCAAATATACATTAGATTTCTATTTAAGGAAAGTATTTAATAAATATCAAATACAATTAATGTGACTGCGCGTATGGTTAATAGATTTCTTGAGGTTGAACATCAAGCTAAGCCTCCACAGTTGCTTTTAGCGTCATCTTTGAACTGAGTTCCACGAAGATGCGATTTCAGGTTTATTAACAAAGAATAGTATCTTGCGACCAGATCTGAGCACGATCCTTCTGTGTTCCAGAAAATTGAATGCAACACTTTTTGCAGCTGATGGTTCGGTTCGAAACTTTTTCGGGATTCGTGATCACTTGTGCTTCCATTCATTTTTCTAATTTCGATTCGAGATCTTAAAAATGTTAGCCAAGTTTTATTACCAGCCACCAAACGACAAATAATTTATCTTCAATAGCAAGAGTTAATTTTAAATTCTCTTTTCATGACTTCCACCTCCTGATGATTGGAAATATTTCTTGTAAACCATTTTTGGACATTCTCAAATGAACATGTATGATTGTTAAAATGCTTCCATGAGAAATGTTAAGTACTTTTTAAATTTCAGACACTTTAATTCTGTTTTTCGATTTTTTTTCTTCAAAAGGTAGCAATTTTTCAGAACTGATTTTTGCAGATGGCCGACCAGACCTTGGAACATCCTCAAGTGACTACGTGTCTCTGTGGGTCCTTTGTGGAACTCTATCAACCGTCTTGCAACAGTAGCACAACTGGGCGATACTTCCCCATTCACTATTCTAGTCATTCCTTCATTGATTTCTTTAGAATTTCCTCCGTTTTTGGTAAAATAAATTTAATTACTGAACGATTCTCGATTTTCTGGAATAAAATTTAAAAACTGCATAAAACCATTAAGTTATTAAAATAACATATTCTATCATTTATTAATACATATTATATACCCTTCTATAAACTTTTTTGGCTAGCACGAGGCCCTTTGAACAGATGGGATCTAACCTGAACAACCCAGAGTCATTCAGGCTTCTAATTTGAGGAAATACCGAGCTATCATGTATCCGTATCTCTGAACGTGTCTAAAGTAAATTAGGATTATTGAATTCATAGCATCTGGGTGTGTCACCAGACTCCATTGATAGCTGGGAGCTTTCCGAGGTGCACACCCACACATTCATATGCATTTTTCCTCTTTCCAAAGAACCTACTTCATAACTCTCGTGATAGATGGCTATCCTTTTGCGTCTCTCGACAAATTGTAAATGTTATGTTCTCTATGGTTCCTCAACAAGGTATTACAAGATGAAAGCTTCAAGCCGATGGAAAATATCTTCAAGTTTTTATTCACCAACCGGAAAATGCAACAGATGGCAGCGTAATCGCAAAATGGAATCATGGCGGAATTTACCAACAAATTCCATTTCCTTGGTTTTGTCGTCGATCGAGAGCATCTGCGCAGCTGTAACTTGAATGGTTTCATCCTCAGATGTCTCCGTCTGAGGATGAAAAACACTTTTACACACTGCTGACCTTGACATGGTACGCACACGACTGACAAGTCGTGTGGCTTTTCCTGGGTTTTTGTGTAAAACTTCCTCAAACCAGCTCCGTTACGTCATCTGATATTTTTTAGTTCAGGACAATCGCATGAACCAGCTCGTTGAACGAAAATGCGAACTGTGCCTTCTCGTGATTGATAAATTCCTCTGTGATTAGAGTTTTGCGATTATGCTGCCATCTACTGCAGCACACACTTTTTATGTTGGTGAATAAAAACTTGAAGATATTCTCGATCACTAGAAATAGATTTAGGTCTGTATTGTACTATATTTACGCAATAACGTTTTAGGTTTGTAAAAGGGATTTATAGAGAATTATACGCGATATATAAGCATAAAACTATGGAAACAAAAGCATTAATTATTTGTACAGAGGGGTGAGTAAAAGCAGCTATGGCCATGAGGCGACAGTCTGTAAATTGTGTGTATTCTGGGATGAATGTTTAACCCCCGGCTGAGGCCGACTAACTCAGCCACTTCGCGAAAAAAAGTCCATAAAAGATACTCGCGTCATTCACAGGGCTCGACCACTGGTTTTTTGTTCTCTCTGGGTTGTATTTTAGGAGTATCAAGAGTAATGCAACTTAAATACAATGATATACAACAAAACTCAGTAATAAATTTTAACCACATCAAGAAATCAAATCGAAAAATAGCAATTTGAGTTTATAAGAAGCAAAAAAGCTTGTAGAAATAACCATCCCGGCCAACGACCAATTGCTGTTTCATCAATAATTACTAAAATTATTGAAAAAATTATGCTCCCATATTTTCAACATGCAATCTTCGCTAATGCGCCTGTCAGTATGCATTTTGGTCCTAGAGGGCGATCCACAACAACAAGCCTAGCTGACACCATTGTCCGCATCGAAACTGCGTTTTAAGATAAGGCACAATGCAATGTATTTTATTTTGACATCAAAGGTGCTTTCCACAACATAGATCTCCAAAAAGCTTTTCAAATACTAAAAAATCATTTTCTCGTTGACACAATGATTATTTCCTATCTTCAATACAGCCTAAATCGCAGATTTCTCCTCTTCTCCACTAGTACTGACAATATTCTCGTCGCAACCTCAACAGGCATTCCCCAAGGAGCCGTTCTCTCCAGTACTATATTTTCAGCATCTCTTCAACCACTTCTACGAGAAAATTCAAATCTACTGGCATATGCCGATGATGTAAAAGTTATTTATAATCTCAAAGTTATTTATAATCTCAAAAGCCAGTGATGATATTCGCAAAATTATCAATGATGCGAATTCTCAGATTTGTGAACTCAAGTACCTGAAAGAACTCAATCTGACTATAAATGCAAGCAAATCTGCTCAAATTACTTATTCCCTTCAGGAACAACCAAACCACATAGAAATAAAAATTGCAGATGTCCCAATCCCAAATGTTTATGCTCACAAAGACCTTGGAGTTGTTTTTGATAAAAATCTCTCCTTTAATGTCCATTATTTATATGTTGGTCAAAAAAATTCAAAAAGCAAAATGGTTAATCAAACAAGAAACAGCAGCGATTCAAGACAGAAAAACAGTCATTAAGCATGTTCAAAGATGCATCTTTCCCATTCTGTCCTATGCTTCCGAAATCTGGTCTAGTGTTCCTCAAGTAACCGTCAAGAAATTCCTTGCCCTAGAATATTGGGTTCTTAGATGGCTCAATAGTAAGCTTCGTTTTCCCCATACAATATCCAGGCAACAGCTTTATAATAACCTAAAATCAAAGCGTCTGCAACAGATGATCAAAGAGTCTGGAGTTATGCTTCTTGCAAAGTTAATCACCTCTGCATGCGATTCACCAAACTTCGCCAATATAATAGCTGCCCCCAACAGGGAAAATTCAAGAAACCAGCGATTCAAATCCAACCTCTCCAGGCTCAAACAAATGGACAGAATGTTCCCCAATGCATCTCTTCACCTCATAAATCATCACAACATTGATTGCAACAGGTTAATCAACTCTAAAGCCTGCAGGAGTCAGATCTCCGATAAAATGAAGAAAAATAATCCAACCCAGTAATTGGAACTGAAAGCCAAATGTCCTGTTCTGTTTTTTTTTTTTAATTCATAACTAAAATTCCCAGTCATTGTTAATATCTATATAAAATCTGATATGTACATATACTCGATTATTTTATGTCATTTCCTTTGTATTTTTACGTACCCCTAACCAGGTGCTGTGATGGGCTTGCTGTATTTGCAATAAATGAATATTTATATCTTCTTAACTATGCTACTGAGAAAAAGATTATGAATTACAGTAGCATTAAAAACATCCGAAAGGTTTTATTTTTCCCCACTATCACAGCAAGTACTCTTTTTATGATTGTTGTTCAAGCAGCATTATGAAGGTGTTGTCCGATTTCTGAGAGTTTTTCAGACTTATCAAGAGTGACGCAACTTAAATACTTTGTGGTGATAATTAACAGGGAAAGAAGCTTATTCGATCACTTACCCGAGAGTTATTACCTTTAATTCAATCAAGTTCAGTGACGGGGGAAGAATTAAGCATCGACACGGCAAAAACTTAATGATTAGCTCCCCGCGGCCAAGCCAGTAGGGAAATCCTTGCCTCTGCCAATTAAGATTCTTTTAGTGGAGGAGAAACTTTTCTAAATAGGCTAGTCTGCCAGTCTCTTCCATCTTTTGCACTAATGACTGGGTTTCTTTAGAGTGGAGAGTAACATCGATTCTTCAGTTGTCTGTGAGATGTCCTTTGCGCGGTACTCTTTAAGTTTAGAGTGTTTCAGCGGTATTTCTGCTTTTGTGCCAAACAAACTAAGGCTGGGAGGCGTTAATATATTGCATGTGTAAATCGCGTGCATTGTATCGCCTATGTACCCGTTTATTTGGATGAAAAACCTACTTTTCAGAGACAGTTTCAATAAAAGAATCATAAATGGGAATGAGCTATTCTGGTCTATTTTTATTTGAAATAAATAATTAAAATTCTAGTTTCATACGGTTCAGAAAAATTTCAAAGCTGATCACAGAGTAGCGCAGAAAAATTACAAAATACAAATGTTCTCCCTCTTTGGCCAAACTCTCACATTGGCAACAGCCTTGGATTTTTATATTTAGGTGACAGTTTGAGGCATTCATCATTTATAATCAAAGACAGTTGCCAAGTCTTGTCACAAACACATAACAGGAGAACCGTCAGCGAGTTTCTCTGCCAGCTATCTGATTACGTGGTGCGAACCGGTGAATCACTAGCTTAATGAAATTACATGAAATAATAGATTTTAAGTGGCTACGACCTGTTTGTGGAACTCATGTACACCTCACAGAGAGAGAGAGAGAGAGAGATGCATTAGAATAACAACGGATGGTTGGCAGTCTATTATAAAATTACATGAATCATTCCAAACGGTTGAGGTTTACTTAAAGGGAATATTACAAACTGCTGTGCATTACTTAACAGCTTTGGGTCAGTATTATTAAGTAAATCCTTATTTCAGTTTCAAATAGACATAATTAACGAGGAAAACTTACATTAACATCATATACCTCGAAAGATCAATATATCAACAAGCAGAACTGAGACAAATTATGAATGATAAAAGCCGTGTGAAGGTAAGAATGCTGCAGTGTATATACCATAACAAATAGAAGAACTGGTTCAAAATATATAATAGTATTAGAGAAGATTGCTTGTGTGAGTTTGATTAAATTATTCTTTTAAATTAGACAATCAACCATTAAATAGATTATCGCAAATTAACAATTATATAAAAAATAATAATTTAAGGTGGGCGATCGAAAATACACTCTTGAATCAAAATATTATGCCACCCTTGTGTCCACGATTGGATGCATCCACAGCTCATAGGAGTGACATCACCAACTGGGACGGCATATATAGCGACGGCACGGTAGTACTTATCAGTAAGAAGCGCATAAAATACATAGGGAAGGATCTAACGGAGTTTGAATGTGGTGTGATTTACGACACGAACAGGCGTGCGGGTTGCACGCCTGTTCGATGGCCGCTGCAGTGAAGGTGTGGCGAGAATGGTCCGAAGAGGGTCACACAACCAGCCAATGTGCCGAGATGGGAAAGCCATTACTGGTTGACAGCCGAGGCGAACGTTGGTTGACGCGTGCTATCCGGGACAACAGACAAGCCACGCTCCTTCAATTAACGGGAAAATACAACCAGGGCGCACACAGAAACGTTTCCGAGCACACTATCCAGGGCACGATCTTGCGGATAAGCCTACGGAGTAGGCGACCTGTTCAGTGCCCATGACGACTGACCATTATCGATACCTCCACTTACAGTGGGTACATGAGTACAGTTCCCGTACAGTGGGCGATTGGAAAAGAGTCGCTTTGTCTGATAAATCAAGGTTCCAGCTCCATCTTTTCGATGGATAAATGAGTATTTGACAGCGAACAGCCGGACCAGACTGCGATTGGACTTAAACAGGTCAACAGCGGTGGCATCATGGTTTGGAGAATATTTTCATAGACATCACTGGATCCTTCATCCCAAGTGAACATACCTTTACCACCAGATTCTACCTCGGCATTGTTTTGGACTAAGTTTTGACCTAGATGGAGACTGTGCATCCCGATGGCACTTGGCTATTTCAGCAAGACAATCACTCGTGTCACATGGACTGCATTGTGCGAGTATGATGTCCAAACATTTCGTGTGCTCCTTTGGACGCCAAATACCACCGAAATCAATCACATCGAACAAGTGCGGGCTGCGTAGTAACTCGGCATTCGCCATTCCACGCTCCGTTGACGAACTATGCCAAAAAAAAGTATTTTATTAACTTTCTTTTCAATAAATCCGAACTTTCTTTTTCTAAACGAGGGTTTAGAACTAATTACTCGCGATAATAATAAAAAATTGTGATTTAACTATGTTAATACAAAATGGTGAATAATGAAATTATTTTACATTTAATATTAACTTATTTAAAACTCTTATGTCAATCATGTATACTGGTATATACAGGGTGTCTCAAAAATATACGGCATAACTTCAAGAATGAGTTCCTCATATGTAGACAATAAAAATATTTTATATCAACATAGTTCCGGAAATGCTTGGTTCCCGAGTTATTAACCGGAATGTCTTATCTCCCGCTGGTAATTTCCTTCATCACAAAGTACTGACAGAATCTGGTGGTTTTCCATTCCGACCATGTACTCAAATCAGGAGCAAGAGGATATGCACTTTATGTACTGTTTGGCGGACTACAATGCTCTGGAGGCTCGTCGTTTCTACCACGAAAGGTTCCCAGAACGAAGATGTCCAGACAGAAAAAACGTTTGAAGGTATCCATCGCCGCCTTTGTGAACATGGGACCTTTACACTTCGTGCTGCCGACAGAGGACGACCAAGATCTACGATTCCTGAAGTAGAGGAAGAGATTTTGGATGTTGTGCATGCCACCCCTGGAATCAGCACATGCAGACTAGTAATGCAACTTTCTGTTCAAAGTTCGACCATTTGGAGAGTGTTGCGAGAACATCAACTGTATCCTTACCATCTGCAACGGGTACAGGCCTTGTCACCAGCCGATTACCCTGCGCAAGTAATGTTCTGCCAGTGGTTCTTGCAGCGGTGTGGTACAACTTCTCACTTTCCTGCCTGGTGATATTCACAGATGAAGCACAGTTCACACGAGGCGGAATCCAAAACTTTCACAATCAGCATGTCATCAGGAATTACGTTCGATGGCCGTCATTCAGTGTAGCCACGTGTTCTGGAGCTCCTGAATGTTGAGTTATATTAATGTGTTTAAAGTATTTTCTTCCACTGGAAAAGTGTGCCAGCTAAAAGAACTTCGCAAGTGGATTAAGTGGGTAAAAAAATTTTGTTATTACGAGGGTTATCTGGTCTGTACTCTCTCGTCATAGACCAAATCCCTTTAGGCTTAGCTTTCTGCTAACGCTTTGCTGTAGTCAAACACGCATTGTTGGCAGTTAGGCCTAGTGGATATTGCTGGGAATACGATACGTACAGTACATAAAGTTTTGGTATCAGTGGGTAGCTCTCTTCTCCAGCTTCTGAAACAAGTACCAACAGAAGACTGAAACATACAGATGGTGTTGGAAGAAAGAGGAAATTGGACTGGATGTACAGGTGACCTTTTGTGACTTTTCGTTAACTATATTTAGAGAATGAACGTTTTTAAGAAATTTTCCTATGTAAACCAGTACAGCAATATGCTGGCAGTATATGTTTAGAATAATCGTTTTGATTAGAGCGGACCAAATTTTGGAAGCCCTAAAAACCTACAAAATAATCTCTTTGACCTGTATGCGTGTAGCGGGTATTGTTCACCAGCATATTACAGCCACAAACTGATATAAAGATTGTCAACCCCGATAATCCGCACGTCCGAATATCCGGAACCTTTGCTGATATGGATAGCAAAAATCACAAACTGAAAGAAACCCAGCCAAAAGGGCAGGACGACGAGATAACCCCCCTAGAACAACAAGAGGACACAGAAGACGCCTGTCCTGGGACCCCCCAAACACAAAGCAAGCGTAAAAACAAAAAGCTGTTAACAGCGAAAATAGAGCGGGGAACACGCTCCCAAACTGAGAATAAGGACACTCAGGAAAATGTCAATGCGAACGAAGAAACAAACAATGAAAAGCAGCAGGAATCTCCCCCCATAGATCCCTCCCTACCGGTGGGCACTGTCTATGAAAAGTCACTGGCACTCAAAACAGCACTGGAATCAATATTTAAAGAACCGAATAATAGAATAACCACCCTTGTGAGGTCGCAAATCGTCACAATCTTTAACAAGATGGAGACTATCCTTTTCAAGACATATGTTGAAAATGAAAAGGTCACCGCGAGGCTGCAGGCCTATAAAGAATGTGGGACAAATAAAATGCAACAGCGTGCTCCCACTTTTGCTGAAACGCTGAGGAGTAATCAAAATCAGGGAAAACAAACTCAGCCCGGGCCCCCAAAAAGGAAGCAACCTCTCTTGATGACACCCAACTTGGTTGTGCTTAGACCTGTGACCACAGATGGCCCCCAGGAAAAGAGAACTAGTGAAGAAATAAAGACAACTGTGATGAAGGAACTAAGGGATGACCTCAAAGCTACTAAGATAAAGTCCATTCGGAAAACGAGGAATGTAGGACTCGTTATTGAAACGGAGGGAAACGAAGACATACAGACGATAATGGATAACCCAAAAATTGCCACCTTGGGTTTGACTGCAGAATTGCCAAAAAAGAGAGGACCTGCTATCATTGTCTTTGACATTGACAAAGACCTAACCCCGGAACAGTTAGCCACAGAGATAATAAACAGAAATCTGAGACCGACCCCCCAGCAACTACAGGAACAGCGAACCCTGGTGCAGCCTAGGTACTCCACCAGATCTAGGGCAGGACCAAACAGAAACTGGGTTCTAGAGCTGGCCCCGACTGTCTGGCAGCAATTAAAGAATCAAGAGAGAATCTACATTGAATGGGGATCCCACCGATTCCGGGAGCATGTGGCAGTCCCGAAATGCTTCCGGTGTTGTAAATACGGCCACACAACTCATACATGTACACAAACAGAATCAACCTGCGGTCACTGCTCTGGCAGGGGACATGAATATAAAACATGTCCAAACAAGGAGCAAGATCCAATCTGTACAAACTGCAAGGCAGGGAAAATGGACCATTCGCATTCTATCAGAGACCCGAACTGTCCAGTTTATCTTAAAGTAAAAGGGTTATACCAGTCACGAACCGACTATGGAGAGACGCCCTAAAGAGTACAATAGATCCAAAATTGCAATAATACAGCATAACGCGCAGAGAGCTAGAGCAGTGGCGCAGCAACTTAGGGTCATAGCGGACGAGGAAGCAGCTGACGTCTTACTATTACAGGAACCATATACCCACTCAAAACGAGTGTGCGGATATCCGGCTGCATACAAAATAGTCCATGACGAGAGTGACACCCCTTGGGCTGCAGTTGTGGTGCGCAATCCCAATTATACTGTGACTAAAGTAACACAGCTTTGTGCACCCTGGGCGGCGTGTGCCCACATCTTAACGCCATTGGGCCAAATCTATGCTGTGGCCCTTTACAGCAGGCCGGGCGAGGACATCGCACCCATCACCAGGTACTTGCAGGCCTTGACCGACATGCTCCCTGATCAAAGGATCATAATTGGGGCAGATGTAAACTGCCGCTCACCAGCCTGGCACAGTCTGACCCCAGACAGGAGAGGTACCAGAAATGGACAGATTTTAGAGGACTTTCTCTCGAACTCCCGGTTCACTATCCTGAACAGACCACACCAGATGCCTACATTTTGTAATACCCTGTGGGAGGCGACTGTTGATGTCACATTGTCCACGAGAAACCTTGCAGGTTACGTTGATGATTGGATCGTCAGAGACTCGTGGACGACTTCCGACCACAGGGTGATTACCTGCCAAATCAGAAGATCATTAAACAGGCTACTGATACCTAAACAAACACTAAATCGCTTCGCCATCCGCTGGGCGAACTGGGAAAGGTTCAGAGAGGTTTTAATGCCCGCTGCAGCCCTACACCTGGAAACAACAAACCAGAATGGGGATCCAGACGAGAATCAAAAGAGGGTAACGGAAATAATACTTGCGGCGAGTGAAGCATCAATGAAGAGGAGAAATCCCAAACCGGGAGCAGTCCCGTGGTGGACTCACGAGATCCAGCAACTCAGAAGGGAGACCATGAGAAGAAGAAAACTCTTTCAACGGGCAAGACGCACATGGCCTGCTGCTGAGGTCCAGATACTAAAGGAGCACTATAGAGAAGCAAGAAACAGATATACGGATGCGATAAACAAGAGCAAACAAAGAGCCTGGGAAAACTTGGCAGGCATAACAGGAAATAATGAGCCATGGGGGGTAGTCTATAGGATAATCACAAACAAACTCCCCAGGGGGGAAGTTATTTCTACCACATTGACACCACAGGGGAGCCAAACCACCACATGGCAACAGTCAATCACAAATATTCTGGGCACTATTTTCCCGGAGACTGCCATGCCTACTTCACCTGAACAGCATAGAATATGTCAAGAAAATGACATATACACCACTGACTCCCGTGAACCACCGTTCACGCTAGATGACATCAAATCCGCGGCAAATCACGTAAGAAATAATAAGTGCCCTGGCCTCGATTATCTCGAACCGGAAATTGTCAAAAAAGTAACGGATCTGACCCCCAAACTCCTTCTAAATCTGTTTAACAACTGTTTGCATCAAGGCATCTTCCCAAGAAACTGGAAGACTGCGGGACTGAAGCTGATCCCAAAAACACCCACGAAGCCTCCACAACAGCCAACCACTTACAGACCGATAGCTTTGCTACCAGTGATCAGCAAACTATTTGAGAGAATGCTATATGCCCGAATTGACACACATTACAAGAGTGCTGAACTGCACATGTCTACCCAGTTCGGCTTTAAGCCTGAGTCTTCGACAGTAGAGGCACTTAGACATCTGCTGCACGGTGTGGCCAGTTGCAACAGTAAATACTACCTAATCATCTCCATAGATTTTGCCGGGGCTTTCGACACCATTTGGTGGCCAAGTGTCCTGGCAAGGCTAAGGCGGGCCAACCTTCCCTGCAATTTGTATCTCACTATCAAGTCTTACCTTACCGACAGGAGTATTAGTGTCGTGGCACCCTATGGTAGGGTAAACCGCCGTGTCTGCAGGGGTTGCCCCCAGGGTTCTGTCCTGGGGCCGCTGTTGTGGAACATTGTCTTGGATGAGTTCCTGGCCATGGACCTTGGTGACGTCCAAACCCAAGCTTTTGCCGACGACTTAATCTTGAAAATTGCTGCCGACAGTAGAACCCAGTTGGAGGTAAAAGCAAACCATGCCATCAGGATACTACAGGACTGGACCATCTTACACTGCCTAAAAATCTCACCAACTAAGACATCCTCAATTTTACTGAAAGGCTCCATTGACCTGCACAGGCCACCTCAAATAAAGGTGAACAACACCACAGTGAAACTCCAAAGCCAGCTTAAGTACCTGGGTGTGATATTAGATTGTAATCTTTCCTTCAAGCAGCATCTCACACATTTAAGAACAAAGATAAGGAAGTACTCTGCACTGTTAGCACGTGTGGTTCGTCGGGACTGGGGACTTAAACGTCGCGTGCTCTCCTTATATTATAAAACGACATTCCTACCAGCTATAACATACGCCTCTGCGGTTTGGTATCACAAGGCATCAACCGCCGTAAATAGACGCATAATCGACTCAATCCATAGAACTATCCTGTTAACCATTACCAGAGCCTGTAGCACCACTAGCACTGTTGCCCTACAGGTCTTGGCCGGAGCCCTTCCCCTTGACCTGGACATCATACGTACTGGAATAGCCTATTATATAACCAAAGGAATGCCTTGCACCCACCAAGACTACACAGTGGATAACAATGCAACCCACAAGGCTGAAAAGAACAGGCTGCAGAAATACCTAAAAGAAACCTGGCAATACCGCTGGACAAACACAACAAAAGGGAACATCACCAAAAAGTTCATCCCGGACGTAGACAGAGTATACCCCATTCTTCCAACCTGGCTGCAACCCGGACTTTACACGACCTACCTCCTTACGGGTCATGGGGCTTTCAATGCAAAGCTTACAGCATTGGGAATAGTGGAGGATCCGCGTTGTACTTGCGGGGAACAAGAAAGCTGGGTGCACATTATGTTTGAGTGTGTCCAATACGAAGACCTTAGATGCAGACTAATAACTAGAGTTCACTATTTACCGAGGGATCTCGAGTCACATCTACTAGATACACAAGAAGAATATTTAGCCTTAACTGATTTTGCCCAGGGATTATTTAGCAGGCGCCAAACACTAGCCGCCATATACCGAAGACCTTAACGGAATGAGACAAAACAAAACTGCAAATAGCTGCGAGACGACACAGAGGAACCGACTATACAGACCTTGGACTGACTACAAAATGCACTAGGAAAAGACAAGTGACAATAGATTGTCGAACTACAAGAGTCATGATTACCGCCAATAGAAGCGAAAAAACACCTTTAAATAGTCGTGACATCAGAACAAAGGGACACTGCCCCAAGACCTTGCAGCATAGACCCACTACATAATGACAAAAGGTAGTGTAAGGACTAGCAAACATCACGGAAGGGATAAAACCCCATAATGACAGCCAGTAGACTTGATTATGACCCCAAGATAATGACCAGAAAATAAGCCCCAGACCACATGCAGTCTGGAAGGATGACATCCAGATTTAATCCCCTATTAGTGTCCCACCTAGATGAGACTCAACGGCCAATTTTTTAGGGCCTGCAAACTGATGGAGACGACATACGTGGCACTCTCCCGCCGGAACAGCCTATTGGCGACCCAAATCCGCACTCTCTTGAGCGGATCTTTCTTTCCAAACTCCTGGGGAGGAGAGGCTTGCCTCTCCTTGCCTCCCCAATTTTTTCACTCTGGTGGGGCACGGGCATGCCTCACTACCTGCAGGGGCCATCTACTCTGTCGGCCCCTTATTTCCAATTTCTTCCCCCCAGTCTTCATCCTCCCCCCAAACTTTTGTCTTGCACAGCGTTTAGCCCTACATGTCAAAATCAAAAGAGAACATCAAAATTCTTGCCCGAACCTATTTGGTTTTTAAAACTCACTTTCACCGCACAGCCCCACGTCGCGCAATATTAATACTAACTTGTATCACTAATATCAACCTCGATTTTTTTTTTTTTTTTTTTGGTCCTAGCCACTAAAATCCCAGGAAAGTAAGTGGCAAGACCAGCCAGAGTACAAATATTGGTAACACCCGGCCGGCCTTCCTGTGGCAGGTATTGGTAACGTCGGGTCTCACTAGGGGCCCGGCGGCTAACAGGCCGGACGAACAATGGGCACAACAAACTACACAGTACATATCCCACACACTTTTAAATCTCTGGCTTGTCCGATACAGAGAACATACGCGGAGATGGGAGAAATCCCAGGTGCCGTCAGACCCCGAACATACCTAATACCTAATACCTAATACCTAATCAGCATGTATGGGCTGAGGAAAACCCACATGCAATTCTTCCATCACATCGCCAACAGCGGTTCGGCCTCAGCGTCTGGGCGGGTTTTTTTGGTGATAAGTTATTTGGGTCCCATGTACTTCCAAACAAACTCACAGGGCAGGGGTACAGAAACTTTCTGGAAAACAACATGCCTGATTTCTTGGACGATACGCCACTGATCATTCGTCAACAAGCACACTTCATGCACGATGGCGCTCCCGCACATTTCAGCCACCTAACCCGCAATTACCTGAAGCGAAGGTTTCCTGGTCGGTGGATAGGTAGAGGTGGATCAACTGCCTGGCCTCCACGCTCATGATTTAAACCCACTAGATTTCTTCTTGTGGGGCTATTTAAAGGCATTGGTGTATTTGACTCCGATAGCTGATATGGAAACTCTCCGAGCGTGAATTAACTTACCGAGTAACTCATGGTGATCAAAAAAACTTCGTCATGTGACTCTTCCAGGTTACTACGCAAAGTTTTATGTGACCGTTTTTGAATTTAACAAAAACAAATGTCTTGTTTTTTGTGTATAAAAAGCATGTTTTTTTTTTTTAATTGTGTAAAACGAACTATTTTTCTTAATTTGACATGAACTAATGGTCCTCCTCCAAATAAAAAAATTCAGAAATCATCACAAGTAAAATAAAATAAAACTATAAAATATTTGTAGTTTAAATAATTGCAAAATAATTTATCGTGCCCTCTATATCAAAAGAAGTCAATCTTAACAATGACAATCCTATTGCATCATGGGTGAAATACCTTTACATACTAAAAGTAAAGGATTTTTCTGAATTTAAACTAATTATACAAATATTAAATTTTGAGAATAAAACACTCGCTAATCGAGATACGAATTATTTCTAAGCATATTATTATAAAAGTTTTCGCTGAAATACTGCATTTTTATAGTCAAGTTGTGGTTTATGAAGCGTTTGATTAATATTCAAAAATGAGTAAAATTAATTAAGCAAGCGTCTCTTTTGCATTCTTTGTTGATTTGTTTCGTTAAAACTTCAAATCTGGAAACAAAATCAGAAACTATATTTAAACAAACTATTTGTTAAAACATTACTGAATAAATAATATCGTACAAATTTAAGGTAATTTCTGATTTTCAACTTTGTATTTAAAGGGCATTTTCTGTAGAAAAATGAGAAATTCTTTATCATCTCTACTCTGATAGAATTAATCCTGTATGGCAGACGTATTTATCAACAGGTTCTACTCATTAATGTTCTCTGTATTTATGACAAATTAACTTAATGGATTTCCATTAAAGTTGTTTAGAAACATAACTTAACCTTCTGAAATGAGATTTCCTCTCAAAGAAAGGATTTAAAACACTGCTGATTTTCAGCTGTCGACATAATTTCAATAATTTATGATGCCGATTTGATAAACGTAATTGCAAATTGGTTCGAAAACCGAGAATGGTTTAAAATCTCATTTACAATAAAAAACAGGAAGTTAAATATGAAAGATATAAAACAGTATCCACTAATATTAAAAACAAATTTTATAATCTACACTAATTTTGTTAATAAACAAGATTAATGACACTCAAGTACATCCAAATTACTAATACTGTGCTTTCCAAAGATCATATATTACATTTAGTTCCTTTATCGCGGGATAACTTTTAAAAATTCAGGAGAACAGTGGCGGGTAGCGGTACTGGCTGTCCATTCGATTGCTCTTCCTTATCAACCAATGCTATGGGAGCGTATCCGGCATTTCTTCAAGAATTTCTTTGTTATACCTCACGTCTCTCTACGACATTGTCAAAGAAAAAGACTTAAACTTCTTTTATACAGAACTGCGCATCTCTGCTGATGTTTTCTTTCTCTCTTTCGTTCCGAATTCTTCAAACAACTTTTATTGTATTCGCTCAAAAATGTGTTCTTACGAAATGATGTTGGTCTTAAAAATCTAAAGCATTTCCAGGGTTATATTCTATACGTATTTTTCCATAATTCAACTGATGAAAACAATAAAAGTATTACGTATATGATACTGAATTCTGAGAAATTTTAACCGTTTCTTTTCTATATATTAATCGGTCCCCATTTGTATGTTGAGTTATCTTCCATTGAACGACGAGTCAACTATGGACACGAAGCCTCAGTGTATCAGATCAGTAGATTGCCTAATGTGGAATGCAAAACACTGGGCTTTCGGGAGGGAAACCTTACATCTTCTCAAGAAATAGAATGCATTAATACTAAGTGATGCATTTAGAGCCAAGTCTTGTTATTTGAAATTTGTGCAGTTGGCCATTTGATGTTTGCTAACACCTCATCGGTGGATCATCAGGCACAATGAAATTTTTCTTGTTGATGTATCAAAAGCTGTCATTGTATGTTTTGGCCCCCGTTTCTACTATATCGGCCAGTTCTAAAAATATACAAAAATTGATTTCGTCGTTAGATGTAGCAAAGTATTAAAAAAAGCGATAGGTACACTTTCTAATCAAGTATGCCATTTTGTGATTGGTGTTTCGCTTGTATTGGTGGGCGAAGAGTATCTTGCACCGCATAAGGCATAATGAGCAAGCGAACCTACTCGTAAAACCACTCAAGAACAGTTCTGCATAAAGAACTATTGAAGATGGCTGAGGGAAAAACATTTTTCTTCTTTTGGACTGCAGGGTAAAAAATATAATGATCGCCAAATATAATGACTGCCAAGCACTTTTATAACAAACGGCAAATTTAAAAGTTGCTCTAAGCGATTTTCTCTGATTTCTTAAGTTTATGTACACATTTGAAGTACGCTTAAGAATCAATCGTATAGTCTTAGATACTTGATTGTTAACGAATTAGAGAAGACAAACATGAAGGACTTTTCAAGCTCATACATAATTCAATAGTTATTCATTTTAGTAGTTAACCACCGTTAACTATTAAATTACTTGATTATTAAAATTTATTTAAATTATACTTAATATATGAATTTATTTTAATATTTAGTTTGAGTATCTAATTTGTGAGTCTTCTGCTATTGTAATTGTTCATGCTTTTTTCGAGCAGAATTCTCTGTATTGTGTGAATTTAATAATAAAAGAATCCCACAGAATTTTCGACAACCTGAGGATAGTTCAAAACCCAGCCTTCTTTACATGTATTTTCAAAGTGATTCATGCATTTAATTTAAAAACTGCTGGTCCAAACGCAAACAACGTTTAGTAATTAGAATAAGATCCTTTGGAGGGGTCGATCAACCTGTGGGCCACCGTTCTCAGAGAAGGATTGTCATTATTTAATTCCTAGATGGATAAATAAAACATGTAATGAACATACTCTTGTGATGAACAAAATATAAATTCGTTTAAAAGCGTTACTTAATTCATAATATTTATTTTTCCTCGTGCGCTTTTTTCTTCAACGGATACTAAAAGCACAACCGATATAATGTGGGGGCCAGCGAAAACGTTTGACTTTAAAAATGGGTCCTGGTGCATCCGACGAGTCGTCTGATTGAAACTCCTGCTCTAATGGGAATGGTAAGAAGACTACTGATCGAAATATTCCCAGCTGCGTCCAAGCAACCGGAAGTAAATTCACTTCCGATGGCACTGACTGGAAAATATTTCTAAAATTAACTGGACACTAATAAAAGCATTCCATGCATGCTGCAAGACGGATAACCATCAAACTCAAGGTGAAACTTCTCTTTCTCCTGTGTGATTACCATCGCCATTTGCAGCAGATGGCGAACTCCATCAGATCTCAGAGAAAGTGAAAAGGAAGAACATTTTTAATCTGTTGTCACACGAAATAGGAAAGATAGCATAGAGGACTTTCCGACGTCTTCCGATAAGGCACAACTTTAACTGCGCTGATATCTTCCTCTCCGACGTCAGACGTGGAACGAGGTGCTCCTTCGAATTTCACTTCCCGAAGAGCAGCCTAACAACAGGCAGTTGTACGAAAAAGCCGGGAAACATCACTTTAGAAACTAGTTTCAAAGAAATTCCCTGGATATGGCTAGCGAGCGAAGGTGTGTCCTACTTGTCGGTGACTAAAATACCCATAGCAATGAGAAGGGGTGGCAGCCAGCAGGCTCTAGAGAGCCTGCTAAAAGGAGAACTATAGTGATACATGGCTACCGAAAAGAGATATAGGCTGTTAGAGAAAGGCGATAAAGATAAAACTTGCATTTCACAACCTCTTCGACTGAGAGACTTTCTTTTATTTTGGTATGCAGTTCCAAAGGATGGTGTCATCAGTATCTGGTGCTTTATGCATTCAAACACGTAAAGAAGGCATCCAAGTTAAAATACTGAATTCTGACAGCTCATTTCGTTCGAAGAGGTCTGACTTAATATATTGTTAGCGAGAAAAGTTACACCTCCTGATATTTTTCCACCTTGCCATTATCTGGAAGTTTAAGAAATTGATGCAAGTTTCTGCACTCTGCCGGCATAAGTACTGCTCAAAATAGTTTCGTAAGGAGGAAGTAAAGTTTCGCAATTATATGAAATGATTCGTATTTTCCACTGCATAAATACCGCCTTTTGAAGGTTCTCCGCAAAGCTACTCTGAGACTGCTCAGTTGTCTTCAAACGAGAGTAGTCAGTTTAGTTAATATCGATCCCTCTCTCACTCCACTCCCTTTCACACAGAAGTTCAATTTTCCAGATTATCCTTTCTTTAGATATTTCCAGACAAATGCTCTTCTAAATTGATCTCTGTAATTTCACCTTTCTTCCAACTAATCCGAACGCATTCACCATCTACTCAACATCCAACGCAATTCAGCTTCAAACTTAAGGAACTAAGGTGTTTTCATGTTACTTCTGTTCTTTGGAACGTCCTTTCTACTTCATACAAATCACAATCTGCAAATTTGGTATTCAATATCAAGTTACTTTTAACTTTCAAACTCATTCAAGGTACTTTAACTTTGCAGGTTCCTCTCAAAGTAACGCTGCAAGTCTTGTGTAATCGGTCGTTTGGAGAGGTATGGATTGCATTCCCATCGATGACTGAAGGAATTCCTTGAAAACCTCTTTCACTTGGATCCGTAATAAGTTGCCTCTATATTCATGAGTACATTGCTACTATTGAGTTAATGATGTGGCTAATCTTTAAAAGGTTGAACTATTAGGGTGGAGGAAACAGAGTCTGTGGGGATATATATCTCACCAAACTACTGGTGCACAATATATATATCTCTTATTCCCGTCTACCAGTTTGCAAGAAAATCAAGTATCGTTCGCAACATAAGCTGAATTCACTTTTCCAAACTTCACACGGAACTTGATAAAAGATATTTATATGCGAGTTGTTTACCTACCTGCCTAATCAAAATATCCCATTTGGCTCATTAGAGAGACATCCAAGACCTTTCCAGTGTGCGATAAGGCGAGAGTTTATATAGTCCCGATAGAAGCAAATCTGATTATTAATGATAGCGCTCAAAACTAATCTCCACTAATAAATCAGGCCGAGTTTCCGATCTCACACTTCCCAGTAAATTAATGTATCGTATAATTGGCATCACGTTAGACTTACGCAGTCTACAGTCTGAATAACTGATAATACCAATATTTGCAATTCTCACTGTGTCAAATCATAAAATAGGCAATCCCTAAAATTAGTTGTAAATGCATATGGCGCCTTGATTTCTTGGGACAAACCAAACTGCAGAAGGCAATCAATTTATAAATACTTTGAGCAGACACTTCATGATTCCAGTTTCCTTCCAATAAAACAGTTTATACATCTGTAGAGAAGTTATACTGCTGATTTTAAACAATTCTTTTGCTAATATTCATTGAAGTTTTCAATAAATATTAGTTCTACACCGAATACGCCTTGTTTAGTAATTTAACTTAAGGCAGTGAGAGAAAAAGAAGGATTATTGTTTCAATGCAGCTTTTAAAATAATTTTGATAATACGGCTCCTTTTAAGATAGATATCTGTGTAAGACTGGATGCTAACATAATAGAGGGCAGTTCATGGTACTAATCTATTACCCTCTTCAGGTTTTAACACGCATAATCTGAGAAAAGAAGGAACAGATAAGCAAATCGGACTATACATCCTGCTAATACACAGAACGAAGGACTATATTCATAAGTATGGGCTAGACAGAGTTATCGAGCCTAGTCAATAAATACCATGCTTAATTGCTTCAAATGACTGCACGCGACCAGTAAAGGGTTCAAGAAATGCAAATAGATAAAACCATAGAGCAACGGTTAAATGAGGAGACAACGAGAAACTTCGGATAGGTATAAGGGACATTTATAGGGGTTGTATAAGAATTATAAAAAGGTCTCACAGAAGTCGATACAAAATACTCGAAAATATGGTTAGATGACATCAATAAGGCGTATTCGGCTAAATAGGGCCTCTCCATCGGCTAAACAGGCCTGACAGCGGAGAACCATGCTCAATATAAGGATGGCTATAAGACTCTTTGACAACAAATCCCATTCTTACACCAGAACAGACCTTAATTCACCAAGTGACAGAGCAGTTGGCTGTTGAACTTAAATCCGATCGAACATGTGTGGAACGCCCTTGGGTGTTCCACACATGCTCGATCGGATTTAAGTCTGATGATCAGTGCAGACCACAGGTGTTGGATATCTTCAGTTTGAAGATATTCCTCCACCACATGAGCTCTTGTGCACGGAAAGAAAATCTGGGCTAACTGCAGCACTCAAACGTCGCACATAGGGTTCGAGGATTTGTTCTCTGTACTTTTGCGCAGTTACGGTACCCCTAATGAAAACATGAAGAGGGATGCGGATCAAATATTCGCCTTCGGCTACACTGTTCACAATAAAATATTCATGAAAATCATTTTGGTCTGTTACTTTTGTCGAGCAATGTAGTATATGTTTATGATATTTAATATAAATGGGTCAACCTAAAATCTTCAAAAAGCATTCATCTAATAATTCTCAAAAAAGTCTGAGATCGTCAATCACACAATGTGTCGCGTTGTGTAGTAGTAGCCTTGTGTAAAAGGATTGATAAATATGCCTGATTTCAACATTCTATCAGCATCACCAGATTCTAGGTGAACGTGGATCTTTACTGAACCGCCTTATTATTAGGGAAATGTGCGTACAACCTCTTTATTGTCTTTAAATATCCTAAAGTCACGAAAAGACTAGTCGGCCTAAAGGGAGCAAAATTTGTCTATCCTATCCATGGAACCAAAATGCATAATGGGGAAGGCGGGGATTACGAAGAAATACAGCGGACTTTTATCGGCTTTCTTTAAATAAATCATGAAGCTTATGAAACCGTGAGAGAAATCTATTAAATGTCGAGGAGCTCCGCCAATAAATCATACGCCACATTTCCCAGACCTTGTGCAACCAAATAGGTCGTGAGTAATCTACACAATACGATACATGTTTATTAAACCTCGTAATCTAATTCAAGTACAGAGAGTTGATAAACTAGACGCTGCTCGTGCATTTTGGATAAGCTTCATTCCGCGAAAGGGAATTTGCTGGCAAGCACGAGCTACTCTTTCTACTCAAGCGGAAAAAAAGGAGAAAGTCCAAAACGAGCTTTGGTGTCTCGTTGATACACACATAAATGGATTCCATTTATTGTGCGGTCGTTGACGATTCTCGAACTCTATTGCCCAACCATGAATGACATTTAAGTAGGTTAACATCGTAACAAAGTGGTTCTATGTTAGAGAGCAAACTCAACAAAACTTTAAAATGCCTAAATAGCTAAAATATTCGTTAACAATTCCTTACTCACATCTCATGCAACACACACACACAGCATTTTACTAGCTTAAATTGGGATTTGATCCCTGCTTTATTTGTCTGTCTCAGTCCAGATACACATGTTTATGAGAATGATCCATTAGACTCAAAGATAATCCTAAGATCCTTGACATAGTTAGTTCTGGAAACAGAGAAGATCAGACGTTTGTTTTCATGCTTATAGACATCCCTTTTATATCTTCCACCTTGGGTTACAGCAATGATGGCAGAACTTCTGCAACCAACTGGTCAGCAAAATATAATGCCAGTTTAATGGAAAGTTTCTCTATTTATTTTTTGAATTCGCATGTCGTATTCAGGGTGGAGTTCAACCCCTGTCATGCAATACTTTTTGTACAACGCGAAACAGACACGCATACATGAGGTACGTGGAGCAGTTAGTGATCACCAACCTTATCGTATTCGTTAAAATATAATTATAGCCGTTGTAGTGAAAACTCTTGCAGGCTGCTGTAATCAATCACAACCTCTGACAACATCTTGATGGGTGCTAATTACGAGTTCGTGTGATCTTCTTGAAAATCTAAGTTTCCGACACGGAAATTAGAAGATACTGACACAATCAAGCCTCTGTGGGTGGCGTGTCGGGGACCTACAAAATGTTCAGATATTATTTAATGGCCAATTCGTTAACTAACTTTAGCTGAAGGAGGGAAATTTTCCATCGGAAGTAACGAAGAATTATCGAAGTCAAAGTTACTGTTGGACTTCAAATGAAGGTGCCTTTTGCGCTTTTCATATTTATGACCTCGGTGAAAAATATGCCACCGCCCACAAGTGATGTATCAGAAAACGAAATTTGGAAAAGAATGATTTCCTGTTTGACAGATAACTATGATTATTTTGCTAAGTAAAAATGTCTATCCGTAATAGCAGAAGAGTGGTTACTTACTGCCCGGATTTAGATTATTAAATCTGGAGAAACAGTCTCATGAGCTAACGCAAGTAATTCATCCCCACAACAGATTTTAGCGAGGTGTAGTATAGGACATCATTATCGGAAGGAATCTTAAGATTTGTAGCCGGAGAGCGCTTCTGTATTAGTTCACACAATTACTCCAGTAGCAGAGAGAACAAGGTATACTAGTATAAAATGTATTAATAAATTAAAGAATATAGATTATTTTAATAGTTAATCTCTTATAAAATATTATGAAAAAATGTATGCCTTGTGCAGTTTCTAAAATTCATTTTTTTTATGTTGGTAGGTAGAAGAAGAATGAATATTCAGCAAATGAGCGTCGTTCAATAATCAAATATTTGACCAAAGAGGGTAGAAGAGCTAACGAAAACCATGAAAGAATAACTACAGTGTTTGAAGAAATATCCCTGAAGTATGCTACTCTTGCACGCACCGTTGCAATGGTGGACAGAGTTTAAAAGAGAACGGGAGTTAGTTGAGAATGATCTAAGGTCTGATTGGCCATCTGAAGCAGTCAATTCTAAAACAATTTCTATCGTTGGAAATGGAACTTAAAAAAGTACTTTACATTTCCCATTTAACAATAATACATGAGCATTTAGGAACGTCGAAATTTGTGCAAGATGGGTTCCCAGAAACCTTTTCATTCGTGACTGACACCGATGGAATAATCAAGAAACAATTTAAAATTGATTCTTGTTAATTCAGATAGATTTTTATCCTTTTTGGTGACTGGGGATGAAACTTGACTACATTTTCATAATTAGGAATCTAAATAAAAAAGCACGCAGCGGAAGCACAAGGGATCTCCAACCACGAAAACGTTTCGAACCAAGCCATGAGCTGGAAAAGCTGATGACTTGGCCCCAGTTTTCTAGGACACAAAAGGATTGTTTTAATCGGTTACCTTACAGCTAAAATTTACAATAATAAAGAATTTCTTTATGCCAGCCTTATGCCAAATTTTAAAGTTGCAACTGAGAAAAAAAAAAAAAAAGACGAGGAAAGTTGGTAGTTATAGAGTTTTGCTTCTCCGTGACAATACACCCGTGCACAACGCCTGGATGTGGATTTGAACAGTTAAACCTCCACTTACAGCCACATCTGACTATTATTATTTAGAAAACTGAAGTCTCCGTACGTGGAACTCGTTTTAAAGATGATGTATTGGGCATCGAACAAGCTGTGGAAGCTGGTCCGATGCCCAACCCAAAGAGTAATTTTATTGAAGGATTAAACTCTTTGCAGATTAAATATAATCAGTGTATTGAACTTCTATGTGAATACCTTTAAATATTAAAAGAAACACAGAATTTAACGTGTGTCTTTTATACTCCGTTCTCAGAGCTTTTTGACTTTCCTTTGTACATGTAGTGATTACCACAATATCACTCATGAGAGGTTATCCAAGAACTACTCTTTTTCTCTACAACAAGTATAGCATGATAGTACAGAAACGTCCACTGACAATATAAGCTCAGTCAGGAATTAATGCCACAGGTTTATTCAACAGAATTACTGCAACCTCAAGAAATATAAGAGTTTAAGAGAAAAAGTTTAACGATTATTTGCTTTTGGGTTACAAATCTGCTAATCAAAATTATTTTAAACAAATAAATCCTGGTAATCTAACGATAGCTACTCCAGAAATGATCAGTGTTTGTTGGAATTTAAATCGTAGTTTTAATTAACACAGCGTTTTCTTCTCCATCAGCTGCTGGCCGCCTTCGTATGGTTATCATCACTGCCCTCCCACACCGGGTGGAAAAGGTTGGATTCGAATCCCATCAATGACACATGGGGAATTTTTATGGGCTTTTCTTTCAACGTGGCTGAGTTAGTTGATCTTAGGTTAAAACTGGAACAGTTTTAACCAGTTGATAATCATCTTGAATACAATCCTTCCGAAGATCATTGAAAATGATAAAATTCCATTTTTTGCGCGTTTATCCTTAAATCCTTCTTTTTTTTTTTTTTTTTTTTTTGAGCCCATTTTTTACTAAATAACATTAAGATCTTCTAATCTATTACAGTGGTTTATATATTTAACCGAAACAAATGCGTGTTAATTCTCGATTAAATCACCAAAGATATTTCCCGTTATTATATTATATAGTCGCCATATTTTCAATGGTTACAGCTTTTAAAGGAAAATTTCTACTTTACTTTTATTTCCTCTAGGAAAGAGGTAAAATAAAATAATAATTCAAGGAAATGGATTTCTTTTGTATATTTCAGTTTTGGTCATAAATCTGAAAGCAACTGGTCGTTCTACACACTCCAACGATAACCAATGACAAAGTAGATTCCTTAACGCAGAGGTGAACGCTCTTTGGACTTCCCGGTCACGCGTTAAATCAAAGAAACTGTGCGTCAGTCTCCTATATGAGTAGCGCGAGGTGTTCTAAATCCCTCGTGCCAAATTTACTTCCTTCTGTGTATCAAACGAAAGGTGATGTGACTTCCAATATTTTCTTCACTGTTCCTTAATAGAAACCCATTTTTTTAAACGTCTTTCGCATCTGAAACTCCCTACACTTTTGCTGAAATACATTTTACATTTCTCCGGATGTTCGAGATGCCTTTCTTAAATCTCAGGTCAGGACCAACAGCCACCACAGATGATCGCTTCTAATTAAGCGATTATCGGAAAGTACCGGAGGAAGGTGGGTGTGGAAACAACACTTATGTGCCTGCCAATTGACAACTGATCAGATAACAGGGACATCCGGAATAATTAAGCTGCCAATGAGAACTGTTACTTTCTCCAAAGAAATCTGACCTTTATCCCCTCGTTGTTTTTATATACATATCTTAGTAAATAAGTAATAACTTGATCATCTTTTTAAAAAGCTGTTAATAATTCTCGGATACAAATAAAGATTGGAACTGGACCTCCCGAAATCTTGTGGTTTCACTTTTACACGAGACGTCTTGTATTCTGTTAAGTGATTTCTGTACCTCAGATAGTCTGCTGCTAAAATTAAATGGTTATACGAGATTATCCAATTAAAATGCAACCCAGTTTGCAATAAAACAAATATATAATTCAATGTGTTCCAGTGGATGAACAATACTTAAGTCCAAGAGATGGAATGATCGTACACTCCACCCCACGTTAATGAATCTACTGACGGATTTCTTTAATTACCGTCTTGTTACGTAGGGTTTGGGGTCTCCCCTGTCACCTCCCGAATTTTATATGTGGTATGCTTTCAAGAACGAAGCTTAAGCAAGCTGCCCAAATATTCCAAAATAAACACCGTTCTTCTAGGAAAAACCCAGTTTTTTGCATTCTGGCAGTAGTCTAAAAATATCTCACTCCATATCCGATGACATCATTTTCAGTGTCGTCATAGTTCCACGGTACACACTGTTGACCAATGGAACGTGCCATATTGATAACCCTGTATAATGCACAGATTCATCTTCAACGCTGCACGTTATTAATAAAAAAAAAACCATACATCCATTTATTGTTCAGTGGCTGTCATATACTGATTGTTTCGGATATTCCAGTTAACATTAATTTATGTTTTAATTATTACTCACTTTGTAACAGTTTGTACATATGTACTCACTGTAAGAATCATCTTTTCTCTCTCTCTCGACTGATGCCGTATGCATTGTTGGATAATTGTTGCTGACAACAGTCCATGACAATACTACAAAGTGTTACATCACATTTCTATTGTTGCAATAATTCCTCACATTTCTATTGTTGCAGAAATTCCTAACATTGCTGGCTGCAGATTTCTAAACCTTTCCGCATTCTTTTAAGGGAATTGATTTTGTTTTGACATTAAGTAGGTATTAGACTGGTTTCTTTTGTTGTCTTATGAAGTACAACTGTTAAATAACATACCACATTCTCTGGGAAAAAAGTTCCCGATGCCAGCTTAAGTTCCTGTTCTGTCTCCATAGCAGTTATTTATCGGCAACCATAAAAACACGAAAGTGTGTCTTGTAATTTATTGTTTTATTGGTAGGTCTTCTAGTAGAGCGGGAATAACAGAACGAACCTTGGAGTAGGATCATTATCGTTTGCTCCAGAGCGACATTCGCTTTTATTTCTATCTCTTCTCCACCATGTGCAGATGACGAGGAGATAATGAAAACTCTGGGGGTGCGCAAGCTCACTCGAACATCAAGATTAACGGAATTGCCGAAAATAATGGTCGCGAATGGGGCGAACATGAATCACGTGCGTCTGGAACAAAATATGTCCGATCCTGACGATGATGTAGAGTGTCGTTGGGAGGCGTGGCTGGGCACCGGCGAATCCACTATCCCCCGACATAAATCACTAACTCGCCAGCCGTTAACCATAAAGCACCGCTGTTATCCAAAGGTTACAGAAGATAGTGGTTTAACAACTATCAGCTGTATTTTGTTTGAAGGACACGGAAAAAAAGAGACAGAAAAAAAGGAAGGAGTAAAAAAAAATTCCGTCAAACTGAAACTGTGAAGTTAGAGAAAACCGAAAGATATCCTCATGACCTTTCGTTTACAAGGTGTGAAGATTGCACATGTGATCATTAATTTTTATGAGGAAACTTTTGTTTTTAAACTAGATCGTAATGAAGTCGAACTGGAGCGAGCAGCCTGTGATGTTTTATTTGTTGGTTAGCTCATCTGAGTAGGTTAGTGGACTATACTGAACAACAGAGGTAGTGGTCCAGACTGACAAAATAAGGGATTTTTATCCGACAGAGAAACATGCAGTAAAAGTAATTCCATCCAGTTAAATAATACCAAAGTTGACATGCTGGCTGTATCACCTTTGTTGCGAACAATTACGGGGGTTTCTAAGTTCTGTCTTTATGTAAATATAATTTCACTTATGCTACATGACTGCGTTTGCCTCTGATAAGCACCTTATGAAGAGTGATGAAAAGTTACTGGTGCTCCTTCTATTTTAAGAAAATTATTGCCTGCCTGGCCCTTTCTGAAATAAGTACATATGTTTTTGCTTGTGGTTCCTGGGAAGTACGTACGTATATATACGTTTTTCCAAGGTTGACTGAAATAACTTTTCAAAGTATGTTCTATTACCTCTTATCCGTGCTACTAAGTAATTATAGAAACTGTTTATAATAGATTTCCGCACAAATATCTATATTAAAATCGGATGTGGCGATCGGGCCAAAGTTCTCCGAAATTCATATCCAGGAGTTGATCAAATTGAATAAAATGTTATATAAACAGATGCAGAAGGTAGTATAATATAATATTTGGTTCCTCTTTGTAATTAACAACAATAAGATGAACCAAAATAATTTGGATTTCTTTTATCAGTATGAAATCTTCGAACAAGGGACGAAATACTTTCTTCAAATATTGCAGATGAATGACAATGAAGGTCTGTCCAACTTAGAATAATTTTTAAAATATTTTTAGTAAAGGGGGAGGACACACAGTGACCTGTGTGTCCTCCCCCTCTCCCCCGGCTAAAGAAAGAGAAAAAAAGTCGAAATGCGAACTGTCACAGAACTTCCTTCAATCTTTACTTCCACATCCTTTCGTTAAGGTCGAAGTTTCCAAGGCGATATGCAGGCAAATAAGGAAGACACAGAAAGACAAAGAATACTCAGTGCCCCGAAAGAAAGAAAATAGGGCTGTTTCACCTTAAAAATCAACGCACGTGTTACATTGACGGCCTCTGGCTCATGCGGGGGTTACTGTACCGTCGCTGTTGTAGCGAAAAGAAAGAAAGGCGAGGTGCTATGAAGGGAATGCCGACTTATTTGCCGATTTTTCTCTGACATTTTCCAGCAGTCGTAATACGAACGGAAATTCTGGGTGAAAAATCATCATTCTTTATCTTTGTGACTCCCTTATCCATCTCAGACATTATCTGAAGGCAAATTCACAGATGGAGACGCTTTGAAATTGAAAATGCCCTGGCTGTGTGTGATTGATGTTGGACGTGTGCAATAGATGTCCGAACATGGGAGGAGAAAAGAAACCCAACGTCGCCCCCTTTCCCCTCTATGATCAAGAAGTTGCAGATGTTATAGAAAGATGGATTGGACTGCATTAAGATGCTCTCCGAAAATTTAGGCACAAGTATGAGTTGAGAGATAAATGCTTTCAAGCATATATGCCTTCTGAAGGTTTTTTTTTTAACAGGGGGTTCATTAATTTGACCTGCGCCCCGCCCCTACAGCACAAAAAAGTATGATATTGAAACTCAGCTTCGACATTCGCATTCTGAAAGGACTGATGTGTATACTTAAGTTTCCTTTTTATTTTAAAATATACAGATAAACTCCTCTAAAGTGAGAGAATGTTTTATTTTGTAGAATTATTACAATCAGGCAACTCGACCACATAATACACTAATCTTAAACAAGATGAGTGTTTTATGTGGTCGAGGTGCCTGATTGCTCTACCAAAACCTCGAGTTTACAGGAGAAAATATACGGTGCTAACCCTCGCTCGAGACCTGACTAACTCAACCGTTTTGTTAAATAAAATAAAAAAAAAGTCCATAAAAGTTCCATGGGTCATTGACGGGATTCGAATCGAGATCTTTTACACCTAGTATGGGGAGGATGGTGATTATATACACCGTGCTATGGCGGGGATATGGTCTTCTAAAGCAATTAATCCTTGTCTACAATGTGAATGCATTTTGCTTATCTTTTTTTAATGTTTTTATATAAAATTTTAACTAATTAGCATATTCATATGAGTAAACTGTAAGTATTCAGTGGCTAATGGCTAATTTAGCTGTTTTGAGTTTGTTGTTATTGTACGGAGTAGAAAAATCTGAATAATTCACAAAGGAACCATCCATCTCTTGCCTGAAATGGGCTAACTAAAGTCCCAGATGAAGAGGCCTTTAAGGATTCGTCCAGTTTCCGATAGAGTTGGAATTTAAATTGAGTTATTTGAAAATATAAGGCACCAACCGAAAACTAATTCATCTTCCCATGTGCATTATGTCCAAAACTACGCCTAAAACCGATTAACTCAGTCACGGAATGAAAAAAAGCCCATTAAAGTTCCTCCTGTCATTGATGGGATTTGAACCTCGGCCTTTTCCATCATGTGTGGAAAGGACGGGAATTACAAACACTGTACTATGCGGACATTGTTTTGAAAAGAAATTTACAATAGTCATGGCTATATTTTATTCCAAATGCAAGGTTTTGCATCTGAGAAACAGAAATCCAAGAGCTATTAGCTATGTCGAGGATAAAGATAATGGTGTTTTATTCATGATTTTAAAAACCTTTGCAACTAGGAGAAGGATGACATTATTCTTTTACATAATACGACAGTGCGACTTCATTTAAAATAGTATTTAGGCATGGTAGTCACACTTGAAGAACGCCACAGAACTTATAGGCAAGGTTCGGAGAAGGAGACCAAGTTCATGAGCAGTACCAAGCGATGTCCATATGAAGAACGGCCTAGAAGGTTGACCACGGCAGCTAGACATCTTAGAGAACACTTGATTGAACCTTGTAAAACTATGGGGATAAGTTAAAGTAGGAAGTAGCAGAAGGTTGGATCTCATGAAATTTGCATTCGGGCAGCGTAATGCAGATCACTGTAATAAAGTACTCTTAATGTGGTCGAAGTGTAGAGTTTGGTAATGTTTAGAGAGGAATTGGATGATCACCTTTTTGTGATGGAGAATTATGGATAGGTTATTTATCATTTAGCCATTCTAATGCAAAAAAAAAAAAAAAAAAAAGTATTAGAAGAATTGCGCTTTCTGGAGGTGTTAAAACGACCCATCTTTCTTACCATATAATGCAGGTAAGGAGCTCAAATGGGTAGAAGTATTTTAACGCCTCATCCACGATTAGGAAAAGAAATGGAAAACCGGCGACGACTCTTAACTATTGGTTAATTTCTATACACTAGAGTTTTATGCAATTCCCGCACATCCACCGATTCATTCCATTCTCCTTAGCACAACTTTAACTACTAGCTCGAGTGACTGTTAAATGCGACTAGTGATTGTATTCATTCTACAAATAATCGTAAACTCCTCTCTGTCCCAGTGATTGCATCAAATACAAACAAGAAGATTTTTAACCTTTAAGACATATTCTGAGGCGGAAAAGTAAAGATATAAATACCATAGTTGCTGTTCTTTCCCATTCTAAAATAATCCTCCTCGAATGATCCGGGTAGTTGTGTGGCACGGGCTGTCCACTTCGTTCATTGTGGGTGGGTGTGTTTGTGCTTTATCAGATGTTATCTACCAATGGGCGTTGCACTGTTCGCTTGGGCAATCGCTCAATGACTCGTAACGCAAAGATAGTGCAAAGAGAAACAAATATCACTCTTGGGTCTACTTAAAGTCACCGAGGTTCCGATATAATTTAGTAATGCCGTAATTTCGGGTCGCCATTAGAGAATTATCACACGTCCGAAGCAAAGAAAATTGCATTTCCCCGCACAACTGAAAAGGCAGAGTATTCTCCACTGGTATATATGTTATACATTAAATTCCCGAGTCAGTTGGTTTCAGTTTAGAATAACTCGGCTGTATACTCAAGATTGTCGGGGGATAGTAATTTCTGTAGTAATCTACAGCAGCAGAAAAACGCAATCACACCCAAAGATTTCTTCAGATACGGCAGAAGTACGTTTGCCAAGACATTAAGGACAAAAGAGTCATCGTTAAGCTATGGATTATCACTGCGCAGGGAAGATACACAAGCCAGGAATATTTAAACAGGGAATTGCAAATGTTCTTACATGCGGTGAAAAGAAAACATTAAGTTTCCAAGGAGGTGGGATTAGAGAGAAGGAAAAAGACTAAGAAAGGAAACTTTTTATTGCTAATGCAATATAATACGCACTAGAAGTAATTGGGGTTTTTTTTTGGACATGATTGCTGTTGTCAATCTCTTTGTTTGTGCTACTTGCAGGTTCCCTTAAAATCAGTTGTGAGAAAGTAAGTAGAATCAATATTAAAATGGAAGAATTTTAAACTTAAGACCGGTGTTTCCCAACCTTTCTTTTACCATGCCCCACCTAAGTCTTTCTAAAATTCTGATGCCCCCTATGTAACATATACATATTTTTTATATTCAAAAATCGAATTATTCCCTAAATGAAGCCTAATTACAACTTGTTCAGGACACAAGACTTACGTTTAGGAAGAAATTATTAGGAAATTATTAAGAAAAAAAACAGTTAGTAAATTTTCAAAACATATAATAGACAACTAAAATTCAAGTACAAAATAATTTATATGAAAATTTTTTTCTATTATATTTTTTTGGCGCCTCCGTAGCCAGGTGGGCAGGAGCAGCAGTGCGTAGCACACGCTTCTTGATTAGACCGGGGTTCGAGCCCGTGACCACCAAATACGGATGATGCGGAAAGGTCAGGGAATGACCACCGTATATCCCCGGAGCAATATGGCCTTAGTTGCTAATGCTCCTGAAAACCAAATAACAAACAATCTATTATATTTTATTTTTTTATTAATCATTATTTGTTTAATAATTTCAACATTCCATGTGAAGTCACTTCTAGATGAGTGCACAAAATTTAGTGAGACCCTTGTGCTTGATGCTTGCCGCAGAGAGATTTTATATTGGGCTCCAATTTAGTCAGCTTCAGTCTCAAGTCTCCCCGTTTTGTGATATCCAGTCAATTTCTTTTCTTTAGTAACAAATCATTTATGGCACTAAATCCACATTCAGCTAAATATGAAGATGGAAACAGTAACAATAGCTCTCTTGCAAAGTTGGTTGAATTTGGGTATTTAATTTCTGTTTCATCACAAAGCCATGCCATCGCTCCTTTTATATTGAATAAAGTTTTAACTGACTCATCATTTTGCATTTCTGAGAGTTCTTCTTGGTACAGTATTGATACATCAGACAAATCCACTAACATTGGCTGCATCATCCAGGTTGGAAAATCAATTTGTTTTTAATCAGCGGACAGAATTTTCAGATGATCGACAATAACAAGTACAGCGGTATCAGTCACTTCACATTTTTGCAGCCAACGAAACTGTTCAAAATTTTTGTTACAAATATATTTTTGACATAATTCAATAAATGTAATGAAACCAAATATCTTCGCTTTTGCATCGACGAGAGTTTTATTTGTTCCTTGAAGTTGTTTATTTAATATATTTAGTTTTTCAAAGATATCGGCTAAATAACTCACAAATGCTTTACCATCGAACGTTAACAGATATGTGAGAAAAGTCTCACATGGTCTGCATTTTGTTCTTCACAAAAAAGCTTGAAGAGACGCTCACATTCGGCATTAGCTTTAATAGCATTGACACACTTTATAACTGATTTTAGTACTTCATTAAGAACAGGCGAAATATTTTTAGCTACCAAGTTTTACCTATGAATAACACAATGAACAAGAAGCATTTCTGGATTCTCATCTTTCATCAATTTTAAGCAGCCATTTTTCTTGCCCATCATATTAGGAGCACCATCTGCAGCACAAGATGTTATATTTTTCATTGGTATATTATTGTCATCTAAGTAATTTTTTAGCTTATTATATATATCTTTGGAGGTAGTGGTGCACTCTATTGATTTACAGAATAACATTTCTTCAGCAAAATTACCTTTATCAATATATCTTACATAAGTTATCAGTACGGCTTCACTGTCTCTCAAAGTTGATTCATCCATTTGCACTGAGAATTTTCTTGTTTTCAGCTTTCCAACAAGTTGTATTTCAATATCTTCACTCATTTCATCTATTCTTCTGCTAACAGTATTGTTATTGAGTGGCATAGCTTTCGCGTCTTTGTCATCTTTTTCCAGAACTGTTTTAAAAAATGCTGATATTGATGGTTTGATTAAATTCTCTCCTATAGTATGATTTTTCCCAGATTTAGCAATGAGTAAAGAAATTTCATAACGAGCCTCAAGAGTACGATTGACAGTTGCAGTATGAGCAATAAACAGACTTTAATGTTGCTCTTTTTTCAAAATTCTTCTTTAAAGTTTGAAAGTAATTTAAATCTGAATTTACATGAGCATTATGTTTCGCCTTCAAATGCGCTTCAAGATGACCTCGCTTCATTGATTCGTTGGTCAAGCATTGTTGGCATAAAAGACAAAAAGGTGACCTTTGATTGTGGACAGCGGGTATGAAACCAAATTTTAAGTATTCCTCTGAATACTGACGAAATTTTGTTTTACTTGCACTACTCATTTTACTGTGCAACTGAAAGAAATAAATATAAGATAAATCAAAAACTAAAAATAAACTATGCATTAAAGTTAATTTAATTTTATTTTAATATATCAAAATTAATTATTAGTATGCTTTTTGAATGAATAAATCACACAAATTACTGAATTCGGGCTATTAAATCTGTGGTCTCTGTGAACAAGCAGATGTGTCTAATTTGTCAAAAATGAGATAAGTGCACTATAATAAAGTATTTATTATTTACTATTATGTGACATACAGATATCTTCGTTATTGTAGTTTTAGCGTGAGTAAGTTTTTATTGTAGTTTTAGCATATATTCGAATATATGCGTGTTTATATGAGAGTGTGAAGTTTATTTTTCCTCCCCTGCAAATTCGAGTTTTTGGACTTATTTGCTTATTTACTGAGACCACAGAAATATACATATACAACAAATACATACCATTGTGTATCACGGCTCTTCATTAATAATAATTCTGTGCGCAGACAAAGTAATTTTTTATTTTAATCTGAGATCGCGAAACCTATCCAAATGTACAGTCACGACGCCCAAACGAGCGTTTGTATGAAAGGAATTATCTATTTCATATAACAGGCGGAGTTTGCGGTAGGCTACAGTAGACAACCACTTTGCTTGCACATTGCATATGCCGTAAGCAATCATCCAATACAGTACGTACTATTCCTTCACTAGGCATAGTAAGCAATACTCTCCGAGCAAACTGTAGTTGATATTACTCCAAACTTTCAAGTGCGGCTCTATGAAGTACAGAAATTACGAAAAGTATGAAGAAAGTACAACATTTAACGAATGCTTATTTCAAATTGAGATACCAACAATTCTTCTTTTGTACAAGTTAAATCATAGTAGGCATTTGTTTTAAACTCCAGACGAACAATTTTTGAATTGCCCCCCTGAACAATCAAATTTCCCCCATGTGGGGCGTGGGACCCACGTTGGGAAACACCGCTTTAGACCATCGTGGAGTAACCCAGTTACTCCACGATGGTCCTGGAAGTTCGGAGTAGTTAACGGTAGGCGTCTGAAGGCTTAGCAATCTTAAATTGTACTGAGATTTATAAATAATAAATTCTGTTTATATTTACTCAGATTTTGTGAGTTTACTGAAGTTCAAACTACTCCCTTTTAAACCCCATTAAAACAGTGACTAACTCTCCGCTTAACGATTTTTCATTAGCATAAAATTTTTAAAAAAAATATGCAAATAACGGGCAGTTAATGAAAAAACCGACCAAAACAATATGGATCTTTTAAAAGGAGGTCGCGTAAAAACTAATTCGAGAACCAGTGACCTAGATTAATGAGTTTTCCTCTAATGAAATACACCAGGAATTCCAAGTGTTAGCGTAATTAATATCTCTCATGATAAACAGCTTGCCGACAGCAGTAGAACTTCATGGTCCAAGTGAAATACATTCATCCATCATGCACTGTACTCACTGTCAAGGGTGCGCGCTCTGCTCTTAACTGCTGAGGGCAAAAAATAATAAAAAAAAAAAAAAAACCGAGGTTCGGAACTTTCACTAGAACTTGACATTTTAGTTTGAGAAACAATTCCTCATGGAAAGATGAATGAGGCCATGTTCAATGCATTTAGACACTACGCTTTGAAATTGCTGTCTTCCCTCGTACGATTATAATGGTACCCACAAAAAAATGCCTTCTTAGAATTAGTGACTTCTAAATTAACTGGGTTCAATGATGCTCTTCGGATTTTTTTTATTTTAATATCATTTTAACCACACTTTATTACCAAGTTGGAGTATTAGTATTTTTTCGTTGTTCCCGTTTTGACAATTGTTGTGCCAATCGTCCTCTTACACTGGAATTTTCATTGCATTGCCACATCGACACGTTAACCAGATCCCTAGACCAGGCACTTGTTGCATGAGTAGCCTAGGGTTGCAGTTGTTAGCGTCCTAGGTAGCCCATGCATTGTGTGTCCCAAATCCCAAGGAAAGATGAAGGCTGTGATATTTGTTAAGTTGGGCAATGTTTTGTGGATTTAGTGCTTATCAAAATTGTGGTGTGGATCACCTTAACCCGACGTCGCAAATTTGAGTAAAAATAAAAATTATTATTTTAACGTCTCTGAAGTGTAACATATATAATTTTTTTATTTTTTGTATTTTTTTATGAAAACCCCAAGAACGAGAGGCATTAAAACCTATAATACTCAGTACCGTGAGTGAATTAAAGGTTGAGAAGGCGAAAGAAGATACTTGTTGACATTAGCCTCGAGTTTCTTTAGATGGTAATTTCAGTAAATACGTATGAAAAGAGGTTGATCTAGAATGCGGAGGTGGATGGAATAAATGAAGAAGAAGAAAAGTTAGTTCCGTGAGTTTGAAGGTTTTGTTATATGCGAATATGTGTATTATGTCTATATTAAATGTGCCCATGGGACGATTTCCATGTTGCTGACTGAAAAATCCGGAATAACTCTATGGGAAAACTTGTAGTAGGGTTTTGACGCATCAGTAACTCAGGCCATATTGCGCAGTACATAATATGTCTGGAAATGATGCGTTGTGGGCTCGATTTGCTGTTTCTGGACTGATAACCCACGTTTTCAGAGGGGGACCGTGTTTGCCCTCGAAAAAAGTCCATGAAAGTTCTTAACGACATTGACGGGATTCGAACACTGGTCCTTTCCACTCGGTGTGGAGAGGAAGGCGATTATACCAACAGTGCTGCACACGACGGCAAGGGGAACATTTTACTCTCTCCACTTGAGATCGCTTAATTATCGCTTCTATTGAAAAAGACTCTAGGAATTCTTCCAGTCGTCGACAGCAGTCAAACGCAGACCTCTTCAAACGAGAGACAAGTCGCGAAACCACTATACTATCAAGGAGGACAATTCGCACATTTTCTGCAAAATACTCAAGTCGACCGCATAGTTCTTCTATATGGACGAGCTACCCTGCTTAATACAGGATAGAGACCACATGAATTGACCCATTATGACTAAAGTAGCCATCTTGTATAAAACTCAAAAAATAACCATCCATTTTTGACGGATATTTGCACGAGTTCATTTGTTTTAAAAAGACAGTAATCATCGATTGAATCTCTCAGCCAAACATATGTTACTTTCTTACAATGCTGGCCCTAGACATTTAATTCGTAACATAGGAATGTTACGAATTAAATTATTAAAATTAGTTTCAAAGGCTCTTCTCGAAACAGGGGAGAAATATTAAACTTGGCATGCCATTACTGAAGCAAAGTTGGTATATTTTACCAATAATGTGAATTTTTTTCCTGATAATATTAAAATTTCCTCTGGATCATAAAATCAAATAGCTGGAGCACTCCTTCTCCTCCCGACTGCGCCTTGGGTAACTTGTCAACAGTGACAGAAAGAATATTTTCTTGAACTTTCAAGTCAAGTGAGGCTAGATAAATCAGTCTCCGGCTTAAGTCATAAGGATTTCCCGCAGATACTTTTGAGTATTCATTCCATAAACAAGCAAATAAATCTTAGAATATACGCAATTTTCTTTGCTTTGGTAAGTGGAAGATATCAAAAAATAATCACTGAAAAAATACTCCTCAACGAATATGAAAAAAAAGATAAATTTCTTTAACGTTCTTCACTTTTAGTAAATTCAAAATGTCCTTTTGTAGACAAGTTAGAAATGGATCTGTATGGTAATTGTGCATATTGAAATATTAACTTATTTCCATTTGATACTTCTTGATATCAAAACCTCAATGAATCAAAACTACGATCTCATAGTGGATGCTTGGCTAAATGGACTCTAAAATAAGATTTAATTGCTTCTTAGGTCATCTACTCTTCTTCCCACGAACATCCCGCATTAGCTTTTTGCCAGAATATTAAATAATTAGGGTGATGTAGTTTGAAACTCCATTGCAACGTCCTTCAGCTAAACCAATCTGAAACTACAATTTACTAGACGGACGCAAGAAAAGGCCAGTAACCCTATAAAACAGTTCAATTAAATGATAATAAAGGAAAGAAAAGACCATGTTCTGAAGAATAAATATCTACTCTGTATATAAATACTGCTCGTTCTGCAACGATCCAATATTGGCAATTTTTTTGAGCCAAAAAAGTGTTGTATCACTTGTACCTCGAACAAAGTTATGCCTGTCCGGTTGAGATGACAAAACAAGTATTCTCCACCAGAATAGTTCAAAGCAGATATGAAATAACCCCTAAAGCTGTCATCTTGGTCTCAGGTGTCACTGGCATCGAACAGGCATAACGATTTCCAGTTCTGTGTCGTTACCGTGGCACTTTTTTCCCTTTCCATAGGGGTGATCACGTGAGCAGAACCACCGAAAGCGACAAGCATCAACAGCTTCTTTGATACTCTCGCTCTCTTATCCCCGTAGTAAAAGAGAGACCGAAAATGCCCAGGACACCTTTGTTATAGAATTGACTGTAAAATGCATCTTAGAAATATATTTCCAAGTCCATTCCATAATCATCAATTTCTGCTGCTTCTAAAATTCAATTCCATTTGCTGTGATTCGTATTACCGGGCTGAATAACAAAGCTACAATCAGAGAAAATTCGATGTAGCTAATTTAAGCTGACTTATTTCTTAAATAACGCCTTCCTTATTTTAGCAGACCTCATGGATGAGTCAAACGTTTCCGGCGTAAGAAAAATAAGAAAACTTTGTATCTTACAGAATTCTAAATGAGGCCATAAATAAAAAAAGAAATCAAATGAGGAATGACAATAATGATTTTGATTCTTTCTGTTCAAGTGAGAGTTAGTTACTGCATTATTCCATGTACGATATCATCTCCGGTTGAAATTGTCACAACTCCATATTTAAGGATAAAAATATTCCCTTTGAACCATCATTTCAAATCTCAGAGTTCCTGATAAGACTTCGCTGTGCGATTGCATACAAAAACATCTTTTTTAAATATATGCTGAGAATTTAGCGCTTTAAATTTTCAGTGATATTTGAGAATAAGATATTTCTTCTTTTAGACTCTCAAAATTCCACGAAAATACGCGTATTAAGTCCACTGCCTTGGCTCTGTCATTGTGTACCCTCATTTTGTTTATTGTGTTGATCAAAGGGAATATGTCTGCACATGTCAACAGTGGACGACTTCTATAAGAACAGTTTGAGAGATCGTTAATGTCTTCACACAGAATCTCCAAACCTTTATTGGAATTTCTTATATATGTTCGTGTTTGACTATTATGAATGAGAGAAGATGGGTTTGAAACTATTCGGGACACTGAAGACAATGTTATATCGTTTATCAAATGAAAGAACAGACGTAATATGATGGAGAGTTTTCAATAAACAGCATACTTTTCATTTCATTTCAAAGCATTCAAGATCGCGTATCCATTTACCATAAAATTGGCAATATTAAAAATTTTCTTATCAGAACGTGAAAACTTTATAACTGTGTTCTAGCGCATACTGGAATAAAAAACGAGTAGATAGAAGAAATAAAATGGGAAAAAACAAACAAACAATGCGTTCGTTCAGTTGTTACGATTTAAAGCATTAGTTTTTCTTTCCCCATTTATGAAAACTCAACGATCGGATTTTCATTAAATTGTTTATGGGATTTCATCAAAACTTATGGAAAAATGGAAAGTTTAACTTCCACTAGTTTAGGAAAGAATAATGAATATTACAATTGATTCCCCTTTCATAACAAGGTTTCAGAAATTCTAAACAATTTGAATAAAAACACATTAAGATAACATCTTATTCTCTTCATCAAGCTTGATGCGGTAGTACTTATTGCGATGCAGACAAAGCATATTTGCCAATGTGGAAGACAGTGACACGCCTTGAAAGAAGGTGAATATTCTTATCAGAAAGAAAGAAATTAAAACACTATTAAACCACATGTAATCGATTAAGGATTAAAGTTTTACAATATGAGTCCAACTCCATCTTAACCCAGTTTGGCTACGTTTCAAAACCACTGATTCAGGCTTGGTAAATTCCAGATCTTTTAGTAAGCAGAACTAAAAACAATACCACGCAACTTCACAAAGGTAATGAGGGTAACTTATGTTCTTCGGCCAACCTCTGTGGTCTTAATTGCAAATGACAAAATTATCCTTCACCGACCACTTCCCTGAATATCTTAGAGTCATCCTCGTCTCAGATACAAAGGAATACCCATAGTTTCCATCCAGCATCAGAAAACAACGGATTTATAAACCAAGTATCGCTTAGAGATAAGTTCAATCCAGCACAACCGCTAGCACAGGTGATTTAAGATTGAATCTCACTAACAAAGAGGAATTTCCCACTCTGCAAGTCAGCTTAAGCTCCACATAGGCATCTAGACCCTCATATTCTGAGGTTCTACAGATACAGACCAATAGATGCACGCCATTAATACTCTCCTCTCAAAACAACAACAACTGCAGGACGAAAACTAAAGTGCAAACCAAGCAAAATGCCATAATCCAAATATAACGTTGTTCAGGCCATCTGATACTATAATAAAATGTACTAGAACCGGGAAAATACACCTAGCACTTATTCTTTATCTCACAGCGAGCTCAGATAGCAATTAACACCCCCCCCATGTCAAAACCTTACCAAACAGCTAATCTAAATCTATGAAAATGTGAATAAAATGCATGCCAGGCACTCAATACTTACTGAATTTGACATCACCAGTCGTGTAGCATACTGACTTAGTAAAGATAAACAAATGGATGTCATTTTAGCAGAATACATCCCATCAAAACATAAGCAATTTTAAAGATGGCAAGAGGCGGTGGTCGTGGAGTAGTCCTTTTCTGTTTACTTTATCCGACCTCAATTGGAAGAAGCCAATCTGACTAATTTGAAGCTCTCTGTGAGATCCTGATATTCAATAGTATCAGATTAGAAATCTTTTTTATCTACCTTCCCCCAGAACTTAACCAGAATCTTGAACGGAGATTTTATCATGGGTTGCCAGGAACCTCAAACCATCCATCCCTACACTAATCATGAGAGAATTGAATAGCCCCATTCTAAGAGCAAAAGAGTTGAGAAACGAAATGGATATATCCATTTCGTTTCTCGCCTATGTACGGTATGTCACACCACCAACTAGAGGAGATCAATACCGTGATCTTCTCTTAGAGAAATTCAAAGTTTTCATCTTAATAACAGTGCCTATCGTTTCCAATTTGTTTACTTATGAATAACGTGTGAGTTCCCTCCTCACACGCACACAGCAGAGAACGAAACGACCACAAATGAGATTACAAAAGAGAATGAGACAGAAAACGAACTCAATCAATCGACTTTAAACCGGATATTATCCTAAGCCACCTCGGCTACATGCCAGTTAATGATGCATTAGAAGAACTTGTGCTAAAACTCAACTAATTTGCTGATAGAGGTGCATTTAAAATGATCGCAATCACTTAAATAATTAACATCTGGAAGAGAGAAAGACTTCTATTATGAACAGGCTAAAATTTCATTTGAACAGAATGAAAATCAACATATCTCTGACCCACTTGACACCGAAATGTTTTTCATGCAGAAACTAAAAAACGCAATTATTAAGCAAGGTGGTCTTATTAAAGTCAAAAATGCACTACCCAACACAGCCACTGTAGACACGGATAGCTTCACTTTATTTATGATAAAGGCCTGCAGTACCTCCATTATAAATAAACTTACTACTGCATGTATTCAACGAAATCCTTTAATGTGGTACAATTTCATCAGTTTAGAATCAATTCTTTATAACTTCCGTTTCAAAATGTAACAGATCTCAAGAGTCCGAAAGGCCACAGCCATACCATCAGTTTCAGCTTCCCCAAAATCTATGAAAAGGCAGTTCTACTGCCTGTAACTTAACGCCGTTTCGGAACCACACAACCACATGTGCACACAGCGAACACTAATAGACCAATGTCCACAAACCTCTTTATTATTATTCACAGCTACAAAACAGCAATAAAACGTGCCTGAGGGTGCAGCTACAAAGCATTATTACACAGCTTCAAAGCAGAAGCTTGGAGTGTACATTTCCCAAAGTAAAGAGAAAAGTAAATGTACATAAGAAGTCTAGTGAATTGAAATGTACAGATAAAATAAAAGTAGGACTCATCCGTCCTATTTAAGTGAACAGGTAGGAGTAAGGCAGATCACTGGTATTTCTTCACTCACACACACACACATTACACAATAAGAGTCTTAAAACTTGCAAGAAGAGTCCATTTTAAGGTCAGGTAACGGATTAGGTTAGCAATTTCAGTTGCCTCTTGAAATGTCCGAGGGTGTCAAATATCTCCACATTTGCTTTGTTCATTGATCTTGCAGTCCTGTTGTAGAAGCTGTAGTATCCATAATTTTCTCGCATAGGATGGTTTTAGCAGTGGATGGTTTCTTAACGCTCTTTTCGGTGCGTTGTAATTTATTTGTGAGACGAGATGAGGGCAATTCAGGGTACCATTTAACAACTGGTTAAGAAGGAGTAAGTCGGCTTTATCTCTTCTTTTTTCCAGCGTTTCGAGTCCAAAGAATACACACCACTCTTGGTAGGGTTTCTCATTGTATTCAAGGCTACTTTTAAAGCAAACGTATTGGATTGCTCTTTTTTGAATATTTTCAATTTCTGATTTTTGGTAAGCAACATGTGGGGACCAGACCTGTGAGGCAAATTGTAGGGTTGGCCTAACATAGATTTTGTAGAGAAAGATGAAAAGTGCCAACTGATTGAAGTCTCGGTTAATTCTTTTCAGGAAACTTAGTTTTTTGCTAGCTGCCTTCACAATGTTAGAGACATGGACATCAAAGGAAAATGATTCTTTAATAAAGATACCTAAATTTTTGGCTGTACTAACTTTTTCGATTGCCTTGTTGTTCATACAGTAAGAAAAATTAAGTTTGTTTTTCATGTGTGCATTAGCAAAGCTCATCAGCTCACACTTATTTTCATTGACTGCCATTTTGTTCTCCTTCAGCCACTGAATAACTCGTTGAAGAGCTTTGTTTAGGATGATGCCGTCATTGGTACTGCGAATTGCTTTATAGATTTTTATGTGGTCTGCAAATATGTTGATTTTGATTTGGTAGTCTGCAATGGTGCTTGGCAGGTCGTTGATGTAGATAAGAAATAATAGCGGGCCTAAGGATGAACCCTGTGGGACACCAATTTCAGGCTTGAAAGGATATGAGGTTTTACCTTTAAATGTCACGGACATTTCTCTACCTTCCAAGTTTTCAATCCAGTTTAGTACCTGTGCTCTGAGACCATAGTGATGCAGTTTGTTGATTAGTCTCAGAATTACTACCTTGTCTAAGGCTTTGCTTAAATCAAGGAAGATGGAGTCAACTTGTTTTCCTTCGTCAAGCGCCTGGGATATATTTGAGACAAACGAAATCATATCTGTGCAGGTGGAACGACCCTTGATAAATCCGTGAGAGTAATCTGACAAATTAAGTTTCATAAAGTTAAATAGCAGCTTCATTACATTGGATTCAATTATCTTTGAGAGTGTATTCTTTTTTTTTTTTTTTTTTTTTTTTGATTTGGTAGTTGTTGGCGCATCGGCTTCTGTGGCCATATTGCACCTCCCAAGGTTTTTGCAGTACTTTGATCCAAGCCCGAGGCGGGAATCGAACCCGCGACCTTTGGGTTGCCGGGTAGGTACTTTACCCACTCGGCTAGCCCGGTCGGCTGAGAGTGTATTCAATTGACAAACTGGTCTGTAATTGTTGGGTGAAGATGGGTCTCCTTTTTTGTAAAGAGGGGTAGCAAAGGCACTTTTCAGTTGAGCTGGATAGGTTCCACTCTCAAATACCAATTTTATTAAGTGAAATAATGGCTTTACAAGTGTGGTTCCACATTTTTTTCCATAAGACAGTAGGGATACCGTCCGGACCTCGTGTGAGGTCCTTTTTATACTGTGGATTGTGCTCAACAATTCTGCTTGGTTGATTTCAAATGCTGTTAGTGTATCAATGTAGTTGAGAGGAAAATGTTCATTACCTTCCATCCCGTCATCTGCTGCATCTGTTTTGTAAATTTATTCAAAGCTGCTAGCAAGGTAGTCTGCCTCAGACAAAGATGACAAATCACTGGGAATATCTAGCGTGTTTACAGCCGCATTTTGATTTTTTGCTTTGAAATAGCTGAATATAGGCTTCATATCTTTTTCCTCGAAGACTTCTTTCGACAAAGCACAAGTATTTGTTGTAGTCCTGTTTTAATGTCATTTTAACCTGTCTTCTTAAGGAACAATATTTACTGTAAAGGCATATTTCCTTATTTGTCTTAAACCTACTATGCATTTTTCGTTTTTTTTCCAGTGGGGATTTTAGTTCCTTAGAGAACCAGTGTGGGTAATTTGGACCAGGAGCACATGGGCCTAAACAGAATTCAAAGTGCTATTAATGCTAGATGGAAATTTTGTCATATGCTTCGATAGCAAGGCAGCATATGACGATCTATCAATCGCTTATCTGATTTACATTTTTAGAAATTATTTCAATATTAGCGATCCGCTGTTCAACATTGCAAAAGCTATCTTTTTATCCAGACACATAAAAATCTCTTATCAAAAATGTAAATGCAACCATACCGTTAATAAAGGAGTTCGCATGGTAGAGTTTTCTCAACGCCCCTCTTTGTTTCCGCCATTTACCGCACCTCTCATCAAATGTAAATTACATATCATATGCTGATGACCTAAAATTTTTGTAATCTAAAGATAGCTTGGACTTAACAATAGTAAATCTAAAACTTAACACATATATTTCGAATTGAAAAAACCATCTGTAGTCCGTCTGGTTTCCTCTAAACCCGGAAAAATCTTCGCAAGTGACATTCACCAAAAGAACATCCAGAAATCACAACAGGATTAAGTCTTGCATTCTCTCCACATTGTGAACTCCTCTGACTGTGTGTTCGTCCGGAGTATAAACCGAAAAATTATTTTGACTGTCTTAGCCGAGTGATCATGTGCGAGGCACAATAATACACGTGCTCAGAGTGAACGTGATTCATGCCTGAGTGAGTAAAATATTCTTTGTGTTCGTTCAAATATTTAGGTGTTACCCTGGATGATCGCAGAACTTTCGTGCCACATCTAAAGTCCATGAAAGAGACGGTCAAAAATTATATCAATATGATTGCGCACTTTACCCACAAAAACTGGGGTCTTTAAGAACCTGTACTCCACGTTCTTTATTCAGTTGTTTTTGTACAGTTCGTAACATACGGCGCTTCCGTATGGTTCCATTGTTTATCCATCATCAGCACTAGGAACGTTACCTTGCAGATACAACGGTTGATGCTATCAACAGCAGCACTACAACTATTAACAGGCTGTATCCCCTTGACCTACAAGCGGCCTTCACAAGGTTTTCCCCATGCTCTCAGAAAGAACAAAGAAACTGAATTCCTGATGATAAAAACTATTGTCGATGCAGATCCGAAACAAGAATCCGGCGTACTTGGCAGGAACTTGTTTCCCTCTGGCAAATCCATTGGGATGATTCCACCAAAGGCAGTACTACCAAGTGTCTCCTACCTCAACAAACAAAGACTTGGCTGGTTCATCCCTAATTTACACGCTACCTTTCTTCTGACAGGACATGGGTCATTCAAAAAGCGACTTCAGGACTTTGGGCTTGTAAACAATGCCCATTGTGTTTGTGGAGAACTGTAGGATGGCACCACGTAATCCAATCGTGTAACATCTGCCTGGACCTACGTAATCACTGTTACTAGATATAAATTTAACCACGCTCAAGTCCGGAAAGCAACCTGTTAAAATCAAAAGAAGCGTTTTTAGCTTTTAGCAGGTTATGCCTCAGCAGTCTTAAAAAAGGGGTTGGTATCATCTCTCCATGTCTGATCCTACAACAGAGACATCCAGACCAGACGTTCCTGAAACCGCTATGATCTCTCGTACCTGCTCTTCCCTCATCACTGGCCACTATAACAACTGAATGAACACCCAACTGAACATCTTCCTCGTAGGAATTACGGCACTGAACTGATAGAAATCAAACTCAGACACTTCCCGTTGCACCTACCCAACTTTGCAAATCTCCCTTGTTCTGCAAGCTGTCTTCCTTTCCCTGGCCTTCGGTGGGCTCACAGACTAAGGGTGATTCCTACGTCTCCCTTCCCACCTCTTCTTTGCTCCTCCTCCTCCTTTTGCCTAATTTGACTCCTCCGCTTATACCATCTTCCCCCCGTTTTTTTATTTTTTTATATTTGGTCTCCGTCCAGAAAGGACGGAGACCAAATATAAAATCTGGACGGAGATCTGGCTGATCTCCGCCAGGACAGAAATCAGTCAGAGTATGAGGGCAGCCTGGCTCACCTCCCAGTGGTACTGGCGGGCAACGTAGTGTTCCACTAGGGACCCTGCAGCCAAGTAACCAGAGACAACAACACAACATAACACCTGCATAGACCAGGCACTACACTTTTTCTGGCTTATGCAATAGTTCTGCATTCCACCACAGAGTACATGCAGATGTGGGAAACCACAGGCGTTTAACCCTAAATACTGTTCCACTATTCTTTGTGTCTCTGACTGTGTGATCATCACAGAGTATAAACAGACAATGTATTAATTTTACAAGGAGAACCAGTAAAAAAAAAGTCAGTTCCTATAAAGACAGATCTTATATGGGACGAACTTTTAATTTTCCATAACAAATTCCTCCTCACCAAAAGCAAGATATTTTCGGCCAGGTGAGCCATAAAGAAAGAACTTGGAGATCTGAACGATTCAAAACAAATACTGCATATCCTCAGATGTCTAGTGCTCATAAAAATTATATGTGTCTGTTATCTCGTCATCTTCGCTCTAGTACCAGAAAAACATTTTGCCCAAAATATTTTGATGGATTAACCACACTGCCCGGAACCCATTTATCATCTCCAGAACTCTATACAATTATAAATACCACGCCTTAGTAACAAGATAGCGAAAAACCTACGTACTCCAGAACTTCTCTACACTAAAAGAATGGATCATCCAAATGTGTATCTGCCCCTCACGTTGCAGGAAGATATCATTCTGCTCTTGAGATTTAAAATTAATAATATTGACGGACTGAAGAACGCTTCCAGCCAACGTTAAAAGTAATTTCAACATAATGGAACCAGAGAGAGTGTGTATGTCAGGAAGGAATGCATAGAATCAAAACGCTGAAGGGCGCTTATGCATATACCCAGGTATAAATCTGAAGTCCAGGAATGTCATCACCAGAAGGAACATCATCTCAGCGCCAGAACACCAATCACTCTGGTCATTTCCTTCCACCGGGCCACTCATGCACACTAACGCACCAATCGCCTGATTAAGGGCACATGCAGTGTATTCTACATTCTATCGAAAATGACCTAAACATTTCCTCAAATAGTGGAAAACCATGAACTTCAAATCGAGAAAAGCAAAACTCGAAGTAATCTTCTTGTTCTGTAAAGTCCTGACCATAATGCTTCCATCCCAGAACATTTTAGCTTTAGTTCATAGATTTACAAGGTAATTACTATATTTACTAATTATAATTGCTAACTGGTATATAATTACTTAGATCCAGTTAAAGGCACAAGTTTTAACCTTTTCTTTAGTCATCACCTCTGTAATCAATATCTAAACGCTATTTTTGTGCTTCGCTTGTTCAGCAATAACCTGAGTCCACTAAAGAATATCCTGACGAAACCATACGTGTATTCACGAACATATAAGACTTTCATCTTATTTCGGACTTAGGGAGTTCAATACAATCTTGTTATGAATATCAACCTATTGATTTCGCTCCTTCTATTGAGGGCTGCGAAGACCCGCAACTATTTTAGACACCAAGAAAACGCTGCTTATTCATTCAGAGAAGGCGGCTTCTATGAACGTGACTGTGTTTACCAATGGAAATGCGCCGCTTTATGAACACGAAATAATCTAATAACTGATTCTTCTTACGTTATAAGCAAAAATGAAACACCTCAAAGAAGTTCTTTCCTTCAGCTTGTTATTTTAGGAAAACTAATTTTACTTTTTTTCTTAAGTGTGTAGCTAAGATGTGATGGGTTTTCCATCAGTTGAATAATATTATTATCGTTTAGTTATGTTTCATTCCAGGCTTTCTTGCAAACACGAAAACAAGATATATTTCCGGTTTCAATTAAACATCTTCAAAAGAAATTTATAATTATTTAAACTTTCGCATGAGGATCAAAGTATGATTTGATATTTTAAAGAATTTTTGGACTTTATTTAAATTCAATGTCGCTCTGATAACTTTGTTGCTAATATACAACACACTACACGTGGTAAAAGCAATTTTATTATATTCCTACTAGCATTATTACAGAAGCAGTGGATATTGCAAAATATCTTCTCTTTTTATACTACTCCATCTCCTAGAAGATAATCACAAACTCTCAAAAGTGTTTTATAAACACCAGTGAAATAAACTATAATGGAATAAAGCTTAAGCATTCTTGTTTTCTTTCCAAATCCAGCGATTGAACAAATATGAAGTAAAGCCGGCTTAATGTATCCTCAAAAGTGTGTATCGAATTAAGTCCAATTCTAAAGTTCGGTATTTTAAATTAGCATAAAGGCAAATCAGGCAGTGGAAAGAATCTGCTGAGTCTGCAAATTGTTTTGTTTTCTGAAGTTTGCCTGAATCTTTGAGGGATTTAAAACTCTAAGATTTTTAAATCTCACGTTATCATCTGGATTCGAGTCCACATCTCAAGCGAATTGAGTGGCAGTCGCCATAGCAACTATCATTCCACCGGGATATGGGCCCTTTGTTTTTGACTATAAAGGCGGACTTAATGACTACTTCTTACTTTGTCATCACCTTGTTACTAATCAACAAGCCTTGCATTTCTTTTACCTTCAGTTTCACTTCTTGACAGAGTAATATTGACATAACTGTGATTTAACATATGCCAATTATGAAATACTTCCACTGTTTCTGATTGGTCTATTAACCATAGCATTTGCTCTAATGATCAAAGAGCTGTCACCTTTGTGATTAAGTCATCATTTTCAGATACTTTTTTTCCCTGTAGGTCCTTCGCCGCTTTTCCCCTAAACGTAAATTCCGGTCTTGTTTTGATGATGCTCTTCAATTCTCATTCTCGGACTCTACGCTAAATATTATCTGCAATTATTCTGCATCTGGCTATACATTTTATGTATAGGATACTTTTTCAAGGGTAGCTCTCGTGCCTGAATATCCAACACTAAGATGAATTCATAACTTGACCATCTTACACCGTCATATTTCTCGTGCTCGCTGGTCCATTCAAGTATCGTACTATCTGATCAATCCCAGACGCTATGCAGCTTAAAAATGAATATGCAACTCAAAAGGCAATATGACAAGGTCATAAATCACAGTAAAATATCTACTTGGTGATCACTGGTCCTAATTGCATGTAATTCTGACTCTTCGAGTTTGGTGCATCATCTCTCTAGAAACAAGATTCACCCTCCAGAAATTTAGCAATCTGTTGAGTCTCACGATACCGAGACTCTGACTGGGACTAGCATTGCCAATGCCATACTTGGCGCACTTCTTCCCACAGATGACCCCAGCTGTAACCTTCCTATTCATCAACAAATTAGATCTCTCAACAGGGCCTACATTACTTCTGAATCCACTCCTTGCTTCACCCAAGCATAGATTGTTTCGGCGATCTCTAAAATCAATAATAATAGTTGTTCTGTACTTAATAACATTCACGGAATTTTATTAAATGGCTACATAAACTTTATCCATCGACCTTGGCTACACTATATAATAAATGAAGCATCTTCCTGTCCTTTGAGAGATGATATTGTTAAAATTAATTCAAACATGGTACTCCTATTTCTGCTAGGCTATCGCCCTTTTTTGTTGCTATCCATCTTGGGTAAAATCATTGAGCAACTTACTGTTGCCCTACTAGATTGCTTTTTTACTAAAAACTCTTTAAAGTCCTCTGACCAGTTCGAATTTCGTCCAAGGAATGAAGCTGAGGAAGCTTTGGCTGAATTTCTTTCCAGAGTAAGCAGCTATAGTCTTAAATATGTTATATGTTATGGCTATGTTCGTAGATTATCTAGAGCCGTTGATTTCCTTTGGTGATACAGCGTTTTGCTCACCTCATGGTTGTCCAATGCTCCCTACAACTCTACATCTCAAATTTTCTTAATTGTTCCAGCCGAAGACATTTCTGGTAACTTATTCGCTCTGTCTCTCGTGGCTGCCTACAAGGTTCAGTGCTTGGTCCACTGGTCTGGGATTTAATTGTAGAAGAGTGGCTTCTCTGTTCTACTCCCAATGTGTATAAAGTGGCGTGTGCTGATGATTTAACACGTCTAGTCTTTCAAAATGTTCACTCTTTGGAATAATATCATCAATGATCTATATTCTTCGGCCCTCATTAATAAACTTACCAATTCTTAACGGCAACCTTAACATTTACAAGCGTCCGACTGTTAAAAATTTTGATCTCTCCCTCTATGGTTGAGTCACATAAGCTTTTGAATATTATTATAGATTGTAAATTAAACTATCAGAAACACGTCTTGCACACTGATGATAATATAGTCAAATATACGTATACGCTTGTCCATTTGTCGCATTAATCCTGGGATCATAACAACTGTACCCTTCGTCTTTTGTACAAAGTGGTCTTTGTTCCAATTTATACCTATACCTCTAGCATCTGGTTTCGGTAATCTAAGGTTGTTATCTAAGATAAACCGTTTTCCATTCAAAGTCATATGCTCTTAATGATGAGTCATTCCTGTTGGACTGCCTCGCTACAGGTTTAAAATGGCTGCTTAAATTTAGACCTCCAGATTTCTTATCGGGGTTTTTGCTTCTCTCTCTTAGACATGCCTTTTCTGTTCAATTTTTAGACCTAAGTCTTAATATCCACTGCAATTCTGAAACTGAGAAGCCTCGTTGCTGGAACCACCTAGTCTAATTCTGGCAAGATCGATAGTCTTCGTCTTCCAAAGGTATGGTCACAAGAAAATTTATTCCATCTGCGTCTTTTGCTTCAAAAATTTCTGGTCTAAAACGGTTCTGTCCTAGTTTCTCTACTCTTTCTTTTAACTGGTCGTGATTACCCCATTCGCGCTAAACTGTTATGTTCAATCTGTCTGGTTCTTCCCTCCGTAATTGCCGAAGCATATTCTTTTCACCTGTGATCAGGCCATCAGCTGCATACGTTGTTGTGGAAACAAAGTTCTTGACTTATTCCTATCCTGATTTTATGTAATGAATGCAAAATTGACTTTCAGTGGTGAGGCTAAGCAGTTAAATATTTCCTCGTGAGAAAGCCTTATCCTCAAAACATCTTTAGTACGACACAGCTGTTTTGTTGATATATGAACTAATAAACTGACAACCTCCAAATTCGGGTTATTATAATGATGGTGCGTATTATGTTATCAACAGGCTGGCAGACAATTGATGCTGCTTTGGTATTATCCGTACACTGGCCGTCTCCATGTGCCAGGAATGATAATCAACTAGTGGTACCATATATTATGCTAGAAATTACCTGTACAGTATTGCGATAGATAGCGGGGTTGCCAGGAAAGCTGGCTTGGACCGCCTTCTTTAATAAATAAAAAATGTCCATATATAAAAAATGTCCATATATAAAAAATGTCAGCCTCTGTCTTCTGTGTGTCAACCATTTACTCCTGACAATTATTCATCTCTCTTGGACTCGAAAGAAAAAGTTAATCATCTGCAAGATTTTTCTCAAAGCTTTCACCAAACATGGATAACTCATCAATAGTACTTCGGTTCCTGGACATATTCCTAATCCGGCTCCGCCTTCCGCCCAGGTCATCAAAACCAGTTCGCGATGCCATTGTCACTACCACGGTCTTTAGTTCCAGTAACCATCTTCATCATCACCTTCGACAGTTCCTAATTATACTCGAAAAATGCTGAACGACCACTGTTTTCCTGTTTGCTGTCTCCTACTGGCTTTAGGCTGGTTTTGTAGCGGGATCATCTGTAGGCACAAGCTATCCTGTGTGGAATGTGCATCTCTCACCTCTACATCCTTTTAATTTTCGTCTGTCTAAAACGCTGAAAAACACCGTTTTTCAGTGTTTTGGATTTGTGGAAAAGTTTATCATCAGCCATATTCAATCCACTTCAGGATGAAGGCCTCTCCAGCAAATTCCAGTTCCTTCTCTTTTGTTCAATGACCATCCATTTGCTATCCACAAACTCATGAATTTCATCTATCCATCTCCGTGCGGGAAAGTTATCGAGGACCTACTACACTGGACCTGTCTTCGCATCTCAAAATAATTAACACTTTTGAGTCTATAAAATTTTAATATTACTTTCCACCATCCATTGATGAGTGGAAAACACAAAATTTTGTGTTAAAAATAAAATGGTCTCATGAAGAATTCCTCCTGATTTATCCATTCCATAGAGTTTTCAATTATCTCTAATTTGGAATTTATTAAAAGATTTTCCACAGATTTCTGTAATAAAAGCACTGAGGATGTTCCTTCGACATTAAATACAGTAAGTGGTACATTATAATTCATAGACACATCATTGATCTTCGGACACACAAAAGATAATTTGATTTTTTTAATGCTTTAAATTTTCCAAATGTCACAGGTGTTATCAGACTCGGGAAAGAAGCAGCCAAGAAATCTTCATTGCCTAACAGATACTTCCTCAGAGCTGTGGCAATTGTATCGAGAATTCTTCTACTTTGTTGGAGTACCTACAAGATTACAAGCGTTGTATCCTGTTCGCACAATTACAAGTCTCCGTTTCAGTGAAATTGCTCTAATTTTCTAGCTTTTGTGCAGAAGTTGGAAGAATTATTAGTTAGAAGACTTAGCGTACAAGTAATTGTAGGCTTCTGGTTATTTGGTCTGTTCATCTTGTCTGCGATAATAGCGTCTGATTACTGATAATAGTACCGTATCGGGGCGATTTGTTTGATGGAAGCGGAGGAGAAACAAAGGGAATGGAATAAGTGCTGAGAGGAGGGAGACACCGGAGACAGAAAGAATGATTATGTGGTTGAGAAGTTGAAAAAGAAAAGGAAAAGGCATTTAAGTAAAACGGACGGCATCGAAGACGACACTAATGGAGAAAGAGGAAGTACAAATTATGCGAAACCATTTCACAAAAAAAAATCGGCTGAAGAAATATATAATATCCAGAATTGCAAGGCTTGGAAGGGAAAAAAAAACCGAAGAGAGATCATTAGAAGAGAGGGAAAAAGTTAGATAAAACAAAATGGAAGAATTGGTTAAAGAAACAGAAGAACATGAATTAGAATTGAAGAATGGAAAGAGGAAACAGAAAAATAAACTGGAGAGAACTAAAACGTATGGAAATGGTAAATCTGTGGCGAAGTTTTAAACTTACAAATAAAATGTTTTGTTTTCCTTCCATCAAAAAAAAAAAAAAAAAAAACAGAATTCAGCAAACTTCGGTTGAGACGGGTTATTCATGAATACCACATGATTTAATCTGTGGTATTCTTGAATTGTTTCTAATAAACATGGTAATTGCTGCACGGACCTGTGAAAAGCTTGTAAGTTTTACTTAAGCAACGCATTCACTTCAATGGTTCTTATAGCAGAGGACCCCAGAATGTAAAGGAGTCCAAAAAAGTTACATTAATATACTAGCTAGTATTTTACACTGATGTTTTATCGGAATCAGTCTGACTCAAACCGAAATTACTAGGCTGCTTCAGGAAGAAACATTTAATGCCATTATGAGGCAGGGTCACTATTAATGGGTCTGAATGAGAATTACACATTACATGCAACGATGACAAGATTTTCAGTCATGAGGTCTCAAGGGTATCGTGTTTGTAAATTGCGTTTATCCCATGATGGAAAATCCTCCATGGAACAAACCCACATTTTGGTAGTAAAAGCAGTGTACTTCTCTCTTGAGAGTAACCAACCACCCCATACCATGATGTGGGAGAAAAGTTATTCTTAGGCCATGGCAAAGACGAGGGAAGTTTGCAAAGCTCTGAAACCATCTGTTCCTGTTATTAAAAATAGTTTCCTCATGTAATTCCCTTCTTGCAGCGTTCCGTCCACCAATGAAAAAAGTGAGCGGGGACGTTTTTCGAAAGACTTTTCAGTATTTGGCTTTTATGACCTCCATATCGTTACCAAATTCTTGTGTTCTTAGTTCACGTTTTGAGGTCGGAAATGGCCAAATATCGAATGGAAACGACGGCCTGAATATAGAATAACTGGTTTGGTAATGTACCTTTGATTGCCATTGGCACTGTTCTTGCCACATCTTCCACATGAGCTACAGCATTACCAGAAGCCGAATCTGCTGGTACTTCAATATATCTGGCCTTTTTCTCGAATTCATGTCTGAAGTGGTACTCAGCTTCCAAAAATAAAAATAACAGCTAGTCATCATTTCCTTATTGGCTCCCATCGTCCTTGAACATTATCATTATGTAATTGGCCGGTCTTGGGCGCCTTTACTATTTTCCGTTCATTGATATGATATAACTTCAAACATTCATACAATTTACGAAATGCTATTACAGTTTATGTGCAAAGCGATACTAGCCAAACTGAACAAAGAATACTCCACTGCACAAGATTCTAATCAGAAAATTCATCAATCCAATAAATGCGGATTAACCGATGACTGCCACAACATGCCTTCTACTTCGAAAAAAAATTAACCGCGGCAAATAACAGATAGCTAAAACTTTGGTGCGAAGATTGAAGATTGATCAATGTTCTGTGAGAGTACTTTCTAAATAAATTTTCTTAAAGAATATCGATTGGAAGTCTGAGAGGAACAAACGATATCGAAACTTGATAGCGCATTTTTCACAACACAAAAAGGGCAGATTAAATTATTTTTGAACCAAAGTATTCAGTAGGTCACCAAGGAAACTAAACAATAGTCTTCTTCTCTCGACGCTGTTCTTTGCAACCGAACTTTAAGACATAAACGCCCTATGCCAATAAAACACTTAAAATCTATTTAATCAGATCAGATAAGAGCATTAAAGATCAAAATAAATGTTAATTATGTTAAGCGTGTCTCCACGCCGAAGAAAGACAGCACTCATGGGCTTGTAATACCTTGTGTGGCACATTCCGCCAGTCACTTGATAAAGCTGAAAGCACATGCTTCTGTTATCTTGCCGCGACCGGAGGTCCGTTTCCTGAAACTGAGAGATTCGGGTCGCTATCAATATCACTCATGATGCAGACACTATCTGAGACCAACAGGATCGCTGCAAACCAGTAACTCCCTCTGGAAATCAATAATATGTAAATGGGGCCAATTCTTTTCTAATCCTAGTTGTTTTGATAAAGATCCGAATACGGTTAGGTTTTACAAGAAAACTTAGCGTTAGCTTATTAATTTCTTAAATTGAAATTCTAAATATCTACCTTAAATTGAAAACAAGACAAAAATAGTAAAAATCGAGGTGGATGCTGAATATTTCGTAAGTTACTACTTCAATGAGCGTGAGCTCTTGTAGACAAGAAAATTGGGACTGTATGTTCTGTTTGTTTAGAAAGAAAAACAAAAATGTCACAGACATACACAAGAAAGTAGGTAAAGAAATTATTCTTTCATCCAGCCGTTATGTCAAAGCTGATTTAAGAGAGTGCTTATTTTGCTATTCTGTAACTTCCTTCGCTAAAATTCAATTTTCTGAAAGAAAATATACATTTCCTTCTAAACTTTTTGAAACTAAGATGGATGTTGAGAATAAAGTTGAATACCTCAAAACGTTACCTATGATAAACACTATGGCCTAAATATCAGCTGGAACCTCCGGAAGAGTAGCTTTAAGCCTCCCTGCTAACTTAATACCGAGGCAATGCGCTATCTGCATAGCAGAATTTCATCAGGAAAAAACAGTGCGGGAAGCTTTGATCTGTCCGCTGAGGCCGTCAGGCAGCGTGGAGAACGACTTCAGGGCCTCGGCGAGTTTCTCAAGTAACTGAGATTCTTAAAGTTGGAAACCTCATTTCTGTTTACGGCCTTAGTGTAGAAGGAAGCTCGCTTATTGTCTTCACCACATTAACCTTTGTAGAGAAAAATCGCTCGTGCTGCAGCGACGTCCATAGGAAAAATTGTACTCTTGTCCAAAGGCTCTGAATTTTCACTTAATTCCGAATAAACTGTAGATGACATTGTGTGAGATATTTTTTGTTGTTGGGATGCAATACCGGAAGTTTCCATTTTCGGTATTGCTTTGCTATACACCAAACACTCTCATAGAATTCACCAAATTGTCTTTCACTAAACTGAGATGCGGCGATTGTCACATACATCCAAATGCCATGCAACAAACTGTCACATACTGTCTTGCACAGAGCTGACATGGACTTTGAACCTCCTATTGAATTCTTTCTACTTGAATAATACAAGATACAATGTACTAGAATGCAGAATCAAAATGCGACGTCGTGTTCTGTCTATCAATAAACTTATGAGGGCTAAATCTGAATTATATAAGAGTATCATTAAAACTGTATACAACCTGAAGTTCAAAATGTCAACCAAAAACTGTACGCATATCTCGATATATTTATTCCAAAGTGTTTTGGATGTCATGACGAACAAATCATCATCTGTCCTGTGATGGTTAGCTTGTTTTCTTATTTTCCAATTAAGTTTTGTTTTTTTTTTCTTTTTAATTTGGTCGGTTCCTGCATTATGACTTCATCATCAACGACCTTTCTTCTCTGGTTTTCCTATAATGTAAATATTTAAGACAAATGCAACCCGGAATTAATTAATGTAACTAATTAATTAACCGGAAATAACCCCCCCTGGACAAATCTCTTCCACGAAAACCTCGTTACTTTTTAATCTATTAATAGGCTTAAGTATAATGTCTTATCCGACGTATTCTTAAACTAAATTCTTTAATTTCTCAATTAGCAAATTTCGATTTCAAAACCTTTCCTTCAACCCCCCCTTCCACAAATTTGACCTCATTCTACTCCCTCCAAAAGTTTAATTAGTTTCTGGTCATCTATTTTCTAAGTCATTTTCTTTAATCTGATTTATCTTCCTTTTCTAATTGTCATCAGTGGTTCTGCGCCTTCGTCTCTCCAACACTCGGTTCATCTTGCCACTTCGTTAGCGAGGCCACCGTTCATTAGATACTACACCCAGTCAACGATTTCTTTCCTGCTATATAGCAAGTTTTATTTTACTACGAAAATTGCTCTCTCTCTTCTTCCTTTCTTAACCTTTCATTACCGAGTACTCCAATCGGTACGAGAATATCTACAGATTTATGCAGACATTTCTTTACCTCGTCCATAATCATGTCCCTCTTAGGTAACAAACATTTCTTCACTTATTCAGTTATCTCTCAATCCTGTCATTTGGGAAATTCAATTGTTTTATGTTTCTTGCCTCTATTGGGTAATTATAAACTTGAAGCTTTCGCTTCTCTAACCATTTAGATCAGATGAGCGAAGTTAGGTTAGATAACCTAAATGGTCAGATAAGCGGGAACATCATTTAATGATATTTGATCCGCTGCAAATTAGGATTAAATTCGTAAAACTGCTGCTCTTTCAGCCTGAAAATCAGTAAACTCGCTGACCAAAAAATTAGAAACATTTATTCAATATCTAATAGGGTACATATTGCTTGAATAGGTACCCATTTCTTGAATTACAGCCCGTACACTTCATGGATTGGAGTCCACTAAACGTCTGAATGAGTCAGCTTCAAATTTAACCACTCTTCCATCAGGTAATTGAGAGCTACTGTACTGTGGACATTAGAGAACTCCGAAGCCGTACTCCCCTTTTCAACATATTGCATTCTGGATTATATTCAGATCAAGAGAATTAAGCTGCCAGGACAGATGTTGGAAATCTTGTGACTGTTCTTCGAACAACGCTTGCACGAGGACTGTTTCGTCGTCGTTTTGAAAGAAACCATTCCTACCCTGATAAAAATTAAGCATTTCAGGATGAAGTTCGTCTGATAAGACAGAAAAATATGCATTTGACGTAACACAACAATCTGAAGTTATGAGCAGACCCATTCTGTACCATGATACCATATCCAGCCACTTGAATAATCGAGGCAGTGTGGATGCATAGGATTCATGAGGCTCACACCCCACTTTCTCCCTACCATTGGTACCAAAAGCGTCTAACTGGAGACTTGCCAGACCACCAGTCGAATCTTTCGATTTGTCACAGAAATAAGTGGCTTTTGTATAAGCACACGACTACCAAATTCAACATTCTTGACCTCCCACTGCGTAGATCGGTTAGAAATGGGTGTTTCTTTGCTCAAAATGAATTTTCTGCACGCTGGACCACCTATTCTGAGCCACAATTACTCCCTATAAAATTTTTGAGATGGTTGCTTTCAACACACCAGTGATTTCTTTTGTTTTCTCAATTGAAGCCTCCACTAAATGTACTCCATAAATGACACCTTGCTGAAAATCAGAGAGATCACCTTTCTTTCTCATGATCAGATCGAGAACGCGTATAGTATTTATCTGATGCCAAAGTACTTGTGATCATGCCATATCACTACTCAAGTTTGCATACATTTAATTATTTGCTGACGCCAATTGCAAGAGATTTCTAATTTTTGTCCAGAAAGTGTATTTTACCATTTCAGTGTATGCAGTAATAGTGCGTAAAAGATTTTATACACACTCATATATTTAATGCTGTTATTTATAAAAGATTTTTAAATAAATTTGGGATCAGAATATTTTCATTTCTGTGTTGTCATCGATCGAGTTTAGCATGTTCTTGCTTCTGTCTCCATTAGTTACATTTTTCATCAAATATATCCTCCTCTAATTAACTCGCTAGAAGAACCTGCATGTTTACTTTTCAGAAACTGGTCCTATTTATTAGTGATCCTGTGGACTTTATGGCAGTAAAAACATTTTTGTTTCTAATATATATCTTTCTGAAGTTAATTTCCTAGTGTACGAAGAAGGTACAAACATACAGTCAAAGCGAATTAAAAATTATTCCAAAATGTTTAATAGAATTTAAAGACATTACAGTCTATGGAATAAATGATTTCTGTTGGAGCTGTTAAGAACCAATAAACAGCATCGGCTAATGTATGAAGTCAAAGTACTGAAAATAAGTGAAGGAGATTACAACAAAGCCACACAAAAATATTTTCAGCAGTTTGAAATATATATATTTATTTATTTATTTATTTATTTCCCTAAATGCCTTAAAGCTCTGACCACAGCGCAAATTCAGACTTATATTTGGTTCTTTCAAGGAACTACATTAAGCAGCTACAGCATTAGGGGTATCCACCTGATGAGAGTAGGGGGTTACTTTAGCCTTCCGAATATCCTGGATTCGTTGTGGTATGGGCTCACCAAGATGTTCAAAGTGTCCTGCAGAATACAGGTCAATGTTAACTCAACTGCGTCCCATTGTTGTTGCAAATTGGATAGCTGAGGATTTTTACTCCGAAGAGTTCATTCTACTTCATACATAGTTGCTCAACTGAACTGAGATATGATGTCTAAGGAGACCATCGTAATGAGTTGACTTCAGTTACTTCGTTTCTCGAACCGGTTTTGTATAATCCTCGCCGTGTGATATGGCGCATTATCCCGTTGGGAAAACCCATCGCCAAATGAACACTGTAAACACGAAGACATGTGCCAGGTCGGTAACAATTTCTAGGTAAGTTGGCATCCAAACGTTTTACCACAAGTATCAGGGAAGGCCGACTTGCAGTACAAACACACTCATCACACTGCTCACCATCCTTCATTAATGACACCAAACATGATGGATCCATGCTGTTTTCACCATATTCTGGTACTGCCATCAGCATGAAACACTAAGAACCAGGATTCATCAGACCATGCTACTTATTTAAAATCCTCCACTGTCCAAGTTACTCATCACACTATAATCGTACCCCCTTGTTTTTTGCATACTGTCTTGTTTTTTTTGCTGAGGGGAACTCCGTTCGGTAGTCAGCTGCGATACTTTATCCGTGCCAAGGTAAGATCAGCTGTGCAATATGCTTGTTCGTGTCTCTTTGGTTACCACAGTTGTACTAAGTTATTTGACCGACTATAGCCGTTCTGTTTCCTTGCACAAGATCTGTCAGCCATCATTGGCATCTGACCTTAATGAGCTATTTACCACCGCAAGATCGCCACTGTTTTGATGTTATTTGGTTATCTCACCAATCTTTACACCCGAGACACAGTCAAATACATGAAAGCCCCATCCGGGTTGCAACTTCTGAAATACTTATACTTCCTACTAATACTGGCGCTAAGCAGCATGGCACTTCCAAATTTACTTAAATCTTGCCCATTCTCGGACTGAATTGCACACACACATACGGCTTCCCAATGTATCTGCTCGCCTGATTTATATCGTATGGCACGATCATGTGATGCTGTTACTGAAGAGGTGCTCCATTTCATAAAAAGTGTAGGTGTACCTACTAAAGTGGCCGCTGAGTGTAGATACCAAGATCGACTAATTTATTTCGGTTTTAATGGCGCTAAAACTACTAAGCTTATAATGGGCGAAGGCAAATAGATACCAAGAAAGTGGCAAAATCAGTTGCTGTCGTTATTTGAGCATAAGCATCGAAGCAGGGCAGTGAAGGTTTCCAGGAAACCTAGTCTATACTTTTCTTGCATCTTATGATCAATTTTCTGTTCTTTGGTATGAAAAATCCAAGTTTTCCGTAGAACCAACGGCACGCTATCCTCTTCCGTGACTAACTTAGTCGGTTTGAAAAAATATGTTTATGGAACGTTTAACGTTATTTTTGTTGACCCAAAAGTTAAAAATAAGTTATGCAGTTAATAGACATTTCTAAGTCTAATATAATATATTTTGAGCTTAAGAAACTAGAAAAGTAAATTGACAACTTAACAAAACAACTGGACAAAATGCAATCCAGTAAGATATCTCAACAAATACAGTAAGTGGGACAGCGATTCCCTCATCTCCGCTCATACATATGCAGTAATTATATCCTTGCCCGAAGGTGCCCAATATTTGAAACAAGCAGTACGGAGAACAGAGCACAAACAAACTCCTTTTAACTTACTAACTTTGGTTTGAAGTGTTTCCACTCCTTGTTTGTTAGAAGCCAGCAGCAAATTAAGATGCTGGGTTATTATGGCAACCACACGCACAATGAAGGAAGGCAAACTGCGGGTTACATTAATTACTCTTGTGTGTGACAAGCACCCTGTTGATCTTAGATAGCGTTATCTGTGTAATGTGTATAGCTCATCCTGTCCTCTTTCAGAAATCTAAAGGACATTGCAGTAGAAAGAGAATGTTCAGAGAATGCAAATGTGCTTCGAAATCATTGACAAAGTTACTGAATGCGTATTCCCGAGTACTAACACAATATCACAGTTCCAATGAATGCTTTCTTCTTTTTCTACGGTGCCGATTTTTTCAATATTTCGCCCTGCTCATTAAAGATATGAACTATCAAAGGAGACCAGAACTATCTCCAAATAACCAAAATTAATTAAAACTATAAATTTAAATACCGCCTTACAGCTTTTCCACGAAAGAAAATTAATTCTACATTTCTAAGAAGAGCACCATCCATCCTCTTTTAACTCCATGAATTCTTTATTCATTCCTTCCATTTTCTCTGATGTTAATCGAAGAGAAAGGACAAAAGTATAACCTTTAAAAGCTGTTTCCTTCCTAATGGACGAAGAACACTTTACTTCCTCTAATCTTAATACTGTATTCTTAATTATTCATTTAAGCAAACATCACTTATCAACCTCTTAGAAAAGTGTCCCTAAATCCATTAGCAGAAATCTGACGTTATTTATAGTCAATATTTCCACAATTCCCTACAACTCAATGTCATTTCGATAAAGCATATTGTTGGAAACGTGACTTACATTATGAAAAGTTCTAGATTTTTTTTCAACTATAAATATATCAGCTTTTAAAAACATTCATTCAAAAATCTAGCAGAATTTTGGTTGCTTTCTAATTAGCCAACATTCTGTTCTTTGCTTTTTAGTAAACTGAAAATTCAAAGTATATTCTGTTTAACATAACCGGATTTTAGAAATGTTACAGAGTTAGTATCAACCAACTGACTTCTCTGTCGTGTTTTCAATGGTTAATTGATTGGAAAAGTTTGTGTTAGCAGACACGTGTGTCCTTTTACACGCCAGTTCATTTTCTACTCTGCTCTTCACCACCTCCTATCATTACCTGTTCCATTTGATTGTACACTAGCGAGATCTGCCTCTTGCTCTTTTCAATTAAGTGCATTATACTTTCGGGTAGTTCTAACAAAGTGTCGTCTTTTCTACGAACATCGCAATATTAGCATAATCTAGAAAATGATGCTTTATCTAGAGAATGCCAAGCTCGTTCTGGTAGCCAATGGGTGTTATAAGGAGCGTACCAATTCTAATAATTATTAAGCGTAGAGGTTTAAGGATAGGACCAAGGCGAATTATCGTTCAGAACCTCCTAAAATGTTTAATTATGTTGTCGATAATGTAATAACGCTACAGGAAGGAGGTTTAGTTTCTGAAATAAATACAATGCATTGCGTTTTCACGTCGAACTTATTTACCTGCAGGCCATGAACCAAAGGAAGATTTCTTAAGGGTACTTCTTCCACAAAAATACCACGTTTTTTTTTTTTTTTTCTTAAAGGTTGATGAGATGAGTTTCAATAAAGATGAAAAATTAAAATTGGTTTAAAAAGTTATCTATGATGCACTCTGAAACTCGCCATGTTAAGAAAAAACTCCAACAAGGAAAGAAAAGACCTATTAAACAATTATCAAATATCTTGTTAATACGAAACATTTGAAGAGGATTACTTTAAAAAATCGTTTATTCAGAACTAAGAGGGGATTTTAATTACTGACAAAAAAAAATACAGAATGAGAATTCCCAAATTAGCTATTTTTTCACAGTACCAAAGAATCGCTGATGAAGAAAAAAACTCAGACCGGTACATAAGAAAGATGCATGAGCCACACAAATCAGTTGTTGTTGTCATGGTACGGAGATCTAACATATTTCAATGGGGAGGTCTTAATTTGGATGCCACAAATTCTTGTTTTTCGATTCGAGAAACTGACAATTTACACCACTTGTAAGCTGCCAGCGATGTTAGCCTGACGGTACATCCACCGTCCAGCCATGCATAGAAAGACTGCGGAACAGCTTTTCACCAGAAAGGTGAAAAGAAAAGGTGGCACGACAATGTAGTAGTTCTTTGGTACAAACTAATTTTTTCAACAGGAAACGGCCCATGACATACCGTTGATGCTGCTTGAGACGTTTCATGGACATAAATGTATACCAGTTGGATTGACCGGCGCCAAGTTTCGATCTGAACCCTAATACCTATGGGATGAAACTTCGACATCGAACGACGGGGCGCGATATCAAAGATGTCGCAGATAGTCTCAAATAGTCACTGTTCTGCAGGAAGAATGTAGTACTACACCCACTGGAATGTATCGTTCGTTCGTGGAAATTATACTCAGTTGAATGAAGTACGTTACAGCGACCAAAAGGAGACCGATACGCTATTGGAGTGGCACCGAAATGCGTTTGGATACTCTTTGGAAGGTAGAATATCCTTGCAGCAGGTTGCAAAATAAATAATAAATGAGAAAGAGAGATAGGGGATTATCTTTATTGAAAGTATATTTAAACATTGCTGTAGCTGTTAGCTGTTATTTGGTTTTTAGGAGCATTAGCAACTAAGGCCATATTGCTCCGGGATATGCGGTGGTCATTCCCTGAATGACCTTTCCGCATCCCCCGTATTTGGTGGTGACAGGCTCGAACCCCGGTGTAATCAACAAGCGTGTGCTACGCACTGCTGCTCCTTCCCACCTGGCTACGGAGGCGCCTTCAAACATTGCAATAAACCAATCGCGGCCAGAGATTTAGTTAGGTTGAATATAACAGATAAATAACATTAATTTCAAACACGCAATTGGAATATATCATATACAATATATGGCTGTTAGTACAGCTAAAATAAGGTTAAAATGTTGAAACATTTAAGACGTCAAACATTACATGCTGCCATTATTATCATCAAAATGGCGCAATAAGAAATATGACAATTATTTTTACAATAGTTTTAAATGCAATTATACTTAAATTAGACGGAATTTTTGGTAGTTGTTTATTCAACCTGATTCCAAGTATCTTGCCAAGATATTCGGTATCAGGTTGAGGATCATTAAAATCATTTTTGGAGACATTACAAGTTTAGACTACATTCTTATGACTTCTATCATTCCTAGTCCTATCTTGCCTGGCAGGTCGCAAACTCTGGTCTTAGTTTAGAAGGTATTTCCTTCGCGGGTCCCTACCAATTTATGGGCTTTGCACACCCTAGGTCCTGAGCTGGATATCACCATTCTTCTCTTTCTTGGTGTTTCTTTTCTACTTTTCTTTCTCTTTCTCTCAGGGTAACTCGGAAATTTTTTTTTTTTTTGGCTGGTGCAGCATATGCCTCAGGTTTCCTTGGCCTTATGGATAATAATAAGGACAAGGATTCCGTGGATGTTCTTCCACTATTCTCGTGTTCCATGTTTTTTTACTGCTGGAGGCACGTAGCGTCTGGTACATTTCTTGTGTTCGGTATCAATTTTCTGTTTGCTGGACGAAAAACCTGAGTTTCCGGGAGAAAAAACCATGCTACCATCGCCTGAGACCGACTAACTCAGCCACATTGTGAAAAAGGCCCATAAAAATTCCTCGTTTCATCGACGGGACTCGAACTCAGGTCTTTTCCACTGAAGTGGGGAGGACAGCGATTTTATCAATTGTGCTACCCACGAGGGTAAATGAAGTTAAGTAAAGCAAAATTACTTAATTCAACCCAACCTTCTTCGATATTAGGATAGCTTACCGTAAGAATTAAAATTCAGTCTTAAGAATTAGAGTTGAATTTCTTCTAATTAAACATCTCGGCTTATACAGGTATACAGCATAACTTCGACGAGTAGTTTAACTCATTGGTGGGATGAAAAACCCAGTTTCCGGAAAAAGGGGGGAACATGTGACAGCTGCCCGCAACTAACTAATTTGGCCACTGTGTGTGCAGAAAGTCCATAATAGCTCCTCCCATTCAGACAAGAATCGAACCAAGTCCTTTTCACACGGCGTGGAAGGATAGATGTAATAGATATCATGCTGATCGCGACGATCAAGAAGTAAATTGATAATATATCTCGAGTTGTAATTGTCGAGAAAATTCGTCCGAGAATATCCATCTATAATTGTAGAGAATATTCGATAGCAATATTAGTTTTCCTGTTTATTGAAAGCTCACTTTGTTCACATTACAAACTAAATTAGAATATATTCTCTATCTAATCATAGCAAAACTTCCAGTTCAACTCAAATATACTTTTAAGTTTTTAACATGGGAATAGCCTGTTTTTGCACAATATCAGTCATATTAGTATTAAAAAAATGATATTAACGCTGCTAAATTAGCATAATTTGTTTTCACTAACAAAGACCATGAACACTATAAATGGTAAACCATCTTACATTGGCTTCAGTTTGATTTTTAATTCCGAAATTCAGCTTCCCTACGATATTTTAAGTACTTTTCCCCATCTTCCTTCCAAGATACACTATTTGTAAAGCCATATGAGGCATCTTCTGTTCTATTTTCGCCTTTGCGACCTTTCCGCCAAGGGTAAAAAGGCAGAAGTCCAGACCCAGTGATCAAAAGATAGGGAACCATGTGCCTCAATATGCTAACACCCGCCTTTTACTTCCGGCCAATACTAAATCCTCGAGCGGGTTAGTTTCAAGTACCACAACTCAGTTCCTTGAAGTACATCCGAACTAGTAAACAGACTTCGTTAAATACACAATTAGTTGATTTATCAACAACAAAAGTGTCAATTTGTGTGTTACAGTTGCATTACTCCAAGCGGGTACCTTGATTTTCTCTTTGGATTTTTTGTATCTTTGTACCACAGGTTCCACTTTTTTTTTATAAGTAACACCTTATAATATGATGTCTTCCATATTGGAGTCTTTCTGCGATCAGTTTTTCTCTATTAACAAATAACTTTCCGTAAATTTTTGAACAGGCTGATCAGCGGATAATCTTTCCCCACTAATAGTCAACATAGATATCACTACATTTTTTCTAACGTCCAAACCATCTGTCACTTGCTGCACTATCAAACCTATCTGATTAGTACCCCTAATCTACGTTGTACATTCTTATTAACAGGTCATGGATCATTTTTTGCTGAACTGAATAGTCTTTGAATTGTAGAAAGATGCAACTGTACGTGTGGTGATCTGGAAACATGTCGTTTTCAATTTTTTGGGATATATTGATTTACGTTGGGATTTACTGAATAATGTTAATAATGTAACTCGTCTGATGGATGAGATTGGGCCATTATTTATCGAAACAAGGGAAAATTTTATTGTCTTTCAAAACTTTACAAATTCAGTTTCCGTGAGGAGGAATATACTTTTGCAATTGGAAGAGTTAAAGCTGAATAATGGATGAATTGGTGGACTGTACTCTTCTATTTACATGGAATAGTATGTTACTTTTTATATAGGAACAGAGAAATTTTTTTGCAGAGGTGGATAGGATGTTGGTACTCTGTTCCCTTCATGGGTGGGTGTCCATTTCTGCCCCTGCCAACGCAGTTGGCAAGAAGCCTTAATTGTTTTTCTTGGATTTGATCCTGCAATAACGCCTTCTTCCAGCTTGGTTTTGCTGGTTAATATGAGTAACTTCTGTTGAGCTCTCTGACTGCTGGTGGACTGCAGTTCCTTGAACTGTTTATCTTTGGGAGATTACCGGAAATGATCAGTCTCTACGATGCGATGTTCATCTGTGGACAGCGTTTTTTCATAGGTTTCTGTTATAGCCTGCTTGTCCAGCTCGTTGTGTCGTAGCTGAGGGGATGACCATTGCCCACTACAGTTGATTTGTAATGTGATAATTGAATTGATTGATGATATACAACGTTTCATGTATAAAAAATATTGTTAATATTTGTACAATGTCTATATGTATGGCGGATTTGGCAGATTTTTTTGGCTAGGGGCCGCTTAACTCAATAAATAAAAAAAAAAATGAATGCACTATCAGTATTTTTGGTGAAAGACCAAGGCCTTTTTTTTCTATGCTGTTCTCATAAGTCCGTTGACTGGAATTCCGTGTCGTCTTTCTTGCATGAACCACAGCCAAAGTGCATTGTTTACAATCTCTTTCTAAAACTTTTTCTTTAAAGTGGAGCGAAAAATTAACTACTCTTGTGAAACAAACTGAGTGAAAAATCACATCCTTCTATTTTTTTTTATCATTGTTCCACTCTTTTACAGTTGTCTCGCCCACATCTAATTCAACAGAAATTTTCAGATACTTTTATAGAGTCATTGCAGAGCATCAAACTTACTTTTCATTGAAAAAAACTGTTTTTCTTCATTAATTCAATAATTTATGGAATATTTAATTAAATTACGTACTATAATCACAATAATAAACACTTTTACTGGTGCAACCACAGTCTGAAACAAAAACTGGCCTCTCAGAAGCACACAACTGAACAGGAAGGCTTGGTGTACCACAAGAGTCTACTAGCTGCGGGCAGGCATACTGGACTAGTGCACAAGGCAGTGTACATCAGCAGACAGTATGTCTTTAAAAATGAAGGCTGGAGCGTCAGTTAACAAGGCTTCTACTGTAAATGTATATAAATATTTCAGAAATAAAGATGTAACAGAAAAATTCAATCTTAATTAAGGTATAAGGTCTCCTCTCGTCATAGAATCCCCAGATCCCTACTGTTCAGTGTTTACCTTCAGAATTGCAGGAGTATAATTAGCAACCTAAACCACTTCAGAGCAATCCAAGGCTCACATATTTACGACATTTACCTGCTCACTGAAACCTGGCTCTCCATTGATATTGATGATCAGGAGATTATAGATGGACAATATACAATCCATAGAAAGGACAGAGGATCTCGTGGAGGCGGAGTAGCTATTATACACTCTAACCATATACTCTGTGAAACTGCATCAAATTTCACAAATATCGAATCAGTATACTGCCTTCTTCATCTTGGCAAGTTAAAAGTTTTAATAGTATTGCTTTATTTTCCACCTCCCTTAACTAATATAGACCTCCAGTACTTAGAAAGCTCGCTGGAATCAATCTTCCCACTAATTCAATCTGCCGACATAGCAATGGTTTTGGGTGACTTTAACTGTCAAATGGCCAATTTAGGATCTTCTTCTCCATCACTGCAGACTAGGGCTCTCTTTAATATGCTTCACAGCTATGGTCTGGATCAAATTTGCAACTTTCCAACCAGAGAAAATGCCTACCTCGACCTAATATTTTCCTCTACTCATATAGATGTTCACACCGACAACCCCATATTTCACTCGGATCATTCACCAATTACTTTTGACATCACAGTGACTTCTCATAACTTCAAATGCAGCTCCCGTACTCCTCGATTCAATTTCAGAAAGGCTGACTGGCCTCTGCTCAACCTAGCTCTAAGAAATGTAGACAAGCAGCTCACTGACGCTATGGATGACATCGATGTGCTCACCAACAACCTGATTAACTGTGTCCATTCAGTTATATCTGACATTGTTCCTCAATCCCATCTTACCGCACGCTCTACCTACCCGCATTGGTATAACAGTGAACTAATACGTAAAATTAAATCCAAAGAATTCTACAGAAACAAATATAAGCAAACAGGTGACAGTCAATACTATGAAATATTCAGCCAACTCCGCAAAGAAGTGAAAACTCTCATATTAAACTCCTACAACATGTATACAGAGTCAGTTCAGGATAGTCTGCTTACTCACAGAGATATCAAACCATTCTGGAATTTCATGAAGCATAAGAACATAACCAGTAGAAAGTTACAACTCCGTAACGCAGATGGAATTCTCTTATCTGACGAATTCAGTATTGCTCAAGAGTTTGCCAAACACTTTTCCAGAATTCAAACAAATGATACATTGAGACCTGCCTCATTTCCTGACTTCACACCTGTTAAAGATGATATCCTCATTAATCTCTTTATCACTGATGAAGATTTAAATTCGGCATTAAAAAGCATGAGAAATGACTATACTAGAGGCCCAGATGACATTCCAGGCTTATTTTGGAAAAGGACTGTCACTACATTGAAACCCCTCATACTGCGGATCTTCAACCTGTCTCTCAGGCTGGGGAAGTATCCTAAGCACTTTAAGCAGGTCAATATAGTTCCTATTTTCAAAAAAGGTGATAAAAATGACGTATGCGATTACAGACCCATAACCTTACAAAACAGCCTGGCTAAACTCTTCGACACAGCAGTGCACAAACATCTCTTCGAATTCTTCAAGCCTTTTATTGATCAGAATCAACATGGTTTCTGCAGTGGCAAGTCAGTAGTCACAAATTTACTTCCTTTCTGGCAATACACCTCGGAAGCTCTTGATAACCACCTACAAGTTGATGCAGTCTACACAGACATATCCAAGGCATTTGATAAAGTCCCGCACGAACAACTTCAGGAAAAACTTAAGCTATATGGTATCCGTGACCCTTTGCTCTCATGGCTACGCAGCTATATTACGCATCGTTCCTTGAGCGTTATCATAGATCAAGTGAACTCAGACTGTTTTATACCACTAAGCGGAGTACCACAAGGCTCTCCCTTAGGTCCTCTTCTCTTCATTGTTTTCGTAAATGATCTTCCTTCTTTCATGTACACCTCCAATGTTCAAGTTGCTCTCTATGCAGATGATCTTAAGATCTACTCAGCAGTGAAGGAGACTACCGATTCTCAACAGCTTCAATGTGCTCTCAATAAATTCTCTCTGTGGCTATCTCTGAATGGCTTGTCTGCTAACCCCTCGAAGTGCAAAATAATCTCTTTCTCATCTTGCAGATCTCCACAACTAATGAATACGGAGTACACTGTTAACTCTGTGATCATCGAAAGGTGTGATCAAGTTAACGACTTAGGGATTCTCTTTTCCAGCAGTGCTAAATTCGATGCCCATGTACTTAAAATCACCAGCAAAGCATTCAAAACACTGGGATTCATCAAACGGAACACATACAAGTTCAAAAGCTACAGATATGCGGTTATCCTCTATAAAACTATTGTTCTGCCAATCCTTGAATTCAGTTCACCCATCTGGAATCCTCACATAAAGACTTTAACTAACAAAATTGAAGCAGTCCAAAAAAACTTTATCCGTTACCTTACGTACCGCAATCCTCTATTCTATCACTCAGTGTATTATGAATCGTTGTGTGATTACTTTCATCTGAGGCCTCTGAGCACTAGAAGAGTTACTGCTGACATCGCCCTTCTAGCCAAAGTAATCACTGGAATTTACGAAGCATCTGATATCCTGAGTAAAATAAACTTCAATGCTCCCTGTAGACAAGTCAGGAACCTTACACCGTTTCGCCTTGACTCTGCCAACACGGACTTAATGAAGTTCAGTCCACTGAACAGAATCAGCAAATCAGCAAATGACTCTCGCATTGACTTCTTTGACAACTCCCAATCACTGATGAACTCCATCCACAAGTTTGCCTCTTCACTTAAACTGCAAAGTGACTAGCTCACACCTAATTATTGTAGCTTATTATTTGTTATATTATTTTTCTGTTCTCTAACGGATTAATTATTACTTGTTTTACCGGTAACTTAACTTAATACAATCCTCTTTTGTACATATGCTTTTATTGTTTGAATCTATATCAATGTTTATCGTCCTGTTGGATTTCATATCATTGTTATTATGTTTATTGATCTGATCTCAGATACACTGTTAATGGTTACCTGTTGTGTATCTTGTTATTAATAAAATAAAAAATAAAATAAAAAAGTATATAATAAAAGAAACGAAAATTAGTTCTAAGAAGAACTAATGGAAACAGTATTCTTCCTTCAATATGTCGTATGATGGAGTCTGTTTAAATCTTATTTTAGAGATGATGGATCGAAATAAAAATGCTCCCCTCCGTTCTGATCGGTCAATAAACACAAATTAAGTGGGGGTTTAGGGGGGGGGGGGTAGTAACATCATGATGGTTTCATAAGACCTGCTTTTCTTCCCTGGAAAGCGGCCTAAAACTCCATTTTTTATTCAAAAGTTTTGTTTAGATGGTGGGAAATATTTTCTTTGATAATTCCACTTCACTGCCTTTTAAAAGATGCACCGACGTCTCTTCTTTCTCTATAAGGAATACAGAGCGTCCTTATTATCCAAACGATTGACACCAACTAAAGCAAACTCAGCCCACCTCATTACCCTACTTTTTGAGCAGAAGAACACCAACGCAGAGCGATCGCATTTGAGGAGTGACTACTTGAATCTTCCATTTCTTATTAAAAAATAACCTTCTGGAAATTACTGTTGTGAGCATCGCTTTGTGCAGGACACTGCAGATGCTGGCGGAGATTTTCTTTAAATCTGCATTTATAAGAACAAAAAAAAATAAACGAAAACGAGCGAAGATAAGGAAAGGTACTGCGCAGAGAGAGACAATGCATTATAATGTACACCGCCACCCTATCAACTACCGCAACAGCTGAGGCAATTACCTTTTCTGTTCCCCGATCTCTCCCTCCCCCTTCTAACTCGTTCTTTCTCTATTTTCAACGCTGGGTGGCGGACCATCTGTCATTGCGAAGTTTTCTCCGTTCTTTCAGTCCTATTTAATGGTGTGTATGAGAGAATTACGGCATCATGGTGTCATTAAGAAAAGTGTTATTATTCATGTCTCTCTGTAGAACTCTATTTAAGCTGCTGTGAGTTCTGCAAAGGATGGCAGTCCATTTATCATTCGGCAGAACGCAGGCAAAAGTACAAAAGAGAGCGGTTTGCTCAGAAGATCCTTTCTGCAGGAATAAGGAGGCAGGTTAGAAGAAGGGGGAAAAAACCTCTCTCTCTCTCTTGCACTTTAAAATCTTATTACGAGTATCTTACATTTTTCCACGATCGCACGAGATACGCATGCATGCATGTGCTGTTCTAAAGGTACAATCTCCATTTTCTTCCTTTAAGTTTTTTTTTTATTCGTTCTTTCCTTCCTTTTGTAACTGTTAGCGCAGCCATTTTATATAATCTGCCTTCAGATAAAATCCTAAATGATAGTTCAGTGAAAGGAAGCGAAAACTGCTTAACGAGTCATCTACTGGATGATGCACTATTATGGAAGGACAGATGGAAGAAACTGTGACAGTTTCTCTCTCTAAATATCCACGTCCCTCATGGCAGTTTGGTGAATAATTAAAAGTGCCTAATAACTTGTGTCTGTTTATAAACACAAGTAGAACAACTTTAAGTAATATATTTGTTGCTTTTCGTTTCAGATGTGTTCGAATTCTTTTAATACATTAATCTTTTTTTTTTTTTGTAATTAAGTATTTTAGTTTTGTCCACCATTAATGAACAATTGAGCTGAGTTGAAAATCAAATAATATGAGCTGGCATATTTAAAAGTAAATATAAACAGTATATAACATTTATAATTTATAAAATTTATTTTTATATTATATTATAAATAAATTTATTATAAATTATAATTTAATTTATAATATAAACAGTATATAAAAATAGAAGATATGAAATTTCTATTTTCTGATTTTAAAGACCGCCATCTTGTGACGTTCAAAAATTTAAGGAAATGTGATCAAGTTTCGAAAGTTGAATGTTTTTGAAAAATGAGCATGGGAGCAGCTCCTTAATTATTATGCGAAAAATAAGGAAAACCAGAATTTCAGACGGACTGAAGTTAACTGAGATTTCGTCTTTTGACTCGAGGTCAGTAGTTAAGGAACTGACGATGGATATTCGAGGAGTCGTGGAGTTTGTAGAAATGGTTAGTGGAATGTAGTGTACTAGCATCACAAAACTATGGACAAAATTTCCAATCAATATACAGGAGAGAAAGGGTAAGCCATCTATGTCACACACACACACACACACACACACACACACACACAGCAAGCAGTTAGAAAGTGGCAACCCAGTCGCAGACACCTGAAGGCAGAGAAAGACGAAAATTTGTTTAGAAAATCTTTCTGCTAAATACTGAAAGTTCTTAAAAATGTTCAAAGTAGCTGCTTTGAATTTCTCTAAATGGTTCCACTGAATGTACCAAAAAATAAGCCAAGACATCACCAGTAGATAGACACTGAGGGAATTCCTATTGCCAGCCATTAATAAATGCAGGGTTCAAAGTAACGTAAAAGTTGGAATATTTTTAATTTTAGGAAAGAGTTGAGATACAGGCAATGGAACGTTAAATGGAAAGTAGAGATGTCATCCTTCATGGGAATTAGTTAAATACGAGAAAATTTCCATGTAAAAGGAAAAAACACTTGGTAGAATTATACAGTAATAAATAGCGATTCAAAACAGCAGTTAACTCGGGAGCACAATCTTAAGAGCAAGTGGAGAAATTCTCTCAGGACCAAGAAACTTTCCTGTCGGCAACATTATTTCAGGATTATTGTGCTACCTTTCTTCCTGGAAAATAAAGGCAGTGAGTTGTTTGGTAGGAAGATATTTACGAGTGCATCAATGCGAGAGTTAGACGGAAAGAAGGATGCTATTAAGTCATCGATATCTTTAGATGAGGATGCAGCGGAACCATCAGGACGTGGCATAAGTATAATTATGGAGGGACTGAAGCCGTGCATAACAATTGCAAAAAGCCAGAAGATTATAATACTGTTTGGACAAGAAGCAAATTTCCTACCTATAGCATTTTCAAAACTGCGTTTGGATTTATTAATGACTTGTTAACAACTCTTAGTTTTACGTTATCGCTTCTTTAAAATGAACCTTGATACTTTTTCTCTGTAACCTGATAAGTGTCAGACAATTTTGGATGGAATTCTTTTGGAAAGGTGTATTTGCCGGACTGAGATAATAGCATTCAATAAAGATATCAAAGAAATGAAAATGCAACGTATTCAACACAATTATTTAGCATTCTCGCATTCAGTATGTCTTCAATGAATGTACCAGTCGGATCCGTGTGTTTCGACGTTCCTAGTGGTCAGGGTTATGGCAATTGCTGCCTCTCAAGTTGTACTGCAAAACGTTGGAAGACAGAAAGGCTGATTTTTGACTGTGAAGATCGAATCTGCTAGAAACTCCTTGAGTCTTTGTCCACTCCTGGTGCCTGCTTGGTCTGATGTTGCACTGTGCCAGACAGGGAACCAACAATTCACATCGACGCCAATTATAATTTTATAAGTTTTTGTCCTGACAGAATAGTTTGGACGGTTTGTAGTACGTGATGGCAAAATCAATTTCAATCCCCAGCCTACAGTAGAGCGCTATCGCATAAAACCTGCCTACTGAACTTATGATGTGGGCACGTGCGGCCAAAGTCGTGCATTACGGTGGGATCTTGGTTGCAGTTACATCCGGGTTGCGGGTAGTTACAGCAGCCAAGGAGGTACCTTCGTCACTTTGTATAATCTCGTAACTTAATGGGTAGCCCCTAACCTTTTTCATATAGGTGTAGGGCTCCTGGATCAAAATGAGGTCTGCGTTTTCTTCGTCGGCTTTTAGGCGTACTTGGTCGCCTACTGCTCTGGCCCGCTGCTCATTTAATTGATAAATTTTCAGGACTTCGTTGTAAAATATCTTAAAGTGAGTCCCCATAACCGATTCTGAGTTGGAATGGGCTCTTTACTTTCAGGTATGTGGGGCACTTCGCGTCTCTTCCACAGAATTCGCCTGGTCGAGTGTCAGGGACTAACAGTTGGCGCAGACAGGCTCCTTCGACCTGCCTGGGTAGTTGTTAAAATCGTGCCTCTTCTCTGAGCAGTGGCCGCATGTTGTTTCAGCCTGGGAACGTGTGGCCATACTTGCAGCATTTAAAGCACTTAGGTACGGCCACATGTTCCAGGTATCTGTGGCTGCTCCATTCTATGGAGATATTACTCTGGGATCGTATGGCCTGCCGGGCGGTAGAAACGAATTCAACAACCCAATTGCAGTTTCTGCTATTACTCGATTTTGTGTGAGGCGCCTCCGTAGCCAGGTGGGCAGGAGCAGCAGTGCGTAGCACACGCTTCTTGATTAGAGTGGGGTTCAAGCCCTCACCACCAAATACGGAAAGGTCAGGGAATGACCATCGCATATTCCCGGAGCAATATGGCCTTAGTTGCTAATGCTCCTAAAAACCAAATAACAACAATAGCTCGATTTTGTCTTGTACTTCAGGAAGACGAGCAGTCTTTCATTCTCGTCCGATAGGTTGCTCTGTAGGATTTTCCTATATATCTCTGCTGCACGTTGCTGTGGCATCAAGTCTTGGTCCATATCAAATATGATTACGTACGGCCCTTTCCTTTTCGAGGCCTCGGCAATGACGCCTGGAGTGGGGATCTTGGGTTTTGCCAATATTCCATTATCTGCCTCCCCTTTACTCTCTGTTTCGATGATTATGCGGGGATTTCTGGGTTTTCGTATGGCTTTTATTCTGGTGGCTTCAAAGTCTTCTCTTAGGTTTTCCATAACTTTCTTTTAGTTCTCTTCACTGGAGCGCTTTTGTTTTTTATTGTAGGTCTTAAAAATTATTAACTTGGGCACTTTAAAGAACGTTTTCTTTTTGGGTATTGTAGCTTTGTTTGTTATTCCTCCTCCTGTTTGTGTATGCCTCAGCGCTTGGGCGTAGGATGTGTTTCAGGATTTCTAATGTGGCCAGTGATGTTCAATGTGGGTTTTCAGAAGAACAGTCTCCAATTTCCACCCCAAGCCTAAGGTATCTGCCCTCAGGTTTGTTGTTACTCTACTATTTGATTCCTTCATCAAGTTTTTTAGTGCTGTACGTAGGATTAAAGTATGTTCCTGCACTGTCCCATTCGGTAGTGTTGGGTGGGTCAAGGTTTGCAGTCTCTGTTTGCTTCTGCTGATCCTCGCTGTTTCCCATTTGTGCACTCTGTTGGTCTTTTGTTTCTCTTGTCTCGCTGGCGCTTCTCATTCCTCGGTCTGATTTATGGACTACAATCTTCTTGATTTTGCGTTTGCAGCTTGGCGCTAGTTTTGTATCCTCTTGATCATCTTTACTGTCCTTATTTGTCTGTTCGCCTGCGGTTGTCAGATAGATATTGCGACTCATCTGCGTTGACTTCTACTTCGAGAGACTCCACTGGTGTAAACTTCGGGTAAACAGGAATGTTCAGTTTATCGAGGTTTTATATCACTCATGAATTAGTGCTATTTGAATGCCACCGTTTGGCACTTTCCGCAGTCTCCGGCACAAATTGGGGCCTGAGTTATGCGACGGCGACGTTTTGGGCGATTGGCCATAGTCACGTGATTCGAGTGAAGTTGAGGGTAGGGTTTGGCCACAAGGGGAGCTTTTTCTTCAGAGAAATAAGGGCGCTCAGTTTACAGGTGATCACATGGTCGCATTTCAATAAAATGAAGGATCATGAGTAAATAAGTGATGCCATTGTATGAAGGTATACAAATAATAACACTGTGACGTCATACATCAAATAATAGCATGATTTTTTTCAAAAAGAAAGTAAAACAAAGAATCATGTAATCCTTACGCTGTGCAAACCACGAATTTGAAAGTTCAAACGATGCCCATTGTCTCCGTTTTGTTAGAAGCAATGGCCGCCATCTACCAGTATAAATTATCCCCAGCAAACAACACCAACGTTGAAAATCCCATAAGCATTTGTGGGGGAGGGGATGTATGAATATCAATATTAAAAAACTTAACTTAAATTGCAATTCCACTTAACAGTAGGGTGTTAAGTGGAAAAGTAAAAATGTCAGTAGGGTGTTAAGTCACCCTACTGACTTTTTTTTAACAGGCCCACAAAACGCAAATCTCACTGCAATTTACAGAACATTCCAAATTCTAGGGTGTGTAAAGCAGGTGTCAGCAGAACATTAAAGACACCATTTATTTACAAATCTTTAATGAGCATAAAAACAACATTTACATAAATACAGCATTTACATAAAAGAAACAAATAATTACATACAAGCATACTGTGGGGGTTGTACTGGTTTATTGTGGGGCTGGGGGGTGTGGGTATTATTGTTTTTCTTGGTTGCCCTAAATTTCTTTATATTTTAATTATTGTAATTTATCCCCTTTTTTATATGTACAAAGGGCACTAGGAAAGTTTTGCAATATGACGCAACAATGAATCACAGGAAGCTGCTAGTAGCCGCCACGCCAAGTCGATGGGCTCAGTTATTCATTAGTAGTGAGAGTGTAAAGTGCTTGCGATGGCATCGTGGTCACGAAATGAGATAAGGACAGTTTTGCGGTATAATTTCGTGTGTGGTTTAACCATAGACCAGTGCTTAGAAGAAATGACTCTTGCACTAGGTGATGATTGTCCACATCGTACAACGATATTCAGGTGGTATAGAGAATTCCAAAGGGGAAATTTCACTCTGGAGGATTCTGAGAGGCCGGGAAGGCCACGAACGTCAGTGACGGAGGAAAACGTTACTGCTGTGAGGAAAATGCTTGACGAAAACAGGCGAGTGACCTACCAACAGATAGAGGATACTTTGGGCCTAAATGCACCAGCAATTCGTTCGATTCTGCAAGATCATTTGCACGTGAAGAAACTTTGTTCTCTCTGGGTGCCGCATCAACTGACTGACGAGCAGATGACACGACGTGTGACTTGGTGCCGGGAGATGTTAAAAAAGTTTGATAAGGGACAATCTCGGTATGTGAACAACATCGTGACAGGTGACGAGACTTGGCTGTACTATTACGATCTGCCGACCAAGGCTCAAAACAAAGTTTGGGTCTTTGATGATGACGACACACCCGTAATTGTCAGAAAATCCCGATCTGTAAAGAAGAAAATGATAGCTGTATTTTTCAAATCGAGTGGAATTGTGGAACGTGTCGTTTTGGACAAGCAGAAGACAGTCACAGCTAAGTGGTATACTGAACAATGCTTGCCTAAAGTCATTGGATCTATGAAGAACCTGCGGCCAAAGTCAAGAATGGACACCTGGTACCTCCATCACGAAAATGCTCCAGCTCACCGCGCCAAAGCCTGCACCGAATATTTGACCACGACAGGACTGAAACTTCTCGAGCACCCTCCCTACAGTTCAGACCTTGCTCCCTGCGACTTTGCACTGTTCCCGCATGTGAAAATGAAGCTAAAAGGGAGGCGGTTTCCAGTGATGAGGACCTTCTACGGGCTTGGGACAACGAGTGTGCTTTACTCCCTAGTGAAACTTGGCAGAACTGGTTTAAAGATTGGTTTCGGAGGATGGAGAGGTGTATTGAATGTAGAGGAAATTACTTTGAAAAAATTAAATAAACAAAGCTGTATTGCAAAACTTTCCTAGTACCCTTTGTATATCCCCGTAGTCCAATCCTCCCACTTAGCATCTGACTTGTTTGTTCTCAGAAGATTACCAGACCCAAAGGGGACCCCAATTATTTTAGGTATTTTTCTACCGGATTGGCTGAGTTTCGGAATGACAGACTCCAACACATGAATGTAAAATAAAACAATGTTTATTGACATATCATACAGAAACTAGCAATAGTAATTAGTCAAACTATATTTGGCTGGTGACTTGTTATGTCATTACCCTTTATATGTGTAAATATCTTGTTCAAACTCAATTGTTTCATCATCCGATATCCTATTCTAATACACATTATTATTCATTATGACATGGTGTCTCTTCATGTTCTTTACAGGGACTTCAATAGGTCGTGTCATACACTTTACATAGATTCCTCTCACTCTTCTTCTGAACAGTCTGTATAATAAACCAACAACTACCAGTCAATGAACTGGCTCACAAAAACCTTCAGAGTTCGTGTCTCAATTTGTAAGAAAATTGCATTTATTCAATTAGACACCCTTTCTGCAATCAGGTCAACAGGAAATATCAATCAATTCAATTTAACATTACCTTTCAGAACAGTTAATCCTCTATACCTTTATATATCACTTATTAATTAGCCCCTACTCAAATCAGAAATACTCTCCACTAATCAACTCATAATAAATTGAAATTTCAACCTTCAATTTCATACATATTATAAAAACCTTTCCCAACATTAAACAATTCTCAGTTACCTATTATACCCTCTCCTTCCCGCAAGCATTTATATAAATGCTTTATATAAATATGAGGAGCTTCACTTCAAATTATAGGCTACGTCCGTCTTAAATACATTACACTTTTATTCATATATTCATTACTTAAATCCCCCTCTTTAACTATATATACACATATTTCTCCTAAAGTCCTCTCCTTAATAAATTAAGTACACCTATTTCGGTAAACTCTCTAGCACTTACGTGTTAGGCCTGGAACTTCCCTCTCTGCTCGGCTTCCTTTCATATCGGTCATTCAGGTACTGGAATGCGGGGGCGCTCATTTGGGGACCTCGGTGATTATGGTGTTTCCCTACCGGGTACTGCACGGCTGGAATCAATCAGTGTCGCATACTCTTTACCGGTCAGCATTTCTTCTTCCGTGGATAGAGGGGTTTTCGAGTAGGTCAATGGTTCGATCACTCATTCGACTGGCTTTGCCTATATAATTCTCAGGGTGTGATTCTTCCTTCTTCCTCACTACGGCTTCCATGTTTACAGGTGAACATTCCTACTGGCTGTCGGGATATGCAGAATTTCTATCACTGTTTCCATCTACCTCAGGTCTGCAGCTATCACCCAAATTAGACTACTGCTCTGCTTAGTATCGTTCTCCAACTTCTTCAATTCATTCTCCAGACCGCTCCGTGAACTTCTTCAGACTCCCCCGAAAACTTCTTCCGAATGCCACGAAAACTTTTCCAGAATGCCACGAAAACCTTTTCAGAATCTCCCTCTCAAAATTCCCTCTATTTTCTTCCTGGCCAATAGGAGATCTGCACATCCTTTTTCCTGCGTTCTCATTTGTCTCCTCTCCTCTTCCGTGGGCGGGTCTTCTTTACTCTTTGTGTCCCAACTTCCGTGGACCTCGAACATACGAGAACAATCCAGAAAGAGAAGCGGAAGTTCAGGTCAACTGAGAAGCGTCACAGCTCCTCCCATGACCTCACGCGCGCACACCTGGTGACGTCGCCCACCTCTAATAGCGTTTCACCGTGAAATCTTTAAGAGGGCCAGCTTAAGCACTCTTGGCCCTTCCTATGGTGCATCTGCCTCTGTCTTAATGGGGGTTTGTCATGGTATATTACTTTTACTGACTCGTCAAAGAACTTCCATACAAACAAGCTACAACTAAACGGGGAGTGACTGGAAGGTATTTTTGAATTCCAGTGCTACTTAACTCATGTTGTTTTTACCAGAAAACCACTATTCGTATTACAGTTAAATTCTCATAATATTTAACCATTTTTATTAATTAATGTAAGGACGGGTCCTTACAATACCAATTTCCATATACATATTTAAACCATACTACAATAGACTGCACTATCTCTCTCTCATCAACTATTCTCAATATACGAATTATTAACATCAGTTTGTATCAGTTGTGTTTCACTTAATTTGAATCCTCGATGGTTACTCAATCATTCTCTTACATTACCAACTTTTGTTCTTTTTCTTTCTCTTACATCAATAATATTTACTTCAGCTCTTATTACATCCTTTAGAATATTGGTTTCTAACCTTCAACACACACACCCATGAAGCGTATTACATCAGGTATCCTCTTACCTCAATAACATTCACTACAAGTCACCCATTCTACCTTAATTAACATCTTAGCCAACCCTAGTTATCATCTTGGTCATCCCTCTTTACTCATGAGGTTTCTCTATTAATAAATTTTCTTTCTCTTTACACCTCATCTGGTATGTTATCTTGAGTTGCCACCTGGCCTAATTTAATGATATAGGTTAACCTATCCTTACAGTACTACCCCTAAAAATATAAATTCTTTGCTAATTCCTTTATATTATTACTTTGATTTTATTACTCCTGAACCATCCTTACATTAATTCATAATCATAAACAACAGGAATGTTCCTTTCTTTTAAAAGGTCTATCACTCAATTGCTTACAGAGCTAGGTTATGAGTCCTTGAGTTCAGGATTCAAAAAAGAAACAGACTTACATTCCGACATCGCCGCTACTTCTAATGTTCTTGCGCTCAGGCTTCCTACTGGCTGACAGGCATGCATTCACTTCTACGGGAATTCCGGTTTTCCTTCGAGGCTGACGGGCTTACTTCAGTTTCTTGGGCACACACCACCTTTCGATGCCGGACTTGGCTTTCTTCCATTTCTTGGGCACTTATCTATACAACTGGCCATTATCGCTGCCTTCCGATGCCGGACCAGGCTTTCTTTCTTGTGCATTTACCTTAACCTTAAACTTGAACACTGCCTTCACTGTCGTCCGATGCCGGACCTTTCTTTCTCTCCGGTTTTTTTTTTTTTTTCCCTCTTTCATCTTACTACCACGAGATGAGAACTCTGACTACCAACTAATTTACTTCTACTTCAACCGCAACTCACGACTTTCTCCCCCTTTGACCACACCACACAAAAGTCAGATACAGAATGCTATCCCTCTCAATTTTTCTCCCCCCCTAACTTTATTCTTTCCCTAAGTCTGGAGCGCCTCCCCCAAGGACTCCAATCAATCCTTATATTCTGTTTAATTTTCCATTCCTTTCTATTTACCAAAACAATTCTCCCAAGCTGTCTCCTTAGCGCACAAACCAGCCCCTTCTAGAAATTTCTTTATGTTTTTCACATGGCAGTATGACCCTTTCATGTTTGCCAGTAACCTCCAAAAACACTAATTTTCGTGTTCACACATTCTCTCTAAATATGGCCAGCTTATCCAGATTTGTCAGTCACCCTGACGCTGTTTTATTTTGACGCGAACACTGGACGTCCACTCATTTCCTGTTTAGTTTCTAACAGTGACTTAGATCAAAGGAGACGCTTCGTAAATCTCGTTTCACGTCCTATTGTTCTTTCCTTCAGCCAACCTTTCACGCCTGTTTTCAAATGGCACCCCTTTACCTAGTCCTGCTTTCCCTGTTTGCTTTCTTGTATTATTTGAATTGCTTGTTTACTCCCTTGCCACTATTTTTAATTCCCACGATTAAAACTGTCCATTATTAAATCCAGTGTTCTTCAAACTTTAACCTTATTTTTAACAAAGCAAATATTTTTATTTTAATTTGAAAGATCTAAATCTTACACATTCATGGCAAACTGTAAAAAAATCTGCAGGCAGTAATGTATATGTTCCCAATTTTCCAAAACAGAACAAATCAATTGATCAACAAGTAACAACTTGCAAAGCTAAAGAATGAAAATCCAAATCTCAGGGAAAACAGCGGCTTGACTTGTATGAGAACGGCCATTTTGAGGCGCACAACGTGGTAACATAGTTAAGACAAAGTGAAACAACGAAAGCCATTAATACCGTTCGTCTCCCTTTAAAAGAGACATGCAACAATTCACCTAAACATATGGAAGCTGGAGACTTGAATCTTGAAATTAACTTTTTAGAACAATTTTCGAAGAGCACAATATAACACTGGCACGCAATACTTTCGCCACATGGCGACCTACCTTGGTTCAGGTCGCCATGTGAACATGTTGCAGACCACCCTTGCAGACCATCTGCATCCCTTCATAGTTATCTTACACCCACCGAGCAATGGACTCTTCCAGCAGGATAATGCGCCTCCCCACAAAGACGTGGTGACCAGAACATAGTTCGAAGTGCATTCCGCAGAATTTACCACCAGGGAGTGGCCTCCCCATTCACTGGACATGAACCCCGTGGAGTATCTTTGGGATGCTGTGGAAAGGTCCGTTCGTGCTTTCGATCTGTGGAAGTATTTCGTGAACGAGTGGACTCAATACCTCGTCGTGTGACTGCACTTATCCGGGCCAACCCGTTACTAGGTAGGTGTCCCAGTCCCATGATTTCTGTTCACTCAGTGTAGTGCTTTAACCTTCCCTTGCAACAAAAAAAAATTAACCTTTATGTTCCAAAAAGCACAAAAATTGCAACTGCAAAGTAAAGCGGCCTTCTTTACGCGATGCCAGTAAGCTTTTAAGATAATTTCCATCTTGCTTCGACAACGTTACAAACACTTTAATACATTTCTGTGTCCTCAGGGTGATGAAAACGTAAAACTTTCAGCACAGGACTGAAGTGTTCCAACTTGTAACATCGATCACACTCTACAAGCCAACCACTTAAAAGTGCTGTCAGTTGGGATCGCCTGCAATCTGCCTTTAGACATTGAAAATTGTCAAATGCCTTATCTAGAACATTAGATTCTCTCAAAAGAGTGATAGTCGCTTAGAGATTTTTTTTTATGTCTTAGACTTGTTCAGTGAAGGTAGCTGAATGTCAAATGTTTTAGAAGAGTGGAAATATCTTTACATTATTTATTTATCCCATAATATCTTGTAGTTATGCTTCTCAGAGGCAGATAACTTCAAATAAACATTCTAAACATTTCATTTATCTCAACACGAATGCTTTTTGAAGACATTTAGGTTGATCGATTTATGTTAAATATCATAAACATACTGTATACTACACTGCTCGACAAAAGTTTTTTTCATGAATATTTTATTGTGAACAGTACAGCCAAAGGCCAATATTTAATATTATAAGCATACAAATTCCGATTATCCAATAGAAATCGATCTACCACCTTACAGAGCCGCACATCATGCCTATAAAAACACCGGTTGCTACCACATCATTTCATTTAAGTTTTTTGGCTTGCTCAGTGGGATAGCTACATCTGCAGTACTCCAGGATGGCAAGTCATCGTCGGTTAGATAATTATTTGAGATGGACGGACCATTAGACGATTTGAAGAAGGGCAGTCGTAAGTGGAGATGAGACGTTGGCTTAATGTGACACGCAGTGTCGTCTCGGAAGCAGTTTCAGAAGACATGAACCAATACAAGAAGAGCTGGCCAAGGCCGACCGAGGGCTATCTGGCTCTAACAGCAAGACAAAACCCTACGATATCCTGTCTATTGAGATTGCTGCGGGCACAGGTGTAAACATTTCCAACCGGACTGTGTTAAGAAGACTCAATTCAAATGGACTCTACTCAAGGAAACCAGCGGTTTTTAATCCATTAACCTTAACCAGAGCAGAGCTCGCAGAAACTGTTGCCATGCGCATGTGATTTGGAGCCCTGACAAATGGGGTACAGTTCGGTTCTCTGATGAGTCCCGTTTTAGCCAACAAACAGATTCTAGACTTTAATTTATCTTGAGACAACAAGGAATGCTGTACCAAGGGAGGTCTGCAAAGTTGGGTAGGTACAATGGGAAGTGTGTGAGTTGAATTGCTATCAATTTAGTTCCGTCATTCCTAAGAGGAAGATGTCCAGTTGGGTGTTCATTTAGTTCTGATAGTGGCCGGTGATGAGGGAAGAGTAGGTATGAGGAGAGATGATACCAACGCCTTTTGAAGACTGATGAGGCATACCTACTAAAAGCTAAAAACACTTCTTCTGATTTTAATAGGTTGCTCTGAGGACTAAGTGTGGTTAAATTTAGATCCAGTAAGAGTTGATTAGACGTTAGGTTCAGTTAGACGTTACACGAGTGCAGTACGTGGTGCAAGTCCTCCAGTTCTCTACATTCACAATGGGCATCGTTAACAAGCCCAAAGTCCTGAAGTCTCTTTTTGAATGACCGATGTCCTGTCAGAAGAAAAGTAATGTGTAAATTAGTGAAGAACTATCTAAGTGTTTGTTTGTTGAGATAGGAGACACTAGGTAGAAATAGCTTGGTAGTACTGCCTTTGGTGGAATCATCTCAACGGATTTGCCAGAGGGAAACAAATTCCTGTCAAGTACGCCGGAGTTCTTGTTTCAGATCTGCATCGACAATAGTTTTTATCCCCAGGAATTCAGTTTCTTTGTTCTTTCTGATAGCATGAGGAAAGCCCTGTGAAAGCCGCTTGTAGGTCAAGGGGGATACAGCCTGTTAATACTTGCGGTGCTGCTGTTGATGTCGTTCTACAAGCCCGAGTCATTTTTAATAACGTCAACCATTGTATCTGCAGGATAACGTTCCTAGTGTTGATGATGAACAAAGCATGAAACCATACGGAAGCGCCGTATGTTATAAACGGTACAAAAAACAGCTGAATAAATAAAGTGGAGTGCAGGTCCCTTAAGACCCCAGTATTTGCGGGTGAAGCGAGCAAGCACATTGATATAATTTTTGGCCTTCTCTTTCATGGACTTTAGATGTGGCATGAAACTTTTGCGATCATCTAGGGTAAGACCTAAATATTTGAATAAAAATTGATTCTTGAGTGCATGTCCTTTATAACGAATGGTTGGTAGTCTGTTGATGTCAAGTCGTCCTTTGAGAAGTAGGGTTCTACTTTTATCTGTAGAGTTTTTTTAAGCTTATTCTCCTCATTCCAAACTGACAGGGTATTCAAGACTGTGTTGGCTCTGGTCTCAATAGCTGCACGAGTAGGACCTTCAACAACGATAATCAGGTCATCTGCATATGAGAGCTGTGTGGTATGGGGGAAGTCCTGCAGGAGCCATTCATCCAGAATCATATTCCAAGCAGCTGGCCCCAGAATAGAGCCCTGCGGGCAGCCTCTGGTGAGTTGGCGGATGATACTATGAAATTTTGTTTTCATGGTAACTTTTCTGTTAGAGAAGTAATCTGTAAGACATTTGAAGTGTTGAAGGAGCAGCCAGATATTCTGACTCGCCGCGGATCCCTGGCCAACAGACCGATGTCAAAAGCTCCCTTAAAATCTATAAAAAGCGCTAGTACGTCAGGGGCATCAGAATAATTTGCTAGCAGAGTAGTTTTCAGTAGTGCATCAATAGTTGAGCAACCCTGCTTGCAGCCAAATTGGAGTTTGGAAGCGAGTCCTTTGGTTTCATAGGCCGACTGAAGACGGGTGAGAAGTAACCTCTCAAATACTTTTCCTAGTCTTGGTAACAGAGCAATTAGACGGTATAATATCTTTATTGCAATCAGCAAAAAATAACTAAATTTTACATGTATGCCTGATGCAATGCCCATAACATATGCTTTGGCTGTACCAGTGGGACGAATTGAATCTTTGGGTAAAAGCATGAGGTTGGCGTTTCAAACGTGTAGGGTTTTTTTTTTTTTTTTTTTTTTTTGGTTTTTAGGAGGATTAGCAACTAAGGCCATATTGCTCCGAGAATATGCGGTGGTCATTCCCTGACCTTTCCGCATTCTCCGTATTTGGTAGTCACGGGCTCGAACCCCGGTCTAATCAAGAAGCGTGTCCTGCCCACCTGGTTACGGAGGTGCCTCCTAACGTGTAGGAAAGGAGCCTTCATTAAGGCACGTGTTGAATAGTTGTACTAGAACATCGGGTGCAACCGACCAAAGGTGTTTGACGGACTCCCCCTCGATAAGGTCCAGTCGGGGGGGCCTTTCTATTTTTGATTTTATTTATGGCTAATGCAACCTCCTCATCCGTGAAGGGTTCTTCTGTGGCTTAGGGCAAGTAGCCCTGATTCTGAGTGATGTCGTTTCTGTGTACTTCAGTGTAATGATCAGGATTGTCTTGGTAGATTATTCCATCTAGAATCTTGCTCATTGTGTCTTCCCAGGAAAGAGTTTCCGAGGAGCCCTCAGAACGGAATGAATTTATCATATCCGTGGACCCTACTTTGTTTCTTATGAGCTTGTGCACCAAATCCCAAGGGTTTTTATTGCATTCCGTCTCCACCAGGAACTTTGTTTGGCATGATAAATTTTATTCATTTATTCTCTCCGGATTGCATTGTATCTTTCCTTGTATAGTGCTACTGTTTGAGGTGGGTGTTTTTCTTCAACTATTTTCTGGCACGCTGGAGAGAAGAGCGGAGATCTGTTAATTCTTCTGATCACCAGGGAACTGATTTTGGATGTCGGGTAGCTTTCTGATGGCGATTTATGGTTCGAAAACTCTCAGCTGAATGGTCGTGAAGACCATCTCGGATAATGTTCTCAAAGATATTCGATTTGGCAGTTCTAGTGGAGAATCTAATGGTATTGTGAACATATGCCAAACGAGTAGAGGTACTGTTTTCAATGCTCTATGTTATTAGTCGATGATCACTGGTGGTGGGAGTGTCGTGTACTTGCCAGTGTCTTAGTCTGTTGAAAGAGAGGGGGGTTAATAGGTTGCTATCCAGATTTTACTCCCCATTTCCCAAGCGAGTCCGATACGGAGTTGGCTGTCCTGGTAAGTTGGCCATTACAAGTCCACTAGAGGTGATGAGTTCCTCTAGCAGGTCTCCCCTGGCATCATGCCATTGCGTTGATCAAGCATTTGAGTCACCAGCTAAGTATGTATGTATTTGTCTAGGGCGGCACCTGGAACGTTAGTTCATCTTCGCCTCGTTTCACTTTTAAATTACAGGATTCTGCAGAAATGGCCAGAAATGAACTGGCTGTTTGGCTACCCGGAATCATCAGATCGGAAATGTGCCACCACCACGGGAAGGTAGACCAAGGGCTACCAGCCAACAGCAGCAGAAGACAAAGTACGAGCCAAACTCCAGCCAAAAATAGTAAAAAAATAAATAAATAAATATTATACAACTATATAAAAATTAAACACTGTACACAAGATTAACCTCAACATATTGAGGTAAACACAGATGATACTTTGAGGTTAGAAAGTAAACAATGCAAGTAATCTCGTTAAATTTTGCAAATTAACATAACTATAAAACAAAAAAAAAGATGCTATATACAAAGTCAAAGAAAATAATTAAGGATGATAATTCCCCCACTCCTCAAAAAAACCCTAGACCGGTACCATTCAACCGACAAAACGCAAGCATTTTAGCCCAGAAGCAGGCACAAACCTTATAAACAGCTTAGGTTAAATGTGACACCCAGTAAGTCCTGCAGTCATCAGTAGCAAAGCCACAGTCCATCTCCAAAAACAAATTCAGTCAGTTAACAGCCAGTTGTAGGACACTAGCAGGGTTGCAAAAAAAAAAAAAAAAAAAACCACAAGTCCAAAATTATAGATCTTGTTGAGAAAATGGACGTTATTGCAGTGAAGATGAAGTCTTGAGCTTAATTTGAAACATTCGCAGGTGCAGTCATTGCAGAAAGTATTGCAAACCTTTTATTGAAGGTTGCCTCAGCAAAATCCTGAAGGGCGCGGTAACTAGTGGCATGTGATACAGAATTAGGTTCTAATCCTGATTAAAAGTTGGGAATTGCATTCTACAGAGTTACTCGAAGTTCATTGTATGAGGGACAAGAGTACAACACGTGGTGCCAATCTTCAACACCGCCACAATGACAGAGTTTCGTAAGAGACAAGCGAAATTTAACCAGTTTCTTATTTAATGATCCATGTCCTGATAACAAATAGGAGGTAAACAAGTCAAGGCTAACAAAGACTGTAGATTTTTTTATCCAAAAGAAAGTCAACTTCAGGAAAAAACTTACGTGTTACACTGCTCAGTGTTGTGCCATCCCACCTACTGATCAACTCTTGCCAAATTCTTTGTCGTTCAGCTTTAACATCGACTTGAGTGTCGATAGAAATTTCAAGGATCTCAGTGTGAATCTGACGTTTCAAGCGATAACGTAAGCCTCTGAAAATTACGTAGAGATCGAGTGGTAACGTCCCAGCTAAAACCTGCAAAGCAGGTGTTGAAACTGTTCGACAAATCATCAAAATACAAAGTATCATTGTACGCTGGATTGACATCAATTTTGATTGAAATTGTACAGTGCGCACCCTATGGAACCAAGCGCCAACCATAGGGAGAAACACAGAATTATAGTAGATTCTTAAAGATCTTCTAGAAAGACCCCACTCAGTTCTAGAAACTCTGACAAGAGCGCCGGTGAAATTTCTGATCTTAATTCGGAGATTGGATAAACGAGGGAGAAAATTTAACTTGCTCTCAATAGTTATTCACAAAAGTTTAATTTTCCTTACTAGAGACATTTGTGTATTGTTTATTTTAACTCTTGGTAGTCGACGAACGTCCAATTTAGAGCCAAGGATCATAATTTTTGTCTTGGTACAACTAATTTTTAACTTATTTTCAACTGTCCATTGTTGAAGTTGAGACAAAACTGTCTCAGCGGATATTTCAATTGAAAATCTTGAATTGCCACTAACAAGGACTGTCAAATCATCCGTATATGCCATGATCTTCACGTTGTCAAAGGTTCGGGTAATTCAACCTTGCAAAACAAAGTTCCAGAAAAGTGGTCCCAAATGGAGCCTTGACGACACCCTCGAAAGACCTGACGAAAACTTTGTTCGTACTTAGATCTGACGGTGATAAATTTGTTAGAAAAATAGCTCTTAATTAGAAAATAAAGTTCCTGGGAACATTCGGCATGAAGTAAACGTTCGAGAGCACTTTCCCACAAAAGGGAATCAAAAGCTCCCTAGAAGTCAATAAAGATAGCAAGATTATACTTGAAACTGGAGTGTTCAACAGAAGAAATGAAGTCAACAAGGGCTTCCTCGCAGAACCTTCCAGGAGTGAATCCGTATTGATTAGGCGCAATTAGTCCCCGTTCCAATAACAAGTTGTTTAATCGCAGGGCAATTAAACGTTCTAATAGTTTACCAAGGTTGGCCAATGAGACGTCGGTTCCTGAGGGGACTTGTCTGGTTTCCTAATCGGCTTGACAAGGGCAGTCTTCCACAGATCCGGAAAGTCCCAGCATCTAAACATTTATTTAAAAGTTGTAGAAGTATACTGGGCTTAATCTTGGCGAGCCGTACAATAAAGGTACTCTCCAGCATGTCCATTCCTGGGCATTTCTTAACTTTCACTTCTTTGACCGCTATGTCCAACTCGATGGCACTAAAAGGCTCAGTCTTAATTGAAGAAACATACAGACAATTTGCAGAACGAATATTAGTGAGAAAATCAGAATCAGAGTACACATTTTCCTGTAAAAAAAGATTATCAAGAATAATGTTTACAGAATCCGTCCAGTTAGTGGTCTCCAAACCATTGTATACGATCAATCTATACACTTCTTGTGTAAATAATTTATTTCTTACAATTTTATAAAGTAGCCCCCACGGGTCTGCACTGCCATAGTTGTACACAAATTCTGTCCAAGTTTCCATCTTCCTGGTAGCACTTTCCTCCGCATAACGTTTCTTGAGACCAACGTAACATTTATAAAAGATACGAACATCAGCCTGAGACAAATGACGATTACGCTCATATATGCGTCGAGCGTGGTGGACCTGTTTCCGAAGAGAAGATAATTCTGACGACCACCAGGAACAAGTTCTGGAATTGATACGTTTTTTCCTTGATGATTTATTGTATATGATGCATTCATCAGAATTTTTTGAATCTGTGTCGCAGCTTCAGACACAGACATGGCGTCAAAATGAGAGTTAGTCAGTTTGGAGAAATCAGCATTTACAGAGTATTCAAATATGTCCTAATTAGTATTATTAATTGAGAAGCGAACGTAATCAGGCACACAGATACTCGAATCTGAGGGACGAGAAGGTATGGAGACCGAAAAAGAAATTGCCCGATGGTCACTAGTTGTCCAGTTAGGCTGTACAGTCCAATTGTTGATAGCTAGATTACAGAAAGAATTTGAGTAAGTGATATCAATGTTTGATTCACTAGAGAACGTAGTGAACTGTTGAGGTCTGTTAAAAATCTTCATATTATTATTAATAATAAATTCTTCCAGTAACCGTCCTCGACCATCAGAGCATGCACTAAACCAAACTGACTAACTTTGTAAATGCTGATTTTTCCAAACTGACTAACTCTGGGTCCTTATTTCAGCAGTTTACATCCGCTGAAATAAGGACCCAGAAAATTCAATGTGAATTCTAGATAATTTAATGAATTATTTAAGTCTTCAGATGGAGGGCAGCATATTGAGATGATATAAAAAAGTCATGGTAGAATATGTGACAAGGATACAAGCTGGCGTTTGGTGGCAGAGACTATTAATGACAGTTGCATCAATTTTGTCGTTTCACGCAACAATACAAGTCTTTGGTTGCTGGGTGAACAGGTTGGATTACTCGGGTGGAAAGAGAATAACCTGTGATCTTTGAAAATTTGGCTGTTGTTTGTGTCCGTATCCTAAACGGTTAACATTTCAGGACTGGCACAAAATCACTTATCCTATGTGAGGACAAGCCTAGAAAGACTCCTTCTTGAATAATTAATTGTTTTCTTATTCTGGGAGATACTTCTATGATCCAATTTCAGCGATCACGTGCCCTGGTTTTGGTGGAGCATTTCCTCTTAATTTCACTGTAAGCATCCTCCTTCTCCATGGTCTCGTAAAGATTCCTTTGTAGATTTCATTAAAGTCGCCCTTCTGAATAGAGCTTTCTACATCAAATACTATCAAGCTGGACCTCCGAAGCTTGGGGGTCTCGAAGCAAAGAGACTAGTATCCACTTCGGTTCCGCAGGATTTTATTTTTTCTAAATCAGATTTCGTGGCTGTTTCAAGAATGATTTCTTTGTCTCTGATCTTGCGGATACTTTTGATCTTGACATTACCTTGCTTTGGTTTCATGGTATGAAGGATTTTCTTTTTCACTCCATCACTGTCAGCAATGTCGCAGCTCTCTCCAGCTTTAATGATGAACATGTGTTTATGTTCAGGGGTAGTTATTTTGGGTATGTTTGCCGCAGCTGCATATGATAATTGTTAGGTCCACATATATAGCTGTGGATGTCTGAACGTCGATAGGTATGAGAGCAAGACTGTTGACAGTCGTAGCTAGTGTAGTTAATCACTGGAGTTGTTCGTTTGCGAATTTAAGTTGTTGGGTTTCTATTATTAATTCAAACATCTCACAAGGAGCCCCAGCAACGTGTTATAAAGAGTGAAGTAGTTTTATGGATCATACTGTTGTCACTATTTAAGCAACACTCCATTTTACGTCTCAATAGAGGGATTATCTTGAGACTGGGTGGGTATTGCTTAGCAAAGTGGGAAGTTCCTCGTCATCTTCAGCATCCTCGGAATTTCAAGTGACCTATACATTTTCTTGATTAGTGCTGCCTTCAGCGAAGTTTTTCATACCATGCTGGCTGGCATACAAATGACTATCACTGGAATGCCGCCTTCTCCTCCCATTATTAAAAAATTCCGGTTTGGAGGTAACTGGATTACTGGGGGCTACTCCATAGTTGTTATTAAGATTGAAACTATATTTTGCAGTGGATTGTATCTGGATATTGCGCTTCTCGTCATGAATTACGAGATTTTATAATCACAGAATCTTATAGATAGCCTTATATAGAGCATGGTTCACCACTGTTGGGTCTGTTTAGCCGTTGGTATGGATCATACGCCATACTAATGTCATCTGACCATATTTCGAGCATCTTGTATCGACTTTTTTAATGTGACCTTTTTGGTAGTTCTTATACAACCTCTATCAAATGTCCCTTACACCTGTTCGAAGTTTCTTGCTGTGTTCTAATTTCTGCGTTATTCTGTAGTACACCACCATACCAAATCTGTTCTGCTTCATCGCAAGCTGCACGAGTTAACAGCGTTTTTTGCGTGTTCTGTTAATTTTGTCGAGCAGTGTTATCTATTATCTTTTCAGTGTTCGTTGTTTCCAACTCAGAATGTTAGAATGTATTAATTCCGTCATGAAAGCAATCTTCTTTAGCTGCATATCTTATATTCTTTTTGCCATGCAAATTCCTCGATTTTCTTAAAGTTAACGCAATCCGAAATAAAGAATTCCATTAAGCCGACGTTAACAACCAGTCTAAAGGGATTCGTTAAACTGAAAGATGTAAGAATTTTAAACTCCAGTTTTAAATTTAAATCTATACCTTTTCACGTAAGGAATTTCTTATTCAAAAATCTGTTTTTTTAGATGAATGATAAGATTTCAAACCAGATTATACTGAGGCTGTTAGATTTTCTTTATATATATATATATATTAGTATTTTAAATAAGCATTAAGTTCTCATTAATTTTTATTTGCAGAATGAAGATATTCTGCCTTTTATTTTTCTTCTCTTAATCTATGGAAGTTCCAGAGTGGTTTTGTCGCAAATAAAATCATTATTCAGAAACAAAATCGCACCAAAACTTCGGTTGACTTCAGCCTTTCATTCGGCACAGGAAAAAATGTTTAAAACACGCGAAACTATTTTGTATCTCGCGAAGAACTAATCGATCCTCTTTCCCCATTGTAACATTGAGTTGGAGTATTAATGATACAGAATTATCGGAAGCAACTTTATTAACATTTCTCTAATTAAAATTTTGGCACAAATTTCCTCGAACGTAGAAATACTTAATTATATTTAACATCGGTGTTAAATTTGAAATATGTTTTTCAAATGGTGGTTAGACTCAAACTAAATGAATTTAATTTTCTGTCGAGTATTTGACACCAGAAGACACTGGTGCAGCTATCTTTATTCTAAGTTGACTTCGGTAATTTTATAAACAACAGGCGGTGGTTTTGGAAAGTTTAGATGACATTTCAATTATTAATGAGCTTATTTGCAATAAATCTAGATAAACTGCCAATTCAATCTGCTCTATGCACTCTTATTTTAGAGCCTAATTTACAAGACGAAGTATGAAGCGACATTGCTGATGTCGGTTGTAAAACTGTAGAGGCAATATCAAACCTGTTATGGCCCCTACAGACAGTTTTTCTGTAATTTTCAGGAGGAGGATATTTCGCAATCTAATTACGTTTTATTAACAGTCTTCGACTTCTATACAGAACAGGTTTGCTACAATTAAACAAGCTAATTTCCGTTCGAATGTGAAGAAGCCTTTCCAGCAGTTTAGAGAGGACAGGAATCAAGGCAATTGGACTATTGGAGTTAGAAATTTCTGGAGGTTTTTCGGGACCTTTCAAAGATAAGTTTTATATTAGCCTCAAGATTTTGCGAAAGTAGCCAGACTCGAGACAGTTGTTAAAGGTAGATAGTAGATGGTGGGTGAGGGAATCTTTAGGTCAATTATTTTATGACGTCCACCTGAAGTTCATTTCCAGCGGTTTTATTGTCTTTGGTTTTGTGCGGAGCAGCTAAACTGCATGTACGTATTATTCTGTGGTTGGTTTGCTTATTTGGCGAAGCTAAAATCAAAAATCTTGAATTGCGAGGACAGAAAAACTATACATTTCCCACGATGCCAACTAAAGTCAAAGTACTATCTTAATAAGAGAAAGAAATATCAGTGACTGAAGTGCGTGATCTTGCTCAAAACCCTTCGCGCAGAACTACACTGTTCCCTCTATTTCAAGCTTCAGACCACGCTAACTGTCTTAAGCATCGATTCTACGCACACGCAGTATTAGTTAATTCTGAGGTGCACTTTACGCAATAACATCAAGCCTTCCACACCAACTTAAGGCTCAGACAACAACAGTAAGCGAAGTGTAGAGGAAAATCCTAGGAATCGATATCGTCTTAAAAGTATCTTTTCGTTAAAAGCGAAAGAACTTTCATCTATTGGAAATCTTTGCTCAATTATCCTTGACGACTGGGTGCGATAATGAATTTTAGCAAAACGCCTTGCAGTTACCGATCCAGGAAAGTTTAGTTTGCGGGAAGAGACAGTTATGTACTTTTGTAAATAAAATGGTGGGGTTTAAGAAACTTGCATATATTTTCGCGAAACTGTATGAAGGAGAGGCTCAGTAAGTTTCACGTAATGTACTAGTAACGACTATACGCTTAGTGATCATTGAATTATGAATACCCCATCCATAATGAACTATGCTGCATAGCTTGCAGTATAAAAAGTCAGAGTGATAAAGTAGCAGTTATAGGATGCAGTAAAGGTATCACGAAGATTCAAAATGGCAATATTGAGGGAGCTTGTGAGTCGCGCTTCAATATCGAAACGGCACGTATTGTCGGTTGCCTTCTGACCACTATGGTTAAGGTGTACATGCTGTTGAACGAGTCACACCACCTCCCGCTGACAGAATTGTAAAGGGTTATAAGGTATAAGGTATAAGGTATGTTAGTGTCTAACGGCTCCTGGGATTTCTCCCATCTCCGCGGGTGTACATTGTATCGGGGCCAGAGATTTGAAGTGTGTGGGGGTCATGTGCTGTATATTGTGTTGTGCCCTTTGTTCCTCCGGTCTATTAGCCGCCGAGCCCCTAGTGGGACCCGACGTTACCACACCATGCCACGGGGAGGCTGACCGGGTGTACCACTGTAGCTAGAGTACTCTGGCGGGTCCTGCCACCTACTTTCCTGGGATTTCAGTGGCTAGGACCAGATTTAAGAATGAGATGATCGCTGTTTCTTGAGCAACGGTTGTAATTTTAACAGAGCGTAGGGTTGTTCGCTGATAACTTGTTCTAGGGCCAAATAGGTCGGGCAGTAATTTCGAAAACCACCACCCCACAAAAAAAAAAAATAATAAAAAATAAATAAATAAATAAATAAAAAAATAAAATAAAATAAATAAATAAATAAATATAAAAAAAAAAAAAAAAAATCATTCTGTAAGAGAAAAATAGGGGGGGGGGGATAAAAGAACGGATGGCAGGAAACAGAAGAAAGAAGCCGAAAAAAAAAAAAAAATGAGAGAGAGATATACTCCGCAAGTTCAGGGTAGGTACAGCTAGCACGGCCAGTCAGTTGCAGCCGACAACTTGCTGGAAATCCAGCAGTGTGAGTGCTGCTATGGTGGAAGGGTCATGTTCAGTAAGGTCTAGTTCAGGTGCCGTCATTGGGGCTCCATTTGGTGAGTCTGTGTCGCATCCAGACTGAAGGCTGGTCCAGTAGTCCATCAGAACGAACAGTGGGGGGTGGTCAAAACCGGGAGTCCAAGATTGATGGTCAAGTCCAGGGATCGATGCTAGGCCTCTTCTTGATGAAATGTGTCACATCTGGGCGAGAGAAGTTTGTCCAGAAATCAATGATGAGGAATTTGTCAAGGTATGTGCGGACCCTGTCTTTTATTGCACTGCTAGTCAAGTCTTGTGCAAGTTGGTCCAAGGCGTTAGCATCCATGGCTCAATGATGCGTAGCAACGATTGGCAGTCATGGTTGTTATGACCTATTGATTCGGATACTAAGGTGGTGGTAGCGCTTTCTGCCTGGTAAATAAGTCCATTGCAAATTGAGTCAGAGCTCGGTAAGTTTCTTCATTCTGTAGGGTGAAGTGTTCTTGATTTTGGTAGTTGAAGCGTAGTTTTGTTATTAGGATCCTCCTGAAGTCCTCGTAGATTTCACAGCTGTGGGCAAGGTGCTCCCACGTCTGATTCTCTCCACAGTGGCAGCGGGGTGAGTCTGAAATTCTGAAGTCATGTAGTTTTTTCTGGAAGGAGCCATGTCCAGTGAGGAGGTAGGTAGCATAGAGTCCTGGTGAAAACCAGACAGGTGTGAGGGGGTAGGAGGCCCTGACATCAGGGAGGAATCTTTTGGTGACAGCGCCTTTAGTTGATGCCTGCCATCTTTCTTGCCAGGTGTCTGTTAGATGTTCATTAAGTCTCTTCTTTTCAGCGTTTCTATTATTTGCTGGGTCAGTGGTGAAACCTGCACAAGTAACTGCTCTTCCTTTGGCTATTTGGTAGAGCAACCCATGACGAACAATCTCCAGGTCCAGTGGAAGAGATCCAGTGAGGACCTGGAGCGCATGGGTGCTGACAGTGCGACAGGCACGCGAGGACAGAAGGAGAAGAGAGCGCTGGATAGTTCCTAGGCGCGATCTGTTTACTACGGTATTGGCCTTCTTGTACCAGACTCCTGAAGCATAGGTGATAACCGGGATGAAAACTGCCTTATAGAAGAGTGACAACGTTCTCTTCTTTAAGCCCCAGTCCTTCCGGGCAACTCTTGAGACTTGGGCAGCATACTTCCTGATCTTAATCCCGAGTTGGTCTAGATGAGGAGTGAAGGAAAGGTTTTTGTCTAAGATCAAACCTAGATATTTAAGCTCTGTTTTTAGTTTTACTGTAACACCATTGACCTTGATTTGGGGTGGTCTTCTCAAATCAAGGGTGCCTTTTAGTAGGATCGAATTGGTTTTCTCTGGGGAGATCTTTAGGTTGTTATGCTCTGCCCAAGCTTGAAGGGTGGAGATGGCCTGGTTGGCAGTTGCTTCTAGTTGGGTTCTGTTATTGGCAGAAAAGAGCATGACCAGGTCATCTGCATAGGCCTGGGTTTGTACATTGTTGAGTTTGGTGTTCAGGAAATCATCCAGCACCAGATTCCAGAGGAGAGGCCCCAGGACAGATCCCTGAGGGCATCCCCTGAAGACTGGTCTGGAGACACTGCAGTGGGGAGCAGACACGACAACTCGCCGGTCCTGGAGATAGGTCTTGATGCATCTATATAAGTTTTCTGGGACATGCGCTCTTCGGAGCCTGCCCAGGACGCTGGGCCACCAGAGGGAATCGAAGGCACCAGCAAAGTCAAAGGAGATTAGTAGAAAGTATTTGGAGTTGCAGTTGGTAGCAGCTTCAATGATTGTTTCCAGTGCATCAATCGTGGAGCGTCCTTTCCGGAAACCGTACTGCTTAGGTGAGGAGAGACCAGCGTCATTGTAGTGGGCTTCTATTCTATGGGAGATCATCCGTTCGAGAAGTTTGCTGAAGACTGGCAGCAGTGCAATGGGCCGGTAAGATTGTGGCAGATCATGTGGTTTGGTTGCATTCTTCAATATAAGTCTAAGGATTGCAGTCCTCCATTGTGTGGGGAAGAATCCTTGGTGGAGACAGTGGTTTAACAGGTTGAGTATTGTAGTGGGAATAAGTTCAATGGCCTTCTGGACGATTTCTGGATCGAGCATGTCTCTGCCCGGAGCCTTCTTGTTTCTGATTCTAGATGCAGCTAAGTTGAGCTCGGTTGTGGTGAAGGGTTCTTCAATTGCAGTTGTGTGATATGTTTCATTTTCCGTGCAGAGCTGTAGCTGTTCCGGTGTGTGTGGGTCAGCAGGCTGCTGGAATGTAGCGTCTAGAATATTATTGATAGTATCTTGCCACGATCTGGTGTACAGTCCGTTCGGTAATTTTGTGGTTGATACGACCTCACCTCTGGGGAGCTTGTTAGTGGTCACTTTGTACACAATCCCCCAGGGATCGGCGTTCCCTTCAGTGCTTACCAGGGCTTCCCATGAGCGCCTTTTGCGCTGTTTTATTGTTGTGGTATACTGGTTCCTGGCCACTCGATATTGCTGCAGTAAAGCCTCTGTTTCTTCTGGAGGCCATGTTCTTCTTGCACGTTGATAGCGTTTTCGTGGGTAAATGACTTCGCGTCTAAGAGTCTGGAGTTCAGGTGACCACCAGGGGACAGCACCAGGTCTGAATCTCTTCTTTTTGATAGCCTTGTTTGCAGCATTACTGACGAGCTGTGTAATTGCGCATTGATGCTGGTCTGGGCTGAGGCCGCTAGGATTGAAGCGGCTGGCTGCACTGGTCAATTCGTCCTTAAAAAGGTTCCAGTCAGCCTTATTCAGGGCATATCTTCTTTGTTGAGTTCGGTTGGTTGGTTGAGTGACTAGTGAACGGTGTAGTTGGAAGGTTAGTACCCTGTGGTCAGAGGTGGTCCAGTCCTCACGGACTGTCCAGGAAGCAAGGTGCTGAGCAATGGAGCTTGAGGCTAAGGTGATATCTATTGTAGCTTCCCACAGGGTACTGGAGAAAGTTGGCAGGCAGTTAGGTTTGTTTAGAATGACCAGGTTGCTGTTAGACAAGTAGTCCTCAAGACGTTGGCCATTTCTATTTCCTCTGTGATTTTGAGTTCGGCTGTGCCAGGCTGGGGACCTGCAGTTAACATCAGCCCCTATAATGAGTTTTGCATTTGGCATTTGTAGCTGGATGGTCTGTAGATATCGGGTGGCAGGAAGAATATCTTCCCCCGGTCGACAGTATATCGAAACTAAGTAGAATTGCCCCAGTGGTGAAATTACATGGGCGCACACAGCCCAGCTAGTACACAGATCAGTGATTTTGGTGACAGTCAGTTCGGGATTGCGAACGACGATCGCGGCCCAGGGTGTGTCACCATCAACCTGGACCACTTTAAATCTCAAGGGGTAGCCTTTTACCTCCTTGTTATGAGTGTATGGCTCCTGAAGTAGCAGCACATCTAAGTTCTCTTCATCTGCCTTTTTGACCAGTTGTGCAGCAACAGCCTTGGCCCTCTGAGCGTTATGTTGTGCTATTTTCACGGTGTGGGTATTTAGGTTTGGTCTGTTACTCCCCATATTCTATTCTTGATTGTTGAGCACTTCTGGCTTTGAGATAAACTGGGCAACTGCTGTCACGGAGCGAATGGTTGGCTGGCACCTTTAGGGCCTTGCAATTGGCACATGTGGGAGGTTGAGACTTTTTGGGACATGTAGCGTATTCATGCCCCATTTCGGCACAGTGGCCACAGGTGGGCAGATTTTGCCTGCACGTGTGCGTGGTGTGGCCGAAACGGCAGCACCTGAAACATTTGGGGACGGCTACATGCTCCCTAAAGCGGTGGCTGCCCCAGTTGATGTAAATTCTTGTTTGTTGGGAGAGGATCTTCCAGGCCTTGGGTGATAGCTCAAAGACCCAGTTAATGGTGTGCCCAGCTCTGGGTTTTGCTTGGAATTTAGGAATTATGTGAGAAGTTGGTTCTTCATCTGGGAGTTCCTGTTTCAAGTTTCTGTGGAAAATTTCGCTTTGCAATTCCTCTGGAAGGAGATCCTTGTCCACATCTAGTACCAGTATGCAAGGGCCCTTTTGTCTAGGGGGCTCGGCCAGGAGTCCCAGAGATGGTAATTTAGGATTCTTAACAATCAGTTCAGCATCCTCTTTTGTGGCTGTTTCTATAATTACTCCCGTATTTCGCGTTTTGCGAATTGACTTGATTTTAGTGTTCTTTAAGTCATCTGTCAAGGAATCCATGATGGTCTTCTTGACCTCCTCACTGGACATACGACCTTCATTGGTAAGGGGTTTAAGTACCACAAAGTTAGGTCTGGGTGATAGCGTTTTCTTCAGTGTAGTCCGTAGGTTGGCACCTGAATTGTTTGTCTGGTAGCTCAGTTCCTGAGATTCGGGAATAAAGTCCGGTGGTGACTTCCTCAGCGCATGGGCATATGTGGAGTCGCGCTGTCGCATTTGTTTTACTCCACAGTCAGTGTAGGCTTCCAATTTTGCAGTTGCCTTTTCGCTTTCCAGGTGAGTCTGGATAAGCAGCGATTCTAGCTTGTTCCATAGGGTGACAATTTCTGCCCTAAGAAGTGTTGTAACTCTGTTAGTTGGCTCTTTGAGCACGTTCTCCAGTGCTACTTTGAGTTGTAGCGATTGTTGGATAACTGTCCCCTCAGGCATGCTGGGGTCAAGGGGGAGGTCAGGTTGTCTCATATCTGTGTACTCGGTTTGGGAGAGGGGGGGTTCCATGGTCCCTCTGTTTTGAGATTTTGACCTGGTTTTTCGATCAAATTTGGTACCGATTGATTTTTTGTTCTTAATGGGGAGTTCAGTTTGAGATCCCTCATGTTCTTCGTGTTGCTCTGCTATTTTAGGGTTGTCGGTCACTGGCAGGGTTGTGTTTACAGCCGATTTCCTCGATTTACCCTCCATTTTGAGCAGATACGAATTGGCGAGTTCACTGCGGATGAGCGAGTGGCGAGACAGTCTCACAGAAGGAGCTCAGAAAATGAGTGCAGATGATACCCACTGCAAGTTAGTAGGTGAATCAACTTAAGAAGTGCTACACAAGAACAGTAACCACCAATAGGATTTACGTGCTGTTGTCACGTGCTATTTGCCCTGGGATGACATCCATATGGTCATTATAATGGTATTAAGTTACACCAGTGCTTGCAATATTATTTATGTCAAGTGGCACAATTCTAATTTCTGCCGAAATCGTGGGGCCAAAATCAGCCGTTCACATCCAGTATCAGCGCCCTAATTTAAATAGCCGACTGGGCTAGGTGAGTAAAGTGCCTGCCTGGCAACCCAAAGGTCGCGGCTCAAATCCCTCCTCGGGCTTGGATCAGAGTACTGCAAAAACCTTGGGAGGTGTATTAAAGCCACAGAAGCCGATGCGCCAACAACTAACTAGGGTTAAACGAGGCAGTCAGCGATTCCTGAGTTAGGCCTAACAATATTACAAAGGTAATAAACTAATATCAACAGTTTACAAAATCAATTAAAATTTATAGCCAGTTAGAGAAAAACTTACTGACAATTTCTGGACAACAACTGAATTAAATAAAGCACAATGAATACATTAGGATATTAAATGAAGTGTGCAGCATACTAAAACATCAACCGTACATTGTAAAGGGTTATACAAGTTAGATGTTCGTGGTGAGCGAAGAGTGTAGCGTGTTGCACGGACTCAACGGCAGCTCACTGTGCTACAGGTGATATCGCAGTATAATATAACGAATATAACAGTATCTCAAACGACGATGCATCGCACGCTCAGACGTATGGGGATTCCACAGCATACGACCCAAGAGACACCCTCTCCTCACCGCTGATCATTGTCGGAACCGAATGCTGTAGTGTCAATAACAGACTGGTTGGACACTAGAGGATTTGAAACGAATGTGCTGGTCGATTGGGTCGAAATACCTGGTGCAAAACGCCGACGTGTATGACGAAAGCGACACGAGTCCATAGACCCATCGTGCCCACTTTCGAGGTAGGCGGCGGTGGTTGTTTAATATTATATGTTTTGGTGGCAAGAACTAGGACCATTGTTTCACTGGTGAGGTCTATCGGCAACTCTTAGGAGACCATGTTCACCATGCCATGTTGCATTTTTCCCACGGACTGAAAAGGGATTTTTCAAGATGCGCCGTGCCATCGAGCCTGCACTGTGCACGAGTGGTTTGAGGAACGCAGTGAAGGTATCATCCACCATGATTGGCCTTCGAATTCGCCTGATCTGAATCCAATTCAACAGCTTTGGGATGTTTTGGAACGGAAATGAGACATATGGATACTTTGGAAACCATGTAGGCATCATGGCTGCAGATCCCTCTGGACGTCTTCAGACATCTAGTGGAGTCAATGGCTAGGCGAATAGCGGCTGTTATCCGTGTGAACGGTGGTCCAACACGGTATTATGTAGGTGATCGTAATTCAGTGATTACTGAGTGTTATACGAATCGGTTAAGATTTGTGATTTGTAATCAGTACTGGTAGGAGGTTTTTGATGTACCAGATGAGTCGTTGGATTAGACTGCCAGAATTGAACTTATTTTTGAAAGCAGCATATTATTTTGATTTCCTGCGAAAATTAATTCGTTATCTTCAAAACGATTGATCTCTTTCTTGACATTTTTGTAATTCCAGTTGTATTTTGAGTTGGTTGCGAGATGCGTTCTTCAGAGGCATTGGGAAATTTGAATAGAGAAATAAAAATTGACAATTATCTTATATCGTTATGAATAAAACAGTTTTGACAACTTCCAACCATTTTAACGCTTTCATATCACGAAATACTTTCTATACTTATTAATTCTTTCATTTCATGTATTTTTGAATTTCAAATTTAAACTAGATATGCAAGTTTTAAAAAAATGGCTCATTTTAATGTCTAAAGAAATTCAAGAAGTTTATCGGTATGAAAAATACGAGTCTATTAAAGATTTCATTCTTCATTCAATCAAGCTACAGTTATCGCGAAATTAAGTGACTTCTCTAACATCTGGCATTTTCACAGGTAACGAACAGCCTGAATGCATGCAGATGAAGACACTTTTGCAACACCTTGTGTACCTTCATTTATAACTGACACGCGCTTTCCTTTTGGACTAAGGTGGACGCGTCGTTCTCTCTCGAGATGTTCTGACACGGCATGCGGTCGTCTACAAGGGCATTTCCTGTCTTTTAAAACAGTTTATATTAAGTATGGATTCATGGTCATAAATGACAGTTTCCCCTGGAGGTTGTTCAATGTTTTTTTTTGCATTTTGGCATCAGATTTCGTCTGAATAAACCGTTTAAAGTACTGCACTTTCCCTTGTGGACACACGATGGATGCCACTTGCAAATTTTGTTCAGCATATGAACAAAAACATTTTAGGAGTTTCTCTAAGAATGGAAGAAATATTTCTTCGTCTCGTGTATTTATTAAAATTAAATTGTAAAGATAAATTGTCTTCAACCTATCACGAATATGACTGAGCGAACTTTTTAAGTCATGCAGCTATCTTCATGGAGTTTTAGGTGTAGACTATATTAATTCTGAAGCTCACATAAGTGCGCGAGAATGGAAAGACCTGTCACCTCATCACTAGAAATCGACTGCACATGGAATACAACTTACTCTGTTCATTAAATGAAAAAAAAGTAATGTAAATAAGGCCTCAGAAATTCCAAGCATCTTTTTTCTGAAAACATTTGGAATTCTTGATATGCTCATTCTTAACAAAACTTATTTTAGCACTTTCATTTAATTCCTGACGATAAGTACATCACTTTGGTTTATTTAATAGAAACCGAAACATATCCTCTTATAAACGGAAGGGATTCTGTTATCGGTTGTGGACAGCAACTAGAATTTCTGGGTTCTAAAGAGAGAGAGGAAACAATTTCTTGCAAAAAGGTTAAATCAGCCAGGCAAATGAGCCTTTCCTTACGAAATACATTAGATAAACACACCACGTACAAAAGGTAGTGAAGAGAATATGAAAGGATCAACTTTCGCGAGGATAAGTAAGATAAATATTAAAGAATGCATTTTCTTCTTTAAGAATATAATCCAGGTAAAATTTTCCCACTAAAAATTGCAAAAAAAATAAGGACACATGTAAGGAATAAAAAGAAAGGCTATCTATCAACTTACACAACTTCTTAATCCCCATAATGTTGCTCTATTTTAGAAAACAGATTTTTACCCATCGCATAAAGAAGACTGAAAACCTAATTTCACAGAGAGGTACAAAGGCAAATAGGATTACTGCTGTTCTATACAGCTGGCTAGAACGGCCGAATTACTTTGGCGAAAGAGAAAGTAATGAATTCCGCTTTGAATTTTAATCCAGCTGTGATTATTATCTGCTCCTATTAATAGCATCCTGCAAAGCATTCTCGCTGGGATTGCAGTATCAGAAGCTTTCGTCTGGTGGACTACGTCTAAATATTCGTTATTCATTAAACTTTTAATTACAGGACCGAAGTAGACTTCATTATACAGGCGCACGTGAATTGTAAATTCAAATGGTGTTCTTTGTATCACGGTTTTTGTTATCTTCATGCAAAGTCGACTTAGAATGATCCAACAACCATTCAAAAAGAGTAGCTTAAAAGGGAATGTTTTCTTAAAACCGAACTTTTAGATGAACACGACGCTTTGTGTACAGCACTAAGACTTGCATATTACAGTTCCACGCAAGCTAGAATTAATCTGAGTTATAAAATAAATCTGGAATGTATAAAAAGAACACTTTATCACATATTGCTTTACACTCAACGTAATATCACCAGGTTACTGCAGCCAGTGATCTAATCTAGCAGATTTACCTAAATCTGATGTGTTTATGTAACATTCAGTTGCTGTTCTTTCAACAGGATTTCATGCGTCACTCACGAACAATCTGAAAGTGGGATATTTGAAACGTGTATGCTTAGAGCTATGGTGTGCATAATCTAATATGAACCTATGTAGTACTTAGTACAGTGTGGAAGTTGAATGAATAAATGAGGAAGAAGAAAAGTTGGTTCTGTGAGTTTGAAGTTGGACAGTAGTAGGATGCTGACTGGTTGTAGCAAGTGTTCGACTGGTTTTTAAGAGAGAATTGTAGCAGACAAGTCAGAAGAACATTACCCATGGAAGTATCTATAAAAAGGAATGCAACATAAACATAACGTCTATGAGACAGAGTGGAAAGACTTTGTAAGAGATGGTTCATTAAAATGCGTATAGAGAATAGGGCTATAATTCTTGATGGGACATTCCAATAACAAGTGCCTCCGCCATAATAAGGAAAGTAAGGGCCCAGCTAGAACAACCCCTCCAAATGGAAGAATGGTGCAGCGAAAAGAAACAAAGGGTGTGTATGACAGTTTGGCAATCTGTTGCTCATGAGTATGAAAATTGAATGATAAGAATAAATTATACTATTTAAATCCAAACTTTGGATTTGAATAGTATGTGAACAAAACTATAGAGTTTCTAATTTGCTATAAGGAACTGGATAGAGAAAGGACTCTGATTTTATGATTAACTAAAGCTGTAGTATTTAATTAGGAGTTTCATTGGCGTATGAGGAGAGTGAATTGTCTAGTGAAATTTTTGAAAATAATGATTTGTACCGATTGTTTATTTATGTACATATGTAGATACCTTATCTTAATAAATGTTTTGTTAGTTGTTCTGTATTCTCTAAATTGCTCATAAGTTATCCATCCATTTTGCCCAAGAAAACAAATTATCGAAAGCTATGCAACTCTCATCGTAACCAAAGAACTGTAATCTTCTGATCATCAGTCAGATAGCGTGGGCAAAGATGTTATGGTTACAAAATGTAAGTAAAATAAAAAGTATAATAATAGAAAAACAAAGAAACGACATCTCCCACAAAAGAAAGCCTTTTCCATAACGTTGTAAAAGCACGAGGTTGGTTATTACCAGGGTGGTACTCGCAAAAGTACTCTTCCTTTCTTTCCTACTCATTTCAATTATTTAACAAGTAAGATGATATCTCTAAGTACAGACTACGACATTGCAACCATTCCCTTGATTATAGGCTGATCAGCAAAAGAAACCTTTTTTTTTTCGTATACAGAACTTTTTGGATATAAAATTCCAAGAGTGGTTTCTGCAGGAGAACAACAAGAATATTTCACTTCATTTAGCGAAGAGCATCCATCACGAGGACAACAAAGTTCCAATAAAACATCTCAGTTCGCTACTTCCAGAAATCAGGTCTGTATTTAAGATTCAAGTTCTTGCATTGAAAAGTGTTTTCGATTTATCAGTAAACGCCATCGCTGCAGTGTCCACAGACGCAGCAATTTATAGAATACACAAAAAGTTCCGAAGTCTGCATAAGAAATGAAGAAATTTCCGTCTCTCTTTTCTAAACACATTTTACTTTAAAATTCGGGCGATGTTCATCAGTGTATATCAAGGGAATAATGATCGGCCGTATCTTGACACTTGGTAAGCATCGAAATATTACGCAGACACACGTACTTTAACGTACACCAATAAAATAAATTTCCTCGAGAATAACCAAACCGTTGGCTTAATGTTCCCAAGTGCTTGCTGCCAAACAAAGAGCTAAAACGTTATCACAAACAGAGAGTTCTGTAATAAATTCTTTCTTTGCCAATACATCAACAAAAAAAAGATTTTATTTACTCTTTTGTATGAAATGGGCCTGAGCATAGTTTTAGATTGAGCGAGAGAGAAGGCGCACAATTCAATTCATTTTACAATGACTGTAATTAATAAAATGAATACATAATTAAATACAAACGCAAGCTTAAGTAAATATACTGTACATTAATGACAAACAATGTGTTTTAACAAAGTTTAGCCTTCCAATTGTACGAAAATCAAGCAATTAAATTTAAAAAAGATAACATATAAACCTTTCCTCTTTGGAACAATTCTAAAAAATGAATAAGTAATTAAATTTTAAAGTTAAATCTCAAAATATACTTAACTAGCTGATGGCCTAATAGTTTACGATGATTTATCAATCTGGGACGTTGCAAAATGCCTTTTTGGATTCCACTTTTAGCTTATATTTTGCTTTATAAAAGTTTTTAACAATTCTAAATTATAAAAAAAAAAAACAATTCCTCGGTAAAATGTTTTTGATTAATATAAAAATTTTCAAATAACTTGATTGAAACGATATTGGTTGCCGCCAACTGGACCTCAATGAGGGACACTCTGGGAATTAAAATTTGGACCCTAAATGTGGACCTTCCCCTGGATGAAGGCCATTTAAATTTTGATTTCAATTTCTTTCTTTTTTTTTTTTTTTGTCTGCTTATCTGCTCATTTACCAATCTGGATCCCTGCAGACGTTTTTCTTCATATATGCTATTTAAAGTTATCTGCACTTCAGTTGAAAAATCCGATGTTTGGACATTAATTTTCAGTATTTTTGGATTGTATGCTCCTCATCTGTAAAGCATTTCCCAGTTATTATTATTATTTATTATGAATCACGAACACGAAAGGTATGGATCCTGTACTACTTAGTACAGTGTGTGGGTTGAAGGTTGAGAACACAAAAGATACTTGTTAACTTTGGATTCTGGATTGCAATTTTCAATAAATACATGTGAAGCAAAGTGGCTTCAGAAGACAGAACTGGAATGAATAAACGAGGAAGAAGAAATGTTGGTTGTTTGAGTTCGAAATTGGACAGTAAATGGATGCTGACTGGTTCCAGCACGTTTTCGGACTAGTTTTGAAGAGTAAGGGGATATTATAGAAGCCAATTCAGAAGAACAGTGTCCATGGAAGTATCTATAGAAAAGGCATGCAGCAGAAACACGACGTCTATGAGACAAGGAGTAGAGATACTTTGTAAGAGACGAGTCATTAATTAATCTAACTGCTCTCTTTTGGAGAGAGTCAAGAACCCTCAAATGGGGGCACTACATTCCATGGTAGGGCAGCTTTGAGATTTTTACAGAGTGAGAAGTTATTTAGAAGAAATGTAACGGCCATAACGAAACAGAAAACCCGCTTATTTTTAGATGCAGAGGAAGCAAAATTTGTGGTTTGCTTATCACAAGAAATATTAGAAATGGGGATAATCTCTAATAGACATATTTGCCCTTGTCATCGAAAATAAGTATAAGAGTATAATAAGTATAAAAATAGCGAAATGCTTAAAGTACGGTACTCACCTTGAATATAATCTACAATAGTTTTATGAAAAGACTGATAGCTAAATTTAGGGTAGAATGATTAAGTTAATGCATTAAGGTGGGATGAAATTTAATTTAATGGAATTTTAAAATAAACGCAAGGAAGCAGAAGTGCACTACTCCATCCCTGGTTGTCATAAAGAAGAAATTAGTTAATCTGGAATTATGGATTAATTTGGATTAATTAGTTAATCTGGATAATGCCAATAGTCGTGACGACAGACTTTCGTTAAGTTATAACGTCTTCAATTGGCGGTGTTAAGTGAAAAGTAACGCGTGCTGTATTTTTAAGGAATTTTCTATACTCTCGTGATGCTCTTTGGAACGCGTGGGAATCTCAGATGTGGGAGATTCCAAGCCGACGAAAGGTGAAAGGGAAGTTTCGCGTTTAGAATGTTGAGATTAGTATTGTGTCGAAACCATTCGATAATGAGGACTTCATATTGAAGAATTTTGTGACTGGTTTTTAGTCTTATAATGGTGACAGCGGAGTCAATTAATGGAGTGTGATTGTGGGTTTGAGCTTGAATTGTGAGTTCTGTACTAGCTTGTCCCGATCTAAGACTGTTATATTGGTAGTATGTGCGAGTGTTGGAGGTTTTGGTAGACCAAACTTGGTAGTAGTACTACCAATATAACAGGCATCACAGTTTGGTTGACATTTAATCGAGTAAATTATATTGTTCAAATCGTTAGTTGGGTATTTGTGTGTGTCTTTGTAAGTGTTGAATAACGATCCGAGTTTATTATAAGCTGAAAAAATGAGGGAGATATCAGTACCTGTAAACACACGGCGGAATTGTCCAGCAAGTTCATTATGGTATGGGAGGATGATGCATATATTTGCGTTGGTGGTGGGTTTTGGTGGATTGTTAATTTTACTTTTGGCGGTGGAAATAGTGTATTGAATGAGTTGGGTTGGGTAGTTCCTAGCTGTAAATATTTCTGTGAGGTACTGAAGTTCATTGGTTAAGTCATTTTGTGAGGTATATATTTGAGGGCATTATGTATTTGGTTGTATAAAACCGCTTTTTTTTTGTGCAGAGGGGGTGGTGCGAAGCAAAATGTAGGCATTTGCCTGTATGTGTATTTTTTCTTAAAATCTTTGTACCTAGTTTGGTACCTGTTTTGTAAACAGTGAGGTTGAGAAAATTAATTTGGTTGTTGGTTTCAATTTCAAGAGTGAGTTTTAATCTATCATGTATTGAATTAAATTTTAAAAAGTGATTGTCTATAGTGGACCTATTGCCTATTATGAGTATGTCATCAGCGTAATGTATCTATAATTTTATTTCTGGACGGAAGGGTTGTAAGATTTGGTTCTCTATTGTAGTTAGGTAAATTTCTGACGGGGGGGGCGGAGATAGCTAAACCCATGGGTAAACCGAATATTTGTCGGAAAATTTTATTATTGAATCTGAAGTATTGGGCATCTAGTAATAGTGAAGTGAGTTCAAGGATGTTATTAATGGAAAGAGAGGTGCGTTTTGTCAAAGTGTTATGTGTTGTTATCAATTTTCGTAAAGGATGTAAAGTGTATGGGATATGCACGTTGGTATATAGAGATATTACTTCGAATGATGCTAGGATATCTCCATCAGAAATTGTGGTATTGCTTATTTTCTGAAAGGCCTGATTGGTGTTGCTGATTTTGAATTCTGAGAATCTGGTAAGAGGGGATATAATTTTAACTAAGTAGGTGGATAGGTTTGCAAAGGCTGACTTACTGAAAGAGATAATTGGTCTTAATGGGTGGCCAGGTTTGGGTAGTTTGATGATGCCAAACATGTGAGAAGGATGTTGTTGCGGATTCCTATCTGTTGCAGTGTATAAATTGATTTCTTTATTTTGTCTGAGTTTTCTTAAGATTAAATCTAGTTTATTTTTAAGTTTGGTGATATTATGATCGTTATCAATTTTATGTGTTTTGGTCGGCTAAAATTTGTTCCATTTTCTGAGTGTAAGTGTTTTTGTCTATGATGACAATCATGTTTCCTTTATTCGCTTTTTGTATAATAACATCTGAAATTTTGCTTAATTTTTGTATATCTAGAAGTTTTTGCTTTTTAACGTTGGATTGGGAGGAAAGTTTGGAGTTTATTATGCTATTGGTTTTGTGTATTATTTGCCATTTGTCGGAATGATGTTCTAATTTAGATTGGAGTTCTTTTATGCAGTCCTTGATGGGATAGTGTTGATCTTTTATGGCTAAGTGGAAGCCATATTCTGAACTGGTAAGTTCAGTTGGGGTGAAGGATTTTGAAGAGATGTTGACGGTAGAAATTTTTGGTTGAGATCCTAATGTAAGTGTATGCCATTTCTTGATGTGTCGTTGTTCTACATTATGGATGGCTGCGTGAATGCGTATATCGTTAAAACTGAGTACTCTGTCCAGGTTTGGGTTGACATTTCCCTTTTAAGATGAAATCTCAATTGATGTATACTATGTAAAAGGTTGTATTTCTTGTTGAATCTTTTTCTAAGTTCCTCCAGTATGATGGCGATGGAAGTACGATGTATGATATGTGGGTATTTTTTGCAACTGCTTTTCGGAAAACTGCGGGCGAATTTAGCTAGTTACAATAGAGAACCAAATCTTACAACCCTTCCCTCCAGAAATAAAATTATACACACGTTACGCTGATGAGATACTCATAATAGGCAATAGGTCCACTACAGACAATCTCTTTTTAAATTTTAATTCAACATATGATAGGTTAAAACTCACTCTTGAAATTGAAACCAACAACCAAATTAATTTTCTCAACCTCACTGTTTACAAAACTGGTACCAAACTAGGTACAAAGATTTTCAGAAAAATACACATACAGGCAAATGCCTACATTTTGCTTCGCACTACCCCCTCTGCACAAAAAAAAGCGGTTTTATACAACTAAATACATAACTCCCTCAAATATAGCACCTCACAAAATGACTTAACCAATGAACTTCAATACCTCACAGAAAAATTGACAGCTAGGAACTACCCAACCCAAACTCATTCGACACACTATTTCCACCGCCAAAAGTAAAATTAACAATCCACCAAAACCCACCACCAACGCAAATATACGCATCATCCTCCCATACCATAATGAACTTGCCGGACAATTCCGCCGTGGGTTTACAAGCACTGATATCCCTTATTTTTTCAGCTTATAATAAACTCGGATCCTTATTCAACACTTACAAAGACACACACAAACACCCAACCAACGATTTGAACTATATAATTTACTCGATTAAATGTCAACCAAACTGTGATGCCTGTTATATTGGTAGTACTACTACCAAGTTTGGTTCTACCAAATTCTCCAACACTCGGGCGTACTACCACTATAATAGTCTTAGATCGGGACAAGCTAGTACAGAACTCACAATACAAGCTCAAACCCACAATCACACGCCTTTAATTGACTCCGCTGTCACCATTATAAGACTAAAACCCAGCCACAAAATTCTTCAATATGAAACCCTCATTATCGAATGGTTTCGACACAATACTAATCTCAACATCCTAAACGCAAAACTTCCCTTTCACCTTTCCTCGGCTTGGAATCGCTCACATCTGAGATTCCCACGCGTTCCAAAGAGCATCACGAGAGTATAGAAAATTCTTTAAAAATACAGCACGCGTTACTTCTCACTTAACACCGCCAATTGAAGACGTTATAACTTAATGAAAGTCTGTCGTCGCGACTATTGGCACTATCAATTCTTTTATGTTCCAGATTAACTATTTTCTACTTTATGACAACCAGGGACGGAGTAGTGCACTTCTGCTTCCTTGCGCTTATTTTAAAATTCCGTTAAATTAAATCTCATCCCACCTTAATGCATTAACTTAACCATTCCACCTTAAATTTAGCCATCAGCCTTTTCATAAAACTATTGCAGATTACATTCAAGGTGAGTACCGTACTTTAAGCATTTCGCTATTTTTATACTTAGTCTTTTATACTTTTATACTTTATATTTTTATACTTATAATACCGTGATAATGGTATATTTTATACCATTATCACGGTATTATAAGAATTCTATAACTTTATATTTGAGTATAATAAGTATAAGAGAAAATAAGTATATATCTCGGAAAACAGCAAACGAATTCAGGTGTTAGAAGATTCTCAAAGCCACAGACCATTATGATGCGATGACTGAATACAGGCATATCCTATTCCTAGGATGAACAAAAGCAGACAGCCACAACAGGAACAAAATACGTTTTAAAACCAATCCGAGAAGGAGGGGAAAAAAATGAGGAAACCGGGAACTTCGCCATATTTAAGGTAATATATGCTCTAAATGAAACATTTATCAAGCCTTCAGAAGGGAGGCTCGATTAATTTTATTTAATTCGGTAATTATTATTTCACTTTCTGTCTGTCCGTCCTCCCTCCCGCATGTAATAACTCAATTCCCAGTATATGGATTTTCATGAAATTTCAACTCTTTCTGTTTTAGGGCAATTTGTTGAGGCCTTAAAATTTAATTAAAATTAAACCAATAAAAATCTGGAAATCATTATTTATTTATTTCATACGACTCACACAGGCGATCCAAGTACTTTACATTGCAGATGAAGCACCTGGAGATTATGCGTTCTGTCATGCGCTGGTTGGAAGAATGAATGGGCAGTGTGACGAATGCGCAGAAACAAAATATTCCCCTTTGGCGCATAAAGTCGTTGCTGTTTGGTGTTTTTTTTTTTTTTTTGTTATAAATCATGAATTATATCCTGTGATGCACTACGTACATTAATTAACTCGTTTGTCACAACAATCGGTGAGCAGAATAATAAATAATATTTAATAATAATAACTAATATTCACATGGCATGATTTCTAAATAAATATTTTAGCCAAATACATAAACTTATTAAAAACTATGGATTTTAAAAGAATAGAAAGTTGAATAGTACAACAGCCACATAATCTATGTGGTTCATCTCTACTGATAACGTTTGTAACCGTAGAGAAATTCGATACCAAATGTACCCAAATAGAGAAAAATTTTCACCTAAGTCCATTCCTTTTGTTTACAATTAATCAGGGAGTAACTTCGTAATCTCAATCTGAAAAGGATCGCTTAGGATTATTACACAAATCCTGCTATTTTAATCTGAGTACTCCACTCTCAGAGGACATCTTAATTAGGGTAGAACCAGTTTGTATACAAGCTTCATGTAAAATGACATCAACAGTTCGTGAGTTGGCACAACACCAGCAACTCGGAAGGCGTAAAAATTAATGAAGTTGAAGTACAGGGAGTGACTGCGAAACTTCGTAGAACTTGAATCTTTACAAAGATTACGCGCAAATTACTTAAATATCAAAGTCGAACTAAAGTGCACTTACAAAGCATAAAAAGAAACGCTGCTTCTTAAAGTTTGTGTACATAAAATGTTAAAATTATTGAAATTGCTTTGCAATGTTATAAAATGTTTCGTTATCTTTAACTATTGATTTCTAACGATAACTATTGTATGTGTATATTTACAGATCGCGAGAAAGACTGCCCAAAATATTATTCTTTACTACAAAATGCATATTAAACATAAAGAAAATATTGTTTTTGTTATCACTCATAATCCACCGTTGGCACAAGTGTCATTTCGAGATTCAGCTACGTTATAAGGAATACACTTGATAAAAAGTTTCAGACAGATGTGGCTTTTTTATTCGGGATGTGACAGGTAATTAAAATGGTATTTCATTCGCTTTCTTTCTTTCTTTTTTTTTTTTTTTGATTCACACAAAAAAAGGTTGGAATTTACATCGGGTGATTGTCAGTCGCCACTGTTTAAAAAAAAAAAAAAAAAAAAGGAATACTGAAGTGAAAAGGTCAGAAAATAAACTTCAAGGAATTCGATTCAAAGAATAAAATGCAAAAACAGGCTGGCTGTTTTTATGCATTTATATTTATGTCTAGAGCATGCTCACCATAACTACGACTCATTATGAATGTGATCTAACAAAATCAATGTGGCATATGTAATACGCACTGCATTGACACCATTGAGCTTTAGGAATTCTTACCAACGTTAAAAGAAAGCCTAATCAGTGACTTTAACCGCCACGTTTTTCCTCTTAGCTAATGAAATGAGCAAATTAAAGAATACAGTAGATGGGTCAAGGTGTTGAGCATAAAAATCCCCAACAGCCCGTCATCAAAGGATGCCATATTACGAATGAATCTGTGGGTGCCATTGCACCAAACTGCAACGCCCTAGATCAACAGTAGCTGTCGTAGTAACTAAATGGAAGCGCCATGATGTACGGCAGCTGGATAAGGTAGACTGGACACAGGTTGTATCTTATGTAGACCGGAAAAAAGGCATCTAGGAAGGCAAAAGAGGTCAAAGGCATGGCAACCAAATTCTTGCAGAAACTGGAAAATGTCTTTGGTACTGAGGAAGTTCGGTTCATTTCCGGAGATAGCAACACCAGTAAAGACAAAAAGGTTCTGTCAAAGATCAACGTATTGATGGCAATGGTATAGAATGTCTTCGCAGTTTTCTGGGGCGCTGCGAGAACAGAATTCGGGTAGACTGAAGAAATTTTGTAATCTTTTTAGGCGCATCAGTGACTAAGATCATATTGCACAATACATATTGTCTGTAAATTGCATCTACAGTGTGGTTGATTTGCCTGTTTGCAGGACGAAAAACTACACAACCGTCGCTTGAGACTAGCTCACTCCACCGGTTGTGAAAGACAAAAAAATGCCCCGCATTATGATAACTGGTCTCTGGTACATGATGG